>NC_136525.1:23777354-24044854 GCF_053919585.1 Euprymna scolopes | reverse complement strand
TACAGCAGATATTTCCAAATACGCATGAGGTTTTCATTTATCTTCTTGGAAAATTAACCATCATGATGAAGTCCCCTAAATAGGGACGAAACGTCAAATTCAATTGTTTCGGGTTTTCCTATTATTTCCCATAACATTGAAATATTAATTCTAGTTTTATAATTATATATATTTCACATATTTATGCGTATATAAAATGGACAAGTTTATTACAAAGTTATGACATTGGCTCCATCCAAAACAGAATTAAAAAAAAAAAAAAAATTTTTTTAATCGTATCACAGTCAATTCAGTTATTTTGTTAAAAACTTTTGTTGTAAATGGTCTGTAAGAATATCTTACAAATAATTAAGTTGCCATTTTTTTTCTTCTTACCTCGTGAAAATTTACAAAGTTCATAGTGACACGGAGAAATCCTCTCCTGGTAAAATCTATGAGAACTTTGGTTCCCCCCTCCCCCCGGTTCTCAAATTCATCGTTTGAGCTTAGACAAAAACAAAAAAGTTTTGATCTTTCTCAAAGACTTTTGGCTGTCAGAGCGTTTCCAAACAGAATTAACAACTTCAGTTTCCGAAGATAGAACCTGAGATCGCGGATAACGAAGAAAAAAAAATGTTTGATGAATGCATTGACAGAAAGTTGGGAATCCGTAATCGTACTCATTGGTAATCATGATTACCGGTTTTCGTTCATCTGTGGAATTTGCGTGAATGTAAAAATAGACGAGGCGTCTGGTAGTAGATGAGGAGTGAGAATCTCTTCAGAATGGCATCGACGCAAACTTGGCTGTTTCGGTGGACCGGAAGGAATTGGTGTTGCCTTTGTGGAGGCAAATTCCTGGCTACGAGCCAGAATATGTAGTGCTGCATCGTAGTTTGGTGGCGGTGTGGGCGGCGGCACATTTATGGTAAAAGAGTTCTGGTGGAAAAAAAAAGAAATTGAAAAAATTATGTTTAAAAAGTCAGTATTTTTTTTAATTGAAATTAAATGCTGAAATGCGGCTGATCCTTGAGTCAAAAAAAAAACAAAAAAAAGAAAACAAAAAAGAAATCCCAAAAAACCTAACTTTTTTGTTCACATTTAAAAACTATCTGGCATACTCTGAGAATCAAGTGTAAGAGAAATTCAAACAATTGCACTTAAAGGGATGATTAGAATCATTAAAAGATCTTTCAGTTGAAATGTATGAGATAACAGGTAAATGTCTGGCATCCGAGAGGATGCGCCATCCCCAGCTATAGCAAAATAAGACAATGGAAAAATAAAGAAAGTGCTTTGTTTCATGGCATATCAACCCTTTTGGGGTTTTTTTTTTTAATGTCAAATCCAGTAATTATGAAAAAAAAATTTATGCTTCAAGTTCTTTATATTTTCAAATATTTATTCATTGTGTTTGGTTTGGGTTTTTTGTTTTATTTTAGAAAACTCATTCTTATTTTTGATTTTGCAGAACATGATTAAGTTTTATAAAGGAAAAGCAATAACCTCAACGTTTGGTGCATTTTAGGTAAGGAATCCAGTATCTTCAGCCAGCCTCATCTTTTTTTTTTTTTTTAATGAAAATTGCTCGAGACAAGCCATGAAGCCACTTAATGTAAGGAGCTAATAAGAATGGAAGATAATTATCACAAAGACAAGAAATGCTTATTGACCTTAATCTTGAAAAGACTAAGTCTTTAGGTAGAAGGAAAACAGTGAGCCGGAAGAGAGTACAAATCCTTGGAAAGAAGCTACTGGAATCGGAATACAATGAGGTATTAAAACAACGAATTGATGGAGACCAATAGACCAATGAGTCAAGCGAGCTGGAACAAAGGAAGCAGGGAATAGGTTAGACAATTCTGAAGAACACATGCCATAAGAGTAATTGTAGAAAAGACTGAGACTAGCAACAACACGTCTGTGAGAGAGAAGTTGCAATGAAGAAGAAAGGGTAGAGTCACTCAAATTACAGATATGTTTCTGCAATTTATCAAGAATCTTCAAACGGGACACAGATCCACCAGCTCAAATATCATAACAGTACTCCATATTTGGTCTGATTGGGGCTTCAAGGGGGGAATGTGAGGACTAACATAAAATGATCTTCCAGAAAAAATTATTCAGAAAAAGTTAACATCTATACTAATGATACCAATCTCCATTTTAGTGTTGTTTATCGCTTATCTCCTTCCGATTAGTTGAAATATACAGCTGATCTAGAAGTTGAGCTAGGCTCAGTTATGGATTATCGTACAAAATCATTTCGTTTAATAGTGTTTTTCAATTGTAGGTGTTTCCTAAGATTCGCATGAACTACTCCTCTTAAGAAACATACCCGGCTTTTTTTTTTTTTTTACATAGGCATCACCACTTATCAAGGCCAATAGGCCACTCAAGGATAAGGATTAAAGAGTGTACAGTAGTCAAAAGGACAATATAGTAATCGATAGTAATAGAAGTTTGGTAAATTTGTTAACTTAAGATGAACGGCTCATCAGAAACTTGTTCACGTTGGACTTGAAGACAACCATATTATAGACAGCTGGAAAGCAGGAAAACGGAAGACAATTCCACAGGCGTGCAGTTCTAAGAAAGAAGCTTTGATCATGAAATCTATGTTTAGGTTTAGGCACAGATAAAGAGTGGGAGGAATTATTGATAGTGTTTTCAGCTAGACGAGTGTTTCTTGTGAAAGTTTGGCGAGGGGGGACCATAGATTGAAGCTCAGTTGAACACTTTCCATGAAAATAACGATACAGCAGAGACAAACTCGCAACATCTCTTCTGTGAGATAGAGGTTGCAGGGAAGAGAAAAGGACACCTCCCACCAGGCCACGAAGTCTATTTTGAACTCTATCGAGGCAGGACAAGTCTTTTCTAGCAGCACCTGCCCATATGTGGCAACAGTATTCCATCCTTGGACGTATCTGGCTCTTATATAGATAGAGAATTGCATCAGCAGCGAGATATCTACTGGATCGATAGAAGGATCCTACCATTTTTCCAGCGGCCTTGGCAACAGATTTGATGTACGTATTCCATTTAAGATTAGGAGTAAAGGTCAAACCCAGAAGCCTGTCAAAACTTGAGGCCTCCCCAAGACGAGAGCCATTCATTTTAATTGATGCCAGATGGGGATCAGAACATTGATGATGTAAAGATAGAAGCTTGGTTTTAGATGCATTAAAAGTAACCAGTCACTCCTTTCCCCATTATACAACGTGATCAAGATATCTATATATATATATATATATATATATATATATATATATGCTTGGCATATATATTTTTCATATTAGATCCATTACTTCTTGTAAAATCAGTTCTATCACTCTAAAAACTTCCTTACACCCGAGACTATTCTTAATCTCTACAAATCTTCTATTGGACCATTTATGAAGTACTGCTGTCATATTTGGGTTGCTGAATCTGTCTCAGATTTTTGAGAAAATGCAAATACATATTTGGCCCAATCCTATCTGCTTCTCTGCAACCTCTCTCACAGACGTGATGTTGCTAGTCTCATTTTTTTCATAAATACTATCATGATATGTTCTTCAGAATTGTTTGATCTATTCCCTGCTTCAGTTGTTCCAGCTTGTTTGACTTCTTGGTCTAGTGGTTTTCATCATTTCACTGTTTTGATACTTCATTATAATAAAGCTTTTATTCAAGTAGCTTCTTTCTCAGGATTGCAGGTTTGTGAAACTCTTCCTGCTGACTGTTTTCCTCCTACCAATAACCTTGGTTTTGAAAAGATTAAGGTCAATAGGTATCTGTTTTTGTAATCATCTTTTTTTATTGTTAACTCCTTTATATATATATATATATATATATATATATATATATATATATATATATATATACACACACACACACACACCTTTCTTAACCATTGATTGCCATACAAATAACACTACCTAAAATCTTATGCTACAAACTTAACATTCACAGGCAACGTGAATTGGAACAAATGCATTTAAGACATTGCCATGGCTGCTGCAAAGAAGGTGGGTTCCCTTTACTGTGCTAGAAAATTACTCACACCAAAGAGTATTCTATATGTTTACAAAGCCACAATTCATTTATGCATGGAGTATTGTTGCCACATCTGTGCTGGTCCATCTGCTACTAGTCTTTCACTCTTAGCTAGGATTAAAAAAAAAAAAAAAGGAGTATCAAATCTCACATTATCATCCAAACTACAACCCCCGTCTCATCATTGAAATGTGTGCCTGCCTGTGCCTGTTCTACAAGTACTTTAACGGAATGTGCTCTGATGAACTCATCGCACGTGTGTCCCCTCGACGTACACACTTCAGACTGATCTGACTAACAGCAAAGTCTTCACTGTTGCGGTCTTGAGATGTCAGAAAGCCATCTACTCTAATAGTTTATTCCTTTCAACTGCTAAACCTTGGAATATTCTCCATTTCCTGCTTCCTTGACTATACTAACTTGCTTAAGTTTAAACATAATATGAACAGTGTTGTTCAAATCCCCTAAATAGTAGTCCCTTAGCCCTGAGTAGTTATGCTAGTATAAAAATAATAAATGGTAGTTATGCTAGTATAAAAATAATAAATGGTAGTTATGCTAGTATAAAAATAATAAATGGTAGTTATGCTAGTATAAAAATAATAAATGGTAGTTATGCTAGTATAAAAATAATAAATGGTAGTTATGCTAGTATAAAAATAATAAATGGTAGTTATGCTAGTATAAAAATAATAAATGGTAGTTATGCTAGTATAAAAATAATTCCGACTGTCAATTTTATTTTTTGATCTTGACATTGGACTTGAAGATGACCATGTTTCAATCCACAAGGAAGCAGTCCCAGTGGCAATATGCCATGTTTTAGGTTGAACAGATAAAAATAAGTAAAGTGGCTTCAAACCTTGTCTGAAGAGATTTCCATAAAATAAAAAATGTCAACAGAAAAAAGAAGCTTACCATTCGTTGATGCATGACACGCGTATTCGGATAAATGCTCGTCGACATCACTTCTTCGTAAGGCGGCGGAGGTTGATATAAAGATAGATTGTCACCTTCGGCAGAGGAATTTTGGTCTGTGTGGGATTCTACAGCTGAAGGGAGAGACAAAAGTTCAGTTAATGCACACAAGAATCTATTTTAAAAAAAAAAAAAAAAAAAGATAAAAAGGGGCTAGTAATTGACAAATACAGAGTCACAGTTTTTCTTTAAAAGAAACAGAGCTGTGTGCATATGTTTGCATGTCCAGCTGAAAGTAAAAAAACTACAATACAAAAACCCACAAAGTTGGTACATTCTTGATTGGCATTGCCCTGGATACATGATATCTAAAATTTAAGAATTATTTATTCTTTGGGGGGTCAACTAGGCTAGATTTCATCAAAGGGGAGGGTTGGTTTATCCAGAAATTCTACCCAAGAAATAAGGTACTTGTACAGCATAGTATTCATATGAAAAAACAAAGAAAATTTTATTTGTGACAAATACATATAAAAGTTACCAAAACCGAAAATCATGTTACATATTCGAGTAGTATGACATTTATATAAATTGTTTGTTCACTATAGCACACAATAAAAAAACAAACCAAGTTTTACCTGTGTTATTAGGGGTAGGCTATAGAAACAAAATTTTTCAAATAAATGCCAAAAGTGGCTTATTACCTTCATTTATGTGTAAATAGATGGGAACAAGTGATTTTTTTCAAAACGGGTCAAAATTGGAAAATCTGTGATTTCCGACCATTTTTTGGCTAATTTTGGGTAATTTTGACCCATTTTGGACTCTGAGATACCTTAAAAAGCCCTATACTTGTGGAATAGCCAATGGGAATGTTAGATTTAATGATACAAATGCATTTATAGTCAAAAAATGCACCCTGTGGCTTTCAATAAGTGATTAAGTGTGTTCGGGGGCGAAATTTGGGCCATTTTCACGCGTTGACGCGGTCAAATCACGTTTGGGGCCAGCGACCCTCCAATTTTGACCCGTTTTGAACAAAATCACTTGTTCCCATCTATTTACATATAAATGAAGGTAATAAGCCACTTTTGGCATTTATTTGAAAAATTTTGTTTCTTTAGCCTACCCCTAGTGTTATATGGTAAAGTTAGAACAAGAAATTATGTAAAAGCATCAGGTAGTTCCATTTTTAAATTAGAAATAGGTAGATTACTGTACAAGTACCCTAAGAAATTAGGTAGAGTATAATACCCATATGTAAAAACAAAAAATTATATGTGTGACATACTTAAACTGTTTATCGTTCTTATTTATCATATTCTAAAAATCACATACAAATATCAAGTATTTTTATGCTTATGTTTCTGTTAAGTGTTAAGACATTATGTTGAAAGATGGCAGCAGTAAATCAAACCAGCAAAACGATTATGATATGCAGTCACGATTTCGAGTGTTGAGTAATTCTTAGTAACAAAGATGGCGGTGAAGAATCAATGTAGTCATGATTCAGTCGCTTTGAGACAGGGGTTGACAGCGAACTGAATTGAATCAAAAATTCGACATTTTTTATAATAACGTTCGAAGTTTCTGATTGGTTGGTTGTCATAACCATGGTTATAAAAACGATCATTGAAGTCATACCCTCACCAGTAATCAAAAACATTTTAACAGTTTCATATTCCAAAAATTATGTAAATTACTTAAACTTTCTGTATTTAGGCAGCGGTGGGGGAAGTAGTGTCTGTTTTGTTGTCACAAAGCGATCCCACAAGTATTATTAATTACTCTATTTAGTCTATAGTTTAAAGGGAGGGGAGTATATGAAGTAAGTCCCAAAAATGGTCGAAGCAGTTTATGACATCAGAATTACTTTATGTCACATATATTTTAAAGATAGCGGGTTATATGAAGTCAATCCCGGAAATAACAGAAGCAGTTTACAGTTTGAAAATTATATTTTATAGAATTATATTTTAAAGGAGGGGGAGTATACAGTCAGTCACGGAAATGGCTGCAGTAGTTTACGCTCTCAAAATTACTTTATTTCATATATAAATTTATAAGAGGTTAGGGGTATATGAAGTCAGTCTTAGAAATGCAGTTTCAGATCTAAAAATTATTTTGTTTTAAATATATTTTAAAGAAGGGAGAGGTATATATAGTCAGTCCTAGAAATGCCTGAAGCAGTTTACGGTCTGAAAATACTTTAAAATATATCTTTAGACGAAGGGGGCTATATTGAGTTAATCCTGGAAATGGCTGAAGCAGTTTATGTCCTGAAAATTTCTTTATTTTATATATATTTATAAGAGAGGGGAGGAACATAAAGTCAGTGATAGAAATATCCGAAGCAGTTTACAATATGAAAATTAAGTTATTTTATATATATGTTTAAGAGGAGGTGGTGTATGGAGTCAATCCTTGAAATGGCTAAAGCAGTTTACGATCTCAAAATTACTTTATTTCATATACATCTTCATGATGGGGGGGGGGGATGTCGGTCCCGAAAGCGTCGGAAGCAGTTTATGATAGGAAAATTACTTTATTTCATATATATATGTTTTGAAGAGTATATGGAGTCAATCCCAGAAATGTTTGAAGCAGTTTACGTTCTGAAAATTTCTTTATTTTGTATTTATTTTTAAGAATGAGTGATACATGGAATCAGTCTCAGAAATAGCTGAAGAAGTTCATGATCTCCAAATTATTTCATTCTATATAAAATTTTAAGAGGTGGGGGGGGGTATACCGAGTCAGTGTTGGAAATGGTTGAAGCAAGTTACTATCTAAAAATTACTTTATTTACTTTATATATTTAACAGAGGGTCTATATAGAGTCAGTTCCGGAAATGGCTGAAACAGTTTACCATCTGAAAATTACTTTAATATATATTTTTAAGAAGGGTGTACATGGAGTCAGTCCCAAAAATGGCTGAAGCTGTTCACAGTCTAAAAATTACTTCATTTTTAAATATATTTGGAAGAGGAGGGGGCATATAAAAAATAAGTCCTAGAAATGGCTAAAGCAGTTCACAGTCTGAAAATTACTTTGATATATATTTTTAAGGATATGGAGTCGGTCCCAGAAGTGGCTAAGCATTTTACAAGCAAGCCGTCTGGCATTGTCCAGTCATAAATACAATTAAATGATATTTTGATTAATGCAGATTTTGTATTTTGATTAACGCAGATTTCGTATGTCACACAATATGGTTTCCGTTCTGTTAAATCTACAGCAGATGTGATTGCAGTTATATCTCATAGAATTAGCGAATCTTTCGATGGAGGCTACCTTTCTAGAGCAATTTCTCTTGACATATCAAAGGGCTTTGATAAAGTATGGCATAAAGGTTTACTTCACAAGATCTCCAGCTACGGTATAGCTGGAAATGTCTTCTCAATTATTAAATCATTTCTCTCTGATAGGTTCATAAGAGTAGTGGTTGATGGGCAGAAATCAGAAGCTCACAGTATTAATGTTGGAGTCCCTCAGAGGTCCATCCTGGGCACAACCCTCTTCCTGATCTACATTAATGATCTTCCAAATCAAAAGGGGGAAATTGGACCCAATAATTAGTAATGATTTAAAAAGTTACAAAAAAAAAAAAAAAAAAAAAAAAAATGACTTGTGCGCCACCACCAAGAATCTAAGCCAAAACGTTTAGCTTACGGTTTACTTTTTTTCTTTTGACATTAATGCCTGGCCTATAAAGACCTGTTTGCTGCAAGGCTAAAAATTAAAACTAAACCAATAGCTATTACATTATGCACGCATATTCTTAATGCTGTTGTTCGACCTTCACCTAGCAAATTCCATTTTTTTTTTAATCTTCCCACTTTTACACCAATTTTCCCTGGTTAAAACCCAAATATAAAGTTTTCCATGGGTTCGAATACCCTATATATTAAGTTTCATGTCTGTAGACTAAAAACTGACAGGAGTTCGGCAGGTAAAATCTTTTAAACAAATATATATATGCACATAATATAGAAAGAGGTTTTTGTTTACTATAACCTTTTTACACAAATTTTACTAAAAATCATAAAATAAAAAATATAAATCATGCAAAATATCTGCATTTATATATTATATATAATTATTATATATTATATATTATTATTATTATCATTATATATTATTATTATATATTATATATAATTATTATATATAATTATATATATTATATATAATTATTATATATTACATATAATTATTATATATAATTATTATATATTATATATACATCTTCAGTTATATATTGCATGTAATATATAACTGCAGATGATCCCATGAGAAAACCGAACACACTAATAGGGAATTAATTAAAATGAATGTTTAAAATAATATGCAAATTAGCTAGATCTTTTGCAGACGAATGCAATTCCACAGCCTATATATAACAATGTTGTATATTCTTTTTAAATAAATAGAAAAAAAGGCTTGCCTTTTTTCTGTTGTTCTTGGCCTTCGGGCCGGGATCCAAAAAAAAAGATTAAAAAGAAAAGAAAAAGTGTTTTAAACAATTGGGCTTTCAGTAGGACGTCCACCAGTGCGAAAGGGTGAATGCGGTATTATGGTGAAAGCAGATGCTAAGAGAAACTTGCTTAGTTCTGGAGTGACAAAGATGACAAACGACCCTCAATTTCCCCCTTTTGAGTTGGCCCTGTGCCTAAGTTTTTATTCAGTTTGAACTTACATTGTAATTTTAGTCTGAATAAAAGATTTAATATCTCAAAGTGTAGCATCTGTTCTGCAGAAGCTACACTTAAGGTAATTTGTCTCGGTCAAAGGAGGGGGAAACCCTCTATGCCGAGACAATTATTATTTTTGGTCCCAACCTGAGTGCCCCTTTTGCCTTTTTTTCGGGGAGCTGGTTTAACCCCACATTAAGAACGACCTTGTGTCACATTTTTCTTTAGTGGGAAAGCAAATAAATACTAATCGAAAAAGATTTTTGATAAAGCCACTTTCAGGACTGCCAGCAACCATTGTAAAAAAGTAATAAAAAATGCAAGTCTAATGTATGCGCAGTCCGTCAAGTCCAAAGTAGCTGAGCAGCAGCTTGGTACCCACCAGTTTTGGCAAACAGCAAACAAAATCCTGAACAGAAGAGTGTGTTTTATTCCAACTATCATAAATGGACCTGAGGTAATCTCGTCAGCATCAGACAAAGCCAAACTCTTTGCCAAGAACTTTGCAACTAATTCTTCCCTTTGCGATCAATATTTGCTCCTGTATCAGAAAATACGCTATGTGATATACAAATATCTGTACGCTATGTTGCCAAGTTAATAATAAACCTTGATTTCAGTAAAGCAATCGGCCCTGATGTTATTCCAATTATACTCAAAAGACTTCAACCAGAACTAGTGCCCATCCTTACAAAACTGTTTAAACGTTTTCTTAAGGAGAATTGCTTCCCATCACCCTGGAAAATCTCATCAGTATGCTCTGTATTCAAGAATTCAGGTGATCGCTAATCTCCCTCTCAGTACAGGCCAATAAGTCTCCTGTGCATCATGAGTAAGTTGCTGGAATCTGTGTTAAATACAGAAGTAATCAACCATCTCAGTAAAAATAACCTTCTTAGTGACACACAATATGGTTTCCGTTCTGCTAAATCTACAGCAGATGTGCTTACAGTTATATCTCATAGAATTACTGAATCTCTCGATGGAGGCTACCTTTCTAGGGCAATTGTTCTTGACATATCAAAGGCCTTTGATAAAGTATGGCATAAAGGTTTACTTCACAAGATCTCCAGCTACGGTATAGCTGGAAATGTCTTCTCAATTATTAAATCATTTCTTTCTGATAGGTTCATAAGAGTAGTGGTTGATGGGCAGAAATCAGAAGCTCACAGTATTAATGCTGAAGTCCCTCAGAGGTCCATCCTGGGCACAACCCTCTTCCTGATCTACATTAATGATCTTTCAAATCACATCCTTACATCATTCATAGACATTTATGCTGATGACACTACAATCTATGGTAGCACATCAAAGACCGTAAACGACCAAGTTCTCTTTGATTCTCTCACCTCTGATCTTGAGCAAGTGGTACAATGGGGAAAGAGGTGGCATATTACTTTTCATGCATCAAAAACCAAGCTTCTATCTTTACATTATCAACGCTCTGATCCCCATTTTGCATCAATTGAAATGAATGGCTCTCGTCTTGGGGAGGCCTCAAGTTTTGACAAGCTTCTGGGCTTGATCTTTACTCCTGATCTTAAATGGAACACATACATTAAATCTGTTGCCAAGGCCACTGGAAAAATGGTGGGATCCTTCTATCAATCCAGTAGATATTTCACTGCTGATGCAATTCTCTATCTATATAAGAGCCAGGTACGTCCAAGGATGGAGTACTGTTGCCACATCTGGGCAGGAGCTGCTAGAAAGGACTTATCCTGCCTTGATAGAGTTAAAAATTCGTAGCCTCGCAGGGGATGTCCTTTTCTCTTCCCTGCAACCTCTTTCTCACAGAAGAGATGTTGCGACTTTGTCTCTGCTTTATCGTTATTTTCATGGGAAGTGTTCGACTGAGCTCCAATCTATGGTCCCCCCCTCGCCAAACTTTCACAAGAAACACCCATCTAACAGAAAACACTATCACTAATTTCCCCCACTCTTTATCCGTGCCTAAACCTAAACGTAGATTCCATGAACAAAGCTTCTTTCTTAGAACTGCACGCCTATGAAATTGTCTTCCGTTTTCCTGCTTTCCAGTTGATTACAATATGGTTGTCTTCAAGTTTATCGTTAACAAATTTTTGATGAGCCGTTCCATATAAGTTAACAAATTTACCGAATTTCCATTACTAATGATTACTATATTGTCCAATTGTCTATTGTACACTCTTTAACCCTTATCCTCAAGTGGCCTCTAGGCCTTGATAAGTGGTGATACCTATGTTAAAAAAAAAAAAAAAAAAAATGAACATCAACACAAAAATTTTTTTATAGGAGTATAGATATATTTTCAAGAAGTCGTGTATATGGAGCCAGTCTCAGAAAGTCCTGAAGCAGATGACAATTTGAAAGTCACTTTATAGTCCACGATCTCAAAATTTCTTTCATTTCATATATATTTTTAAGAGTGAAGTATATGGATTTAGTCCCGAAAATGTCTGAAGCAGTTTACAACATGAAAATTATGTTATTTTATATATATTTCTAAGAGGGTTGGTATAAGGAGTCAGTCCTGGAAATATCTAAAGCAGTTTACAATCTCAGAATTACTTTATTTCATATACATTTTCATGATGGAAGGAGGGGGGGGTTATGGAGTCATTCTCTGAAATATCTGAAACAGTTTATGATATAAAAATTACTTTATTCCATATATATTTTGAAAAATAGGGGATTATATGGAGTCAGTCCCAGAAATGGCTGAAACAGTTTACTATCTGAAAATTACTTTATTATATATATATATATATATATATATATATATATATAACAGAGGAGGCTTTTGGAGTCAGTCTAGAAATGGCTAAAGCAGTTTACAATCTCAAAATTACTTAATTTCAAAGAAATTTTTAAGTGGGGGAGGTATGGAGTCAGTCCCGGAAATTGCTCAAACAGTTTACAATCTGATTCTTTTTTTTAAATTCAATATATAGAGTCAGTTCCTGAAATGGCTGAAGCAGTTTATGATATGAAAATTACTTTATTTTATATAGTTTTAAGAAGAAAGGTATATGGAGTTAGTCCCTGAAATTTCTGAAGCAGAGGACAATTTGAAAATAACTTTATTGCACACACACACACACACACACACACACACACACACACACATATATAAGAGAGGAGCTACCCCACATCTTTTCCGAGGAATGGTGCACCTTCTCCAAGTGATATTACCTCAAGTAATAGCACGAAGCTGGATACTCTACCAGACTAGATAAATTCTTGTCCTGAAATCCAGTAAGACCATGAGACCAACATGAAAGATATGCAACATATGAAAATGATTAATTGGGGAGATGAAAAGTGTTCTCAATTTCTTTACTAACTCAATGTTTGAGAGATAAAGAACTTTAATGGAACATTCGAATATCTATGTATCTGAATATGGTGAAGAAAAAGGTGATATATATATATATATATATATATATATATATACCACCTTTTTCTTCACCATATTCCTTCTGCTTCACTTTTTTTGTTTTCAAGTAAGATCTTTGACTTACTTGTTTCATCAAATACTTTTGCATGCAAAATCCGATCCCGCATTTTGTTAATTCCTACCCTCTGATGAGAAGGAAAGTATTTCTTCGAAACTCCGTGGATTAAGGACTATCCACTTATCTAGTGTTTCCTTTTCAGATTAAATATGTTTTTAACATGTTTTATTAACTGTTTGCTCATATATATATATATATATATATATATTTATTTATTTATTTTTTTTTTTTTTAAAGATCTTCCCTTTTAATTTCTCTTCATATTGTAAAAGCGGATGGATTGAATGGAATTACCTTTATTCAAAAAGGTCATTGTTTTGTTCTATTTGGAGTTGCATCGAAGCAATAAATATGAGAATACAGTATTATATTTGAAAGAGGTAGTGCCAGTATCTGAATTTCATTTTTTCAGCACAGTAAGACAAGAGAGAGGAATGAGTTAGGCGAAAGATACTAAAAGGTTTACGGATAAAGACGGTAAAATAAGGAGAGGAAAAGAATGAAACAAAAATACAGCTTAACAGAGGAGGAGAGATAGAAATTTTAATATAAAAAGATATTACCCATAATTTCACTTCTAACTAAATTTATGACACTGAGCAACACAGTTTCTCCTGCCAGTCTATTATATAAAAGAGAGTTGAATGACTTGCATTAAAAGAATAAAGAACAGGTTGGGCGGAGATAAAAAAGTGGTGGGAGAAGGGAGATGTGGGGAAAAAATGGGGAAATGAGAAAGACAGATTGAAACAGAAATTTTAATATAAAGATTTTACACACACTTTAACTTCTATTTTGTTTTTATGGCCCCGAGCAACACAATGTAGCCCTGTTACTCTTCAGTTGTCTGTGTGTGTATGTCAAACTAAAACTCAAAAACTACAAAAAGACCCACAAAGTTGGTATATTCTTGATCAGTACTACTCTGGACGCATAATATCTAAAATTTAGGAAAAAAATTTTTTTGAAGGTCAACCGGGTTGGGCTTCGTCAGAAGAGGTGTGAGGATAGTCAAGTTTTTCAGTGTTATTATGTAGTAAAATTTTGAAATCTATTATATGAAGGAGAATCCTGTGTGCGTATGTTCAGCTAGAGAGAAATGGACTAAGATGGAGAAAGATAGATGGATAGAGAGACAGAAAATTTAATAGAAATATGTTACACTTTTGCTCAGAGCAACGCCAGATGGCTCTGCTAATATAAAAGTTACTTCTGACTGTCAAATGTATCTTTTGATGTTGACATCGGATTCGAAGATGAACATGTTGCAATCTGCAAGGAAGCAGTCTTGTGGTGATGTATTCCACAGATGGGGAGCCATTACAATGAAGCTCTAAGAAAAATTCTGCCTAATGCGAAGCACATGGACGGAGAAAAAGTTTTTTTTTTCATTGTGGTGAGAAGAGTTCTTGCTGTGAATGTCTTACAAGGAGGAACCAAAGATTGGAGCTCAGTCGAACACCTTATGTGGAAATAAGTTAGTAGAAAACGGCTATGAGAAAAGGGCTGCAAATATCATCTACTAGATTGCAAAATCAGTTTTATACTCGGTCAAGTAAAGAAACTATTTTACAACCAAATCTCCTATAACTTTATGCCGGCAACTTTCGGCAAGTTATGTAAACAGCCTGAAGATATCAAAGCAAAAACTGCCAGATAATTCAACTTCTTCATGTTAAGAATCACTTTCTATTTAGAAAGCCATTCTAAACATTGGGAAAAGGGATCATATTGACATAGCGATTTTTAAGTTTTAAAAAATTTCTTGATTTAATTAATTCCACGTTTTCATTAAAACTTGTCTTCTGGCAGCTGATTGGATGATCACTTCAGCATTTTCCGACTGCTTAAGTAACCCATCAAAAGATGTTGATGCAAAGTTGTCAGGAATTGGGTCTTCAACTGGATATGGAGCAAAGAAAGTGTGTACCTCCTCAGATATGAAAGCAGTACTCCATGTTGGCACTGATACAGGTAAAGGATTGCGTGAGGAGCAAGATGCATTCTCGAGTGGTAAAAATCACCCAACCATTGACCCAACAACCTTAGCAGATTTAATACAAATCTTCCATTACAGATCTGAGAGTTTATCAAAGAAGGAGCTTCCTGAAGATGACGGACATTCATTTCAACAGGGAAGAAATGAGGATCTGAACATTAGTGATGAAAGAGAAGCTTAATTTTAGAGATATCAAATTAACACGCCCCACCACCACAACCACCACCACCCAACTTGTACTCCAAGTTATAATAGAGATATTCAAAGTTCTGCCATAAATAGTTGTGTCAACAAATGATTTCAAAATACGATTTGGAAGATCTATAGAATTTTTTTTATTATTTTGTACATTGGAATTCTTTGGAGATTACTGTTGCATCCATGTGACTTTACAAAATTTACTTGTGCCAAAATTAGATTAAAAAAACAAACAAATAAAAAACATAAGCAACTTTTTGTTTTTTTTTGTTTTTTCAGCCAAAAATAGTGTAATCGCCAAAGATACTTACATAAATTATGCGTCTGGTTGCGTCCTCGTTGTTGCAGGCAGTAAAGAATGATGAGGAAGATAATTATCGTCAAGCCCACGATAACCATGATTAACATTGTGCTCTGGTTAATATTATTCTGCTCGGCTAAAAAAAAAAAAAATTAAAATAGATAAAAACAAATATAAATTTTTTTTAAATATAAATAAATGCAAAAAAAAAAATTTTTTTTTCTTCATTTATTACTATCAAAACAAGTTACTGCTATTTTAATCAATACAATATGTGCCACTCCATTCCCTAAATTACTCCACTTACTCTTGATCCTTCTGTTATAAAGCCGAGTGCTTCGTAAGGGGGCACCAAGTAATATTTTTTGTTAGTCTTTGGTATGATGGCTCATTTGGTATAATGACGCTCGACTATAGTCAACCATTTAGCTTAGGATATTCATAACTGTTAAAAAATAAGTCCTACACCATCCACTATGACTATGCAATTCTTACAGCTATGTAACTAGAAAACTGAGCTATTAAACCTGACATAGTGACATGGGACAAAAAGGAGAAATAAGCAACCTTAGTGGAAGTTGGTGTCCTCAATGATGTTGGTTTAAATAGAGCTGAGAGGGAAAAGAACGAAATATCAAGGTCTTTGGGATGACATAAAAAAATTTAAAAAAAAACAACAAAAAACTAAAAATATTAGGAAGATCTTTATCATTCCAAGAATTATGGGAGTAACTGGATTCATGAAAAAGAATTTCAAAAACTAACTGGCAAATATACTCAGTGAACCAAGAGCAAAAGAAATTCAAATATTTGCACTTAAAAGGATGGTCAGAATCTTAAAAAGATCTCTCGGTTGGAATATATAAGATAACAGGTGAATGTTTGGCATCCAGTAGATTGCTCCATCCCCAGCTTAAACAAACTGATAAGAAAATTTTTAAAAAAGAAATACTAGCCTGGGTGCCCGGCGTTGCCCAGATGTTTAGAGGTGTCTGTTGAGCAAGAGCAAAAAAGAAAAAAAAAATGGTAGTAGGCAGGCAGGCTCGAACCCATGACGCTAAGGCAGAAAAAGAAAACCTGACGTCTTGCCCCTACTTCGCCGGAAGTGAGGAACGTTAAAATTAGGCAAAGTCAATCCAACTGATACAATGACTTGCAAAAATGGCTAGCAAAAAAATCGACCCCCCCCCCTTTTGAGAGTGAAGGAATTAATGGTTTTGGCCAATTTTTCAATATTTGTCGTCAGAGACGTTGAGCTTCAAAATGATACCGATCTTGTTGATCTTGTGAAAATTCGTTACCACTGTTGAAAGTTTTAAGCAGGCATACAAACATACATACATTTAAACAGACAGGTGAGATTTATATTATAGACTAGCCTGGGTGTCTGGCGTTGCCCAGGTGTCTGGAGGTGTGTGTTGAGCAAAAAAAAAAAAAAAAAAAAAAAGTGGTTGTAGACAGGCAGGCAGGCTCAAACCCATACCGCAAAGGAGCAAAAGAATGTGAAAAAAAAGTGACATCCTTGCCATTACATCCATCGCCAAACTGGAAGGAGCGAAGGTTTAAATAAAGGCTAGTCAATCGAAAAGAGGGGGATAATTTTTAAAATAAAATAAAAAACTTTATTATACTTTTCTACACATGTGCTCTTCTCCCCTGTCCTCCAAGCCAGACAAAAAACATGTGAACAATTTTAAAAAGAAGATAATTCATAAATGATATTACAATAATAAAGTATCTTTTAAAACAAAAACTAAAAGATTAATGTGAATATGTACATATGGAAGCAGATTTTTTTTTACTAATGAGAGAGGTGAAAGAGAGGAAGAATAAAATGGAGAGGGTAAGACAAGGACGGAGAAGATGGGTAGAAGGGGGAGAGAGAGAAAAGGGGAAAAGAGGGGGGAAGAGAGAGAGGGGGAAAAGAGAGAGAGGGGGAAAAGAGAGAGAGGGGGAAAAGAGAGAGAGAGGGGGGAAAGAGAGAGAGAGGGGGGAAAGAGAGAGAGAGAGGGGGGAAGAGAGAGAGAGGGGGAAGAGAGAGAGAAAGGGGGGAAGAGAGAGAGAAAGGGGGAAGAGAGAGAGAAAGGGGGAAGAGAGAGAGAAAGGGGGGAAGAGAGAGAGAAAGGGGGGAAGAGAGAGAGAAAGGGGGGAAGAGAGAGAAAAGGGGGGAAGGGAGGAGTATAAAAGGGGGGAAGGGAGGAGTATAAAAGGGGGAGGAGAAAGGAGGGGGGGGCAAAATAGATAAACAGAAAGAAATGGGAAAGTTTAGCACGACAATGGAAACAATAAACTGTAAGAAATAATATTAGTCATATTTAATCTGACCAAAGATATATTAATTTTTTTTTTTTTTTTTAAGATAAATTTAAGCGAAATTAGAAAATTCTGGTTATTTTATGTCAAGTAATAAAATATTTAAGCAACAATTTGCAAAACACTCACCCACAACATGTCGACGGATGTTGATATAAAATATTCCAAGCAATTATTTACAAAAAAGAAAAAAGAATATAAAAAAGAAAAAAGAATATAAAAAAGAAAAAAAAAACTAGCCGATTCCGATTGCAAAGAATTATGGAGCTCCGACTGAATAAGAATGGAAGGTCTTTCTGCAATGAACTATTTTTCCTGTTTCGGAAATATTGAAGTCGAAGTTGTATTCTCAATATTTTGCCAATCGACTGATTTTATTGAACAGAAATTATGGGGTGGAAGTGGGGGCAATTTCGAATGGCGTAGGGAGAGTTAGAGAGAAAAGTCCAAGAAGTTGAGGTAGAAAAGAAATAAAAAGATTTGGGAAACTATGTGGAAGGGGATGCGAGATAGAACTGGGTGAGGAAGAACAGAGAAACAGATAATAGCAAATGATATGAGAGAAAGAAATGACAGAGAGCAGTGGGAAAAAGAGAGGATAAGAGAGGAAGAAATAAAAAAAAAGAGTAGAAAAGATGAGAGAAAAAGAGGGAGACGAGACAAGAGCAGAGAAGGATGAGAGAAAACGAGGAGAGAGAGAGAGGAAGGAGAGATGGAGGGAGGAGAGATGAAAGAGGAGAGAGGGAGGGACAGACACAAAACAGGCAAAGAGGTAGAAATAGAGGGGGACAGGAGAGGAAAAAATGAGACAGAACAAGTCATTGTATACAATTAGTTGAACACACAGCACTACTTTACTTATGAGAAGGAAAAATTGTAGGAAGAATACTATTCCCAACAACATTAACGCACATAATAGATTTAACAGGATTTGAACCTGTCATAGCTGATATTTTTCATTAAACCCATCAACCTTGAACCACCAAGAAAGGTTTAAAAAGAAATTGGAGTGAGTTAAGTATTGATGTTTCGGTTATTGCTCTTAGTTGCCTTTTGGTGCCACCAGGTGGCGACTGCTATAAAACGTTGCAGCCATGTTGGAAAGTGCTAGTTAGGTTGCTGACACAGAGCAGTGTATGAGAGGAAAGAAAGCCAGTTTGTGGAGGATTAACAAAAAGAATTTGGAGAGAGAAGAGTTATATTAAAAAAAATACAAATCAATAAAAGTTCCATTGTTTAGTTTTTCTATTTTTCATCTTTTAAAAGAAAAAAAGGAAAAAAAGTCGATTTTCTTTTAACAAGGTAACATCTGCCCTTTTTATTTTTTAAACTAGACTAGCAAGAAAACCTGGCATTGCACGAGATATAATGATAAATCAAACGTTCTTTTATGCCTAGCCAATAAAAGCATATCACCTGTTTTATTATTTATTTTTTGTTTGTTTTATTCAGTTCTTAGAAAGGGGCCCCTAAGATGCATAACTCGAGTATCCCGGGGTGACCGAATAAGATATGATACTCCTTCATTATCCTAAGCTAGTAACGTCGTGTAGGTGTCGCATTTTGAAGGTTCTTCTCCGCAACCTTTATCATAGACATGTTAGTATTTATACAAAAGATTGAGACTATTATGATATATTCCATGCTTCCTTTGTTCCAGCTCGTTTGACTCGTTGGTCTAGTGGTCTTCAACAATTCATTGTTTTGATATTTCATTGTAATATAGCTTCTTTTTTCCAAGAACTGTAGGTTTGTAGAACTGTTCCTGCTGACTGTTTTGCTTCCATCTATAGCCTCGGTCTTTTCAAGACTAAGGCCAATAGGCATCTTCTGTCTTTGTGCTAATCATCTTTCATTTGGTAAAACTTGCAGAGAACCCTCTGTTTTAAAAATGGAATGGAAATTTAAATTGCGCCCCCCAAAAAATCAAAAGTAATTGAAAGAATAACATTCAACAATCGTACTTTTTATAAAAAAGATTTTTTTTTTTAAATAAAATTTTATTTACAAAAACAATTTAATTCTTAAACGAAAATAGTCAATTTGGTATAATTTTTCTTTTTTTTTCTTTTTTTTTTTTTTTCTTTTTTTTTTTTTTTTCACATAAGTCTAACTCACTGTTCACATTGGAAATGTCAACTTCTATAAGTTTTCGGGGTATGCTTACTTTGGCCAAGATCAAAGTGTAGTATCTGTTCTTCAGATGCTGCAACTTCCATTTCTTGTTCTCTTTCAGTGGAGGAACAGTCCTTCACGACTGAGACAATTTTTTTTTTGTACCTTTTCTCCACGTTAAAAAACGACCCTGGTGTCTAACTGTCCCGTGGCGAGGCATTGTAAATAGGTACTACAAATAAACACCTTCAGTGTCTCATGTCAGAATAGATACCCCCAACTTTCTCATGTTAAGAACGGCTTTCATACCCGAAAACCTATAAAAGTTGACATAATGTAAAAATGTATCATATTTTAAACATAAAATTTTAATTTCCTTTACATTTTTCAAACAACCGTAAAACAGACCGTTCTCGGCAAGTTTCATTTTTATTAGCTTCTTACAAAATGAGTGGCTGAAACGATTAATAAAGAAAAAGGACAAAGTAATCAACGATTATTGTAACGTAGATGGTATTATGATGCAGCTGTGATATTTGGAATGTTTTACATTGAAAGCCAGGTTTAATTTAAAAAAAGTTTAGTGCAGCTCATCGGAGACGAAAAAGAGTAACTAATTTGAATAAAGTCTTGAACTTTAAAAATTTGCAGACAAAAAAGCAAAGATCTTTCTTGTGCGGGAATTCTAAAAGATCCAATATTTTTATGGAGCTATTCTGGTTACTGATTGGTTGCTAGGAAAACATGGGCCCAATTTGATTGGTCAGTTCCTATTGCCAGTGTCTATAAGTAGAACCTTGCAATTTTCTTTCATCATGCCCTTATTATATAAAAAATATTTCAACAGAATGTGACTATGATTGTTTTGATTATTTCAAGTTAAAGACTAAAATTGAAATTGTAAACATTGGATCGTTTTTATTTTGAAGTTGGCAGATTTCAGGAATTTATAAAAAACAGCTGCAGAATTACATCACCGATCGAGAGAGACTCGAGAAAAAGATAAAAACAGACTTTACAATCAAAATGAGCAAACCTAGCTTCTGCTTCTTAAGCTTGGGTTTAGGGAGTTGAATGCACTGTAAGTCAGTCATGTAATCAGGGAATGTTAACATGACACTTGCAATAAATTATAAGCTATAACTAAAAATTGTTTCGATTTCGTTTCTGCTTCAACACCTTTTCGATTTGGAGACCAACGTTACATAACTGAATGATGAGATAGTTCCAATATTTTCCCAAATTTCAATACAATCACCGATTGTTATCAAAATTTCAATACAATCACCGATTGTTATCAAAATTCCAATACAATCACCGATTGTTATCAAAATTCCAATACAATCACCGATTGTTATCAAAATTCCAATACAATCACCGATTGTTATCAAAATTCCAATACAATCACCGATTGTTATCAAAATTCCCAATTCTGGCACAATTACAGATTCTTTAAAATGTCTAAATATTTAGGGTTGTTTTTTTTTCGTTTCAATTTTTGCATTGTCATAAACGCCCAAGTATATAATCTGTACAAATGTAAAAACATTAGGTGAGAAAAGGGATAAAGATTCTAGTTTTACTGGCAATTTAAAATCAATATTTAGGCTTTTATTATTAGTACTTGCAAGAGAAAACAAGCAAACACATAGATAATTAAAAGAATAGTTTGTTTTTTTTTGCATCAGAAAAAAAAGTAAAAATTCTCCAGATTCCAATTCCCAAAATATTCCAATTTTCCCAGTTCCAATTTCAATCATCTCAACACTAATAAATATCACTACTTTTTTTTCAACACTTTCAGGGTTTAAACTGAAAGAGAAAACATAAACCTTACATCAAGTGGCATCATGCTTTGTCAGGAGCATTTTCAATTATAAAAAATTTTAAATGACAAGATAGTGAATAAAAATTATAATCTACATAGTAATGTGATGTAGATCTGGAGTATGAGTACATGTCTCATTTGGAATGTGAATGTGATTGTTTTGATTATTTCAAGTTGGAGACTAAAAATGAAATTGTAAACATTGGATTGTTTACATTTTGAAGTTGGCAGATTTCAGAAATGTATTAGAAGCAATTGCAGAGAATTACATCACCAGTCAAGAGAAAAATCTAGAAAATATCCCCAAAAAGATCAAAATGAGCCGATGCTCCATCTTTTGTTCCCCCAGCTGGGGTTGGGAAGTTGAATGCATCTTTAAGGCAATCATATAACCAGGGAATGTCAACATTTCATCTATAATATAAATCTCGCCAGTCTGTTTAAATGTATGCATGTTTTATGTCTGCCTAAAACTTTCGACAGAGGCAATGGATTTTTATGAGATCATTAGCATTTTGAAGCTCAACCCTTTGGACAACAAATATCGAAAAATTGACCAAAAACATTAATTCTTTCACCCTTAACTGGGCACTTTTCTACAGGGAGGTGTCGCTTTTTTCGCCAATAATTTCAGAAGTAATTGCCTCTTTTCGATTGTCTAGCCTTAATTTACACCTACGTCACTTCCGGTTTGGCGATGGGCGCAACAGCTAACATGTCACTTTTTTATTTTTTTTACTTTTTTTTTCTCCTTCGCAGTACGGACTCAAGCCTGCCTGCCTACTACCATTTTTTTACGCTCGCAATTTTCCTCTTTTTTTCTTGCTCAACCAACACCGTTACACACACTTCCACTTTCGTTTCTACCTTCGCGTCACAGGGTCGAGCCTGCATGCCTACTACATTTTTTTTTTCTTTTTTTTTTCTTTTTTTTTACTTAACACACACCTCTAAACACCCGGGCAACGCTGGGCACTGGCTAGTTTGCAATAAATTTTAAGCTCTATATAGAACTTCCTATTTTGTTTCGATTTGAGGTTCAGTAAAGAACATAGGCGTTACATGTTACACGTTACATGTTACAAAGAACATAGGCATTATATGTTACAGATGAACATGAAATTGATCGGAGATGAAGGTAAGAAGTGATAAATCAAGTGCGATTAATTAAAATACATTTCGGTAAATTTATAGTCTTGTATCAGAATGTCCATTGTTTCTGAGAATTAATGAGGAACAACTGGCACTTCTGCTGCAGAAAAAAATGCAAATGTTAAGGTTTTGTGTATGATTGGATAGCATGTATGAGTCATATTGCTATAACTTAATGCTTTTTTTTTTTTTTCAAAACAATAAATATTTTTTTTAAAACAATATTATAAATATAAACTGTAAATAATACTAGATACCTCCCTCCGGTATTAATAAATTATGTATTTGAAACAAATTAATTTCCAATTTCTGTGAACCAGTTTATTAAAACTCACCATGCAAGTCGAAAACACGCCTGACGAAGGGGAGCTATCCTGAAATATAGCATCATGGACACACCGTTTGACGCAAGGAAGAATATTGTACATGTAAAATATTGTATTAAAAACTACATATGTATGGTTATACATATACACACACACACGAATTGGATCAATAAAAGTGAAATGCCATAGCAGGTTCCATTGTTACATCTTAAAGTTATTTCAGCTTGAGTCTATCCGTTCCATCTTTGCATTCTAAAAATCTAAATTTCTTTCTATATAATATTAAATATTTATTTTTTTTCTTTTAAATATTTACTTTTTAAAAATAAAAATATTTAATTATTTTTAAAAAAGCAATATTAAATATCTAATTTTCTTTTAAAAAGCAATATCAAATATCTAATTTTCTTTTAAAAAGCAATATCAAATATCTAATTTTCTTTTAAAAAGCAATATCAAATATCTAATTTTCTTTTAAAAAGCAATATCAAATATCTAATTTTCTTTTAAAAAGCAATATCAAATATCTAATTTTCTTTTAAAAAGCAATATTAAATATTTAAATTTTTTTTTTAAACAAGATTAAATATTTAATGTTTAAAAAGCAAATTTTAATCTTTATACAAAATAAGATGTTTTGAAATAATGCCAAGCGTAATTAAGATTAATTTGCAACACAAGAAAAAAAAAAAAAAAAAGCCGAAAATGAAGAAAAACTAATTACTGGAATTATCTGGGAAGAGTCCAGATATATACCAATGAGATGTAGAATTGCAAATTCGAAAGAGGGAGAGAACGAGAGAAAGTAAAGGAGAGAGAGACAGAGAGAGTGAGAAATTGATTTCGTGAGAAAATGAGAACGAGAAAGAGAGGGGAGAGAGCAAAAAAAGGAGAAAAGAAAAAGAAAATGAATAAACAAAAGGATAAAAAAAAGTAAAAAAATTTCCTTTTTTTCTCTCCAAGAATGTTGTGTCTAATAGAACATATCCTGGAAGCAATCCAGGTCATCTTTTTACAGACATAAAAAATATTCTTTGTTAAAAATTAGTCGGTTCAATAAATGACTGACTCCAAACGTTATCCCAAAATAAATATGTCAGCTAGATCATGCACCGAAATGTCAATCTGCAAATGGGTAATAATTTATAAAATATTAAAAAAAAAAAAAAAAAAAATTCATTTTTTTTCTGAATTTTTGAAATGAGGATTGATTCTTTGTATTATTTGGATTCTTCAGAATACTGTTCTCATGTTATTTTTAGAATGTTTTAGTCAATGTAACTTCCAACTCTTCAGGTGTATCTTGTCAAACTCGGGAATCTGTATGGAATTCAAACGGAAACTTTACTTTTACTTTATGCAAGTTCCTTATATTTGACTAACCAAGCGAGATTAAATGTTATTTTCTCCATTGTAGATTGGTCTACACCGTGTTCGTTTTACTTTTAAATTTTGAATTTCCGGTATTGTGGACGCAAGAATTATGTCCCTTTATCGCTAAGCTACTCAATATTATTATATGGTAAACATCAGATAGTTTTGTGATAAAAGAACATAACTTTTATATGCACAATAATATGATGTGATTTCAGAACAACGTATTTCAATTTTATTTTCAATATTTAAAAAATAATGGTATTTTTATTAATACTTAAAAAATAATTTAATAGTATTCATTTCGCATTTTATTTTTAATATTTCAACACAAATTTTTACTGGACATAAAGAATACAATTTTCAAAGTGTTTTCAAGACATTTTCCATATTTACAAGGATTTTTCAAGGTAACGATAGAAATAAGGCCTTTTCAAGGCAAAAGTCAAAATTCAAGGACTTTTCATGCCTGTACGAATCCTGGATGACTATGTTGTAGTCTGTATGGAAGCAGTCTTGCTTTAGTATGTTCCACAGGTGGAAAATCCTTGACAGGAAACTCTTTATGGAAATGCTAGACACACAAAGAAAGAAAAAGTTTTTCACATGAAGACAAGTTCTTGCTGTTAGTATGTTACAAAAAGGAATAAAAAAATTGGAGATCAGTCGAACATCTATAGAAGAATGAGTAGAGAAAGACTAGCGACATGGTAAATAAGTTAGTCTAATCTACTTGTCCTTGATCTTATCTGTCGACCAGAACAGACATTTTTCAGAGATTCTCTTCCACTTCCCCATGATGGCCGAGGGGAAAATGTAAAGATAGAGCCATTTTAAAGAAAAATACATTTGAAAAAATATTACAATGTAGATTGTATGATTTGATTATTTTATTAATTTGTAACAACTATTACTGTCAGGTAAATGCCGGGCAACACCAGGTAGAAAGACTTTATTCAGTTATCTGTTTATCTATCTAGTTATCCATCTGTTTAGCACAGTAAATAACAGATTGAATAGTGCGAAACAATAAGTTGAGCGAGCATGCAGGTGTAGAACAGGTCAAAAGTTCATGCTATGACATGTATCAAACTTGGTTGACTGATTTGTTTGCACTGGAAGTATCTGAATGGGGATCGGATGTAACGTGTCGGGTATTCCAGTTTGAATAAACTGAGTTGAGTCTAGTGAGTTGGTTTTGAGCCACCAAAGAAACAAGATGCGTTAAACAGGTCTCTCCATAAGAGGGCGACAGTTTCCAAATGGATGCAGAGAAACCACAAGCCAAGATTCACTCCAGTTCTGCTGTGACGAAATGCCTGGGAGTGAATAAAGAATATATATAAAAACATACATCGACTTGTGTCTGTCTTAATACGTTTCCTTTTAAACAGAACCCAGCTCCCTAAGATGTTGGCGAATCACGCAGAAGCGAACAGCAGAAATAGGTATGTCATCATGTTGCATGTATTATAAATGTACTGTGAATAACAAGAACTCAAGTTTGCCCAACTTGAGTCCTTGTACCAGAAAAATATCCAGTAAATGAAACGTTTAGTAAATCATTATTTTTTTACATTTCCATACACAAAACATGGATATAAATATCACTAAAACATCCGCTGGGTCATAAGCTTAATTTCGGTATCTTACTTGCCTGGGTGGATTGCCTGTAGGCTGAGATAAACCGCGTCTCACACACACACTAGGAAAATTTATATACACACACACATACTCACGAACATTAGATGGGGCCGTTAAAATAGACATTAAGGAATCGGAGGAGAATAGCCCATTAAATAAGAGTTAGAAATACCCATTTAGATAAGAATGTTATGTATAACATTATGACTGCTGATATTGTGATGGCTACCAAACTGAAGAATAAGACAATCCAATACACATCACGACTATGACGACTGAACAAAATTCATTACTTATGACAACAATTTATGACAAGTATTTGTTGACACTGGACTTGAAGATGACTATGTTGTAGCTCAATGGGAAATAGCTCTATGGTAACCTCTTCTTGGAAAGAAACTAAGTTGATGGAAATTCCATTTGCTGTTAGGCATATAGAGGAAAAAAGGAAAATTCTTAACAGTGTTGTAACAAGACGAGTTCTTGCTGTGAATGCTTAATAAGGGAGAATTAGAAATTGGAGATGAGTCGAGCATCATGTACAGAAAAACTAACATCTTTTTCCCCTTGAGAATTGAAAAGATTGCAAAATTTTCTCTTACATGTGCTGATATGCTATAAAAAATTTAAAAAAACAAAAAAACTTTGCAAATAAATTTATGGAATTTACCTAAAATGAAAACTTTGACCACATGAAATTAAATTTTAACTGAAGTTTTAAAATATACACATTATTTGAATTCTTCAAACTACTGTTCACATCTTGACTAGCATTTTCACATTTCAGCTGATGTAACCTCCAACCTTGTTCAAGTATATCTTGTCAAACTCGTGAATCTGCAAGGAATCTTGAACAAAAACCCTTATTTACTACACAGGGTTAGCATGCTCTCATTCCGTCAGCCATGACATGAGTGAATTATCTCTATCCAATCATGATTTATAGTATGAGAGCAGGCTATGCCTGTTAAGTAAATAAAGGATTCCGTTCAAAATTCTGTGCAGATTCCCAAGTTTGACAAGATATACCTGAAGAAGGTCAGAAGTTACAGACTAAAACATTGTGAAAATGACACTCAATATGAGAACAGTTAACCGAAGAATCCAAATAATCAAACCTCATCTCAAAAATTCAGAAATACAATATTAAATATACACTCATAACATCAAATGGAAAAGTTACAGAGAAACACAAAGAATGAATAATTATTTTTAAATTTTAGATATTACTTATCCGGGACAACATCGATGAAGAATATACCAACCTTGTTGGTGTTTGTTTTGTATTTTTTCCTTTTAGCTGGGCATACAAACACACACACACACCGACAACTACCGTAATAGATTAATTAAAAACAATTCAATTTTACTATTAACTTCCTATAATTTTAACCACTTAAATTTTTTTATGAAATTTGGATACCTATGGTAAAAACACGCAAGAAACACAATGAAATAGTCAGAATTACATTTTAAATAGAACTAAGCAAGATATTAGGTGACTAAAATTCGTTGTTGGTGTTTGTGCTTTATTTTTAAATTTTAGCTGAACATACAAACATATACACATACATAATTCATATAATAAATTAATTAAAAAGAATTCAACTTTAATATTAAAGTTGGATATTGTTCCTGCATACAAGTAAATGAAAATCACGTTCTCTATGAATTTTAAAGACTAAAATTCGTTTATTATTTGTATTAACAACATGGAAATAATTTTCTTTGCAGACGTCATTGAAATAAAAACATGCAAAATCAAGCAATGTCGATTATAATTCTTTTTTTTTTAATCTACATTATCAACCGATTTGTTGTGTTGAGAATATTGTGTGTTTTAAAGACATGCAACATTTTCTGCGCAGTAGAATGGAAAATCTGCAGAAATGTGCAGCTTGAAATGTCGGTGAACATCTAAGAACATGAACCTGCACCCATAATATCAAATGGAAAATTGACAGTGTTCGATGATAAAGACATACAGGCGGGCATGAAAGACGAGGTCATCAAAGCAGACATTGTCATCTGAAACAAACTTGAAAGGACTGTTCTCATCATCAATGTAACCGTCCTGAATAACGATGGCAGAAGGCGGGAAAAATAACTAAATATCAGAACTTCAAGAATGATTTGAAAACAGCATGGCCCTTAAAAGAAATGGACATTATACTAGTTGTGATAGGGACCTAATGAAAAAAAAAACACAAACAACAAATTAACAAAATAATAAAATACTTAGATAATCTCTGGAAGATCAAACTGGAACGAAATAAAGATAGGGACCTAGTAAACAAACAAACAACAAATAACAAAATACTTAGATACAATCTGTAACAAAATAAAGATAGTAACTAAAAAGAACATATACTCTTAAATGCGCACTCTAATATAAAGTTCACTTGTAGCAAAATCGAATGCTAACTCTAGTACCTTTTCAAACTACATAATAATGGTACCCTTGTCGTTCATATTACAAAAGGTAAATGCATGTTATGAGTAGAGAAAGAAGGGGCACCGGGTAAACCATTTATGGATGGCTTAAAGTTGTATGCAAAGGACACATACCAACTAAATATGCTTGTAAGAACTCTTCAAATATTCAGTACACAAAATAACCATTAGGCACAGATAAAGAGTGGGGAAAATTATTGACAGTGGTTTCAGCTAGACGGGTGTTTATCATGAAAGGGACCAGAGATTGGAGCTCAGACGAGCACCTGCCATGGAAATAACGATAAAACTGAATGATTTAAAAATATGGTCCATTAAAAAAAAAATTAATTTTAACAGTTGTAGTAGGGACCTAATGAAAAAATAAATAAATAAAATTTAAATAACAAAATACTTAGACACAATCTCTGGAAGATAAAACTCTAACAGAACAAAGATAGTAACCCTAAAAAATACAACATATCCTTAATTTTTTTTTTTTTTTACATGGAGGTCACCACTTATCAAGGCCCAGAAGCCACTCTGGGATAAGGGTTATTTTGTGTACAGTAATCAATGGGATAGTGTTGCAGTATTCATAAGTATTGTAGATTTGATAAAGTGTGATTACTTAAGGGGGGGGCGGTTCATCAGGAATTTGTTTAAGTTGGACTTGAAGACATCCAAGTTATAGTCAGGTGGGAAACAGGCAAATAGAAAAGAGTTCCACAGGCGTGCACTTCTAAGAAAGAAGCTTTGTTCATGGAATCTACATTTTGATTTAGGCACAGATAAAGAGTGGGGAAAATTATTGACAGTGGTTTCAGCTAGACGGGTGTTTATCATGAAAGATTGGCTAGGAGGGACCAGAGATTGGAGCTCAGATGAGCACCTGCCATGGAAATAACGATAAAACAAAGATAGGCTCTCGGATATAAAGTTAACTCATAGTAAAATCGAATACTAGCTCCAGTCTCGTTAAACCAAATAATAAATCTGAGAATATAAACGGAAAGATGACTGCGTTCGATGACAAAGACATGCATATGCAGAAAAAAAAAACAAAAAAAAACCTTCATATCAAATCAACATGGTCCGTGAAAAGTAGAAACATCATACCATTTTCAATAGGGGTAACTTAAAACTGTAGGGTCATGCGGGCAGCAGCCATAAAAGGGACAACATTTATACTTAAGAGTCATTGAATAGGGGAAATGTTAACCCACATTAAAGAGTCCTTCATCTCTTCAAATTGAACTAAAATAATTAAATATAACATTTTTAAAAAGTGAAATAAAAATTGTATGGTGTCAAAGTTATTTGGAAAACAAACCAACAAAAAAAAAAAAAAAAAAAAAAAATTTTTTTTTCTATTAGGATTTTAACAAAGATACTTGACATTGCCCAAGATTGAAAGACGATCAAAGAATGTTTCAAACTTGTATACTTTTATTGTCGTCGAAATCGGTGAAATCGCCCATTTTTCAATCAAATCGATTGATTACCTGCTCCAGTTGAGGACCAATGGTGGTACACTGGGAGGAAGCCTCACATGCCTTCCCACAGTGACTTAGTTCACGATACAAGGTTGCACTATACAGAACCTACTCTTGATTTTATAAAATTATTTTTTATATATAATGGCTTGAATTAAAGTTTAAAATGCAAAAGTCAAGTATCATGGTGCAATTATGTTTTAAACAGAAACATTCATTTCAAACGTGTCCCTGTCATATGAAAGAACCTACTGTTGATTTTATAATCTGGACTTTTCTGCTTGTGTGGTAATAAAACTTTTCAAATGCACTTGTGATATTAGGCTGTATAAAGTGTTACTTTGGTGAAAATCACCTGTTCCTTCTTTTATTGGTTTATTTTAATTATCGATACTTATCAAAGACATTCCGATACAAAACCTATCAAAGAACACTGCCGAGCACATAAAGTACATTTGTGTGAAATTTCATAAAAATAAGCCCAGCTGTTTTTGAGTCCATAGATCCTTTTATATAATAGTAGATATGTTCGGTAAATGAAATGAAGGGAAAAGGACAATCAAGACCATTATACCAACAGGTTTTTTTGTATTGGTAGAAGTGTGTAACTCCATGTTAACAGCTGTTAAAAAAATATCCTTCTGAAGCAAAGAAGAAAAAAAACGACAACGGTATTGTTATATAATAAACAATATGCCTTTTTATTTTGGTCAAACCAAAAAATATTTATGACATTAAAAAACACACAATAGTAAACTTCACAAAATCTATGGCTTCATGCTTCATAAATTCCAATGTGGTTAGGTAGAACTAGGCAAGTAGACATCTGATTTGAATGGTTCCTTAGTTTAACTCCCTCGAAGTACAAAATATTTGTGGGCACACTTCCAAAAATTATATTCAGCACGAGTGCACTTTAACTAACAGGAAATATTTTTTTTTTTGTTTTTGCTTTCATTTCCGAAAGAGTTATACTAGGAAAAAAGGTGACAATAAAAGCTTCAATGATTTTTCAAACTAAAATTTTATCATAATTGGAAACAAGTTCAGTAAAATCGAAATAACAGAACAGAAAACATTACGTATGGAAACATATTTTAAAATAATTTTTTTAATGCACAGATAAAATATAAAATTCAGTTTAGAAAATTATAAAATGAATGGAATATATTTTTATAACTTTTTTAAAGAAAATATAATTATTCAAATGCAAAATATAATTATTCAGATGCAAAATATAATCATTCAGATGCAAAATATAATTATTCAGATGCAAAATATAATTATTCAGATGCAAAATATAATTATTCAGATGCAAAATATAATTATTCAGATGCAAAATATAATCGTTAGATTAGAATATATTGCAATTTTTGCAGTACTTATTTATTCATTTTGAAAAAAGATAAATTTCTTTAATAAAATAAAATTAAAGTCTTATAAGTCAGTAAATTTTGGATTGTCTCCTCCTTTCGCTAGTGTAATTCTTCTGAAAATAAAAAAAGAAATACTTCCGGTTAGCCAAAGTGCACTTGTGCCCTATATTAAAATTTCAAGATATTCTATTGGTTGGTGGCCCAATTACTCAGCATGTAAATTTATTTACATTATAGAAAATAGTGCAGCAAAACATGCGACTGTTATAAGGTGACCTCTTATCAAGGCCAAAAGCCACTGAAGGTTATCATTGAGTGGTTTGAGGTTAATGAAACAGGAGTGATAGCTAGCCAAAAGATGAGCAACACTATGAGAGTACTAAACTCGCCAAACTTTCACAAGAAATACTCATATAGTTGAAAACACTATCAATAATTTCCCCCACTCTTTATCTGTGCCTAAACCTAAACGTAGATTCCATAAACAAAGCTTCACGCCTGTGAAATTGTCTTCCATTTGCTCGCTTTCCAGTTGACTACAATATGGTTGTCTTCAAGTCCAATGAAAACAAGTTCTTGATGACCTGTTCCACTTAAGTTAACAAATTTACCGAATTTCCATTACTAACAATTACTATATTGTCCAACTGACTACTGTACACTCTTTGACCCTTATCCTCGAGTGGCCTCTGACCTTGATAAGTGGTGATGTCTATGTAAAAAAAAATAAATAAAAAACTAACATCAATCAATGGTATGTACTGCATTCGATTATCTTGGGGCAGTCTATGACTTATAATTTAGAAAATTGTATTTGAACAGGACCACGTTATCAGTGGGGAAACAGTCCGATAGTAATGTGTTCCACAGGTGGGGAAATCTTTTGCAAAATAACTTTGTCCATGGAAATTCCACTTCATGCTAGGCATACAGTTAGATAAAAGGAAAGTTGTTTTTGTGGTTGTGGTAGTAAGAAGAGTTCTTGGTGTGAATGTCTTATAAAGAACCAAAGACTAGGGTTAAGTTGAGCAATAACGATCGAGTAGAGAGAGACTAGTAATGGCAATTCTGTAAAAAAGAGGATGTGTAGAAATTTTATTTTTCATCTTCTGTCTTTCCTTGTCTCTCCCTACCCCCCACCCCACCCTTTCTTGGTGTATCTTGTGCTGTTACTGCTTGTTTTATCACGTGCTGAATGCATGCCTTTCGATTGGTCAAAAGAGAAGTCAACTCACTATCCTGCATCAAGAGAAAAGATGTTAAAATCGCAAGTTTAAACAAGAGAAACCAGCGATTTGGTTTCTTTTTCTACAATCGGGATTCGTCAAGGAAGACGACACAGAATTAGTCAAAAAAGACTGTTTAAAAAAAAAAAAAAAAACAGAGTTGTAAACGAAATAACAATGACCTCTTCACCGAGGAAGAAAGAACTATTTTAAGGCCTAGAATTGGTCTTGTAAAAATGAACACTAACTCCAGTGACGTGTTAGAATTCACAAGTCAAAAGGAATCAAGAAATCTTCTATAGAAATACATTACACCACAGAAGATTTGGATTATTTTCTTGGATTTCAGAACCAAGAGGATTGAAATTTTCTTGAATGATAACATTTAAGTTAATGGCGCAAGGGGGGTAATTTGCATACACCCTCTTTTAAAAAGATTAAGTGTTGTCGTGTTTTATTTAAGTTCTTTGACACGCAGTAAGTCCTGACTACACCTATATTCTTACCCCTACTATCCCTGACAATATTGTTAATGGAGTTCTTTGAGAACCGCCAGAGGGTCTAATTTGGCAGACACTGTTATTGGTGAACATAAAACTGGCTATACCTTTCTTTCCTTATTTACCTTCCAATAAAAAAAAAGTTCCTGTTTATATATTCTTTCATTTTTTTTTTCTTCCTTCTGGTTGTACAATGGGATAACCTTCATTGGACATCATAATAAAATTCACATTAGATGTAAGGAAAAGAACAGAATTGACCACTAGATTTCAAAGTCAGTTTCGAAGTCCGTCTATGAAGAGTGCCTGAGTGGCACTTCCTAAGATGCAACAACACTATTTTCATCTTAGAATGTGTTCGACTCTTATACAGGTAGACGATCGCCTCAGGAGTCAGGTACTTTCTAGAGTAATAGAAGGATCCAATCTTTTTTACAGGAGACCTTAGCAACAGATTAGCAGCAAGTTTTCTTCTCTAGACCTACTTTCCTGTGGAACACAACACCACATGGCTGCTTCTCAGTTGATTATAATGTTTTCAAGTTCAATGTAAACAAGTTCTTATTGAATCACTCAAATAATCAAATTTCTTTCCACTTCCACCATTACTGATCATCACGGTGTTGTCTCAATGGCCACATGACATTTATTAACCCTTATTCTTGAGTGACCCCAATAAGTAGTGCCTCCCTAGTAAAATAAATTTGTTAAAGCGTCTGTTTTAAATCTGGAGTTAAAAATCAGTCCTAGGAGTTTGTCAAAATAAGGGGCTTCTTCAAGGAGTCATTCATTTTGTCTGGAGTAAAACAAGTAATTCTGACCCCCAAGATCGCTATGGGCATGGAATATGTGCCTACATTAAAGATGGCTTTTCGTGTGGTAGGGATATCTCCAGTGAAGACTCTAATTTAACTTATATGTGCTTCCGGGTTGCACTTGCTTACACCATTGCATTTATATTTGCCCTCTATTGCCCCCACAACAGTGGAATTACTCTCTTTAAGAGCATATCTGAGAAAATTGATGACATCCTGTCTGCTCATCCTTCGGCTAACATCCACATTTGTGGTGACTTCAATGTCTACAATGTGGAATGGCTAACCCACTCGAACAAGATAGATGATGAGGAGAGGTTCTGTAATGATTTTGCCATTTCCTATGACTTCATCCAGATTGTACACGAACCCACCCGTGTGCCTGATACTTCTGGTCAGTACGCTAGTCTTCTAGACCTTTTGCTCACAAGTTCCCTTGAGCTATGTTCATGTTCCGTTCTGTCCCCTCTGAGATCTTCCGACCACTTGGTTGTATCAGTTAAGATAAAAATGAAATGCAATAAGTCTTCAGACTTACCTCTCCACCGTACTGTATATCGATACTCTATGGCTGACTGGGATAGCTTCAGTACATTTATATCTAATCTAACCCTACATTCCATGTTTAAAAAGGATGTGTCCTCCATAGTATCAGACCTGACTGAATGGTTAATTGTAGGCATAGACCGATTCATACCATCTAAAAAATTCCAACAAAAACCTAACAGCTAGCCATGGTTCTCCCCAGAATGTGCTGCTGCCATCGCGAACAGAAATCACTTTTTCCACAGCTACCAACATAACAGATGAACTGTGACTAGAGTGGCTTTAAGGACTGCCAGCAACCACTGTAAAAGAGTAATAAAAAATGCAAGAGAGCTATATGCTCAGTCCGTTAAGTCCAAAGTAGCTGAGCAGCGGCTTGGTTCCCACCAGTTTTGGCAAATAGCAAACAGGATCCTGAACAGAAGTGTGCGTTCTAACCCAACCATCATCAATGAATCTCGTCATCTCGTCAGCATCAGACAAGGTCAAACTATTTGCCAAGAACTTTGCAGCTAATTCTACCATATTCGACGAAGGCCATCAACTCCCCGTATTTCCTCCTATAGCAGACAACACGCTATGCAACATACAAATATATGTGTGTGAGGTCGCTAAGCTAATCAAGAACCTTGATTCCAATAAAGTAACTGGCCCTGACGGCATTCCAATTATAGTGCTGAAAAACCTCGAACCAGAAATTGCCCCCTTACTTACAAAACTTAAAGAGAAGTGCTTCCCAACACCCTGGAAAACGTCATCAGTATGCCCTGTATTTAAGAATTCAGGTGATAAGTCATCTCCCTCTCAGTACAGACCAATAAGTCTCCTGTGTGTCATGAGTAAGTTGCTGGAATCCATATTAAATAGAGAAATAGTCAATCACCTCAGCAGAAATAACCTTCTTAGTGACATGTATATGGTTTCCGTTCTGCCAGATCTACAGCAGATGTGCTAACGGTTATATCTCATAGGATTAGTGAATCTCTTGACAAAGGCTTCCTTTCTAGGGCAATTGCTCTTGACATATCAAAAACCTTCGATAAAGTATGGCATAATGGCCTACTTCACAAGATTTCCAGCTAGGTATAACTGGAAATGTTTTCTCAATCATTAAATCATTTCTCTCTGATAGGCTCATAAGAGTAGTGGTTGATGGGCAGAAATCAGAGGCCCACAGTATTAATGATTAATGCTGGAGTCCCTCAGGGGTCAATCCTGGGCCCAACTCTCTTCCTGATCTACATCAATGATCTCCCAAAACACATACGTAAATCATTCGTTGACGTCTATGCTGATGACACGACCATCTATGGCAATACATTAAAGGCCATAAATGAAAAAGTTCTGATTCTCTTTCCTCTGATCTCAAGCGCATTGTACAGTGGGGGAAGAAGTGGCTGGTTACTTTTAATGCATCTAAAACCAAGCTCTTATCTTTACATCATCAATGCTCTGATCCCCATCCGGCATCAATTGAAATGGATGGCTCTCAACTAGGGGAAGCTCCATGTTTTAATCAGCTTCTAGGCTTGACCTTTACTCCTGACCTAAAATGGAACACATACATCAAGTCTATTGCCAAGGTCGCTGGAAAAACGGTAGGATCCTTCTACCGCTCAAGATATCTCACTGTTGATGCAATTCTCTATCTATATAAAAGTCAAGTACATCCAAAGATGGAGTACTGTTGCCACGTCTGGCCAGGAGCTGCTAAAAACGCTATCCTGCCTTGACAGAGTACAAAATAGGCTTCGTGGCTTAGTGGGGGATGCCCCTTTTCTCTTCCCTGCAACCTCTCTCCCACAGGATAGACGTTGCGAGCTTGTCTTTGTTTTATTGTTACTTCCATGGCAAGTGCTCGTATGAGCTCCAATTCTTGGCCCTCCCCCTCACCGATCTTTCATGAAAAGCACCAGTCTAGCTGAAACCACTGTCAAAAATTTTCCCCACTCTTTATCTGTGCCAAAACCAAAACGTAAATTCCATGAACAAAGCTTCTTTCTTAGAAGTGCACGCCTGTGGAACTGTTCTGTCTGCCTATTTCCCCCCTGACTACAACCTGGATGTCTTCAAGTCCAACATAAACAAATTCCTGATGAACCGCCCCCTTAAGTAAGACATTTTATCAAATCTCAACAAAAACGTACTGTACATGCAATAACTCTTTTCCCCGAGTGGCTTCCGGGCCTTGATAAGTGGTGACCACCTTGTAGAAAAAAAAAAAAAAAAGATCCATGTTGTTGAGCATCATTTATTTACTAGCCATATAAGTTTTAACCCGTATATATATGTATATATATATATATATATATATATATATACCCGGTGTTACCGGGTTGAAACTTATTGCCCGGTGGAGAACTTGCTCACATCTATTATATAAAATAGAAAATGGGTGTATGTGTATTTTTTGTGTATGTCTGCCAAAGGCTTTTTTCAGGGGGGCACTCGGTCAGGTCACTCCTTAAAACTTTATATACTGTCTAAATCATAATATATACAAGCTACGAACAGGGGTCGCGTCTATCATTAATTCCTTTACCCTCAACTGGGCACTTTTCTCCAGGAAGGGGTCACTTTTATCGCCGATATTTCAAAAAATCATCCCCTCTTTTCAATTGACTAGCCTTAATTTAAACATTCGTCACTTCTGGTTTGGTGATGGACACAGCAGTAAAGAAGTCACGTTTTGTTTCACGTTCTTTTCCTTCTGCACGTTACAGGTTCGAGCCTGCCTGCCTACTACCACTTTTTTTTTTTGTTTTGCTCAACACACACCTCCGGGCAATGCCGGGCACCCAGGCTAGTATTATTTAAGATACACTGAATATTCTAACTTGTTAGGATTTTCCTGAACGTGGACCACATGTTGGATGTAAATAACAATCTAAACAATTCTATTACAACAAGCAATAAAATTATTAATATAAATTTTCTTCATTGTAATATGCAAATGAGGTTACTTCTTGAACGTATATTTCCTTTGAATAAATATAAAGAAATCATGCTGGAACAAAAGTGTATGAAAGTGTTTTCAATATAAAAAATAATTTGGAAACAGTGTACCTTTTGTATATATTAATTAAATAGTAAACATACAGAGAGGAATGTGAGACACACACACATATATATTTACTGGTATTTGGAGGTGTGTGTTGGGCAAAAGAAAAACAAATTGGCCATAGTATCGCGAAGAAGGAAAAGAATATATATAGACTAGCGGGGGGTACCCGGAGTTGCCCGGGTGTTTGGAGGTGTGTGTAGTTTTGGGTAAATCAAAATTGCCGGGGGGGGGGGGGTAAAATAAAAAAAAAGTTTTGGTAGGTAAGTATGAGGATCGAACCCGAACCCTTGAAGCAAAGTTGGAAATTAAAGCGTGAAAAAACGTGCGACGTTAACCATTGGGCCACCGCAAAATCCTAACGGAAACACGTTTGAATTTATTTAACTATTTAGAATTGGCAGGTGCACGTTTTAATGACTTAATGAGGTCAACTTTGATTTCATTTACTGTGGGAACAGTTTTTTATTTTTATTTTCCCAAATTTGGGGGGGGGGGGACCAGCTCCCCATAAAAAGGGGATTGTCCAAATTGAATAGCAATTGTCTGATATAAGGAAGATATTTCCACATTGATCAAATCCGATTGTTTTCGGACATTTCCAGCGATCGCGACCAGAAAAGTACCGCTAGAATTAGTGTCGCTTTTATTATACGAAAAAGCCTAATCCACATGCGGCGAGCGAAAAATGTTGAATATTTATCTTTTACAAGTCGAGCAAATTAAATAGACAGGCGACCTCCATTGTTAACTCGTAGATATTATGATTTATATGTGATATAAAAAGTTTTTAAGTTGTTAGCCGACCGACCGCTTCTCAGAAAAAAGCCTTTCTTGGACATACACAAAAAGCGAACATACATACATACATACATTTTCGCTTTTATATTCATAGATAATGAAGATTAAAGCAAGCAAGAATGCCTGGACGGTTGAGAGTTTTATAACTATTAAGATTTCATACAAGTCATATATATATATATATATATATATATATATATATATAGCTTAATCACACCTGTTCCCATTAGTTCACCAAAGTTAGACAATGATGAGCCTGGTCAGCACTAAAATGGGTAACCACTTGAAAATTCTAGGTGCTGTATGTGCTCTCCACATTGTTTCCAGTTGTTCTGGACTTCTCCTTCCACTGGACTCCAACATTGCTGATTAAGGATAAGTGTGGTTGTAAATTGTGCAACTCTTACCTCACAATTACATGAGTAGGTATCCTTACAGGGGTATTTATTGTCTCTTGAGTCTGAACAAATGCATTGATCGACAAGTCAGATGATTGTTGGCATTTGTTTCTCCCCAATATCTCTAGTTTTAATTCTTCCTAGAAGGACATCAGGTACTTACAGTAAAGCCACATGAAGGTTGCGAACATCCTTAAGTGAAAGCATTTTTGTAGAACAAACTAAATTCGAACGACACATCTAGTTTGTCAGTCTATGTTGTTAACCACTTAGCCACCATAACCTCCAAGTTTTAAAAATGTTGAAGTCGCCTTTTTTTTTTTTTTTTTTTTTACATTGCGTCACTTGTTCTAGATAAGAGAGAATCAGCAAGATCTAAATCATTTACCACTAGATTTCAAAGTCGATTTTTAACTCTGGCAAAGCTGGAAAGAGTGCACCATTTTATTTTAAGTATGCAAGCTGGGTTTCTTTTTTGTTTATTTTTTTGCTTTTTGTTTAATTCTTTTTGTTGCTATGCCACTTAAGTTTTAAGATATAAATCGATTTAAATATATTTTAAAGTCGGTTCTCAGTGCATTTGTCAATCTTTAAAATCTATTCCCAGCTTTAAACTTCTGCTGCATTAAAAAGTATCCACCATTAAATGAGCATTATGTATAGGGATAAACAAAAATTGAATTTAAAAAAGTAAAAGAAAAAAGTAAAAAAGTAAAAAAAGTAAAAGAAAATGTAAAAGAAAAGGTAAAAGAAAATGTATAAGAAAAACAGTGAAAGAAAACAAAAGTAAAAGAAAAAAAGTAAAAAGTAAAAGAAAAAAAGAAAAAAAAAAGAAAAAGAAAAAAAGAAAAAAAAAAGAAAAAGAAAAAAAGAAAAAAAAAAGAAAAAAAGAAAAAAAAAAGAAAAAGAAAAAAAGGAAAGAAAAAGAAAAAGAAAAAAAGGAAAGAAAAAAAGTAAAAAAAGAAAAAGAAAAAAGTAACAAATGTAAAAGAAAACAAAAGTAAAAAGTAAAAGAAAAAAAGAAAAAAAAGAAAAAAGAAAAAAAAGAAAAAAAAGAAAAAAAAGAAAAAAAAAGAAAAGAAAAAAAAGAAGAAAAGTAAAAAAAGTAAAAGAAAACAAAAGTAAAAGAAAACAAAAGTAAAAGAAAAAAAAAATTCAGTTCAGCATTAGTGTTGATCCAAAGAAAGCCTCAATTTAGTAATATTGGCCTCACAACATTTTTTTTTTGTTTTATTTGGATTCTTCAGACTACTGTTCTCATCCTGATTGTAATTCTCACATTTCAACGGATGTAACCTCTGACCTCTTCCAGATATATCTTGATAATGCTTCCTATCAATCAATAGCAAAAATAATGTTTTCGTTCTTTTTCCAACGAACCATCATCGTTAGAACTCAAAATGTATAATGCATTTATCAAACTGAAAGAGTATAGAGTAGTTTCTGTTTTTGTATTAATTCATGCCTGTAACACATATTTTGAATTCGAAATCATTGGAAAATCAAATATTTAATTCCACTATTTACTAAGAGTCATTGTCAAGATACATCTGAAGACTGGATGTTACATCGGCTAAAACGTTGTGAAAATAACCAAGATGAGAAAAGTAATTCGAAAAGCCCAGATAATATATATTCTCATTTCAAAAATTCATAAGAGTATTTTTTAACAAAATAGTCATCTCTAAGGCACAAAATCCATTCAAAGAAGGTGGGGATGAACAATATTATGAGAGGATTGAAAACTATGAATGGAATGGACAAAATCTGATTGAATAGGATGACTTGGGATTTGTTAACATTAGACTTGAAAGCAACCATGTTGTCTGCAGGGAAGTACTTTCGTGACAATGTATTCTAAAGTTTGAAAATTCTTGGAAATAAACTGTTTATAAAAATTACGAATATAGTATTCTTGTTCGTATGGATTATGATAACTAAGAGAATTATTATGTACAGTGCTGAGTAGGTGTGTAACAGCACGTATGGGCACATGTTAAAATATCAGCAACAGACAAATTATAGCTAGCTAGCAAAAAATTAGCAACAGGCAAAGGATAGCTAGCTAGCAAAAAATTAGCAACAAAGGATAGCTAGCTAGCAAAAAATTAGCAACAAAGGATAGCTAGCTAGCAAAAAATTAGCAACAAAGGATAGCTAGCTAGCAAAAAATTAGCAACAAAGGATAGCTAGCTAGCAAAAAATTAGCAACAAAGGATAGCTAGCTAGCAAAAAATTAGCAACAAAGGATAGCTAGCTAGCAAAAAATTAGCAACAAAGGATAGCTAGCTAGCAAAAAATTAGCAACAAAGGATAGCTAGCTAGCAAAAAAATTAGCAACAAAGGATAGCTAGCTAGCAAAAAAATTAGCAACAAAGGATAGCTAGCTAACAAAAAATTAGCAACAAAGGATAGCTAGCTAACAAAAAATTAGCAACAAAGGATAGCTAGCTAGCCAAAAATTAGCAACAAAGGATAGCTAGCTAGCAAAAAATTAGCAACAAAGGATAGCTAGCTAACAAAAAAATTAGCAACAAAGGATAGCTAGCTAGCAAAAAAATTAGCAACAAAGGATAGCTAGCTAGCAAAAAATTAGCAACAAAGGATAGCTAGCTAGCAAAAAATTAGCAACAAAGGATAGCTAGCTAGCAAAAAATTAGCAACAAAGGATAGCTAGCTAGCAAAAAATTAGCAACAAAGGATAGCTAGCTAGCAAAAAATTAGCAACAAAGGATAGCTAGCTAGCAAAAAATTAGCAACAAAGGATAGCTAGCTAGCATAAAATTAGCAACAGGCAAAGGATAGCTAGCTAGCAAAAAATTAGCAACAAACAAAGGATAGCTGGCTAGCAAAAAATTAGCAGCAACAGGAAAAGGATAGCAAGCTAGCAAAAAATTAGCAACAAACAAAGGATAGCTAGCTAGCGAAAAATTAGCAACAGACAAAGGATAGCTAGCAAGCAAAACATTAGCAGCAATCGACATTAAAGTTCTATGCAAATTAGCAAGTGCACGTGAGCTTGAATCAAGAAAAAGAGAGAACAATACACCATGTGGTCAAGAGAGAAGCAAGTGGTGCACCGGGGAAGATGGATGTGTAAAGACATGGGTAAGAAAGCACTGCCTAACGTCAGCGTCAGAGGGACAAACTTTTGAAAAAGAATACGTGTATTTAAAAAAATACTTTGGAAAAAAAAATGAAATGCATTGTTTTGGAAGAACCACGGATAAATGCATTTCATTTGCACTTTAAGGTGCCTAGTCTGTTTTTTGTTTCTTTTCTTTGTTCCTGCAATCCTTCAGGTGCTCTATAACTCAAAATTATATCTATATATCTAAAGGATGAGGGGTATCAGATGTGGTTTGGCTGGATTTCAGGAAACATGAAGAATTTAAAAAAATACTGTGTCTTAGCATTCAATGACAACTGATGCAGTTTCTTCCATGCGTCAGCAATTCTGAACATAAAAAAGGTTTCTGAAACTCATAGAAGCTGTGTTGTATTCTGACTCTGGGTATGTTCACGTGCGTTAGACACACAAGATTAAATCAGGGTTTTTTTGTGTAATATAAGGTAGCAGTCGCTGGAAAAATACTTGGATCATTCTATCGCTCCAGAAAGTATTTCATGCAATCCTCTAAGTCAAATATGTCCTAAGATGAAGTACTGTTCCCACATTTGAGATGCAGTTCTTTATATCTCCAAATATTTATTTATGGTGTTTGGTTTGATGTTTTTGTAGAAGAAAAGTGCGGGATCACCACTGATGTCTTACAAGGTCAAACGCAGAACCTCTTTACCTGGAATTCTTTATAATTCAAAGTTTCTGAATTGATGGTGTCAATTTTGCTTGTGGCAACTACATTTAATATTTGCAATTGGATAATTTTCTGTTCTCTATGAGAAATTTCTTTTGACACTTTTTGAATCATTTTTCTATTACAAGAATGGCTCCACACTCAATAGGTTATGAAGACCAGAGTAAATAATGGTAGTTGCTTTTTTAATTGCTTCAAAGAGAAAGAAGACGGCTGCAAAAAAAAAAAAAAGAGAAAGCGATCAACAAAGTCCTATGCCAAGACCAAATACATAAGATTCTACAAGGAATCCAATGGCAATAATAATTTTGTATTAGAGGGTTTGACAATCTTGTGAGGTCTATATTTGCATTGGACATGCAATAAATTTTTTTTCTCTACAACAGTTATTTCTTCTGTCATCTCTTTGTGGATCATTTTTCTATTACAAGTATAGCTCAACACTCAAGAGAAGATTAACAAAAATAACTTCTCTTCCAAAACCTTTGTTAGATATTAGGCAAGTAGACCCACTAGTGTCTAAAATGGTTAGTTGAGAATAAGAAGTGAACGGTCAACTTGATAAACTGAAGCTGTTAGAATTAATAGAAACTCATAACATCACACGATTTAAAGAGAGTGTGTGAAAGAGCGCAGTTTGTTTGGGACTACAAAACGTATAATTGGCTCATTATTTATTAAAACCCTACACCAGTAAGTAGAGATTATATTAACTACTATGAATTAAGGCAAGGGTTACATAGAGTACATGTTAGGATAACCTGGAAGAAAACGGAAATAGACCACCTGCAATTAGTGTTATTGAAGCAAGAGTTCAAGGGTTACCTCGGACAAAACGCGCAAGAAATGCAGGTGTTTGATATTATACAGAAATTACGTCATGTGTTCGAGGCACAAAGAGTTTCTACATAGTTGGACTTGGAAAGCAAAAGAGGCAAAATATATTTTGAAAATATAGAGAAATTAAAGGAACATCATCCCGATGATGCCATCTACGTCTCTCAATCCCCTAAGTAAAAAAAACAAATAATCAGAATTGGATAGGTCTTTGAATGCCAACAAGTCTTTCCTACGAACAACCATTCTCTAATAAAACCTTTGAAAGGCCAAGTCTCCATTTTTCCATGCATGACCTGATTCATCTCGAGTTAAACAGAGGATCACTGTCTGCACACATACAAAAGCAATGATAAAGAATGTAAGATCAACGAGTACGTATGTATGTAAAGAGAAATATGATTAAAAAATGATTCTCCTTGTCAGTGAGATGGAACAAAGATAAAGTCCAACCTTTTCCATCGGGTTTGTTTCTATTTAGTCGTTTTTAAAAATAGAAATAAAAAAAAACTTTGATTTCAGGATGGCAGACCAAAGGATCATGCAGGAGCGTGTACAAAGATAATATGCAGCTACCAAGGTGTGAATACAATTTGTGAACTTAAAATGTCTATAACGATTGTAGAGACTGTTTAACTATTTAGGACAACTACTTTTGCAAATGGTTCCGGTTTTCTTGTTTTGTTTTTCACTAGAAAATCTTTGTGAAAAGAAAACGTTCTTTTCTTTTTTTTTTCAGATGTAGGGGGAATATTAAAAAAAAGTCAAATATAGAAAGAACAAAAAATGTTTCCTTTTTTAAATTGTAACTATTTTTTTCTTTTACAATAAGTGCTTACAAAAAAAAAATAAATAAAAATGACAATGAAAAGTAAATATGCATTCATTCTTTTTGAAAACTTTTCTCCTCATAGTTGTTGTTTCACGACGTTTCAGCCAACTCATCCCTCGGCCTTCTTCATGTGATTAACAGGATAGGAATGCGGAGTCTTATAACTGTATCCCTAATAATTATTGTCTTCCATAGTTGTTGTCTCACCACATTTTGGCCAACCATCTCATTATCTGGATTTGGTATCTAACAAACGTTAGATTTTGATCAAACAGCTTTGATGTTAGCATAGAAATGGACAGACAAATAGACAAACAGACAGGCAGATAAATAAGACGTCTAAGAAGATTATTTCGATTCATAAGACGTGATTATAATCAAAAAGAAAATTTTGAAGACAAAGACAACTGTGAAAACTCAGCAATCAATGACATGTCTGACATATTTTACTGGTAACTTTAAAAGAGACAAATTATACATCATGGCTACGAACAATAACTTGCACGCATTCAACACATGAACTCTTCTCTTTTTTCAACAAACCGCTATTTTCAGACAATACTCACCTGGAACCGTAGAAAGTCAATGCCTCTATCCACTGCAACATGGGCTTTAAAGGCTGATCAATGTTGAATTTTATGATTTTAATAGCATTTCAGCCCGGCGTTGCCCGGGTGTTTGGAGGTGTGTTGAGCAAAAAAATTAAATAAATAAATAAAGTGGTAGTAGAAAGGCAGGCTCGAACCTGTACCGTGAAAAAGCAAAAGAACGGGAAAAACCTGATGTCTTTGCTGTTACAACCACCACCAAACTGGAAGTGATGTAGGTTTAAATTAAGGCTAGACAATCGAAAAGAGGGGATGACTTTTGAAAATATCAGCGAAAAAAGCAATCCCCTCCCCCTGTAGAAAAGTGCCAAGTTGAGGGTGAAGAAATTAATATTTTTAGCAAATTTTTCGGTATTTATCATCTGAAGGGTAGAGCTTTCATACGATACTAATTTTATGAAAATTCGTTGCCTCTGTCGACAGTTTTAGGCACACATGCAAACATACATACATACATTTATATATTGCTAGCTCAAATTTTCGACCCAAACTGATTAAAAAGTTTGCCCTTTCGCTAAATACCCTTTATGTAAAATTTCAAATGTTTAGACCAAAAATTGTCTGAGTAATTTGGTAGAGACCGTAGAGGTCAAATTTTTCAAACTTTGACCCCTATTATGACCCCTTAAAATTTATTGTTTTCGGCTCAAATCAAGTTATTAAGTTAGATCCATGTCCAAGGAACCTATATCTAAAATTTCAAGTGTTTATACCCAAAATTGTCGGAGGAGTTTGGTAGAGTTCTCAAAGGTAAAATTGTTGAACTTTGATCCCTTAACAGCCAAATTTCTGTCCGAAAACCCGATTACAAAGATTTTCTCAAATCTCAGTACCCTGTATATCAAATTTCGAGTCTGTAGACTGAAAATTGACAGAGTTATTGCGTAGGGAAATGTAGACAGACACTTTCACTTTTATAGATAAAGATAATTTTGTGTTATCTGGCCTTCCATTGTCGGGTCCATACTGAATGGTATGAGGATAACAGTCCACAAAAGAATGAATACACATAATCTCAAAGGATTCAAAAAAATAAAATATATAAAAGTAAATATGTAGTATTGGGAATCCCAGCTTAAATGCTATCTAGGTTGTTTGTAGAAATAGTAAGTTATGTAAGTATATTTTCGATTTCCATCAGCGAGTTTAGCAGGGTCACAGAAGGTTAGGGTTGACAGGTATCAACTTAGATAGAATGCACCGGAAATTAGGGGTGATGTGCACCGGGAATTAGGGGTAAAACGGGAATTGTGGTCGTAGGCTTCTGGTTGACGGACACATGTGAGAGAGGTCTTGGGCAGCAGAGAATGTAGACGGGAAATCTTGGGTCTCCGACAACCATGGGTTCTAGATATAGGCTTGCCTTTTAATAAAAGAATTGAAGCTTCAAATCCATCTTGTGTTATCAATGCGTTTGTCTGCAGCAGTGACCAGTCCCCAGGAGATGGAGACCAGTGACCAGAAGATATCATCCGCTGGCAAGGCAAGCAGGTATATACGCATGACATTTGCGCATACACGTAGAGGCCTTTCAAGGCAAGAACTAAGAGCATACACACACCCATATATGTAAGAACACAGACTTTAAAAGTACCCGGAAAAGTAATCGTAAAAAGAGATAGCAAACAAGAAAACGTAAAAGAGAATCGCAGCAGGAACGCTCAATAATAATAGTAAATAAACAGGACAGAACTATTTTCGAACAAATATATCAAATTAATCCCTCAAATCTTGGCCCATCAGTCAGAAAGATTTTTAGCAGAAAAAAAAAAAAAAAAGAAAAGAAAAAAAAAGAAAGAGACTGCATGCCAGTCCATCTAAATTAGAATCAGTTGCTTCTGGTTGTTCTCGACATAAGAATCCCATGTTCACATGATGTGCCTAAATATCACACGAATAGAGAATCAGCAGTTGTTGTACATTTGTTGTGCCTCAATTTGTTGTACATTAGTAAAAACCTGTGGAAACTTGTTTTTTTACATGCATGACACAAGGTTGAAATGCAACACCTTGATCTGAAGAGAAAGACATACTTACGACACAAGTTGTGAATAGAAACACATTCACCATTTTCACATAGATGCTTCCCATCATTACAGAATGAATCCTCTGGATTTGGCTTCATGGTTCGTGTCATTAATGATGATTGGTTAGAAAATTTTTCAGTGATGGAAGAATTCACATGTAACTTAACTAAAAAAAAAAAAAAAAAAGGAATTGGTTTAGTGAAAAGAAAAAAGGAAAAATAAGAAATTGGTTCAGAGATTTGACACATATCAAGTAGTCAGAAAGACTCACAAGTGAAAAATATTCCATCTGGGGGGCCTATTGCCAAACCGGAAGTGACGAATGTTTAAATTAAGGCTAATCAATCGAAAAGAAGGGATGACTTTCGAAAATATTGACGAAAAAAGTGACCCCTCCTTGTAGAAAAATTGTCCAGTTGAGACATAAGAATGTTTTTAGCCAATTTTTTTCTATTTGTTGTCTGAAGGGTCGAGCTTCAAAACGATACCAATCCTGTGAAAATCCATTGCCTCTGTCGAAAGTTTTAGGTAGACATACATACATACATACATACATTTGAACAGATGGGTAGGATTTATATTATAGATTATATAGCATAATATTATTTTCTGAGTATTTATTAGTACTTATTAATTTGGAGTAATTTCATATTTAAAATAAAATGGACACTATTTTCACAGAAATGTTAATAAATTCATATTTGCTGTGTTATTAATTTTTCCGTCTCCAAAAAATAGATTTGCGCTATCCAGAAAAATATCAACTTTATCAAAACATTTGTTAAATATATTTCTCATTCTGTGGAATTTCCACGGGTCCTGCTATTATTGAAAATATTGTTATAATATCCCCAAATATAAGAAAATTAGATTCCAAAATAAAAAAAGAAATTGAAAAATTTGCACATATGTACAAAGGCATAATAATCTTGATCTATTTAGCAGTACTACTTGAAGAAACCCTTGGCAAGCTCCTAAGGAACCAAGGTTAGGAAACTTAGGTTCACACAGTAACTGAAATATATGGACGTAAATAAACAAAATTATTTTTTTTTAAATAAATTTTTTCTTTCATAAAGCAAAAATAAAACTGAAAAAAATATCAGTGAAAAATATTTAAAGAAAATGGTTAAACATTTAAATATACTTCTGAATATTTTTAGATGAGGATCGAGAATTCATATTTGGATTCTTCGGACTATTGTTCTCATCTTCAGTGTTATTTTCACAACGTTTCAGTTGATGTATATCCTGTAGAACTCAGGAATCTGCACGGAATCCTTTATAGCATGTTCTCATCCCATCAGGCATGACTGCATAGAAATCATAAGGCATAAGTAACTCACAATTGTATTTTGAGTGTCGCCACCATTGTAACGAGTGTCGCCAGCATTGTAACGAGTGTCGCCAGCATTGTAAAGAGTGTCGCCATCATTGTAAAGAGTGCAACTTACAACTAAATTTTAAGTATTTTATCCGTGTGGACAATTTTAACAAAATTTTACAAATCCGGAACCTACTTTTGTTTTTAAATGTACATTCATTCTACTTATCACTTCCCGATTCCTGAGTTTGACAAGCTATACCTGAAGACAGTCAGAGGTTATGAAAATGTGCAAATAACACTCAAGATGAGAACAATAGTCTGAAGAATCCAAATACGAATTTAAATAATGTTTTATATTGCTGTAATTGACGGTTAAAAAACAGAATTTGTTTAGATTCAATAGAGCCATTCAGTTTTACAAAATTTGTAAGAAAGGTATTGTTATCATCAACAATAAGTTTTAAGAACGCCATCATGTTGATACTTATTTTTTTTATTATTACCTGACCTCATACTACAAATATTAGTTTAAACTATTTTTCAAGATGTTGGAATGATTAAGCGGAATTGGAAATCGGAACTTTTTGGGGTATCGAAATCAGAAAAATTTGTGCCTATTTTCTGATGCCAAGAACGATTCCTTTAATCATTTTTTTTTTTTTTTTTTTTTTTAACAAAATCTTCCACTGCTGGTAAGAGTTGGAGCACGATGAAAAAAAAAAAGAAAAAAAAAAAAAAAAGAAAAAAAAAAAACACTCATGCCATCCGTCCGGAAGTGAATTACTTCCCTTTATTGTTGGTTAACAATCAGTTCTAAGTCAATCAAGTTAGGGATGAGAGTGACCAATGGCAAAAAAAAAAAAAATAAATAAATAAATATATACATAAATAAATCTGAAATTGAGATGACATGCCCTTGTTTGTATGGGAAAGTTTGGTTTATGACATATCAATCATATATTACTTATTTAAGGTATTAAATTCTATAGGATGGATGATTTTATATTGCAAGGGTCTATTATTCCCAGGACACAGAAGGAAATTTCAGTGAGGGTAGAGAGATTTAGTGATTTTGTTTTACAACATACAAAACCTTTCCAAGTTATTTAATGCCAAATCCAGTCATTTTAGTAAAAGTTTTTCAATCTACGGCATAATCACGTTTGACACACCAGTTCCCATCAAATCACCAAAGTTAAGTAACGACGAGTTTGGTCAGTACCAGATGGGTGACCATTTGGGACTTCCAGGGGTTGTATGTGCTCTCTGCTAATCTCCACATTGTTTCAAGTCTGGACTTCTTGCCACTGGACCAATGTAAATACAGGACTCAAAATGGCTTACACTTCTAGAGGTTATGCGCCCAGCGTGCATCTTTATTTCGATGGATCCGAATCAAAATTCGAATTGTGGCAAGTTAAATTTCTGGGATATCTACGAATCCAAAAGCTACACAAAGTACTACAAACACAACCTGAAAACAGAAACGACCCCGACTTCATTGAAAAGAATGCAACTGTCTTTGCGGAATTAATACAGTGTTTAGATGACTGAAGTCTATCACTGGTAATGAGAGAAGCCCTGGACGACGGCTGCAAAGCATTAAACATATTGAGAGAGCATTATTTATTGAAAGGAAAACCCAAAATTATTTCTTTATACACTGAACTGACCTAATCACAAGAGTTTCCAATGTAGATACAGGACTTAAAATGGCGACTACATTAAAAATGTAGAGAGCTATGTTAGCGAACATACATTTTTTATTTTCGTGTACATTTGATGCATCAACAAGCAATAATAATTTTCTTGTCGATTGTGGGGCCACGGCACATGTGATTACAAAGGAATCTGATTTTATAAATTTTGACCCCAACTTTAAGCCACAAAATCATTTTGTAGAACTAGCTGACGGGAGTCGAGTCAAGGATATCGTTTTGAAAAGAGGCAATGTGAAAATCTCGCTAAAGAACAATACAGGTGAATAGTGTTTCTGTATTCTAGAAAACGCTTTTCTAATCCCAAAATTTAAACAAAATATATTTTCTGTGCAAACTGCTACAAAACAAGGTGCAAATATAAACTTTAGCCCCAATAAATCAAAACTGGTATACCCGAATGGAACTGTATTCGACATTAAAGAAAATAGAAGACTATATTATTTAAATAGCGTAGTCCCATCAAAAACCACCTACCATGATCTACAGACATGGCATAAAATTCTTGGACACTGCAATATTCCTGATATCAAAAAGTTGCCGACTGTAGTTGATGGAATGCGAATACAAACATCAAAAACCTTCAACTGCGACGTCTGTACGCAAGGGAAAATGACAAACTATCAAAACAAGATACCAGACAAAAAGGCCAAAAAAATCCTATCAATGGTGCATTATGACTTGAACGGTCCCGTAGAACCGATGGCCAGAGAACATTATAGATATGTGTTGAATTTCGTAGATGACCATTCAGGTTTAATAATGGTTTACTTTTTAAAGAATAAATCTGATACCCTGCTAGCAACTAAGAAATATCTAGCCGACATGGCTCCCTACGGTGAAGTAAAGTGTATTCGCTCTGACAACGGTACGGAATTCACCAATAAAGTCTTTGAATTTTTACTAATTAACCATCATATCAAGCATGAAACATCAGCTCCTAGATCGCCACACCAAAACGGGACTGCTGAAAGTGCGTGGCGGACACTTTTTGAAATGGCAAGATGCCTACTCATTGAATCAAAACTCCCCAAAAACCTCTGGACGTATGCACTTATGGTGGCAGCCTATATACGCAACAGGTGTTTTAACAAAACATTATCTAAAACTCCATGTGAATCTTTCTGCGGTAAAAAAAAAAAAAAAAAAAAATTTAAGTAGAATGCATATATTTAGTTCAACTTGCTTCGCATATATAGAGAAAAAGAGTAAATTGAATATTAAAGCTGACAGAGGTATATTTCTTGGATACGATAAAAACAGTCCAGCCAATTTAATATTTTTTCCCGAAAAAAAATAAAATAAAAAGAATCCGGTGTGTAAAATTCAGACACGTTTAATTGTAAAGACGAAAACCCGTCATATGAAGAGGATGGAATTATATTACCTCAAATAATTAGAACAAACGAAAACAATAAAAATGACGGAGACGAGTGTTCATGATGATGATGATAAAGTTGAGATATCCCGAAAGAAATAGAAGATGACCCGATTTTTTTGTGGTCGACAATATAAAGGATTATCAAATCGATTATTGCTGTTCAATGGAAAATGCGCCAAAAAGCTTCAACGAAGCAATTAATTCAGAACAGTGTGATGAATGGAAAATTGCCATGAAAAAGAAATAGATGCCTTAACCGAAAATGATACCTATACGGTAGTGCTTCTCCCAAGAGATAAACATGTTATTTCTACCAGATGGGTCTTTACAAAAAAGAGTACAGCATCAGGCGTAGAACAGTACAAAGCAAGATTTGTTGCTAAGGGGTGCTCTCAGATTTACGGTAAAGAATACTTTTCTACGTTTTCGCCGACCACAAACCTAACAACAATCAGAATTTTACTGCAAGTCGCATCACAATATGACCTAAACATCCATCAAATGGACGTAAAAAAAATGCTTATTTGAATGTCCCAATAGACTGTGAAATTTATATTACCCCTCCAGAGGGATTTATAATGAAAAATAAAAATAGCGTGTGGCGACTTAACAAGTCATTATATGGTCTAAAGCAGAGTGCTCAGTGTTGGAACACAGTATTCTATGATTATATTATTAAACAACAATTTAGACAATGCACTGTAGACCCCTGTTTATATACCCACCACAAAGACGATAAAATACTGATTTTGGGTCGATGATATTTTAATCGCATCAAATTGTGACATAATGTCAACTGATGTTAAGAACAAATTAAGTAAAAGATTCAAAATGACCGAATCTTGGCAAAATATCCTGGTTTCTGGGGATAGAATTTACTCAAAGCAAAGGACTTGTTACGATGGCTCAATCGAGATACATCGACAAAATACTATTAAAATTTGGAATGGGAGAGTGCAAGAAACGCTCTACACCGGTCGAAAATGATATTAATAAAAATATACACACAAAATCTGAAATAATAAATGACACACAATATCGCGAAATTATAGGTAGTCTTATATATTTGATGACTGCAACCAGGCCCGACGTGTGCTGTACAGTAACAAAACTGTCACAAAAATTATCACGACCGACAATGAAGGATTTAAACAGAGCTAAACAAGTCCTACGTTATTTAAAAGGAACTAAAGAACAGAAGTTAGTATTTGAAAATCAAGAAATCCCCTAAAATTGGAAGGTTTTTTGGATTCAGACTGGGCCTATAACCTCTAGAAGTGTAAGCCATTTTGAGTTTCAGAACAGTTTCAGATGGTTCGCTGTTACACACAAGTCCTGGGAGGGGACTTGTTTGTAGTAGACAGTTCCACAGAACAAAATATTCTTACCGTGTCGAAACCCGGGAAAGAACATGTAAAATTGCTCCAGAAAAGGTTTAATATTTATGAAGCAATTCTGGTTTCTGATTGGTTGGTAGCAGAACGTAGTTAATTTGATTCGTCAGTTCTTAGCATCATCTTTTATAAATAGAATCGTCCGACTGTGTGGGATCATACCCCATTATAGGAACAAAATATTGCAACACCATCAAATCACCAAAGTTAAGTAACGACGAGTTTGGTCAGTACCAGATGGGTGACCATTTGGGACTTCCAGGGGTTGTATGTGCTCTCTGCTTATCTCCACATTGTTTCAAGTCTGGACTTCTTGCCACTGGACTCAAACAGTGCCAATTAAGGAGAGGTGTGGTTGATGCTTGCGCAACTCTTGCCACACAATTACACATGCAGTTACCCCCTACAGGGAGTATCCTTTGTCTTTCAAGACTGAATGGAGGCACGAATTTTCAACCTACTTAAAAAAAATTGTTCTCTAGGGTTTTCGGGTGTGCGGAAAAAGAATATCACATTTAAATTTTCTGCATATTAGTAGTTTTTAGGATATTAAGCAATGTAATTATGTTATAAGTGGTGGCCATTGTTGTACATGCAAGCACATGCATATTTTTTGCAGTAGGTTTTGTGTTGGTCTACCAGGCCACAATTACCTGTTTTACGTTGATTAACCCCCAACCAAAAGTGGGTGCTCATTTTACGTTAAATTAATATAGAACAGTTATCCCCCAGGTTTATTTGAGGGTGGAAAGATGCTGCACCTTTGCCTGTTTTTTATTTTTTTGTATTCATACGCTCACGATGTGGTGGTAAATACTAAAAACTTATTCTGACATATAGAAGTTATTTTTACTATTAAATGAGGTGAAAACTATTTTATGAAAAGTAGTTCTTGTAATTTAAAATGTCCGCCATGTATTCATGCGCTTTATGAAAAATCCTGTGATTACATGCATGCACGAACATACATTTCAATAAGAAACTGCACTCACGCATATAAATGAAGGTGGTTAAATGGTGCAAAATAGTCTCAGGGTCCAGGGGTTAATACCATGCAAACTGTAACTTTGTGACGGGTTTAAATATCAGATTTTTTTTCAGCAGCCTATATAACCCTAAAAACACAACCTAGAATGGTCGGCGTTGTGTTATAGTTAAAATAAACATTACCTTTTTTATTATAGTTAAAATAAACATTACCTTTTTTATTATAGTTAAAATAAACATTACCTTTTTTATTATAGTTAAAATAAACATTACCTTTTTACCTTTTTTTAATAAAATGAGCAAAGTCAAATTAATCTATATATAAAAAAGGCAAATGCAGCGCGCGCATTTTTTTGTATGCCCAAGAAAGGCTTTTATCACCAGGCTTTTCAGGGAGGGGGGGGGTTACGTCTTAGAACTCTTTATATACCCCCTAGATTATAATATGTACGATTTGCGAACGCGTGTCGCGTCTAGATTTATTTAGATCAACTTTTATAAAATTCTTGCTATTTCGGCTTCTCATGTGTTCGTTGGCTTTTACATATAAAAGCTAGACTGATCTGAAGTGAAGATGCAGTTCCCGGCCTTTGTGCCGGGAACATCCAGAAAGCAATGAGCATTTGATCAATGTGGGGGAAACTCCTTATATCAGACAATTGCTATTCATATAGACACTCCTCTTTATGGGAAGCTGGCTTCCTCCCAACATTTTGGCAAAACAAGAAGTTGAGAAACAAAACCAAAATAACTACCTCACAGTAAAAGTTCACTGTGGGACTTCTATGGCGTGATCATTAAAATCGCGCACTTGTCAATTTAACTTTTTAATCGTTAAATTTGAACTGTTTAGTTACTCTCTCTTCATGGGCGAGTGGTAATTTGTCAGTTTTTTTTCACACTTTCTTTTCCACCTTTGCCTCAACGTTCCGGGTTTGATCTTATCTACTTACAAAACTTTTTTTTAAACCCACTCCTCCCCTCAACACACACACACACACACACACCTACAAACACCCGGGCAATGCCGGGCACACCCATTAGTTTAATAGAACAATAAACTCTTTCTCTTTTAGCAAAGACCGTTTAAAAAAACATCTGAAGAAATTCGAATATTTATAGTTCCAAATCGTAACAAAAAATTTGGTGCATATTTAGAATTACACTTATTAAAAAAAAATGTTAAAAAAAAGTGAAAAATCTTTGCTCACAGAACAGAGATGTTATACTCCAAAAATCACATAGGTTTGGCTAATAAATGAAAATATTTAGTTATCAAAGATCAACTAAAGATAAATTTGTAGAACCCTGGTAAAATAATTCACTGGATAACTATCCAAATTATGTTGGCATGAGAAACATGTACATGAAGAATTTTATTCATACAGAGATAAAAAGAAATATAAGAGCTTCCATTTAAAATTACTGATTCCACGATTATGGGAAAAATGGTAATCAGGCGGGATCACAAACGAAGGCATCAAAGTAAAATTTGTTTTCTGCATACCTTGATGGAGGACTGTATTTTCAGGAAAAATTAATAGGTTTACTAAGATTATAAAATTCTTATCTGACCTGTATAATTTTTAAAGATACCAACTCGTCTGCACTGTCAGATTTTTTTTTTTTTTTTTTTTTTTGTTAAATTGGGTTTATCGGTATTTTATTTATTCATGATTGTGACATTTTACATTAACCTTTTTTTAATTTCAGTAAGGCTGAAATTATTTTTCAGGTATACGGTTAAAAAAAAAAAATGCTGAATCTTTTTACTAATGGAATCCCATGGTTTCTCTCTTTTTTTTTTCATTTTTCTTAAACTTTTTCTTCTAGGGGATGGGACATCCAACCAGATGTCTGACATTTACCCCTATTTTAGTGAGTCCAACCAAGAGATCTTTTCAGGATTCTAGCCGTCCCTTTCAGTGCAATCGTTTGTATTTCACTTGCACTTGGTTCACCGGGTATGCTTGCTATGTACTTTTTAAAGTTCTTTTTCATAAGCCCAGTTGCTCCTATGATGACTGGTATAATTGAAACGTCTTTTAATTTCCAATTTCGTTTCATATCATACATAAGTCCTTGATACTTTGTTATCTTTTCCCTCTCAACTCTGTTAAGCCCTGTATCATTGGGTACACTGACCTCTATTACGGTCGCTTTTTTGTTTGCTCTGTCCCAAATCACTATATCTCTATCAGTTTCTACATCTATATGTATAAGAAAGTCATTTGAGTGGAAAATATTCATCACACATATTGTAAGAATTGCCAACCAAATGTTCCAAAGGACCCCTAATGAAAAAAAAAAAGAACAAAAATTAACCGGAAGCAGACAATCGAGAGATTTGATTGGAGCTGGTGGGATGCTTCAGATCGAAAATGATGGTATACTTGGACTGCTTCATGCGTTACATGATGCAGGAGTTTCTAAGTCTAAATCATCTAGAAATTTTTATGGAAAATGTTTTGCTTGTTTCCAGCTCTTGAAACAACCGGAAAACAGTGAACAGTTGATACTTAGATCTGGGAGGGTCTTACTAGTCACCACACTTAGCATATTTTTGTCCAATAATCTTCTGGTTTAGCACATCCTATGTCTGAAGCAATGAAGTTATACATATATTGTTTTATAAATAATAAAAAAAGTCAAACCATTGGAGATAATGCGCAGATTTTTACCTGAAGAGTTTCGTGACTGAAACTAGTTTAAAGAAAATGCCAAGACGACTGCCATCTCACATTATTTTATAAAGAAAATTTACTAAATTGTGAACATATTTTGCATTTTAAAGAGTGAAGGGGTAGGATTTTGCCGCTAATCAGATACATTAGTGTATCATTGATGTACATTCAGTGGGCGTACTGCGATACCTATTAGGTTAAAAATCCTTTTTTAGTCCCCTGAAAATACAGCATTTGTTTGGTACACCAGCCAATATGTGGCAACCATACTCCCGGCACAATTTGCAAAATCAATCCCATAACTAATGAAAAAAACTATGCAAAGATCAATGTTTCAGCTTTACAAACCAGCAGCCAATTATATGACAAGCATAATAATGGCAAATGGAGAGAGACACATATTTTTTAGTAAAAATAGACCAATTAACATTCCTCTCCCTTTGTGCACCATTTTTGCTTAGGAGTTTCTTTCAGACCTTATTCACTGGCTGAAGTTTCCGGTGCCTGTTCCCAATCCCTTTTTGGCTATCTTCCTCTCGGCTCCCATGGTATAGTTTCCTGTCCCTTTAAATATCTCAACATTTTGAGTGCATCACCGGTAAAAATTTAATTATAGAATTGAATAATATTTCTTTTATGTAAACGAACTTGGTTTACCTTCTTGACACATATGAAACCTCTAAACTCTCATAGATTAGCCGTTATTTAGTATAATTTGCATGTTTTCCTTTCTAGGAGTTTTTTTTGTGTGTTTTCTATTCTGTAAGTTTATTAAGTCTACAAGTATTAAAGCCTTAGTAAACTCCTGCCTTTATTTTGTATTCATGCATCCCTGAAGCAATGTTGTAATGTTCACTTTGTTTGACCTTTGTCAATAACCAATAAACTGTGTGAATCTTGATTGTCGATTAGAGATGTTAACTGAGGATTGAACGTTTTTGTGTGAAACACATGCCTCCTGAAGAAGACAGTATACGAGGGTATGGTTTTAAATTGATTAAATGATTATTAGGCAATCTTAATGTAGATATTTTTCCTTGCACAAAGCTGTAATAACAATAAAAACAATGCAAGTAACGTACCAAAAATTCAATATTAAAGCATACATTGCTTTCTTTTCTAAACCGACGAAAGGCGATCAAATTTCATATGTTGCGAAATACTGTTATTTGGTTCTCATAAAAAAGAAAAATACCTGCGACAACAGATGGCACAAAATAATTTTTTTTTATCCTCTACTTCCTTTTGAGGTCAGTCATTAGATTTGAACCCTTCTCAGCTAGTGTGGTCAAGAGAAGCTATAGTGTATGACCGCTCATGATTTAAAATATATTTTTTGATATAATATTTATTCACTGCAAACAAGATTGATTAGAGGGTCAGATTTATAGTGGTCATCCTAAGTGGGGAGTTGAGGAATTGGGCGGCAGCTATAAGAGAGCAGAAAATGGAGCTTGGGTTTCAGCAGAAAATTGTAACTTGCTTTCCTTAATGTCCTTTTTTAGGACTCAAATTCCATTTTTGACAGAATCTATCTTATTGATGTCTAGTTTTTGACGACAATTTCTTTACATCAAACGGCTTCATGCCTTGTCTGGAGCGATTTTCATACAAAAAAATTTCAGGATTGTAAGATGGAGAGTTAGACAACTTAAAGAAGCAGCACAAATGCTAAAAAAAAACAAAAAAACAAGTTAAGCATGCATGGTCCCTCGTGAGGGCACAGTGAACGAGGAATAAAAAAAATGACTAAGTTCAGCATTTGCCCCCCACCATTTAGCCTAAAAAAAATTGAGGTCTGCATCATGTAAAAAAAGAAATAACTAAGTCCATCATCCATCCCCCCTTTAACCCCAAAAGTCCCCAAGGCCTTAACATATTTAAATTTGGGTTCAGCACCATGCAAAGCTGCTAATAAATAGACATACACAGAAAATGTTCTCCAAATATGGTAAAATAGTCCCAAAAATGGAGTGGTTTTATTCGCCCTAAAAGGGCCCTGGGGCACACCCAGGAGTTATTGTGACAAACAAAATTATATAGAAATCAGTTAGTAACAACTTTTCAGAAAGTTTTTTAAAAATCCAAGGCATCAATTTTTTTAATAAGCACAAAAGTGTCAATTTTAGCCATTTTAACCCAAGATGTTCTGTTACTTTTTTTACTCATATCATGTTTAATGTTTGTGAAAAATTTCAAAAAATTACAAAGCGTGGTTATTGAGAAAAGTGCAGACAGACCAACAGACAAGGATGAATTTACAGGTACACCCTCCTTTTGTTGGGGGGGGGGATTACTGAGCAGACCTAGTATAGACATCAGCAGTATATGGGAACCTCTAATTATAAAGAAAAACAAAAATTGCACAACCCCTCCTTAAAATATTTGATATCACATCACCCCTCCTCCTATTAGTAGTAGCAGTTTCAGACTTATATCTAAGCCACACAACTAAGCCAGGAGCTGGACCTAATTGTTAGAAACTATAGAAGTTTTGTGCTGTGTGAGAAGAATGGAGAACTTATCCACATTGTCAATTTTGACGATGACAGCCTTACAATAGGATTGAAGCAAACGTCAACTGATGCCTGGCTAATATTTAGGGCTAACTCCTTGATTGTATGCACCAAAAACTCAGGTATAACTCCTAGTACTAAGAAATATAAGAAATCGAGATGCTAAAGCTACCACCGCAACACCTTCTGCATATTACTGATCGGTACATTCATAAATTGGTAAAACCTCGGAGCAGGTAAAATTCAGAACAGAATGCAAGAAAAAATTCCGTAGGCATTAAAAATGGTTTTGTTTTTCTTATATTATTAAAACTCGTTTATATCATTTCGACTTCAAACCTATTACGCATGTAAACTTTAAAAAAAAAAAAAATTATTTGAAATTGTTTTTTTTGAAGGCTTACAATGCAGAAATGTACAGTCGTTATGAGCAGATAAATAAACAATACACCATACTCATGTTTGAAATGTGTCAATATTATCTGAATAAAAAATATCAAATGACATCAGATCAAATTCGGCCACCGTCTGATTTTTATTTTGCTTATTCACATAATGTTGACATATTTCAAGCATGTTTTTTTAAAGCTTACATGTGAGATACTAAATGGATTTTAATTAAATGATTCCTTATTTATTAATCTTAATAATCATAAACTCTGAACCATACAGATTTGCTTGCTTGAATCTTGTAATAAATAATTTTTCCAAGAATTCTTCATAAGTTTTGGTTTCGATTCTAGCTGATGGCACTTAAGTCATGTTTTTGTTTTACTTTTGAAATCACTACTACAGGGTGAGTCACGGGAAACGGATGTTTTTAAGGAAAACAAAACTGCGAATATTTCAACAAAAATTTCATAATGTACATAAAAACATTTACTAAACTATGCCATGATGGAATATTTAGAAGTGAAAAGCGTTCTAAAAACATTTGTTTCCTGTGATTCACCCTGTATATATTGGGTACAATATAATAACCAAAAGAGAATTAACACTAGAATAATATACATGAAATCTGCATAAATTAAAATATATTTTATAGGCACCGCCAAAACTGGGGGGGCAGGTCAGTACTTTTTGACGGACCGTCTTTTTAAAAATCTACCAAAAATCAGGTAATTATCCGATCAATACGAAATTTTCAGCGATTATTAGGAGAAGAATGAACTTTATAAAAGTGTACTTATTTTTCATAAACGATATTTATATATATATTTTTTTTTGCTTACAAAACCCCCCCTTGTTTTGAAGTGGGAACAAATATGCTTAAAATAATCATCTGAAACTGAACAAAACATATTGTGTTGTTGTAAGGGACAGAATTATAGATTAAAAAAAAAAAAAAAAAAAAAAAAAACTTGTTTGCATACCTTATTTTGACGTCTGAATATCAGAACTTCGATTGTGTTTAATTATCCCGCTTTTGAGTTTTGAAGTGTGAAATGCGGTGAATATGTTAAGTAAAATAATTTAAGTTAAGCAAAACAAAAAAAAATTTTTTTAATATTTATACGAAAAAAGCCATTTTAAAATTTTTGATAAATAAATTAACAATTTTTTTTAGCGAGCCGAATAATGCATGACCATTATTAAACAGGGCATGCTTTGAATAATCGATACAAAAAAAAAATTCGATAAATATTGTGCCCTTTGTGTTAAAAATAGCATCATTTTTTTCGATCCCGTTTGAAAACGTTTGCCGCCTTTCGACTACGGTGGACCAAACGCGCTGAAATAATTTTTTTTTATTCTGCTTTAAATTGCCCCCCCCCACACACACATTTTGGAGAGCCTGGCCCCCACACACATACACATTAAAAACTAAACTCATACAAATGGTCACCCATCTGATACTGGCCAGCCTCAGCTTAATAATACATTGAAATTTTCGTCACTGAAAAATAAGTTTTTTTGGCCTGTTTGGTCTTCCATAGTTTTCTTATCAAACGCAAACAGAGTCGATCTAGACTCTACATCAACGCGAAATATCTGGTTACCTATATGAATAAGTGGAATTATTTGAAATTCAGGTACTTATATTATAATATTTTTGCATATTCTTAGAAAATCATCCTAAATCTTAGTTAGACAATAAATAAATAAATTAATTATTTCAAAAACCTTTTTTTTTTAATATTAAAGTACGTTTTTTGTGCAAGACAAAAAATGTCAATTGTTAACTTTTTGGGAAAATTTAACATTTAAAATTTAATTAAAAATAGAAAAAGTTTTACATTATTCTGTTTTCTATATGATAAAATTCAGGGTTTTATCTTTCTGGAAAAAAAAAGTTACTCAGAAATAATGGATTTTAATAAATGTAATTTAATTTTAAAAAACAACAACAACTTGATTTTGCGGCTATTTTTGGCGGTGCCTAATATTTTATTATTGTATATTTTATTACTGGGCAAGGCAGTATTAAAAAAAAAAACAAAAAAAAACTATTTTTACATCCTATGGAATTTTTCTTGTCACATTCTATACATTAACAATTATAAATTTACACCAATGGCTCAACAATTTGAGGGAGTTGAGGCGAAAGTAGTATTCAATATATATTACAGTGGCAGGGCTACATGACGTTGCTTGGAGCAAATGTGTAACATCTTTTTCTCCTCCTCCCTCTCTCCAAAACCATCTTCTCAGCCCGAACTATTCCTCTCTCTGGACACACACTTTTATAAATCGCTTAAGAAATTAGTTGCCATATGAGAAATAACTCCTTATAAAAAAAAAAAAAAAGTTAGTGGCTGGAAAACAAAGCTGGCACCTCTCCCTCTCCACAATGCAATATACACTAGTTTAGAATGAAAAAAAAAAAAAAAAAAAAAATTTATAAAAAAAATTTTTTAGTTATTCATCTGGGGTAATACCAATCAAAAAAATACCAACTTTGTGGATATTTGTTTTGTCATTTTTTTTCTTTTCTTTAAAGAAGACTAGCAGCACTACCAGGCATTGCCCAGAGCCATAAAATAAATAAGAGGTTAAAAAGTAAACGTAATATCTTCTATATCAAAACTCCTGTTTATCTTTCTCCCCCTCCCTCCATTTCTCATCGACCAGCACAGTTTTAACCGTTTCAAACTGTAAGTTTTGTTATTTCAAAATGTATAATTAATTTCGGCAATCAAAATGGTAGCCAAGTTTTTCTTTTTGAGATGATTAATTTTTCAGGTTAAAAGAAAAAAAAGAAAAAACGGTAAATTTTTAGTTTACCGACCCCTCGGCATTCACCTTTTAATTTGTCGACTTTTCTAGGTTTTCGGTACGCTGAGAACGAATATCGCATTTATCCATATTTGAAGACATTCAGTATCCAATGTAATCCTTATTTTTAATGGCGGCCATCGTGTTTTCCAATAACGAAACACGTTAAAAGAAGCTAAATATGCCACATGTAACTGGAATCCCCCTCTCCCCACCACCGGCGTTGGCGCAAAAAAAGGTAAGGTTTATTGGAGGGGGAAGGGGTAGCAGTGTCAGAAATTTCGTGAAAATAGTGAATAATTCCACCCCATCTTTCCAAGCTTATAACTCCTCGAAAAATGTAATTCAAGCCCTAATTTTTTTTTTTCAATTAAAGGAGCAAGGACCAAGGTTTTATTAAAAAAAAAACAAAAAAAAAAAAAAAAACAATGTGTTTTTTTTTTTAAAAAAAAAAGGTTTTAAACTTCGGACTTTACAGGTAAATTTCTAAAAAAGCGATTTTTTTTTGTTTTAAATTTGAATATATTATTTATTGACCTTTTCTCTTCAATTTGTGATATATAAAACTCCCCGACATAATTAATTATTTACTTTTTAATAGACATTTCAAAATGAGAGGTGTGAATTATTCGACCCCCTGTCTTTCCAAGCTTATAACTCCTCGAAAAATGTAATTCAAGCCCTAATTATTTTTTTAATTAAAGGAGCAAGGACCAAGGTTTCATTAAAAAAAAAAAAGACAAAAAAAAGACAAAAAAAAAAAAACAATGTGTTCTTATAAAATAAGGTTTTAAACTTCGGACTTTACAGGTAAATTTCTAAAAAAAGCGATTTTTTTTTTGTTTTAAATTTGAATATATTATTTATTGACCTTTTCTCTTCAATTTGTGATATATAAAACTCCCCGACATAAATTAATTATTTACTTTTTAATAGACATTTCAAAATGGGTGACACTTGGGGGGGGGGGGCGTGAATTTAAAAAAAAAACGTTTGTCTAAAATATTATATTCGGTTTATTGGAAAGAACATAAAATTTCACATTGACCCTGAAAATATCGTAAAAATAGAATCAATAGAAAAATTTGGATAGATTTTTAAAGTTTAAAAATTGAAAAATATTGAGTTCGGAAAATTCATTACTGTTTTTAAAAAAAAAAAAATATTTCTATTACTTTTAAAACAACTGTAATAGTTTATTTTGGAAGTATAATCCATAAAGAAAATAAATAACCCACTTTTAACAGATAAATTACGAGATTTTTATATTGTATTCGCAGTTTCGTGTTAGGGGTGTCAAAAATTCCTACAAAAATTCTGATACTGCTAGGGAAGGGGTAAATTCCAAGAAATCTTGAGCAAAAAGAAAGAACGTAAAGAAAAGACCACAAATTAAAAAGTAAATATTACTCCCCCCCCCAAAAAAAATAAACGAAAAACATAAAATATGCTTTTGTAAACCGCTCGTGAAAACTTACTGACAGCAATATTTTTACTCTTAAATGAGGTGAAAACTTTATTTTATGAAAAATATTTCTTGTCATTTAAAATGTCCACCATGTATTCATGCACCTTGTGAAACGTCAAGTAACTATGCGCGTGCACACAGTTTAGTAGTAGGAAAGTAAAAAAAGATTGTCCATTTCGATATTGGGAAGCGAAAAATATTCGAAAGGGTGGGGTGGGATGAAGGGGGGGTCATTTCGGCCTTGAAGCCGAAAAATGATTTTGGGGCCATGTTTTGGCTCTTTTTGGCGTTTTTTTTTTTCCTAAGTGGGAAAGAAGATGGCCGCCAGCAAAAACAATAGTGATTACATTGGATACTGAATGTCTTCAAATATGGCTAACTGCATGTTTGCGCAAAAAATAAATGCAATATTCATTCTCAGCGTACCTGAAACCTAGAAAAGTCGACAAATTAAAAGGTGAATGCCGAGGGGTCGGTAATCTAAAAATATACCGAAAAAACTTATACTAATTCAACTGGAAACCATCCCCAGGTCCATCTTTCACCTCAGTCCAGCCCAATCCTCTTTGGTTTCAATGTATTGAAAATAATATTAATATAAGTCGTTCACCTCTCTTTTATAAAGCAGATAACATTAGAAATGGGTAAAAATCTAACCTCCCCTGTTGATTCCAAATAATTTTTCTTTTTTTTTTTCTAAATTTTAGATATTCATTCAGGACAAGATCGATTAAGTATATATACCAACATTTTGGGTGTTTTTTGGGTTTTTTTTTTTGTTTTTTGTAGTTCCGGATTTTTCAGTGAGCCTACAACAGACAACTACCCTTTATATAATAGATTAGCCTGGGTGCCCAGCGTTGCCCGGGTGTTTGGAGCAAAAAAGTTAAGTGGTAGTAGGGCAGAAGGCTCCAACCAGTATCATGAAGAAGGAAAAGAATGTGGAAAAAAAAAAAAAAAAAAACATGGCGTCTTTGCCGTTGCATCCATCGCCAAACTGGAAGTGATGAAGGTTTAAATTAAGGCTAGTCAATCGACGATGACTTTTGAAAATATACTCGAAATAAGCGACCCCTCAGAAATGTGCCCAGTTAAGGGTAAAGGAATTAATGTATTATAGACAATTTTTCGATATTTGTCGTCCAAAGGGCTGAGCTTCAAAACGATACCGATCTCCTGAACCTCTATCACCTCAGTCTAAAGTTTTAGGCAGACATAAAACATACATTTAAATAGACAGGTGAGATATATATATGAGGGTGCCTGGCGTTTCCCAGGTGTTTGTAGGTGTAAAAAAAAAAAAAAAAAAAAAGTTTTGGAAGGCTGGTAGGCTTGAACCCGAAACCTTGAGGCGAAAGCAAAAAAGCATGATAACTTACCTCAACGTTACGAAGGCAGTGGAATGAGAGTGGATGAAATTAAATGGTTGAAAAGTTATGTGGCAGGTATGTAAATTTAATGAGGTCAAAGATCACACCATAGGGGAAATGAAATACCACATTTAACTTTGGCTGCGAGGTAGTTTTTTTTTTTTTTTTTGATTTCGTTTCCCCAAGATGTTGGGGAAGTGCCCAAATGAATAGCAATTGTCTGATACAACGGTATTCACCGCATTGATCAAAGCTGATTTTCTTTCTGGACGTTGCTTCACTCCATCAGTTTCACTTTATACTAAAAAGCCGAATAAACATGTGACAACGAAATAGCGTGAATTTTATAATTTTAAAATAAATCGCTTCACAAATCATAGATATTATAAGAAACAGTTCTAATAGATAGTAACCTCCCGAAGAACCCCGGTGAAAAAAAACCTTTGCTGGATGTACAAAAATGTGCATATCGCTTTTGTCTTTTATATATATACTAGCAAGGGGTACCCGGCGTTGCCCGGGTGTAAGTATGAGGATCAAACCCGAACTATTGAGGCAAAGTTGTAAATTAAAGTGTGAAAAAAAAAAAAAAAAAAGTGCGATGTTAACGATTGCCCCATCGCAAGATGCTAACGGAAACCGGTTTGAATTTATTTAATTACTTGGATTTGGCAGGTGCCCGTTTTAATGAGTTAATGAGGTCAAGTTTGACTGCGGGATAGTATTCATTTACTGCGGAACGCTTTTTTATTTTCATTTTCCCAAGATGTTATAGGAAAAGACTAACCCACATACAGCGTGTGACAAATGTTGAATATTTATCTTCCCGAAATCGAGCAAATTAAATAGACAGGCGAGCTTCGTTGTTAACTGTGAGATATTACGATTTATATGTGATATAAAAGGTTTAAAGGCGAGCGACCGCTTCTCTGAAAAAAGCGAACACACATACATATTCGCTTTTATATATATATATATATATATATATATATATATATATATATATACACACACACACACACTAGTGGGGTACCCAGCGTTGCCCGAGTGTAGATGAAAAAAAAGTGAAAAAAGTTTTTTGTAAGTGTGTGTTGGAGGGAAGGGGTAGATCCAAACCGTAGTTAAATTTCTTTTGAAAAATCGGAAAAAAAACAACAAACATGATGTAAAAAGAAGAAAAAGTAAAATAAAAAATGTTTTGGTAGGTAGGATCAAATCTGGAACGTTAAGGCGAAAAACTGGGTAAGTTAAATTACCTGCTCGCCCATGAAAGGAAAGTAACTGAAACCAATTCCAATTTAACATTTATAAATGGCAGGTGCGCGGCAAATCTAATTAGGTGAAAGGAAATTAAATTCTGCACTTAAAAGAACTATCCCGCAGTTAAAATTGAGTTTGTTTTTTACCCAACTTTGTCTGGTTTTGTTTCCCCAACATGTTTGGGAAAATAAGCTCCCCCTTTATTAGGGGAATATCCAAATGAAACGAATTGTCTGATATGATGATCAAAACCGACATTGACCAAACGTCAATTGGCTTTCAGGACAACCACTGATTCGGGTTCAGTTTCGCTTTTTTACACTGAAAAGCGAAACAAACACGCGGCGATCAAAAAAAATCTTGAAAACAGTGCGTAAAAGTAGAGCAAATTAAAGATAGATATTTCTTTGTTAATGACCTTGGTTCAGCCTGCGACTCCTGATGATAACATGATCCAGCCCACGGGGTTGAAGGAGTTGCTGATACCTGATCTAATGTCATCAGATCTAAACCCGCCTTTAAGACTCACATTTCACGGTCATCATATTATTTTCCATCTACTTCAAATTTTTACAATCACACTAGCACCTGCTCAAGTGTATTCCAATTGTATAAGCAAGGTGAAAAAAAAAACTTTTTAATAATCCTAAATAGGCTCACCATCCAAATATATTTTCTTCACACGTGAGCTCTCATCCATCTCCATTGTCTTACACTTCTTGCATAATAAACTGATTATTGAATCAACCTACCAGTAATTCCACTTCTTTTGTACCCAATACTTACAATTAAGCAAAAGATGGAAGTGTACATATTCCCTAATACACAAACAAACCTAGAAATTGTCTTTTTTTAGAAGCTCTGTAACACTACAATGGCAGATCATTACTTTGCATAGCATTCCTTCAGTCTTTAACTAATGCCTTCATTCAGTTTCAAGAGACAATGGATACCCTCTGTAAGGGTCGCTGTGTATGTAATTGTGAGGCAAGGGTTGCACAAGTACCAACCACGCTTCTCTTGAATCAGTACTGCTTGATTCCAGTGACAAGGAGAAGTGTTCGACGCCTTGAAATAATACCAAAATAAGCGGATCCCAAATGGTTAACCATTTTAGTACTGACCAGGCTCAATGTTGCTTAACTTGTGTGATCTAACAGGAATTGGTGTGTCAATGTAAATTACGCTGTATTATTTCACAAGAAAGTATTAAATCAGCATCTCTTCCAGATAATCCGCACAAACCTCTTTGAACAATGCTTCCAAGACATAAAAAGTAATGGATTCAATATAGAATCCTCATGTACTCCTGTTTTAACATTAAAGCTATAACTTTGTGATCTTGATTATACCTGACTTTGAGCATGCTTGAACAATACTTATGGACCACATTCGTTTGACCCTATTGTATGCAAAGCCCATAGGACAACCTTTCTTGGCATCATCAAAAGTTATCTCCAGATCTGTAACAACAGTCATGGAAACAAACAGCCAAGGGTGGCATGTGCGATGCTCAAAATTCGAAACCTAACTGATATGACATGAAAAGGCAATATATGCTCAAATTCGACCGCGTCTTAATTTGCACATTTCGAATTTGAGGATATAAAAAGCCAATATTTCTTTGGGGAGAAGATTTCTTTGACTCATTCAGAGTCATTTTGTATGTAATTTGCGTGTTAGTGGGAAAAAAGAATGACGGATTTTTTTGGTATGGTTAACTCACGTGTCAGAGAACGAAAAGAACTTTTTTTGTGTGTGTGTGTGTGTGTGTGTGTGTGTGTGTGTGTGTGTGTGTGTGTGTGTGTGTGTGTGTGTGTGTGTGTGTGAAACGGTATTTGGCAGTTTAAAACTAATTTCAACACTTCAAGATTAAAAGAGGAAAGATCTTGGTTAGAAGAAGAATCTCTAGATCCACCTTTGTGGATCTGCAGATTGTTCTTCTAATCAAGATACTTCTATTGCATTTGTCTTGGGATAAATATAGTGCCACTAGTACTGGTAAACCAGTAGGACTTCCAACTAGGTCTGCAATAAACATTTATGTCTAAATTTTTATGGATATTAAACTTCATCACTTCCAGTGAGATTTTTCAGATTCATTGTTAACTGTTAAGAAATGATAAAACTACATTTTACTAGTAGAAAGTTATCAATGATGCATAGTATAGCACAAAAACGAAAACATTTTATATTTCTGAAAAAAAATAAAATAGAAATATCTATTTTTTAATTACCCCCCCCCCACACACACACAAGAAAATATACACTATGTGCCAGAGGCTAAAAAAGGGGCTCAGTTTTTGAGTTGGTAGACATTTTATTCATATGAGAAAATTTCAAGTGTTTCTAGGAGTATTTTTCATGCCGATTTCAAATCTGAAGAGATCTCCAGGCTAAACGTGCGCACTGCTTCAGAAAAATGGAGATAATACAGGGTGTGTCATTTACGGAAAAAGTCCATTTTCATGGTTCACTTTATGTAAAGTTAAATTTAAATAAGTTGTTTAACACAAATTAAAGTGTATCAACAGGAAGTTGATATGTCTATTCTCTTATATGATGTGTTTATTTATTAAATTAAAAATTTTCAGCAAATAAAATAACTTGTGTAAAGCCATATCAATGAAAAAATTACTTTCTATTGTATCAGTTTCTCAAATTGCAAATATCCTCATAAAACATTTCAAATTACATTCGTTTGACAAAAGACATGAAACGCATTTATATGTTTCCAAATCTTGTGCTTTTCAAAAATCATAGATGGAAATACTTTTGGTGATTGAATGACTTTTCTTCATTTTGGACAGTTATTTACTTTTTGATGTAATTTTGTCACACACGCATATTGACTGATATACAAACCTTAATGCTTAGAAGAATTTTGACAATATATATATAAGATTTAAAAAATTTTTTCATAATATTTTGTATTCCTGCACGTCACCAATTGAAAATTATTAAAGAAAGCTTTTATACTTTTCCTATTCTTTTTTATACATTTCCATTCATATATATATATATATATATATATATATATATATATATATATATATATATATATAAGAGTTAGTTATTTTGAAAAAATGTTATGAAGTAATACATTTAGAAAAGGAATTGAAAAATAATTGATTGTTTTCTAATCCTGAAAGCTTATCTTATTCATCATCTGAGGAGTCAGAATCTTCTATTTTACTGAACTGCTGCATTTCATTATTTTTTTTCAACTACATTAAAACAATCTACACATTGGCAAAGGTTGGTACAAGGCAGTGTTTGACGAACACAAGAACAATGCTTGTGGTCACAGATGTTCTTACAGTTACACTTTACTAAATTGATTAATGTTGATGAAGTTTTTGGAAGGCTGCTCCAATGAACAACTAGTGCTTTATCTTCACATTTCCAGTCATGGTTTGTTGGAGAAGGAGCATTAATATTAATGCAAAGACAAATCGCAGCCTGATAATTTCCACATGTAATCGTAAACTATTTTAGCAAGGTGTTAAAGTATTATCAAATTTTCCAGTCATGTGAAAAAAATATTAAAATGGGCAATATTTACAGAAGAAACATTCCTCTGTCCAAACAGAGATCACACAAATTTTTCTACTTGCTGGAACAAATTGTCAGTCAAATGCCAGTTGCAGCCTAACAGTGTGAAAGTTTGAAGAAATTCCTCTGTTTCTGTCATCAATTCAAATGGTTTTATCTTCCTATTTCCCTTAAAACTATTAACAGTGTCACAGCCAGTGAATGCATGCAAAGAAAGTAAGACACTTGAAATAACAGGTCTGCATTTCTCTGCTACTGATTTAATAGAGATCAAACAAGATGATCGACTGGCATTAGTTGCCATATATAAATCAGAGTGTAAATCATTTTGTTGAGCAAAGAAGAAAAACATCCGTGTCTGGAGTCTTAATTATGATGGAAGAGAAATCAGTTGATGCATGTTTTGCATGAAGCAAAAGAAGGACATCTGCTTCTTCATGGTCAGTTGTTAATTCTGGTAAAGTGTTTGTGATTACTTCATTTGTATCACTGTTATGACACAGCAGGAAACATCCTTGGCTAAATGACGCAATAACAGTTTTTCCATGAAATTCTTCTGCTGGCAATTTCTTCCAATGCATCAACATGCATAAAAGTAGAGATTCTTTATTGTCACCAGAAATGAGGAATTTTCGTTTTTTGTTTTTCATTCAAAGCACGTAACAACGGTCTGGGTGTAATCAAACGGCGTCTTCTTTCAGAGTCTTTAATACTCAGTGGATTGTACTTATCACCGACCAAGTCGACTCTTGATGATACATAAAAAGAAGCAAGCTCAATTACATATCTAAAAATATAAATGTGTAGCTCACCAAACCTTGATGGAATGTGGTCTGCAAGCTGTTGTATCAGTGCCAGTCCATCTAAAATCAGTGCTGCATTTTTTGGAATATTATTAATTTTCATGTCAGGAAACTTTACAATAAAATAATGAAATAAAGCAGCTTTGTTGGTACGCTACAAAGAACCATCAATGTTACTTAGGCTGGTTGGGAACTCTGAAAAATAATGTGAAAAAATTTTTCCCAGGTCAACTTTTCAGGTTCTTGCTACTATAAGAAGGCAATCTCTTTCCTTCTTGCTCTTTTGTTATGAATGCTTTTTTCTCAAGATAAAAGTTTTTATCTTCATTGATTTTATTGGTGCATTCAACTCCACATTTCAGTACAGTTTTTAGAGTTGAGCACGTTGATTGAAAGATAAAATCCAACGATGAACAGCATTGGGGTTATTTGAAAATCCAATCTGCCTACCTGTGGTATTGCTATCTCTATTCATGGTTTGTTCAATTGTTTGGTCCATTGCCGTCTGACTAAATGGGTAATTCCCAGCAGCAAGACGCTTTGCTATTGAAGGATGTGTACCAGGAACAGCAAGCATTTCATAAATATAAACAGGAAAATATCTAGTATAGTTCAAATGGTCATATGTAAAATACCAGGGAATCATTCCTGCTGCTGATTTAAGGTGAAGGGACCAATCTCCTATTCTTTTAGCACGAATAAAATTTAAAAACAAATCTGCCATATTCAAGTAACTTATCAAAAATGCAAAAGTTGGAAACTGGCTGCATCACTCTTGAATAAATATTGACAATTTGCTTTCAAACTCTTTAAAATCACTTGATGTGCAGAGATCTTGGAATTGTGTTTTGGGAAAAGCATTATGTAAATTTTTAGACAATTCAATAAATTTAGCTTTTTCTTCTTCATTTTGCGTTTCAATAAAAGTAAATAGGAGTCTCCTTCTTAAGGCTTTAGACATAATTTTTATAACTGTGACACTTCAATTATAGTGTCTACCTTTCATAACTCCAGGTAGTGATCCTTGTGCCACTGTGACGGCTTCAAGTAGAATGTCAGCTAGCCCCGAATCTTCAAATCGCTTTCCAATTACACTGAGAAACGCCATGCAGGTGTGGAACTCACCAAATCTGACAACTGTTCTTTGCATATACATGGCATCATTCCAACGTATTTGCTGTGCTTTAGCATAAAATGCAAGACCAAATATCAATAGAATGCAATGTTTCAAGTTCATTAGCAATTGCAAGACTTTTCAAAAATACTGCATTCACAGTACTTATTTGAGTTGGATTACCATTGACCACAGGAAAATATCCAATATTGCTTTTTGGTGGCATTTGGTCCTGCAATAAAAGAATATTGAAATATTATATGCAGCACCGTTTTGTTTCACTGTTCATGTCTACTGATTGTTTTGTTGTGTATCTCAAGAAATTGGTAGAATTGATTTTACATGTTAGATGATATTTTAGCTCTGCAGCTACAAGATGTTTATCTCGTAACTGACAAAGAAGATCTTCATGTTTCAACTTTGCAACCAATAAAATTAAATTTACAAGGAGTTCATATTTTTGCAGGGGTTCCCTGGTGCGCCTTCCATCAATTTTTTTGTGTCTTTTCTTTGTCTTTCGCAAAATATGCATTTGGCTGGGGAAAACAGAGGAACAGCGAGTAGTTTGATCATCTTTACCAAAGGTGGATTGACTAAAATTACTGCTGATCCTCAACTTTTTCTGACTGGGTTCAAGCTCTTCATCCCTTGCTGATGGTGCGGTGAATATTAAATTCATTTCTGTAATGCTGCGTTTCTCAATTTTTTTAGCCTGTAACACACCAGGATAGCTAGCATTTATTTATTTCATTGACAAATGATAAAAATGCTGTAAAAATATTGTAGATGTAAATAAATAGCAGATTATTTTAATAGCTGAGGAAATTTTAAGTATAATTTATTTCTACCTGGAATTATTTTAAAACAAATGCAAAACTCATGGCCATGAGATTTTTATTTAAAAAATTGTATTAATTATGCTTAATTAATAAAAGAATTAAAAAAAAACAAAAAAAAACATGCACGCACACACATGCATATTGTATCTTAATTCAAAATTAAATTTATTGACACAACACAAGATTTGGTGAATTTTTAAACTAAGGGAGGTAACTATTGACCAAAAAAACATTTACTAAATGATTACCTCCCTTACCTGATTTTTTACGCTCAACTTTTGCAATAAAATAATCAAATTAAATTGCAAAATATAAAAAAATGCGCATCATTCACCTGGAAATCTTTTTAGATTTAGACTCTACGACATCGAATCTCTCTGAATCAAGTGAAATTTTTTCATATAGTTTGTGCGTTGATGGAATGACACGAAAATTGGGGCTGGCCCATCGTCTATGAATGTTAAAATAAATAAAACCTTAAAACTTGAAGTGTAGCTGTATTGTTATTCATTTATATTCTGGACTCTCGCATCGATTTTAACACATGAGGTTCTTACATCTTCATTTATTTAAACTTGTGTGCGAGTCGCAGATGACTTTCAGTCCAGCTAATGATCGACAAAGAAATCCACAAATTGTGCAAGACTGGATTGTTTAAGTATATGGCTGGGACAGTGGATGCTACTTTATTTTGATACCTAGTTTGACAATGTTTTTTATAATGTCATTGAAGCATGTAGATCTCCATTCATTACAATTAATCAGAGTCTTCAGGAGTAGCAGAGTTTATTTCAGCATTTATATTTTTTTAGGGTAAACAGTTACATATGGTCGCTACAAACAGCCATCTGTTTCAGTCAATTAGACTTCGTCAAGCAACCCTGAATCATTCCACGATATATAAGAAAAAAAAAAAAAAAAAAGACTGAGCTCTTCAGTTTTTTTCTATAGCGTCGAATGAAGGGGCCAGGGGTCCAACAGGGTCTGGAATCATGAACATCATGCTCAGGTGTGATGCCGATTTACATAATAGCAAACAGTTTTGATGGCAATATAGTAGTGATAAAGTAAAAACAAAAAACAACAACTTTTGCATTTATTAATTTACCTGTGTATTTCATTACAGTGATATAATTTGATAGTATTATTATGCCTTCGTCTTGAATAGTTTTAATTTTGGTTAACTAATTCATTGTTATTAGTGTAAGTTTGTTTTTTTAATAGAAATTATCACTCTCGCAAATGACCTCGTGTTGGCTTAGCCTGTAAAAATGAACACAGGAAAGAAGAAAAGCGTAATTTTGTAGGTCGCTCATTGGTGAACATATGCAATTAATTTGCATATGTACACAATCCAATCTCTGGTCCCCCCCTCGCCAATCTTTCACGAAAAACACCCGTCTAGCTGAATCCACTGTGAAAAATTGATAAGTGGTGATCACCGTGTAAAAAAAAATGATAACTGTTAAAAGGGACGAATTCTAAAGTATGAGAGTTGAGTTTTGTTTTTTGTTGGACAGTTTAGAACGAGAACGAATGGTGGAAGATAATATCCACAAGTTGAGGAAAAAAGAAAAAAGGACGTTTTGACACTCATTTTTTTTTTGTTCTCTTTCCATTTTTCAGTTTTATATAAGCAAGTTCTTTTTCTGAAATGAGATGCGATATGCTCTATTAGGTTTTTGTTTTTGTTGTATTTTTTTTTTTTGATTTTTGGCAGGTTTTATTATTTGAAGGACATGAAAAATGAGTCAACTGGATTTATGACTGGCTTATATTTATTTATTTTTATCAGATTGAGATGTTACGTTTTTGTCAGTCAATTAGTGTACCCAGAAAGTTTTTTCTTATTTTTCTTTCAATGGTCTTATCTTTGCTTTTGCTGGGTATGGGTTATTCTACTGGAATACCAAACCAACTATTTCAGAGACTAACAGATCTTTCTCTTTAATATGGAATTCATTCGTAAATAGATTCTTCTTCAATGTTTGGTTTCAACGCTACGAAGGCAGTGGAATGAGAGTGGATGAAATTAAATGGTTAAAAAGTTATGTGGCAGGTACGTAATTTTAATGAGGTTAAAGATCACGCCATAGGTGAAAATGAAATCCCGCATTTAACTTTGGCTGCGAGGCAGTTTTTTTTGGGGGGGGGGTTCGTTTCTCCAAGATGTTGGGGAAAGTGTCCAAATGAATAGCAATTGTCTGATATGACGGTTTTCACCGCATTCATCAAAGTTGATTTTCTTTCTGGACGTCCCTGGCAGGAAGGCCGGGGAATCACCTTCACTTCAACAGTTTCACTTTATACTAAAAATCCGAACAAACACACGACAATGGAATAGCGCAAATTTTATAAAAATCGATCAAAATAAATCTAGAGACGACGTCCCTTCGCAAATCGTAGATATTATAATCTGGGGGGGGGGGTATATAAATAGTTCTTAAAAAAAAAAAAAAAAAAAAAAAGTAGTAACCTCCCGGAGAACCACGGCGAAAAAAGCCTTTGCTGGGTGTACAAAAATGTGCACGCCGCTTTTGCCTTTTATGTATATTGACTAGCAGGGTGGTACCCAGTGTTGCCCGGGTGTTTGGAGGTGTGTGTGGTTTTAGGTAAATCAAAACACCTGGGTGTTTGTGTCAGTGGGGGAGACAAAGGGGGCAAAATTAAAAAAAAAAGTTTTGGTAGGTAAGTATGAAGGATCGAACCAGAGTCAAAGTTGGAAATTAAAGTGTGAAAAAAAAAAAATCATGCGGCATTAACCACTGGGCCACCACGAAATAGTAACGGAAACATGTTTGAATTTATTTAAGTATTATGAATCGGCAGGTGCCTGTAATGAGGTCAACTTTGACTGCGGGGTAGTATTTACTGTGGGGCAGTATTTCTTCTTTTTTTTTTTTTTGTTTCCCCAAGATGTTGTGGGGGGAAAACCAGCTCCCCACAAAAAGGGGATTGTTCAAATTAAATAGCAATTGTCTGATATAAGGAGAAACTTCACATTGATCAAAGCTGATTGCTTTCGGACGTTTCTGGCGATCACAACAATTCCGCCAGAATTATTTTCGCTTTTATTATACGAAAAAGCTTAATGCACATGTGGCGATCGAAAAATGTTGAATATTTATCTTTTCAAAGTTGAGCAAATTAAATAGGCAGGCAACCCTCATTAACTCCTAGATATTATGATTTAGACGTGATATAAAAAGTTTTAAGAAGAAATGAGCTGACAAAGAAGTCCAGCAAAAAAAAAGCCTTTTACAGACATACACAAAAAGCAAACATACATACATTTTCGCTTTTATATTTATACTAGCGGGGGGTACCTGGCGTTGCCCGGGTGTTTCGAAGTGTGTGTGCTCGAGCGGGGGTGGGGTGGGGGTGTTAATCAAAACATAATAAGCGAAGTAAATATTTAAAAAAAACAAAAAAAAAAACACAAAAAACTAACGTAAGGCAAACGAACGATGTTAAATGTAAAAATGGGAAAAACAAAAAAAGAAAACGTGAAACAAAAAAACGAAGTTGCCTGGGTGTTTAGAGGTGTATGTGCTGGGACGGGGTGGGGGTAAACAAAACATAAGAATAAGCGAAGTAAATATTTTTAAATATTAAAATGTTAATACTTAAAAAAATAAATAAATAAATAAAATTATAAAAAAAACACCCCAACCTAAGGCAAACGAACGATGTTAAATGTAAAAATCGGAAAAACAAAACAGAAAACGCGAAAAAGAAAACAGAAAAACGAACATTAAAACTTCTTTAAAAAATCTGAAAAATAAAAACAAAAAAAAAAGAAACACGTGAAAAATAGGTTAAATAAACGTGTTTCAATATCAAAATTAAAAAATCGAAGACATCTCACACCACAATTTGAACCCAAAACCTTTAGATAATGAGGCTGCGCTCTAAGCAACCGAGTTAAGACATCGACGAAGTTGTGTTGGTTTTTCAAATATTTAAAGTAAATCATGTTCCGACATCGTATGACGCATGCGTAGAAGCGAACTTGTCATGAGAGGACGGTTTTTGCTGACCCCTCCCTGTAGAAAACTAATGATTTTATGGTGGAGAAATTAATGTTTTTGGCCATTTTTTCGATATTTGTCGGGCAAAGGTTGGAACTTTAAAATGATACTGATCTTGTGAAAATCCATGACTCATGTCGAAAGTTTTTGCGAGACATACAAACACACATACATACATACAAACACACATTTTCGCTTTTATATATATAGACTAGCGAGGGGTACCCGGTGTTGCCCGGGTGTTTGTAGGGGTGTGTGGTGTTAAATAAAAAAGAAAGGGGGGGGGGTAGGATCGAAGCCGAACCCCTGAGGCAAAGTTTGAAAATAAAATCGGCCAGCCAGAAGTGAAAGATGTTTGAAAGTCGTCGAGCATTACGACGACGACGACGACGACGATGTAAGCATTGTTATAAGCGAAGTAAGAAAAGAAAACAACGTTTTAATTAAGCCGGGGGGGGGGGGGGTAAAACACAAATTAAAACAGAAAAACGAACGAACGTTACGTGAAAAAGGGCTTAAATAATACAGGGTTCAATATTTAAATGTAAAAAAAATTAAAAAAAAAAAAAAAAAAAAAAAAAAAGACATCTCACACCACGATTTGAACCAAAAACGTTTAGATAATGAACCAACCCTTAACTACCTACGCTAAAGCGGCGTATATAAAGTTTGTTCGGTTTATCAACTATTTAAAGTAAATCAGGTCATGACGTCATCTGACGCATGCGCTGTTGACCCTTCCCCCTGTCGAATTTGTCTCGACATCTCTCTCTCTCACTTCGTCTGCCTTACTCTAAAGACTGGAAAATGGCGTCTGGCTGTTTTATTTTTAAAAACTTCGTTAATATTTTTTGTAAGCGTTTTTTTTTTTTTAACTTCACATGTTTGGCTTATTATTTTTCGTTTAACTATCGAGTCTATTTTGAATGTGGTAATAACTTTGGTAACATTGCCATAGCGTAGAAGTTCATAGTTTAGCTTTAATTTTTTTTTACCGATAACAACATTTTTAAATTGTAAATTAAGACCGCCATTAGAGGTTGCTGATGTCAAGATCACGTGACATGACTCAGCAGGTTTTAAATACAAGTTGACCCAAAATAAACGGCCGCGTGTATACTTTATGTAGAAGACTTGGCAGCCGTATTTTTGGGGGCAGTTATAAATCGATTTAAAAATATGTAATGTTTAACATTAAAATGTCACTTTTTTGCCCCCCCCCCCTGCAGAAAATCGATCAGTTGACGCACTTCTGATGGTCACTTTGGGCCAATTTTTCGATATTTGTCGTCCGGAAGGTGGGGCTTTCATATGAGACCAAGTTTGTGAATTTTTGTTGTGTCTGTCAAAAGTTTTTAGCAAACACACAAACATACATACACACAAACAAACATACACATTTTCGCTTTTATATATATAAATATAGATGTGCAACTAGTGCAATGTCACCGATAAACATTCGTTTTTCTTTCAGTCTAGATTACACAGCTTGCAAGTAATTGAAGCACATAATACACGTATATTTTTAGCAGCCACAAAAAAAAAAACGAAAAAAAAAATCAATTTCGTCATATTACACACTGAAATTCAATAGTTGAAACAATTCATTTGCATTTTTTTTTTTAACCTATTTTAGATTGTTTTTAAATTCCAGTGATGAAATCACCTGAAAAACAAGAGAACCAATATAGTATTTCTTTCTAATACAGAGTTTAAAAAAAGTTTATCAAAATAAGTATTTATCATACAAGACATTGAGGACATTGCCAAGGCTGGTGCAAAGATGGGCTCCCTCTACTATGCTAGAAAGTTAGTCACACCAAAGAGAATCCTATATCTCTACAAAGCCATAATTTGCCCATGCACAGCGCATTGCTGCTACATATAAGCTGATGTATTTATCACTAATCTTTTAGACAGTAAAAGAAGTCTCAAATTTAATAGGTTTCGCACTGTCAGCCAAACTCTAACCTTTGTCCCATGTCGCACACTTGTGCCTGTTTTAAAAGTAATTTAATCGAATATGCTCTGATGAACTCATAGCACTTGTGCCCCCCCTCGATGTACATGCTCCCAAATCACCCAACAAGCAACAAAATTCAACCTATTCAACTTTGAGGTCTCTAGCTACTAATACTGCTAGACTTTGCAATTGTCTCAGTTTCCTGCTTCAGAGTGTACTAACCTGCTGAAATTTAAATGTAATGTGAACAGATATCTTGCTGCTTAACTAGCCAGTTGCCTATTAGACAAAATGTTCCAAGTTTAACAAAACTGGTATTTTTATTGTTTATTTCAATTGAGAATACATCAGCAGAACACGCTTTTTAGCATGTGCTGAACACAACTGACTTCCAAATCTCTCTGCCCATGTTCTTATTTATCCTTCTTTCCTCAAGTACATCTTTATCACTTCCATCTTTTCCTTAGCATTCCCCTATGAACTGGACCTGTTACATTAACTGTTCTACATCTGATGATCCAAGAAACTCTAATCCATTCTTTAAATGTGGCCATACAATTGATCTGCACACATTTTCCAAACTGGTTACATTTAATCTAGTTCTAAAATGCATGGATCGGCAACCTAGTGCCTGCGAACCTGATTACCAATGGCTATTTTTAACGTGAGAGACGAGGCATTTGAATTTACCAAAAAGACTGCCATTATCTTCTAATTTACTCAACTGAATTTGAATACTATAATCGAAAAAACAAAAACAAAAAAAAACAAAAAAAAAACGATCAAAACCCAATCACATGTATTTCTGCATAAAATATAGAAAAAAAAAAAAAAAAAAAAAAAACTGAGAGCAAATTTGACCAACCAGCAACGGTTTCAAAAAGATAATTTTCTCTCAGTCATCTTTCTATTTTATACTTCGTGAATGCATGGATGTTAATGCAAGAATATACATATATAAATGTATATTCTTACAACTGTTTATACTTGTACGCATGTGTAAATGTGTTTCGTTTCCATGGGTGTGGTTCGTTTGTGGCACAATTTTTAGTAATACTTTCAAACATACATATAATTTCATTCATTTCACTTCGGTTGATTTCCCCCCCCCCCCCACTTTTAAGTATTTTGATGTTACTTGAGAAAAATTAATTTTTGTTGGGTGTTTTTTTTTTTTTTTAGTTTGAATGTTCTTTTGTTTTTTTTTATTACTCCGTGTTTATTTTAATTATGGTTTGCAACATTTAGGTTGACAAAGGTCAGCATATGTAGTTTTCCATGTTTTTTTTGCTAATGACCTTGGTTCCACCTGCAACTCGTGATAACATGATCCAGTCCGTGGGGTTGAAGGAGTTGCTGATACCTGATCTAATGTCATCAGATCTAAACCCGCCTTTAAGACTCGCATTTCACAATCATATTATTTTCATATTATTTTTATCAATGCAAAGCATGTCCTCAACCTTCACTGGTCATGTTTCACTTCATACTGTACACATGCCTGATACAATTGTTTGTTCTCTGAACTTACTCCATCCCCTTCAAATTTTTACAATCACACTAGCACCTGCTCAAGTGTATTCCAATTGTATAAGCAAGGTAAAAAAAAAAACAAAAAAACTTTTGAATAATCCTAAATAGGCTCACCATCCAAATATATTTTCTTCACATGTGAGCTCTCATCCATCTCCATTGTTTTACACTTCTTGCATATAAACTGATTATTGAATCAACCTACCAGTAATTCCACTTTTCTTTTGTACCCAATACTTACAATTAAGCAAAAGATGGAAGTGTACATATTCCCCATTACACAAACAAACCTAGAAATATGCTCTTTTTCGGAGCTCTCTAACACTACAATGGCAGATCATTACTTTGCATAGCATTCCTTCAGTCTTTAACTAATTACTTCCATTATTTCATGATGCCTCCATTCAGTTTCAAGAGACAATGGATACCCTCTGTAAGGGTCTCTGTGCATGTAATTGTGAGGCAAGGGTTGCACAAGTACCAACCACGCTTCTCTTGAATCAGTACTGCTTGATTCCAGTGACAAGGAGAAGTGTTCGACGCCTTGAAATAATACCAAAATAAGCGGATCCAAAATGGTTAACCATTTTAGTACTGACCAGGCTCAATGTTGCTTAACTTGTGTGATCTAACAGGAATTGGTGTGTCAATGTAAATTATGCTGTATTATTTCACAAGAAAGTACTAAATCAGCAGCATACAACATCTCTCCCAGATAATCCACACAAAACTCTTTGAACAATGCTTCCAAGACATAAAAAGTAATGGATTCAATATAGAATCCTCATGTACTCCTGTTTTAACATTAAAGCTATAACTATATTTGATGTTAATTATGCCCGACTTTGAGCATGCTTGAACAATACTTATTGACCACATTTGATTGACCCTAGTTTATGCAAAGCCCATAAGAAAACCAAGCGGCCAAAGGTGCGATGCTCAAAACTCGAAACCTGACTGATAGGACACGAATATGTAACATATGCTCAAATTCGACCATGTCTTAATTTGCATATATCGAATTTGATAAAAAGCCAGTATTTCTTGGATTAAAGAGAAGAATTTTTTTGCTCATTCAGAGTCATTTTGTATGTAATTTGCATGTTAGTGGGGGAAAAGAATGACGGATTTTTTTTCCTATGGTTAACTCACGTGTCAGGACGAAAAGAACGGATTTTTCTTTTTTTTTTGTACGAAACAGTACTCTGCAGTTTTAAACTGATTTCAACACTTCAAGATCAAAAAAGGCGAGACGTAGAAGTATCTTGGTTAGAAGAAGAATCTCTAGATCCACTTTTGTGGATTTACAGATTGTTCTTCTAAGATACTTCTACAAGGCCACTTAAAAGATAAATACTTCTTCAAGGTCAAAAACCAGTTAATGATAAGAGAGATGGATAGATTCCAATCCAGAAAACAGCAACCCTTCCCATTTATCAAAAACATCACTTATGGAATAAGAGGACGAAAAGACAATAAGGGAAATGAGAATCACGAAGCTGCCGAAAGTAAAGCCAATATTGTGGCCACCGAGAGAAGCCATGCTAATATCCACTCCCCCCCCCCTCTTTCTGAAAAGTTAAAATTAATAAAAACAAAGACTTTAAGGACATTTCTCAGTATAGACAAAAAAAAGTTTTGGTGACATTCATTAGGTATTCTGTTTAATTTTAATTTTGGAGCGATATCAAAAACTTCCAGATGTCTTAATATCAGCCATTTTTTCTGGTTCTAACTTATGCCTTTTTTTTTTTTTTTTACACAGTGATCACCATTTATCAAGGCCAGGAAGCCACTCAGGGATAAGGGTTATTGCAAGTACATTACGTTAGTGTAGAGATTTGATGAAGTGTTTACTTAAGGGGGCAGTTCATTAGGAATTTGTTAACGTTGGACTTGAAGACATCCAAGTTGTAGTCCGGTGGGAAGCAGGCAGACGGAACAGAGTTCCACAGGCGTGCACTTCTAAGAAAGAAGCTTTGTTCATGGAATCCACGTTTTGATTTAGGCACAGATAAAGAGTGGGGGAAATTTTTCACAGTGGATTCAGCTTGTGTTTCCAAGTAAATAAATGCTTTAACATAAGTTAAAACACACAAAAAAAAAAAAAAATAAATAACTTATCTGGGAAGGTAGAAGAGTAACTTATCTTGCCTTTGGTAACATTTACTGACCACTTTTGCATTTTGTTGAAATAGTCTATTAGGTAAACAAAAGGGAATAACACCACAGGTATTGATGTTATTTCCATTTGAAAATTAAAATATTTCAGATTAGCATGAATTTTTTTTTTAAATAAATTATTGTATTATATTGCTTATCTATTAGTGATTTATTAATTACTGCTGTTTGTTGTTGGTTTTTTAATTGTTTTTGTATACCTTTCTGTGCAAATTTCTCTATATAAAAGTTAATGTATGTGTTGGTATGCATGTTATTATAGAGTCTACATAAAATCTAATAGTATATTTTCATGTAAAATTAACCAGGAAAGATAATGAAAGTGTTCCTCAATCTCTCTCTAGGTGCACCCCTAAGGGAGCTATAGAGCAGATTTAATCATAGTAGAGTATTAAAATAAAATAAAATAAAATTTAAAAACTGATTTAAATAAATTCCTCCCAGAAATTATTTGCATTTAGCAACATTAAAGTTCTCTTCTGACTAGGAAAAAGGGAGGAGTAAGAAGCAAAAAAAAAACTCAAAGTATCGTTTTAGTAATACCCGGGGGGGGGGGAAGCAGTCTTAATTTTATTTCACCGATTTCAATAGCGTTTTAAACGGGGATCAATAAATGTAAGCAGTATATAGTAATCAAAAAGTGCTCAATATCCTAGACAGAAATGCAGCGTTGCCCAGGAGCAAAGAAATTCTGTCTTTTGTTGTACTAGTGTATACCAGCATCAGTGTTGGGACGATTATTCAGAATCGAAAAAAGAATCGTGCCAAAAATAATTCCTTTAATCACTTTTTTTTTTTGATTTTGTCTAAAAACAAATTTTCCACGATTGGCATCAACAATAAAATAACCAATATTTATTGATTTTTTAAACTACCAGGAAAACAAATCTATAGATCATCCTCCCGTCCTATAAATGTGATTTTACATTTGAGAAAATATATGCACATTTAATACATGCTTTTACAGTAATTGAGGGGGGGGGGCTTTATAGTTAAATATTTAGAGCTTTATAAAAAATCGGAATCAGGGGGTGGGGTATTGAAATCATCCCATCACTAGTAGGTATGTGCAATAATATGTGATACTACTTACCTCTGATTATCTGGGACCGGATGTAATCCTTAACGGCCTAGCAGTTGCTATCATACTATTGTTCAGCTCTGATTTAACCAAATGCCAATAACTTACATCATGGTGGCAATGACATTCCCTTTGTTTCTGCCCTAACAGTGAACTAAACAGGTGGACACATTAAATATATACAATACACAAAATAAAACAGCACACAACAGAACACATAGATAATAACACCATATTGTGAATTGTAAATAAACATGGTTTTCATCATATATAAATAAGAAAGAAACATTATGACACATCCACCAATAATGTACTGGTCTGACCCAGATCTGAATGAAACCATGACACTTTTCAAGCAAAAATGACTTTATATATAGACTAGCCTGGGTCCTCAGCGTTGCCCGAGTGTTTGGAAGTGTGTGTTGAGCAAAAAAAGTGGTCGTAGGCAGGCAGGCAGGCTCGAACCTGTGACACGAAGGCGGAAAAGAAAGTGAAAGAAAACCTGACGTCCTACCCCTACTCCATGACGCGATCAGAGGTTTGGAACGTTAAGATTAGGCAAAGTCATCCAACCGATATGATGACTTGCAAAAATGGCTCGCAAAAAATTGACCCCCTCCTTGTAAAAAACTGATGATTTTAGGGTGAAGAAATTAATATTTTCAGCCAATTTTTCGATATTTGCCGCCCGAAGGATCAAGCTTCAAAATGATACGAATCTTGTGAAAATCCATCACCTCTGTCGAAAGTTTTAGGCAGACATACAAACATACATACATTTAAACAGATAGGTGAGATTTATATTATAGAAGATGAAGTAGTGGATGAAACAAAACGAAAATATGCCGTGCCAAAGCATAAGAAACCTAAATGCTAGTAGCCTCACAAATCAACAAAAGAAGTCACCTGAGCACCTATGGAACTTCTTCAAAAGCCACTTCGGCCATGAATGACAAAGTTCTCTGATTTTCTCTCCTCTGATCTTGAGCACGTGGTACAGTGGGGGAAGAGGTGGCTGTTTATTTTTAATGCATCTAAAACCAAGCTCCTATCTTTACATCATCAACACTCTGACCCCCATCTGGCATCAATTGAAATGGATGGCTCTCATCTAGGAGAGGCTCCATGTTTTGACAAGCTTCTAAGTTTGACCTTTACTCCTGATCTGAAATGGAACACTTACATAAAGTGTTGCCCAGGTCACTGGGAAAATGGTAGGATCCTTCTACCGCTCCAGAAGATATCTCACTTCTGATGCAATTCTCTATCTGTATAAAAGCCAAGTATGTCCAAGGATGGGGTACTGCTGCCACATCTGGGCTGGAGCTGCTAAAAACAGCCTGTCTTGCCTTGACAGAGTACAAAATAGATTTTGTGGCTTAGCGGGTGATGCCTTTTTCTCTTCCCTGCAACCTCTCTCCCACAGAAGAGACGTTGCGAGTTTGTTTTATCGTTATTTCTATGGCAAGTGCTCGTCCGAGCTCCAATCTCTGCCCCCCCCCACTCGCCAATCTTTCACGAAAAACACCCGTCTAGCTGAAACCACTGTCAGTAATTTTCCCCACTCTTTATCTGTTCCTAAATCAAAACGTAGATTCCATGAACAAAGCTTCTTTCTTAGAAGTGCACAACTGTGGAACTCTCTTCCGTTTGCCTGTTTCCCACCTGATTACAACTTGGATGTCTTCAAATCCTACAACTTGGATGTCTTTAAATCCAACATAAACAAATTCCTGATGAACCGCCCCCCTTAAGACACTTTATCAAATCTCCAATACTAACGATTACTACAATACTATCCCATTGATTACTGTACACACAATAACCCTTATCCGAGTGGCTTCCGGGCCTTGATAAGTGGTAACCTCCATGTAAAAAATAAAATGTCAATTTTAGGATCCACAGACTTCGTCTATGCAGATTGGTCAGAAATCAAAGGAGTCCCTAGATGATTTTGTCACATGAGCCAGGACCTTGGCATAACAATGTGACATCACAGATGAGGAGGTGAGCGAGAGCTCATCATATTTTCAACCAAATATAAAGCTTTCTGGAATGATCTGTATCGATGCCTTCATTCAGTCTTGAAAGATAAAGGATACCCCCTGGAGAGGTAGATGCACATGTAATTGAGGCAAGGGTTGCGCAATCTCGAACCACACCTCTTCTGAATCGGCATGTTTTGAGTTCAGTAGCAAGGAGAAGTCCAGGACAACAGGAAACGATGCCAAGAAAGATAAGCAGACAGCACATACAGCACCTGGAAGTCCCAAGTGGTCACCCATTTAGTGCTGACCAGGTTCAACACTGCTTAACTTTGGTGATCCAGCTGAACCGGTGTGTCAACGTGATTATGCCGTATATGACTATAGCAAACCAAAAAGCTACAGTATAACCAATGTACTGACTGACGGGCGGAAATACAAAGTTGTTACTACTGGAAATAACCAACTAAACCAGCTTAGAATGCAATAAGCAGAAAGAATGTATATATCATTAACCAAATCAGGAAGTCTGCGAACTGCAATACAAGGCACAATCCTTGACAGTGATGAGTGCTTTGTATGTAAAAGATACTCGTGGCAGAAAGATTAAATCAAGGGAACACAGGAAAACATGCAGAAACAAGTCTCACAACCACTGGCACCAATTGTCAAGAACTGAATGCAGGAGACAAAAGGAAAACATTGACACATCAATACTGGTAATGAAGAATAAGTGATGAAGATGATTATCTACAGCAATTCCACTATCAGTGCTAAATGCATAGATAGTGTAACCATGGAACCCAAGGACAAAGCCTACACAACTGAATATCAAACCACCTCACCTGAAATGCAGAACACAACACTCTCCACATGAAAATAGATTTTGGAGCATTTGGCAATACACTCCCACTGACAACTTTCCAACAGGTGTATGGAACATCACTAAAAGCCCTCTCCATCCTGTGACCCTGCCCATATGTGAACCACCTCATATAGAAGCGACTGAATTCAATGTCTTGGAACCAGCTTTACATCTCTGTAGGAACTCAGAAGGGACAAATACATTTTATGCTGCAGTCATAAGGCTTCCGCATGCAAAAAGATGAACACCTTTAAAAAATGCTTAAATATGCCTATCTCTTGTATCAAACAACTTATGTCACAATACCCCGAACAGTTTGATAGGATTAAAAATTTTAGTGGGACTACCAAACACTAAAGGAAGATGCAGACCCTCTCCATAAATGCAGTATCCGTCTCAAAGAAATTGAAGGAAATTAACAGACTCCTTGAGGAAGATGTGCTCTGGAAAGTTGAAGAACACACAGACTCCAGTTTGGCATCCAACACAAAGACAGGTCCCTCGAAATATGCATGACCCACAGAAACTCAATGCCAGCCTCAAAAGATGTCCACACAAAATACCGACAGTTGAAGAGCTAAACCCAACTTTTACAAAACCCAAGGTGTTCCGTAAACTTGATGCAAAGGTTGGTTCACCTGGATGAGGAATCACAACTATTGACAACCTGCAAGGCGCCATTTGGACGAGTTTCTGAAAGCATCTATTATTTAGTCTGTGTCTCAGACTTTTTTGTACAGACAAAATTGTCATAGTCTTGAAAATTCAGTATGTTATTGCTATACATCCTGAGATGACTGACCAATTTTTATGATTTCACGTTCAAACGAACAGCTACAGCAGGAATTGAAATACACCATACTGATTGTCGCAGCTGGTGAATTTCAAAAATGCAGTCTGGATGTGAGGACACTTTAGAAGTATGATATGCAATAAAATTGTTTTAAAGGGGAAATTCCTATGACTTTTGGTTATTCCCTGAATTCAAAGAAAACAGGCTGTTATAAGAAAATTAAGACGAAAGGCTATGATGAGGGTCATCCTCACACAAGTGAACTTCCATGGGGCCTTCCAGAAGTTGTTGGAATTGTACAACAAGTGCATTGCAGCCAGAGGAAATTACTTTGAAAAGGACTAGTTTTATGTGTGTACTATCATTAAAAAAAAAAAAAAAAAGTGCACATACGAAAAAGCCTGGAAACTTATAGAAGGCACTTTCTCTCTGCCAAGCAAAAATGGACCAAAGCCTAGATAGTGTTGCCAGCATAATCGGTGATGTAACTGAATTTGGCCAAAACAATGAGGACCATGACAAAAATTGGATTTGTATTCAACAGCAAGAAGTGTTTAATAAAGCAGGTCAGTAGATCTTTCTTTAGGAAATTATATACACCTCTATTGGACCAGACGTGGATAAGGTGTCAGACATCAAGCAAATGCCAAACCCCCAAATCAAAGAGGAACAACTACGTTATCTACGTATGCTAAATTACCTTTCACCATATATTCCAAACTTCACTGAAAAGGCTCACCCATTGTGTAGTCTCCTTAAATCCCAATTAACATAGATTTGGTACCCTGTCCATCAAAAATGCTATGACCAGATCAAGGAAATGATCACTGATGACACCTGCCTTCCATACTATGATCAGACTAAATCCACATTACTGAAGGTTGATGACTCACAGAAGGGCCTGGGAGTGACACTGAGCAAAGACGGTAAACCAGTTGCATTTGGATCCAAAATATTAACTGATACACAAACCAGATACAGCAACTTCGAACAAGACGTGTTAGCAATTGTGTATTGTATTCAATGATACGACACTTACCTCTATGGGAGAGCTTTTTCTATCATAAACAATAAGCTACTTGTTACACTATATACTAAACCATCACAATCAACACCACACTGGCTACAGTAAATGCTATTGAAAACCCATATACGCACTAATATATAGACCCTGAAGCTAAATGATCCTTGCCAACACCATAAGTCAATCACCTAATCCCGAAAACAAACTAATAGAGGTAGACGCAAGGGTGGATAGCATAAACACTGAAGTCGATGAGGATGCTCCAAAATAAATGCCATTAAGGTGATTGTTGGGATCAAACGAATTTATAATGCAAAGGGGAGCAACTCTTTACTTCTTTGGGCAAAAGTCGCCTCCTTTTGTCTGTAGCCCTAAACTTTCATCTCTTGCAAGATGAATAACTGGAAGTGGACAAGGGAGGAAAACCAGAGTTACTTTGAAAATGGCGAGATGAATATCATTTCTCGTTCATCCAGTTATCATATTTGGACTTCTAAATTTCATCTATTATGTCTTGAATTGTAGCTACATGTGTGTACATATCTAATAATAAACGTGTATCATTATGCAACAGTGAAATGTTTCTTTATTTGTTCGCGTTACGTTTCTTTCCTCATGAGCTGCTACGTACCCAACGTGTAGATTGGATTCCCTGTGAGAAGATATTTTGTTATATTGATCTAACGCATTCCACGATATAACAGTGATATGCCAGGGTTTGCCGGACAATATTCGTGAATTACCTGCCGAGATCTGATCATATTGGTCCTTCTGTGATGAACTTGCCATTGAATCTAGAATCCTGTAAAAAGGAAAACAAATACTCATCCCAGAACCCATGAGAAAAGACATCCTATATCGGCTCCACCATCCATGAAGGCATAGAGAAAACACGCAGACTTGCGAGAGAAAGCATGTACTGGGTAAATATCAACAAAGATATTGAAAGGATGTGCAAGTAATGCACATTTTGCCCGGAACACCAAGATGTGCACAGAAATAAACCACTGCACCTACATGATATTCCATCTCAGCTGTGAAAGTTCAGCACATCAAACCTATCAGAGATTGATGGGCAGCAATTCATGTTCCCTGTCGACAGATACTCGATGAAATGCCAACACCAGTAATCAGCAAAGCAGTAGGAGATAAAATGAAATATTATACCTCGTTTTTTGATTGTCAAAAAAAAAAAAAAAAAAAAAAAAAAAAAATCATCATGATGGACAATGATCCACATTACTCTAAACAGGTTTTCCAAAACTTCACCAATTCCTGGGGCATCAGGCACATCACAAACTCACCTCATAATGCCAGAAGCAATGGCTTTATAAAGTGACATGCAAGACATTAAATCAACAATAAAAAAAAAAAAATGCAAAACAGAGAGAACTGACATTCAACTTGCTCTGCTACAGATTATAGCAACATCAATAAACAGCAGACTACCATCACCAGCTTAAATACTTTTTAGAAAATCTATACCAACCATCTTACCAAGCCGATCAGAACAAAGAAAAGGGGAGAACATTGCAAACAGTTACAGGAGATTAGCAAGCCTGGAAACCCATCAAGATCATTATAACGAAACCAGAAAATTACCACCATTATTCCAAGGTCAGCCTGTACCGGTACTAAATAAACTCAACAGCACAAGGTACCCTAGAGTCATCGTCAAGATGGGCAAACTTGAATCCTTGTACCGGAAAAATATCCAGTAAATAAAACGTTTTTTTTTTTTTTTTGCATTTCCATACATGGATATAAATATCACTAAAACATCTGCTGAGTCATAAGGTTCATTTCGGTACCTTATTTGCCTTGATAGGTTGCCTGTAGGTTGAGATAAACCGCGTCACACACACAGTAAATCAAACTTACTAAGGGAGATAATAACTTCCGGTATTCACCGGAAAAAATATCCAGTAAAAACGTTTAGTAAATCGTTATATTTTTTGCATTTTTTTTTTTAGCATTTCCATGCACTAAACATGGATATAAATATCACTAAAACATCCGCTGGGCCATAAGCTTCATTTCGGTACCTTACTTGCCTGGGTGGGTTGCCTCTAGGCTGAGATAAACCGTGTCACACACACACAAGGAAAATTTATAATAAGATACGTAGAAACACTTCAAGCATTGGGATGGGCTTAAAATTTATAACTCTACAATTTCCACATTTTTGTTTTTTATAAGATTTGCTTTGGCAAAAGAACTTACCGTTAAATATTATTTCCTGGTATTTTACAGCTGTAAATACACAACAAAAACTAGGGTGGACCTATACAATGCAGCCTCCCCTCCCCACGCATTTTTTTAATTTTTTTATTTTAATGGATTATCGATTGGACATTAATCTTCTATATTATATATGAAAAAAAAAAAAAAATCAATATTTGTAAAAGGTGCTCAGTTTACTCCCCCATGTTGGAATCGCCAGAGAACACGCATAAACCTCTTACATAAAGAAATTTTCATTTATCAATATACTAGCGGGGGTGCCCGGCGTTGCCCAGGGTGTTTGGAAAAAGTGAAAGAAACCAACATCTTACCACTATGCTATGACGCGACAAGTGAAAAGCGTTCAAATTTAGCGATCACAATCAAAAAGTTGACTTGCTGAAATGGATAGTTAAGTGAGGGGGTTTTAAGTAAAGAATCACGCAGGCGCAGAAATGAACGTTGCTTTTATAGCTGGCTGAAGGCCAGTTAAGCTTCTGCTTTCTGCCCATTTTATTTATTTGTTTCCCCACGATGTTGAGGAAACCCAACTCCTCAGAAAAGGGGGGGGGGGATTTCAAATAGCAATTGTCTGATATGAAGGGTCCCCCCTTCACTTTGATCAAAGCTGATCGCCTTCAAGATTTACCAGCCGGAAAGTAGTGTGCCCTCGCTTCGATTAGTTTCGCTTTATTTATACAAAAAAAGACAAACACCGGGAATCAGGGATTTTTAATTTATATATATATATACACACACACACACACATTATATAATTCGATCAAAATGAAGATAGAAACAACATCCGTTTTCGATTCTGGGATATCATAACCTAGGGTGCACAAGAAAAGTTCTCCAAAATAATAATCTAGTCGCGAAGCCCGTCAAAAAAAGCCTTTCGTGGGTATGCACAAACACGCACGCCCATTTTTGCCTTTTAGATAATAGAAGAAGGGCAATTATATTGTCCAATGTATTGCGTATTGTTTTCATGTTCGCCATGTTTGTTTTCACGCGCGAAAACAAACATGGCGACTAGTGAAAACATTTCCGTTAGATTAATAATGAAAAATCTTTTATATAAGAGGGATCTAATCCGCTGAAAAATAATAAAAGACGAATGTACACATCCTTGGTATTTTACAAAGAGGAAGTATTGCATTGTACAGGCCACCCTACCCTCCTCTGTCTGTCTGTGTGTCTGTGTGTGTGTGTGTGTGTGTGTGTGTGTGTGCGTGTGTGTGTGTGAACAGCCTGTAAAATATCAGGAAATAAGAATTGATTGATTAAGTAATCTTTAATAAAGAGACCTTTTTTAAAGCAAATCTAGGGAAAAAAAAAGTGAAAAACCTCACCTCTTCCCCCGTGCTTTTATAATGATTAGAACTTATGACTTTTTCTCCCCCAGTCACCAAACTTGGGGGAAAAAAAAAAAAAAATGCTTGCAATTACATGCCTCGCTAACCGCTACGTGGCCAAAAATTAGATGCTTATTTTATGTTAAATTTATGTAAGAAAGTGATTCCCCATTGTAAAATGTTAAATTTCATTATTTTTTTTAAATTCATTCTTTTATATTATCTTTAACGACCGCCGCCCCCTCAAACGCCCCCTCCCCAATGTAAACAGAATTTTTGTGAAATGTAAAACGGTATTCTACTCGGTAAATATCGGCGTCGTACTTACGGAAAAACGGTTAATTGAACTGCAGAAGCACCTGTTAAATTACACTTCTACCCCCCCCCAATAAAAACGGAAAACAATGTTTTTGTAAACCGCTCGTGACACCTTAATTTTTTTTTTTTAGATTTTTTTTTTTTTTTTTTTTTTTTTTTTTTTATTACATTTTCACCCCAAACAAGGCAAATTGCCACTTTGGTGTAGGGGGCTACTATCAGGGGCAACAACTACTGGGGTACTATGTAGGGATTTGGGCAGCAAGGTGTCGGTTCACGTTACACTTGAACTTCTGCACGTCAGTACTGTTGGGGAAGCAGGGACCTGGAATGGAATTCCAGAGTCTTGCGGTTCTGGGGAAGAAACTATTGGAGTAAAAAGATCTTTTACATCTAGGGACCTCTACAGTGTGGGGGTGGGATCTAGTAGCCTGTCGGGTTTGTCGAGGGTGCTCGCGTCGTGGGGGCACAAGTGATTGCAGTTCATCAGAGCATTCACCACTAAAATACTTGTAGAACAGGCAGAGGGATGCAACATTTCGTCGATGGGACAGAGGCTGAAGCTTAGATGCCAGTTCAGGGCCTATCAGATTTGCGACTCTCTTTTGAACCTTGTCAAGGAGCGAGAGACTAGTAGCAGATGCACCAGCCCAGATGTGGCAGCAATACTCCATACATGGGCGAATGGTGGCCTTATAGAGGTACAGGATACTTTCGGGTGTTAGTAGTTTTCTAGCACGGTAGAGAGAGCCCACCTTTCTTGCAGCGGCCCTGGCAATGCCTTCAATGTAATTGTTCCAACTCATGTTTCCTGTGAACGTTAGGCCAAGGAGTTTGAAAGATGGACTCTCAGATAAAGAGTCGTTGGCCATTGCTATTGGTGGTAGAGAGGGTTTCTTGTAATTATTGAATGAAACTAGTTTAGTCTTGGCAGCATTGAACGCGACCAACCACTTTTGTCCCCATTCCACTACAGATTGGAGGTCTTCCTCTAGTGTTTCTGCCATTTCTTTAGAAATGTGTTCATTCGTCTTCCTGTCGTGTCTGCCATAGAGTGTAGTGTCATCAGCATATATACCCATCTCAGAGGCAATGTTGTCGGGGAGGTCATTTATGAATATCAGGAACAATAGAGGTCCAAGGATAGAACCCTGGGGCACTCCCGCATTTATATCATATTGTTTAGATGTGCGACCGTCGAGGACTACCTGGATTTTTCTCTTATCTAAGAAGGATTTAATTATGTTAAGTATTCTACCAGTGATACCGTATGATCTGATTTTACTGAGGAGACCCTCATGCCATACCCTGTCAAAAGCCTTAGATATATCTAGAGCTACCGCTCTGCCTTCCCCCGCTTTGTCCAGTGATTGGTATATACGTTCAGAGATCACGGTGAGGATGTCTGCTGTGGAACGGGCTTGTCTAAATCCATATTGTTTGTCAGTCAGTAGTTTAGCATCTGTAAGATGATGGATTAGAGCGTGGTTAATTATGGTCTCAAATATTTTGGCAAAAAGTGGAAGGAGGCTAATGGGGCGATAATTTGATGGGTCTGTCCTTTCACCAGAATTCTTGAATACTGGTACAACAGAAGCAGTTTTCCAACAGCCCGGAAAGCAAGCTTCATTAAGACATTTGTTGTAGAGTTTGGAGAGAACTGGAGCTACTTCGGCTGAGCACTTTTTTAATAGCACAGCTGGGATAAGATCGGGTCCACATGCTTTTGAGGTGTCAAGGTTTTTTATGATAGCATGCACCTGAGCAGGGGTGGTTTTCAGATCGTCTAGTGTGGCGTCTGTCCGCATAGGAAAGTCAGGTAGGGGGTGGTTGGAAGGGTCCAGTGTGGAGTTTGAGGCAAACCGACTGGCAAGCATGTTAGCCTTGTCGGTTGCTGAGGAGACAACCTCGTGATTGTTGGTTAGTGGGGGAATTGTCGATTGCCCATTATTTACTACACTGTTGTAGATTTTCCAGAAGTCTCGAGTTCCTAGTTTTTGTGCTTCGATGCGCTTTTTAGTGGTTTCCGTAAATTCTCTCTTAGCTGTCGCTATTTCTTTCTTAACGTTATTTCTAGCTTCTATATACTTCAGTCTGTTTGAACTGGACTTATGTCGGTTAAACCTACGGTATGCATGCTGCTTTTGAGTAATGGCAGTTGCACAAGTCGACGTAAACCATTGGGGAGAGTGGGGCTTACTATAAAATTTCCGCATGGGAACATGCGCTTCGATTGCAGTTTTGAACCAGTCAGTGGTCTCGTTTGCACACTGTTCAGCAGGGAGAGAGAAAATATTTTTCCATGGAGCATCTCTAATTAGTTCCCTGATGGCTTCCCAGTCAGCCTTATTATAATATCTCGTTGTTTTGAGCACTGGCTCTTCAGTTTTGGGTCTAGAGTTTAGGGCGATTTCAACCATTATCACTGCATGATCAGCGTTCCCGAGTGGGCTGTGGGCCTTCGCTATGCAGTCATCGGGAACTGTGGTCAAAAACAGATCTAGAAGTGATGCGTGTTGTTCTTCCTGGTCAGGGAAACGGGTTGGAAACGTAACAATTTGTGATAGGGAGTGAGATATAGCGAAGCTATGGGTTGTGCTGCCCGCTGCATCTGTGTGAGCAGAGAATCCAAGCCAGTTTTTGTGGTGGACATTAAAGTCACCAAACACATGTATTTGTGCGCTAGTGTCGAGGGACAGTGCCGTGTCTATGCTGTCAGATACTTTGTTTATTATGGAGCAGTCCTGAGTCGAGGGAGAGCGGTAGAGAAAATAATAGTAGCTAATACTGTGTTGCACGTTTAGTCTAAAGCACATAAAGGCTTGATCATCTGTTTCTAGGTTTGTTTCTCTAGTCAAGGGAAGGGTATTACGAATGTAAACTCCAAGTCCGTGCATATGTCTGTCAGAGTCCTTACGGCAGAGTGGGAGATATCCAGGCATGTTAAAGTGGTTAGAGGGAATGGAGGAGTGTAGGTTAGTCTCACTTAGTGCTAAGATATCCGGGGTATTTGTTAAGAGAAATGCTTCAACATCAGCTAAGTTAGTTCTAAGCCCACGGATATTTGTGAATGAGAGCCTCAAGGGAGGAGGCAAGTTGAATTTGTTTGTCCCTAATCCTGGTTTAAGCTTATTTTTAGATTGTACTGTCGTCATATTTTTTTTTAAGAGTTTCGGTAAGGGGGAGCTAAGCAAGAGGTTATGCGGAGCTTCAGACATGCATCACAAGTAGACCATCAGCTGACCTTTCTCCAATTAGGATTGTGGCCTCAGGAAAGCCCACCGGGGATGAGTGCAGGGTCCCTTTCCATGCGCGTCATGGCACTGCAAACAACCCGATATTATTCAACTGTTGATGGAGCAGCCGCTCTAAGCGCTACCAAAGAGTTAGGGCTCCTGTACTACCAGTCGGGAACAGCAGCCAGGAACTGTCAATCCGGTACCCTCAACCCTTTAGGAGAAGGTCAACCCAATCTAACTGCTCAGGCATATCTTATACTCAAGCACTCCCAAATGTTCAGTTTTAGGGGTGGGGCATGCTGGGAATGGGGAAGAACGGCGTTCATTGCCCTAGCCAGGAAACAAGATCTACCGCTGGGTGTTTCTGTCGAATCACTGAGATAGTGTCTCTGCGCTTGTCTAATAGGCAAAGAAGGAGTATGGAAGCCGGGCGATAGACAGAGCCTATCTACTCCTTAAGCAATTTAGGTTTGCAAACCGGTGAATTTGTTTGAGTCACCAGCTCTAGGAAGGTTGTCATCCAAGACTGAAGAGGCCTCTCTCCCCTTTGGTTTAGTTTCAGAGTTTTCCTTCTCCTAGACGGATGATCTGGGAAGATCTACTGGGTCCGTCAGCCCTGAGAGGGTTTTCTCCGCGCCTAGGTTCTAATCCAGGTATTTCTGCGACCCCGCGTTGTTAGTGTTACTGGGTTAGTTTGTTGGGGATTATATCTACTGATTAGTTACACTCCTCAAAGTGATTTAGGGACATGCTATTTACTTGTTAATGGATAAAGGGGGTGGGTGAAGTTCATGCAGTGTAAGCGTCTATGTTTGTAAGAGGGCTTGTTAGGGAGGAGATAATGTGATCAATTAAGATGTATTAAAAAGTACGTAACACAAAAAAAATGACTTCATGAAAATTTCAAATGTCCGCCATGTATCCATGCGCCCTGTGAAAACGTCAAGTAACTACGCACATCCGCGCACGAACGTACATTTCAGTAAGAAACCGATCGTACGTAGTGTAAACGAAGGCGGTGAAATGGGTAAAGTAGTCCAAGGTTCCAGGGGTTCATACCATGCAAACGGTAAATTTGCGACGGGTTTGATTACCAGATTCGTTGTCAGCGACCTCGAATACCCCATGAAAACCAAATTAGCGTGGTCGATGCTTGCTCTGTTGTGGCGTAAAGTAATATTTACCATATTATCTTCCGTCGAAACGTATTAGCAAGAAAGTAGATTTTGATTTCTTTTAAGGCGGTAAAACTACGCTGGGTTAGGTCGTAAAAAATACTTTTAATTGGACGAAATTATTTGCCTTTTAAGTATTGTACCTATTTACTATGCCTCCCCACGGGACAAAGTTAGACACCAGGGTCGTTTTTTAACGTGGAGAAAAGGTACAAAAATAAAAATTGTCTCAGTCGTGAAGGATTTCTCCTCCACCGAAAGAGAACAAGAAAATGAAGTGCAGCATCTGAAGAACAGATACTACACTTTGATCTTGACCAAAAGGCCACGGCAAAATTTTAAGTTCATTAAGATTTTTTTTTTTTTTTTTTTTTTTTCGTTTGTCATTTTTGCTTAAATTCGTAGTTTCAGAACAGATACTAAGAACAAGGAAGAGAGTACGTGTAGACAGCTTTAGGTTTAACACAAAAGGTTTCTCGGAGATCTAGAATTAAAAAAAATAAAAATAAAGGGGGTGAGGGACTGAGGGACAGTGCTCCACTGCTCCATTCATACAACAAAGCACATATTGAGTAAAATCTATTTTTAGACAAAACAAAAATATAAACCCTTCGCAGATTTCGCGGCATTTTTGTTAAACAACCACCTATCCATAACACTTTAAATTCGGGGGAGGGCTATTTCATTTGATTTTTTTTGCCCGCAAAAAAAAAAAAAAAAAAAAAAAAAAAAATTTTACATAAAATAAAAATAAAATAAAAAATAACAAAATAAAAAAAAATATATCTTTGTGTGGAAATTCCGTGAACAGAACTTCCATGAACGACTACGTAGAATAAAAAAGTGTGGAGGGTAGGGTGGGGTGGATCAACAAATAACTTACCAAAGGCAACGACCCTGGTGTCTAACTGTCCCATGGGGAGACATTGTAAAATAGGGACTTACCAAAGACGAGAAAAGTTAGGGGCATTTTTAACGAGAGAGGGGAAAAAAGTGAATATATATATATATATATATATATATATATATATATATATATATATATATATATATATATATACACACACACACACAAAAAAAAAAATAAATGTTACTAAAGACAAGTTACTCTACCTATTTGGATAATTTTCGACTTCTTTTAAAGGGTTTATTTACTCAGAAACAACAGTAGTGACAACTCTGTTGAAGTAACAAAAAGCCATGCGAATCATCGATAATCGCTCAAAAATTAAAAAATAAACACATCCAATAAATGTCACCAATCATGCAAAAATGTGTTCTTTCAATATTTGTTTAATTTTCGATTTTGGAGTGATTATTTTAAACTGATTTGACACTGTTTTGGAGTAAATAAACGCTTTAAAATAAGTCAAAACACAATGAAGAATAACTTATTTTGCCTTTGGTAACATTAAGCATTCGGGCCAAGATCAAAATGTAGTATCTGTTCTTTGGATGTTACACTTCAATTTCTTTATGTTTTGTCAGTGGAGAAATTCTTCACGACCGAAACAATTTTTACTTTTTGTTCCTTTCCTCCACATTAAAAAAAAGTACCCTGGTTTCTAACTGCCCTTGTGGGGAGGCAAACTAAATAGGAACATTTGTTGGATGTCTATTATTAACTTTATTTTTGCCTCGTTGTTGTTGGTGGTGTGTAAACGCGCTATATTCAAAATGGCGCCTTATTTTACTCACGATAAAACCTCAAAACAAATACTACTAATAAAAATATACAGATCGATTGAAAATTTGAAATTTAAAAATTAGGTGTCAGATTGTGATAGCTATTAGCCGTATTGTGTAATTTTTGCGTTATCTACAACATCGAGATTTCACACTGAGTAAAATCGCGCTTTTGTTACCTTTGGTAACAAGTTATTTGTCAACTATTTTTTCACCTCTTTTCTAATGAAAATTCTACACAATTGCCGACAATATGTCTTTAGTAATGAAAAAATGGTTAAACAAATGCATAACAAATATTATCAAAGGCAAAATAAGTTACTCTTCAACCTACCTGGATAAGTTTTTTTTTTTTTGGGGGGGGGTAAATTATATTAAGAATATGCACGCGCTTGCGCGTCCAAAAATGCCCATCAGTGATAACATGGGAAATTACATTGCTTAATATCGAGAAAAATACTTGTTTGCGGCAATTTTATATGCGATCTTTGTTTTCAGCATACCCGAAAACCTGCCTATTCGTCATTGTAAAGGGGATTGTTAAGGTGGAAATAAAGTTAAAAATTACCCCCCCCTTTTTAATAGTTTAACTCATTTTAAAGCGTTTATTAAATTTGAAACAAGTAGTGCCGATTATTAAGTTAGAACAAGAAAACATGGTTGATATGAGGCGATCATTTGAAGAATCTCGATAATTGCCTAGAAATTGAAAATTAAACAGAATACCAGTTGAGACTACTCGCCCAATAAATGTCACCGTGACATCTCTACATGGTACTTGTAAGCAGGGACACTAAACGTTGTTACGGTTTGAAAAAAACTTTTCGGTTTCCTCATTCAACCATTGTAAATAACAAGAACACCAATAATACGATCCGTGCTATTTCACTCGACACTACTTGCGTTTCAACGTAAATAAACGCTTTAAAATAAGTTAAAGCAGCAAAAACTTAGGTAGAAGAGTGATTTGCCTTTGGTAACGTTATTATTTCGTTTTGTTGTCTGTACTACAAAAGGCTCAGATTTTCACGTTAAATTCAAGTTTATCTTTATTAAATTGTTAAGTAAAAGTGCAGAATATTTTTAAGCCTCACCCCATGTTAAGACTGGATTTCTAAATAAGCTTATTTCAGCACGGTCTGTATTCATCTGCATAAGGACTTCATGTTCTTATTCAAAATTCAACGTAATTAAAAATATAAACAGAAAAAAATATATGCATGTATGTACCCACCCGACCCGTCACTGAACAAAAACGTCATATTCCAAATATAAATTCAATTCATCAAGTATTTTTTTTAAATCTCGGTAGTTGCTTCCTTTATTAAATATGGCGGATCGAAACAGTTTCGCTACATCATAAAATTTGATTTAAAAAAACCTACTTTATCAATTTACGTAATTTTTGGAATATAAGAATTTAATTCCGTGACGGGTACGCGCAAATTTTTTTTTCTGTATTTTTTTTTTTTTTTTTTTTTTTTTTTTGAAGAACCATATAAAGTAAGACTCTTGAAAAATGTCGGCTTAGATCCAGTTAGTTAAGATAATATCAGAATGAATTGTTTTTAATAATAATCAGTATACTTATTACAAGTTTTGTAATTATATATATATATGTGTGTGTGTGTGTGTGTGTGTGTGTGTGTGTATTTGTCCTTTGTTTGCTGGCAACCTTTATCCACACGACAACGTGCTTTCTTGTTGCCCTGGACAAAACAGCTCCCGAAAAACTCAAATTATAATACGAGTAAAATAAGATTTATACAAACCTTTTAGAATCATTCAAAGTGCCGAATCGAAAGTAATTAAAACTAGCTTTAAAAATACCAGCAAATCCTCGTGTATCAAATGATTGAAAGGTTTGAAAGCACCCCACCTCCACCTCCCGCTTATTTTTAACATCCAATAATTTTAGAAATAGAAATTAAAAACAAGGTAATCTGGTAAATAACGACCAAGAAATCGAAAAATAACGGTTACCAATTGCATTAAAAATTTATTCTTCTACCGACTTGTCTACTTTAAACGTTTTGAAATAGTTATTTTATTTTTTTTTCAAATTTAAATTTCGCTAAGCTATGAAACATTAACAATACTAACTTGACCTTTTGGCCAAGATCAAAGTGTAGTATCTGTTCTTCAAATGCTGCATTGCTGCACTTCCATTTCTTGTTCTGTCAGTGGAGGAACAGCCCTTTCACGACTAAGACAATTTTTATTTTTGTACCTTTTCTCCATGCTAAAAAATGACTCTGGTGTCTGTCCCGTGGGGAGGCATTATAAATAGGAACAATTTAGTTCAATTAACATGGGGAGGTTGGGAGAGTTTGTTCCGAAAGCCGTTCTTAACATGGAGGTTGGGGTGTTTATAATACGCTGGGGCACGTCGTAAAAATTGGCATTTGTTTTTTTTTTTTTTTTTTTTTATTCAAGAAAATAAAAGGCAAATTGTTTATCGCTACAATGCTGGACTTGTATAAATTTTCTTGTTAATAATTACCTATAATTATAATCTCTGGCAAAAATTAACAAAATAATCCGAAAAGCGCTAAAATAGGTACTAATGCAAATGCACTTATTGATCCGTGCTGAAATAACGTTATTATTTAAAAAGCCATTCTTAACATGGGGAGGGTGCTTTGTACCTATTCTGTACTTTAACCTTACAATTGAATTAAAAAAAGCAAAAAAACATAACTTTAATTAAACTTGGAAATACGATTAAAAAAATAGCGCACCACTAATTTTAGCACCCCAAAATATTAATAAAACAAGGCCACACACGCCAAAATCCTTTCCTTTCAGATTAATGTATGCTCCCCGGAACCGATTTCGATGGAGGGGCGGGGTGGCTCACTCGTGAACATCCGTGAAAAAATAACTGGAACGAATTTTTAACGGCGCTCGGCCGGGTTGAGACCGAGCGGACATTTACGAGAAATTCAGTTCATAATATGCACAATTCGTACAATGCACTAGCAAAATAAATAAATAAATAAAGGAAACAAACACAAAACAGGAAAGTAAAAGGACTCCTGGAAAACGCCGGGTATGCCCGGTTAGTTAAACAAAACAAATAAAAATAAAATAATGATTTGTTTTTTTAAATAGAAATAATCAGGATACTTACAAGTTTTATATGTTCTATATATTAAAAAAAAAAAAAAGTTGTGTTGTCTATTTGTTTGTTTTCAAACAACTGCAAACCTTATCCACACACGACAACGTGCTTACGAATTTTTTTTTTTTCCTCTTCGTAAGGTAAAGACAGCTCCGGAAAAACTACTTATGTGTTTAATGTCAAATATGAATAAAATAAGACTATCCCACCCTTTACCCGTATCTTGATGAACCAATAATAGTACACCTGGCGCACCTCAACCAAAAAAAAAAAATAAAAAAAAAATAAATAATGACAGTTAACTAAAGCGGGGGGGGGGGGGGGGTACTGTCGGCTAGGTAAACCTGTGACGTCAAACACGAAGTCTTTTGGCTATTAATAATTTGAAAACGGCCAGTGGCATTAGGCATTTACTTCCGCAGGAAAACATGGCTCATGGTCGGAAAGATGGGAGACAGGAGAAACCAACGCATCAGAAAGTGGTGTACTCTGGCTTTTATTCATAAAATTTACTACCAGAGCTACCCGGCATTACTCGGAGCAAAAGTATAGCATAACTTCTATTTCTCTCTCTTTCCTCTCATTTTCCCCTGTCTCTCCCCATCTCCTCTTTCTTTTTCGTACAGTCCATTCCTTTCTTTGAACGCAACCACACACACACACATGCACGCACACACACACATCATACGCACACACAACTCTAGTCGATGTAAATAATGCTGTGTACACAAAAATCATAATTAGCTTCTCTTTACATACATGTCTTGATAATATTAAATGATATAAATGCCCATGATGAAATAATTTTTTTTTCTAAATTATTGATATTATATATCCGGGGCAATGCCGATCAACAAAATATAAACTTTGCGGGTCTTTTGTTAGTAATTTTCGACTTTTGGCTGGACATGCAAACATACACAAACAACTGGCTTTTATACAATAGTTTTGCTCATTTTACTAACATATCACCACTTATCAAGGCCAAAAGGCACTCCAGGATAAGGGTTAATGAGATGAAATAATTGTCCCCTTTTTACTTGCATCAACATGAAGGCAGAGTTAGGCAGAAGGTTGGTTTTCAATGTGAGAAAAACCCCATCTCCCCCTAAAAAAAGGGATACTCTGGATTGAAAATAAAATAAAAATTGCTTCAGTCTAGAAGGATTTCTACCTCATTGATTGAAGAAATAAAGAAAAGAAGGAACGTAGTATTAGAGCAGTTTGATTCTCAGATCGAGCTTGTTCAGGAATTTGAGGTACATTATCCTAGACCTTACTTCCTTGCTCGTGAGGAGTGGGTTGGTTCATTGCCGTTTGTCTGAGGTGTTCCTACCAGCCTTGTGCCACAATTTGTTGCAGTTAGAAGTAAATAAACCCAGAGGGTAAACCCTGACACTGAGGAATGCCAACAAGTTCATTCTTGGCTATTTTTATAATCTTTCAGGTACCTTTCTTTACATTGCTCTAAACTGACTTAATTTTTAATCTTTCAGCACTGGGAAGCAGATAAATAACGATTCAATCGCAGGAGGCCATCTTCCCAGGCATTACCTTCTACTTCAGGAAGGAAATTGGTTTATTATCCAGTCTAGCATAGAGCTTAAATCAAAGTGGAGTATGGTTCTATTTTGCCTTAGAAGACCATCCTCCCTAACATTACATCCTCCTTCAGGGTGAATGGATTGGTTTATTATATTTCCTGTCTGGCCCAATGGTTGAGTCAGAGTGAGGTTCTTTTCGGTCTTAGGCAGTCATCATCCCAGACTTCCATCATCCTTCTCCTTCCTTCGGAAGAGAGATTGGTTTATTATACAGGTTGGCCTAGAGGTTGGATCAGAGTTAATTGTGGTTCTATCCAGTCTCAGAAGGTCATTCTCCCAGGATTTATTCCCTCCTTAAGAAGGGAAGATAAACTTATTGCCTGTCTGACACAAAGTTTCAGTTGGAGTGGAGTAAGATTTCGTTTGATTGCAGTGGGCCATCATCACGGGCATTATCTCCTCCTTTGTAAAAAGGATTGGTGTATTATCGGTCTGCCTAAAGCGCCCTCACTGGAGAATACTGACTGTTTCGAACATGGCTGATTTTATATCTGCCCAGAATCAGGGAGAGAAGGGAGTATTTTTCCCATTGTATACATGACTTTGTGCCAAATACGACACCGGCATGAAGACAGATAAATATAATTGTATACTTCATCGGCCTTCCTAGAAAATAGAGTTGTGTACATGTTCAGCGCTGAAAACTTTTTTCGAAAGGGTGCCATTTTATACAAACTAGCGAGCCTACTTAGTTTCGCCTGAGAGTATAGATTAACAACATAAAGTTTTCTTCTAAAATCTCTCTCTCTCCCCCTCTCTCCCCCCCCTCTCTCTGTTCCACATTTGTAAAGACGCATCTGAAGAAGGTCAGTTACATCAGTCGAAATGTTGTGAAAATAACATCTAAGGTGAGAATAGTAGTCCAAATAATCTGAATTATCAATCTTTATCGACACAATTCTGAAACGTAAGTAATATTAAATATTTTTAAGTGGGGATCACTTTGACCATATAAATATAAGGTAAATGCACTGGTTAACCAGTTTTTGATCACACAGCATAGCGAATAATAAAAAATAAATAAAATAACTCAGCGTTAAACTTATTCTTGCTTTTATTGAACTACTATTTCTGTACATATAGATCACTAACTTCCTTATTTCTCTCCCCCCTCTCTCTCTCTCTCTCTCTCTCTCTCTCTCTCTCTCTCTATATATATATATATATATATATATATATATATATATATATATATATATATAGATATATATATATAAATTCCACAGCCAAACAACGTCGCAACCAACAAGAACTCTCTCTCTCTCATATATATATATATATATATATATATATATATATATATGAGCAAACAGTTAATAAAATATGTTAAAAAAACACTTTGAAATGAGTTAAAAACATATTTAATCTGAAAAGGAAACACTAGATAAATGGATAGTCCTTAATCCGTGGAGTTTCGAAGAAATACTTTCCTTCTCATCAAAGGGTAGGAATTAGCAAAATGCGGGATCGGATTTTACATGCAGAAGTATTTGTGACGGTAAAATCCAAATGTAAAACTTCAAGAAAGTTTTAACTTTCTTGAAGTTTTACATTTGGATTTTACCGTCACTGGATTTTGTATCTTCCACCAGACTATCCATTCATGTGTAATCACCTTTTTCTTTACCATATTCCCTCTGCTTCACTTTTTTTGTTTTCAAGTAAGATCTTTGACTTACTTGTTGTTTCATCAAATACTTCTGCATGCAAAATCCGACCCCGCGTTTTGCTAATTCCTACCCTCTGATGAGAAGGAAAGTATTTCTTCGAAACTCCACGGATTAAGGACTATCCATTTATCTAGCGTTTCCTTTTCAGATTAAATATGTTTTTAACTCATTTCAAAGTGTTTTTTAACATATTTTATTAACTGTTTGCTCATATTATAAGCTCTATTTCCTATTTGGTTTTATCGAGCTTTTACATCTGGCTGAGATAATTTTATAAATATTAATTCTTTAATATTTATAATTTACTTTAATTTTACCATCTTGGATCATTTTGGTAAATTTAATTGTAATTTTTATTTTATATATATATATATATATATATATATATATATATAGAGAGAGAGAGAGAGAGAGAGAGAGAGATAGAGAGCGTTAGAGGAAAAGAGCGAGCTCAATTCTATGAGAGGAGACTTATCTGGACATTATAAAGCTCAACAAGTATCTTTGGAGCTTATATATGAAAACAATAGGAGTGGGAAATGAAGTCACAGAACTATATATTGGTGGATATAGATTGGTTCATTTATTCAATAAGGGAATACAATCGATTAGTTGGGGGATAGAAGGAACTCTTTATGCCAAGGCATTTCGAAGCCTAATGCTTCTCATCAGAAGAGTAGAGAAGATGCTAGGTAACATAGTGGGGATGCGGCGTTTAGCGTTGGATTCATTAGGAACGAAACAGATCAAAACAAATTAAAATTATAGATGATGTGGGGGAGGGCGAATTCTAAATAAAGGAGGAGTGTATTATATATAATGTAATGCAGAAAGGTGTATAGAGTCTTTATCATAGTCTTAAGTGTATGTAGTATATGTTTTAGGGTTAAAATTGGGGCTTAACTGAATGTGTGGTGGTTCTATATATATATATATATATATATATATATATATATAACTACTTCATTTACTCACATAAAATTAATATACGAAACTATAGATTTATGCGTAAACTTTAAGTATTTACTTCAAAGGTACTCAATACGTAGGTAGAGCTAGTTAGTAATTTATAAAATATATATGGCGATTAAGCTACACTGAATATTCAGCGTTTCATCCACTCTAGGATTTCGTCAGGCTTATGCGCGAATTCTGTGGTTGTTTATTGCTTTTATATGGTCCTCTTCTGTTCGATAAAATGCATGCCCATTGGCTGATAGGAAGAGGCGCGGTGGATACTAGAAAGCTGATTGGCTAACTAAAACCCTCAACAGAAGAGGACCATATAAAACGCCGAATATTCAGTGTAGCTTACTTGCCATATATATTTTATAAATTACTATATATATATATATCAGAATCCTGAAGCGAATAGGAGCACAGATTAATGAATTCTGTGGTATCTAGTCTTACGAGAGGGTATTAAGAGGTAATATTATATAAGATTATCCTAGCCAAAGATGGAATAGCTCAACATACTTGATAGAGCAAATGGAATTTAGTCTTTTATTCAAATTTCATTCAGAAAAATATAATTTTGAAATTTATATATATATATATATATATATGTGTGTGTGTGTGTTATAATCAAATGATAATTATTCTTTTATAATTACACCCACTATTGTTTCATGTGTACGCAACCATCAGTGTAGGATGACAATTCTTGTGAGTCGGGAGATTCACACCTATCCACGAAGCCACCTTGGCTCCATTTGCTAAGCCTTTACCTCCTTGCCACTAAACAATTGTCATGAGAATGAAGGAAATTAATAACTCACAATTTAAGCTCTCACATTAGATAATCCTGAGTGTTCTGTGAACGTTGCATAAGCGTTTGTTGACTGTCTCTTCGTTTATATTTCCCTGACAGCGTCCATACTTAAGTATTATCAAAGGGACTTGATAATTATAAATTAGATAATAATTATTCTTTTATTCCTACAGACACTTGTGTTTCATACTTATGCAATCATCAGTGTAGAATGACAATTTTTGCCAGTCGGGAGATTCGAACCTAGCCACAAAGCTACCTTTAGCTCCATTTCTTAAGTTTTTACCTCCTGGCCACCAAACAATTGTCTGTCTGTCTGTCTGCCTGCCAGTCTCAAACTCCTCCATCAATTTTTGATCTACAGTCTTAAAAATTGATATATAGGGTATTTGGTCTTTAGCCGGTAAAAATAGCTGCTAAGGGGTCAAAATTGAAAAAGATTGGAACTTGGCAGGCATAAGTCGACTTAAAGTGTTCTTGTACGAATGGCCAAATATACATCTTTGCTTTAAAGTCGATTAAATTTAACTATCCATCTGATGATAACTCAAACAGTAACAACTAAAGCTGGAGGGCTATATGTTTTGGTTTCGATTCTAACTGATGGCAACCAAGTAATTTTTTTATTTTTTACTTTTAAAATCACTACTATAAATCAGGTACAATATAATAATTAATAGAGAACTGACTCTATAACTAAACAAAATCTGCATAAATTAAATATCATATTTAAGCATATTTTATGACTGGGCAATGCCAGACAGCCACTAGGATACATCTACATAAATACGCATAATGTAAATTTTCATACCAATTACCACAAAAAGTTGATCTACAATCGTGATTTTTTTTTTTTTATTAAAACATAGGTGACATAAGATGGTTATGGTGACAATTATTATTATTTTAATTTTTGATTTTTGAACCATTATCACAACTCATCAAATGAGTGTCTCATGTCAGCGATTTTGTTCTCGTTCTAAGTACTCAACACTACTTGTGTTTCAAAGTAAATAAGCGATTTAAAATAAGTTAAACCACAAAAACTAAACAAGGTAGGTAGAAGAGTAACTTGTCTTGCCTTTGGTAACATTTATTAGTTATATATTTGTTCTGTTTTTTTTTATCATTTTTCCGTCTTATTGTCTATATTGTTAAATGCTCAAAATTATTAATACTCATCTCAAAATACTTTTGTGTTTTTTGACTGCTTGGCCTTCAGGCGAAGATCAAAATGTAGTATCTGTTCTTCAGATGCTTCACTTCAATTTCTTCTTCTTGCTCAATGAAGGAGAAATCCTTCACGACTGAGACAATTTTTATTTTTGTTCGTTTTCTCCACGTTAAAAAAACGATCCCGTCCTGTAGGGAGGAATTGTAAATAGGAATTATGTCGGAAATTCAAGGACTTTTCACATTGTATTAAATTTCGTAAACAGGATATCCTCAGTCTGAAATGATAGGAAATATTATAACTTTCCTGTTCGAAAAATTTCATGAGGAGAGGAAACTTGGTGCTTGTCGACTTAACGGCCCAACCTAAAATTTAAATATAATAAAAATCTCTAGATATATTGCTATGGTCTTCATAATAAATAGTAATATATTGTAACTAGCAAGGCTACCCTGCATTGCTCTGGACCATAAAATATAACAATATAGAAAAGCTTAAAATGTGTTTGTAATAGTTTTACATTAAATCTGTTTTCTGAATCCGTCTTTCTATCTATCTCTCTTCTCCATTTTTCCTCATCCCTCTCATATATCTTCTTACCTCTCTAGCTGTCCATAATGACCACAAACAATGCAATACACCTGAAGACCAACTCTACGTGAAAAGGAAAGATGGAGGAAACAGATTGGTTAGTATAAAGGATTGCTCGAATGACACAAAACAAGAATTAACAAAAAACAATGCACGACACAAAAAAGCTAATCATTGCATTGTAAAACTATGTGTGGTCCCCCCCCCCCGCTCAACAATCGCCTCCAAACCAATGCCGTTTCTGTTATCTTCTCTTCTACCATATCGTCATCTCTCATATTGTTGGATACCGGGGTGGAGGAGTGGGGTGTCACACAGGTTTACAAATATATATAAAAAAAATAAAAAATAAAAAAAAACACACAAACTCTGACACATTGTATCAGTTACACTCTGGGTGTGTGTGTGACACCATTGACCTTCTTCATATTAAGGTCCACAGCATTCAGTCTGCCAAGACCATGTTTGTCAGTTTACATCAGTTCATCTCGATGTGCTCCAAGCAACATCCTACGTTCAACTGTACCAACCTGGAAACCTATCCTCAACTAGACACGATCCTCAACTCAAAATTATCCTCAGAATCAATCACCTAGCGATTATTATACATTAAGAGAAATAATTTACCCAGTGGACTAATTCGCAAAAAAAATAAAATAAAATAAAATAAAATAATAATAATAATAATAATGATGATAATGATGATGATGATAATGTCGTTCATCAAACTCCATCTGTGTTTGTTTACAATATCACGTCAGCTGATACTTGGGCCTGACGATGAATGCTCTGGAAAAGCCAATTCTGATTAATGTTTAGTTTTAAAACATGCAAACAAAGAAATGATTTGCAGTGATTTTAAATAGTACTTCTTTTATCGTGAATTGAACTCATTAATAAGAAAAAAACTAAAATGAAATGGTTAGGTACACTCGGGCTTGAACAGGGGATCAATCGATCTGTAGTCGAATGCTCTATCACTAAGCTTATAATTATAATTAATGTTTTTTTAAGAAGAAATGATTTTCTGAAATTTTATTATCTCCCTTTGCCGGTGTAACATAAAATATTCCCCTGTAAAAATTTTCTTTTCCTTTTTTTAAATTATTCTTTTTATCTATAAGAGAGAAAAGTTATTCTTAAGATTGGATATTTTAATTTTCGATATTTATTGGATGAATTTCTGTACAAAACATAGCTAAGAACACTGTCAGACATATAAATTAGTTTTGTGTGAAATTTGCAAAAAATAAGCTCAGCTGTTTTGGAACCTATGAGGAAGGAATTTACACACACACAAACATGCACAAACAAACACATACACACACAACACACCCACACAAACACACAACCCACACAACACAAACACACACACACATAAACACACATAAACACACACAACAAACACACAACCCTCACAACACAAACACGCACACACACAAACACACACAACACACACAACACACACACACAAACACACACACAAACACATACACACACACACAAACATATATAATAGTAGAGATAAATATTTACCAACACTCTCTTCGGAGTGAAGGAGAGTAGTGTAGCATCTGTTCTGTTGTCATAACTCTCCTCCCATGTATTACCTCCTCCTTTTGAGGGGAAGTACATTTTTTGTTCTGTTGTCATGAGACCATCCTCCCAGGCATTATCTTCCCTTTTTTGGGTGGTGGTGATGTGGTGAGATAGTGTAGTATATGTTCGTTCGTCATGATACCATCCTTATGATAAATCCTCATCTCAAAAACTCAGAAACACATTTTACTTTTTTTAAATAATACGTTATTAACGTTGACCGTATTGTTGGGTAGATTTATGATGGACACATCTACTTGATGTTATTTGCCCCGGATTTAAACCCACTTTAGATGTCAATGAAAATTATTCCGCCAATGATTTCGAATGTAAGACACATTTTGGCAGCATTCTGTTTTAAGTATCATCTTAAGATGAATGAGTCAGTGGATGCTGTGGATGAAGCTGTGAAGTGGGATTAGCTATGTGTGAACGAAAGTGATTCATAATTATTTAGATTATTCAGACTACAGTTCTCATCTTGAGTGCTATTCACACAACGTTTCGGTTAATTTAACCTCCGACCTTCTTCAGTTTTATCCTATTGAACTTGGCCCTGAATTTGCACGGATTTTCAAACAGAACTTTATATTTAATCCCTGGGTGTAGCATGCTCCCATTCACTCAGCAATGACGGGTAAAAGTCCTAAATAATTTGCAATTGTATTTGCAGTATTGCCCACACTGAAGATTGAACCTTTTACCCCCAGAAGGATGTAATTTACAACTGAATTTTATCAACTACTTTATTCCGTTTGAAATTCCTTACAGATTCCCAGCTGACTGGCTGCTGTGTTGTCTTCATTCTCTCAATTTCTTAGTAATAACTATTTACACAAAATCTGTTTTTAATGTGAGGAAAATCCAGCCCCACAATAATGGGCACTCTGGATTCATAGAACAAAATACTAGTATAGTTTTAAATTTTATTGCAGTTTCAGGGCATTACCAACATTACTACTACTACTACTACTACTACTACTAATAATAATAATAATAATAATAATAATAATAATTTTGGGAGGCTTATTGCTACTTAAATCTCAGTAACAATGAATGGTAACTTCTAATGATAAATCAATGCTAAACGGCTACTGTGATAATGCAAACTAATTTGCAAAGGTTATTGAAAGAGGTGGTGAGTACTGGAAATCTGAGGAGACTTGTTGTCACTCAGACTTCAGGGAACACCACAGGTTGTTTTCAAAGGAAATTCTTTGATGATAGCCTGTGTGAAAACTCCTAGACAGTAATAATAATTATAATAATAATAATAATAATAATAATAATAATAATAATAATAATTATAGCAACAATAATTATAACAATCATAATTATAATAATAATAATAATAAATGATAATAACTTGTACTCCAAATTGTTTTGAATACTATTCCTGGTTGTTTTTCTCACAACGTTTCGGCTAATGTAACCTCCAACCTTCTGCAGGTGTATCTTCACATAGTTCTTATTGGTGAATGGTGGAAAGAATATTTCTGTTATTTTTTCCATAACCATTAGAATTCAAAATTGATGTGTTCGTTAAATGGAAAGAGCGTTAAATCGTTTCAGTTTTTATTATTAATTCAGGTCTGTACAGATTTGATGTCATTTTTCTGAATTTTTGCGTTAACGATTAATAACATTTATTAGTTGGGTTCTTCAGACTACTGTTCCCATCTTAATACACATGATCAATCCTCATTTTAAAAATTCAGAACTTTAATAGAGAGATATACAAAATAAGTTGTTTGGGAATAATGCCAAAACCATAGTTCATAGTAAATAATTAATTAACAAACATAAACAAATAGATTACCTTTATATTTTTAGGTTGTATTAACAGTGTAAATAACTGTGTAACAACGTTTTTCAAGTTTGTTAAATTACAATTATCTCCCTTGGATATATATATATATATGAATAAAAAAGAATACGAAAAGTATAAAAGCTTATAACTTTTCTTTATTCGTTTTCAATTGGTGACGTGCAGGAATACAAAATAATATTGTGAAAAAAAATTAAAAAACTTTTTTTATAAGTACATAATTTTCGACTGATCCTTCAATATATGGTTGGTTGGTTGGTTGGTTGGTTGGTTGGTTGGTTGGTTGTTTTTGTTTTACGGCATATCAACCCTTTTCAGATTATTTAATGCCGAATCCAACGATTTAAGAAAAATTTTTTAATAGAATATATTTGTTGTTTTCAAGTCGGTTTCTATTTAACCCATAGTTGGGACCCTAACAGGTACTACCAATCCTGGTCAGAGTTGACCTGGGAGTAATGGCAATTAAAGGGTGGCTCCACTCTTCCCAAAGCCTGCAAGCTGGGGCCTCACCACTAGATATAGTTTAAGGTCATATCCAGGACCGATATATATATATATATGGTTTGTAATCTTGTTCTACCCAGGTTAAAACCTCAGAACAAGATTCTTCCCCTTTCTGATGCGGCTTTCAAATTGCTTGGACATTTGTTTTCTGCTCTGTTCTATGCATGCTTTTCAAATCCAAACAGGTAATGCTTTTTAGATTATTTTTTGAGTGAGTCACTCGACTTGTTCAAAGAACCGAATAACATGAATGTATATTTTCTACACACTGTGTGTCGCCACTGGAGAGATCACAATATAAGTACAAATTACATATTCCATGTGTAACGTCATCATTGTTGTCACACATATGCTAACAGTCGCAAGGAAACAAAAACAAGGAAAAAAATCGACTGACTCTTTTTTTTTCAGTGAAACAACAGACATTTATTTACAGGTACTTTTCAGAATTACACCTTGTCTCTTGTTTAAAAGCCTTATAATACTCCAATGTGCTTAACAAGACTGCCGTGTCAAATACGAAGTATTCTTTCTTTTTCCAGCCACATGTGTAACACATCTTCTCGGCTACATTTTTCTTTTTTATAATCTTTTTCTTTCCTTCTTCCTTGCCGTGACGTCACCTCGTACATGGCTCAGTCATTTACATATGTTGGCTGTTACTGATGCTACTTTACACATCTCCACACTCTGTTACACATGCATTTGCACATATACTCTATTTGCTATGATGAGAGGAACAATTGTACTCTTTGTTTAATAGTCATTTGTTAGTCTACTGTTTACGTTGTACAAATTTTTAATAACAATATTAATATTAATAATAATAATAAAAATAAGATAATAAACTTTCTTAGTTTAGCACTTTACTATAGTTTCACAGCATTATTGATCCTCATAAGAATAATAAGTTGTACTTTGTTTAAAACTTTAATTGGTAGATATTGTGGTAAATTAGACATCGCAATGTGATTTAAAACGCAAATAATTCTAATTGTTTGCCCTCTTTTTTTTCTTCAGTTTGTTTCGATATGCTATCTTAGTTCCTACAGCTGTTATGCTGTAGCTATTTGGCTATGATCACAGCATAGTATCTGTTTTATGTTGTGGCCAAGAGTCAGAACGATTATTATGATTAATTTTTAAATTATTTACGCTAAAAAGATATTCAGAAAAAAATGTTTAAAAAGAAAAGAATGTTAGTTAAAATATTTATGTTAAATATTTAACTGGGGAATTTGGGCTCAAGGAAAATTTTTATGAATAGAGGAAAAGCATGAACAAAGCTAGTTTGGAATTTGGTTTAGTAAACAACGATGTGGCTTACGTAACAAACAAGATTGTCCACTCTGGCTGAGGTAAGAGACACGTACGGCAGGGGAAATGAGAATTAGAAGTGAGCCTGCAACGGGTGAGAATGAATAGAACGGAAAGTCGAAAAGACGAGTTAGGAGTTAGCTAGCCACTGGGTTAGTTAACGGACAAGAGTTGTCTCTGTGGTCCGATGGAAGCATCTACAGACAAACTAAGGGAGAAGCAGAAAGCTCCAAGACGTGGAACATTTGGAAATAAAGATCTGGAAATGATAACTCAGCCTTTTGAGTGTTCCATACGGAAGAAGATGCCTTCACTTCAGGTGCCTGTGTCAGAGGAGAGGGATACAATGAATAAGGTATGTGTCAAATAGACAGGAGTATTATTCGACATTGTTAAAGATTGTCCGCTCTATTTTCCCGTTTATTATTGTTGTGAATACGTGAAAATATCCACACACCCATAGAAAGACTATTAAATATACACGTAACAGATTGACACGTACAGACACCCTATATACAAAGAAAAGTACTATATACAAAGAAAAGTATTTACTATATACAAAGAAAAGTATTTACTATATGCAAAGAAAAGTAACTGTTCTTATAATTGAAAAATGGAAAGAGAACAAAAAAAAATATGGCAGTGTCAAAACTTCTTTTTGTCGATACAACGCACGAAAGTGCTTTTTCCTTTCCTTCCTCAACTTGCAACAAATACTTGTGTATTCGATATTATCTTCCACCAGTCGCTCTTGTTCTAAGCTGTCCAACAAAAAATCAAACTCAACCTTCATGCTTTAGAATTCGTCCCTTTTAACAGTTACCAATTGTGTACATATGCAAATTAATGGCATATCTTCACCAATGAGCAACCGACAAAATTACGCTTGTTTTTTCTTCTTCTTTCCTACATTTTCTGCCGTTAGTCTGCTAAGCAAACACAAGGTTGTTTAGGAGAGTGATAATTTCTATTACAATAACTCTAATCACTAGACGATGCACGAGCATCGATTACAGAAATACTTATATACACTAGAAATACATAGACACGGTTATATAAACCCAGAATACAACATTTGATTTGGTAATACAATAAAGCTAACAACATTTAACATGAAGGTGTTAATTCAAAAAAGTTTCAACCAATTGAAATCTTTCCAAATCCCCAAAACTAACACCTATACGTGAATGTAGTAAGCCAGTGTGAACTTCAAAATTTTTATAAAACCTGGTCAAGAAATTCAGTTTGAGCGATTCTCCAACAGCTGATAGCTGAACTGAAAGGACCACATCACGCCACAATTTTTAAAGTTTGTTAGATTACAGTTATCTCCCTTAGATATATATTCTTTGTTAACAACCAATATGGTTGTAATCTCGTTCTACTCAGGTTAAAAATTCAGAACATGTTTCTCCCCCCCTTTCTAGCACATGAAATTTTGTTCATGCTGACTTTTTTTTTTGAAATGTTTTATTGCTAAATATTTTTTCAATCCTTTGAAATACTATCGATCATGCCCATGATTTTCAGTATTATCGACCAGTTGATTGATCGATCTATTCATTCATAAGAATCTGAAGAATGGACATTTTTTCATTGATTTCCATTCATAAAAAAGTATTTGTCCGCAAGCTGTTCATTTGCATGTGTTCCTATTTACATACTCCTCCCACGAGGAAAAAGTTTGGCACAAGTTTTTATGTGAGGAAAATTTATCTCTTGAATAAATAGCACTCTGGATTAGTGAAATAAAAATACCTGTCTAGTACTGTCGGCACTCCTGCATGAATGAGGGAGCTTCAGATAACAGACACTAAACTCATCCCTCTCCAAAATAAAACAAAAATAAAAAAAATAAAAAATAAGACAATGTGTGAGTGAATAGTCTCCTCTGGCCTAACAGATACTAAACTTTGATCCTAGTCAGAATGTGTAATATTTGGTGTTTCTATATTTATCTCCCCATGAGGAGATCGGTTTTCATTGTCGAGAAAACCCAGTTCTCCAAAAGGGAGCGATCAGAACTGAGAACAAAACTTATAATTCCATCTCTCTCTTTTCTCTTTCACTCTCCAGCTATGAGTTAAATAGTATTATAGTTTGTGGTGCTATTCCCTAATTTTTATAATGAGCTATCTCAATATTTTGTTTTAGAGGTAGTTTTTATAGATGTACTAGGAGGCAGACCTAACATTGCCCGGGGTTGAATGATGATCAACACACCCATCTAGTTGAAACCATTATCAATAATTTTCCCCACTCTTTATCTGTGCCTAAACCAAAACGTAGATTCCATGAACAAAACTTCTTTCTTAGAACTGCACGCTTGTGGAACTCTCTTCCATTTGCCTACTTCCTATCTGGCTACAACTTGGTTGTCTTCAAGTCTAACATAAACAAATTCTTGATGAGCTGCCCCCTTATTTCCCAAATTTCCATTACAAACGATTACAACAATATTATCCCATTGACTACTGTACACTCTATAACCGTTATCCTTTAGTAGACGCTGGGTCTTGATAAGTGGTGACTCCTATGTAAAAAAACAAACAAATTTTTGTTTCACACTTATAATATTTTTATTGTCATTTAAATCGGTAAAATCGCCCATTTTTCAATCAAATCAATTAATTATCTGCTCTAGTTGGGGACCCATTGCGGTACACAAAAAGGAAGTTTCATTTGCCTCTTCAAAAGTGACTTAGTCCACAATACGTTGTGGACTAAAGTTAAGTATCATGCTTGAATTATTCTCTAAACAGAAACATTCATTTCGAACACGCCCCTATCATATCAAAGCACTTACTGTTGATCGTTCCACTAGTGTGGGAATATCGTTTCTCAAATGCACTTGTAATGTTAGGCTGTGTAAGGTGTTAACTTCAGTCCAAACTGCCTGTTCCTTCTTTCATTGGATGTTTTTGATTATCGATACTTATCGAAGACATTCCAATACAAAACCTATCTAAAAACACTGCCAGGCACATAAAGTACATTTTTGTGAAATTTCATAAAAATCGGCCCAGTTGTTTTCAAGTCCATAGAGAATGATCTCACACACATATGCGCACACACACACACACACACACACACACACACACACACACATACGCGCATAGATAAAGTTCCTTTGATATAATAGTAGATAATAAGTAAAGTAGTAAATAAAAATATTAGTAAATAAAATAAGTATTCGTCCTTATGTTGTAAATAAACTTGTAATATCTATATATAAAAGCGAAAATGTATGTATGTATGTGTGTTCGCTTTTTCTGTATATCCACAAAAGGATTTTTTTTTTGGCGACTTCTCGAAGCCGTCGCTCATTTTTAAAACTTTTTATATCACGTCCAAATCATAATATCTAAGAGTTACGAACAGAGGTCGCCCGTCTATTTAATTTGCCCGACTCTGAAACGTTAAATATTCGACATTTTGGGATTTCCGCATGTTACTTTCGTTTCTCCAAAAGTTAGGTAAAAACAAACAAACCGGGTCATTGACCTCATTAAAAACTGTCCCGCAGAAAATGTTAACTGCTGAATAGCTATTGCTTACGTCGTCGTCGTATATAAAAGCGAAAATGTGTGTATGTATGTATGTATGTGTGTGTGTTTTATGTCTCGCAAAAAGTTTTGACACGGGTCACGGATTTTCACAAGATCATTATCATTTTAAAGTTCCAACCTTCGCTGGACAAATATCAAAAAATTGGCCAAAAACATTAATTCCTTCACCTTAAAATCATCAGTTTTCTACAGGGAGGGGTCAGCAAAAACCGTCCTCTCATGACAAGTTCGCTTCTACGCATGCGTCATACGACGTCGGAACATGATTTAGTTTAAATATTTAAAAAACCGACACAATTTCGTCAATGTCATCTTAGCTCAGTTGCTTAAATGGCGGTGTCATTATCTAAAGGTTTTGGGTTCGAATCGTGGTGTGAGGTGTCTTTTTTTAAACTTTAATATTGAAACAGGGTTATTTAAGCCATTTTTCACATGTTTTTTTTTTTGGTTTTTATTTTTCAGATTTTTTAAAGAAGTTTTAACGTTCGTTTTTCTGTTTTCTTTTTCCATCACATTCGCGTTTTCTTTTTTTGTTTTTCCGATTTTTACAATTACATCGTTCGTTTGCCTTACGTTAGTTTTTTTTTGGTGTTTTTTTTTCGATTTTTTTAAGTTTTAACATTTTTTTATATAACACCCGGGCAACGCCGGGTACCCCTCCCCCCGTTAGTTAATGATAAAACGATAACGACTGTTACGATCGGCTTCCTTCACATATGCTTAAGAATTCAATATCGGTTCCACTAAAACAATATCGGCTCTTTTCTACAGCAGTGACTCCCTCCTATTAGCACCGGTTACTTTTGGCTGTAGGAACGCAAGTGGGTTAGGGTTAGGGGAAACCTAAAATTTATTACATGACACTATTTCAATACAACTTGAATATGAACTCTAATAGTCTATGACGACTTTTCAAAAGAAATTGTTTCTCAATTTCAAATTATTAGGATCTAGTCGTCCATACAATAGCCGATACTTCCCTGACTATATTTGAATAATTCGGTGTTCGTTAGCATTTATTATCAGATATACTTCTTGTGAGAAGATTACAGATATCGAATGTTTGCTATAATAATGTAATATCCTTGGGATTGCATTAAAACCATTATCTATATAATAATATTTATAAGCGCCAAATACGTTCTAAAAGAGAATACTATTGCACAACTGAGCAGGAGCTGCTCGGTGTTCACTGTCTCGTCTCAAAATAAGCTTCAAAACTTAGTAGGTGTTAACTTTCCTGAAACCTCTTTCTCACTGAAGAGACGTTATTAGTCTGTTTCTGCTCTATCATCATTTTCATGGGAAGTGCTCGTCTGAGCTCTAATCTACGGTCCCTCCATGCCAAACTTTCACTCGACTAGCTACAACCACTATCAACAATTTCCCCAACTCTCTATCTGCATCTAAATCTAAATGCAGATTCCATGTACAAAGTTTCTTCCCTAGAACTGCCCGCCTGTGGAACACTGTTCCACTGGCCTGCTTCTCGGCCAATTACAATATCATAACCTTCAAATCCAATGTAAATAAGTTCTTGTTGAACCATCCTCTTAAATAATCAAATTTTACCCAATTTACACGAGAAACAATTACAACACTACCGCCTCACATTCATTAATCATTTGGGCCTTGATAAACGATGACTTCCTTATAAAAAAAAAACATTTTTTTTTTTAAAAATGAACGCATTTGTTAGTTCATTCTCCACATAACCCCAATCACAGACACACACTGTTTATCAAAATCTCTATCTTTGTTTTCTCAGTCAATAATCCACAACAGCAAACAAGGGAGATCACTCTAAGAAGTTAACACCAAAAACAATGTGTGTTAGTGTGTACACATTTTTTGTATGTCCGGCAAAGGCTTTTGGAGGAGGGAGGAGGCGACTCGGGGCGATCACTGTTTCTTAGAATTTTTTATATGCTACCTAGATTATAATATCTACGATTTACGAAACGAGGTTGCATGTATCTTTTATTTGGGTGACTTTTACACGCTATTTTCACAATATTTTTTACTCATTGCGGGTTTGTTTGGCTTTTTCGTATATAAGCGAAACTGAATCTGTAGCAAAGGCAGCTCCCTGGCACTTGTGCCGGGGACGTCCAGAAAGCAATGAGATTTGATCAATGCAGGCAAAACCCGTCATATGAGACAATTGCTATTCAGTTGGACATTCCCCTTTTTATGGGGAGCTGGTTTTCCCCATCATCTTAGGGGAAACAAACAAATATGCAGAAACTGGCTTGCAGCCAAAGTTAAGTTTCCCCTAAAGCGTGATGTTTGACCTCATTAAATTTACACACCTGTCACTTAGCTTTTAAATCGTTAATTTAAAACGCTTTTCAGTTCCTGTCGTGTCGTGGGCGAGCAGTAAGATGTCGGGCTTTTTTCGCACTTTATTTTCCACCTTCGCCTCGAGCCTACCTATCTACTAAAACTTTTTTTCTTTTACACCTCCAGACACATGGGTACCCCCACTAGTCTATAATATAAAAAGCAAAATGGGTGCACGCATTTGTGTATGTCCGCGAAAGGCTTTTCGTGTCAGAGTTTTCGCATACTTCCCAGATCATAATATCTATGATTTGCAAACTGACATTGTCTGTATCCTTTTTTTTTTGGTTGAGTTTTAAAAAATTCCCTTGTTTCGAATGTTTGTTTGGCTTTTTCATATAAAGCCAAACTGTTTGAACGCAAATGACAGCTCGGCGGCCTGCGATGTCCGCTCTTGCACTGCACCAAAATGAAATCAGTTCTCGATCAATGGAAGGAAAAACTTTTCTATATTGAGAATTTTAAGCAAATCGTGTCCCATTTAGTTTTTTTGTGGGAAAACAAATAAATACCGACAAAAAGCACCAAACTTACCTCGCCCCCAGCCAGTTTTAAAAGCAACGTTCATATGATTCTTAACATAATTATCAACTCATTGAATTCACTATTCTCTTTGGCCTAATGGTTAGCGAGGAAAATTAATTATCCACCTCTCTCCCTATCTTTTTTTTATTTTAACCACATGGAAGTCATTCTTAACATCGCTTCGTCCTTGTGCCAATATCCTCCACCCAGGCAATGCCAGGTACTTCCGTTAGTTTTGATATAAAGGAAGAAAAATTAACATATGTGTCTGAGTCACTTCAATAATTACATATGCAAATTTATTTTTATGAGCACAGAAAGAGAGGGGTTAAGCTTAATAATTGATAATACAGGAAAAGAATAATTACGTATGCAAATTTAATCTTATGAACAAAGAAAGGGAAGCTTATCTAAGTCCTCACATTTTATGAGCTATGTTTCTGACAAAGGGGGAAGGATTGCAGTTTTCTGGGTCGGAATAAGTAGTGATTTTCATTTTTTTTTCAATTTAAAAATAACCGAAAAAGATTCTTTTATTTATAACAGTCACAAAAAATTATTCGCGATGAACTGAGGATGCAGAAAATTTTTGCGAAGTTTATCTCAAGTTGCTCAGAGAAGATCAGAAAGAAAGATGGTGTTATGACCAAGATGAGCATCAAAACAGTTCCTCACTCTTCCTATAGTCCAGACCTTGCTCCCTGTGACTTTAATTATTTTATAAGCTCAAGGAAAACCTTAGAAGCTGTCGTTGTGAGAAAATTGAGGAGATGAAAGCGGCTATGATGAGTGTTATTCACACAAGAGTTCTTCCATGGGGGCTTCCAGACGTTTTTTTTGTTTTTTTTTTATATATTTTCACCCCAAACAAGGCACATTGCAACTTTGGTGTAGGGGACTACTATTAGGGGCAGCAACTACTGGGGCACTATGTTGGGATTTGGGCAGCAAGATGTCGGTTCACGTTACACTTTAACTTCTGCATGTCAGTACAGTTAGGGAAGCAGGGACCTGGAATGGAATTCCAGAGTCCAGCGGTTCTGGGGAAGAAACTACTAGAGTAGAAAGATCTTTTACATCTAGGGATCTCTACAGGTTTGTCGATGGTGTCTACGTCGTGGGGGCACAAGTGTCTGCAGTTCGTCAGAGCATTCACCATTAAAATACTTGTAGAACAGGCAGAGGGATGCAACGTTTCTTCGATGGGACAGAGGCTGAAGCTTAGATGCCAGTTCAGGGCCTATCAGATTGGCGACTCTCTTTTGAACCTTGTCTAGGAGCGAGAGACTAGCAGCAGATGCACCAGCCCAAATATGACAATAATACTCCATACACGGGCGAATGGTGGCCTTATAGAGGTACAGGCTACTTTCAGGTGTCAAACAGTACAATAAGTGCATTGCAGCTGGAGGTGATTACTTTGAAGGGAACTCGAGTTTAACTATCAATAAAAGTGCCCATAAGAAAAAAGTCTAGAAACTTATTTAAGGCACCTCTTATGTTCATATATAACTCTGTATGTGATAAAAATGCAAATAAAACACGTTTCTTTTTTCTGTTTTGTAAAAAAAAAAAATTAAACAATAGAGATTATCTCCCCTGTTGCATAATATTGACAGATTTATTTCCCTTTGAGTCTTGTTTGATTTGTTTATATCGGCTATATTAAAAATATTTTTTTGTTGAAGATTAACCTATACAATGCACACTTCCTCCTTGTATTTGTTCTTTTCGTCTTTATATAAAGGATTTTCCATTTATTAATCAAAAGGCAATGGTGTTAGATCTTTATCATCCAATGTATTGTGCATTGTTTTCACTAGTCGCCATGTTTGTTTTTGCATGTGCGAAAACAAACATAGCGACCAGTGAAATCAATACACAATACATTGGACAATATCATTGGCCTTATATTAATAAATGAAAATTTCTTTATGTAAGAGGTGAGTCTGTGTTCTCGTCGAGTGTATCCAACATGGGGGAAACTGGGCACCTTTTACAAATCTTGAATTTTTTTTTTATATATATATATATATATATTTTATATGGTAAATTAGTGTCCAATCGATAATCCATTGAAAAAAACGAAACGATAAAAAAAAAAATATGCGGGGGAGGGAGGCTGCATTGTATAGGTTCAGCCTAGTTTTTGTCGTGTATTAACAGCTGTAAAAATATCAGGAAATAATATTTAACGGTGAGATGTTTTGCTAAGATAATCTTCTAAAAACAAAAAAGTGGAAATTGTGGGGTTATAAATTTTAAGTCCCCCCTCCCCCTCCCAATGCTTGAAGTGTTTCTACGTATCTTCTTATTATTATAAATTTTCCTAATGTCTGTCTGTCTGTGGGTGTGTGTGTGTGACGCGGTTTATTTCAGTCTACAGGCAATCCACCCAGGCAAGTACCGACAACCCACCCAGGCAAGTAAGGTACCAAAATGAAGCTTATGACCCAGCGGATATTTAGTGATATTTATTTCTTAGAACTGCATGCCTGTGGAACTCTGTTCCATCTGCCTGCTTCCCACCTGACTACAACCTGGATGTCTTCAAGTCCAACGCTAACAAATTCCTGATGAACCGCCCCCTTAAGTAAACACTTCATTAAATCTCCACACTAACGTACTGTACTTGCAATAACCCTTATCCCTGAGTGGCTTCCGGGCCTTGATAAGTGGTGACCACCGTGTAAAAAAAAAAAAAAAAAAAAGTAAGCGGATGTTGTAGTGATATTTATATCCATGTTTGGTGTATGGAAATGCAAAAAAATAAAGATTTACTAAACAACGTTTTATTTACTGGATATTTTTCCGGTATTCACCAGAAATTATTATCTCCCTTAGTAAGTTCGATTTTGTGTGTGTGTGTGTGTGTGTGTGTGTGTGTGTGTGACACGGTTTATCTCAGCCTACCGACAACCCACCCAGGCAAGTAAGGTACCGAAATGAAGCTTATGACCCAGCAGATATTTTAGTGATATTTATATCCATGTTTGGTGTATGGAAATGCAAAAAAAATAACGATTTACTAAACAACGTTTTATTTACTGAATACTTTTCCGATACAAGGACTCAAGTTTGCCCAGCTAGGCAAACTTGGGTTCTTGTTTTAAAAAATGCTTGGATCTTATAACTCTCTTTTCTTCCTGTTCACCAACCACCAAACTTGATAAAACGCTTACGATTACATGTCTCATTGACCACTAAGTGGCCAAGAAGTGGGTGCTCATTTTATGTTACATTTATATAGGAAAGTGATCCAACCTGTAAAACATTTAATTTCAATTTTTTTTTTTTAATTCCTTCTTTCATATTATTTTTAAAGGCCGTTGAAACGTATTAAACAAAAAAAAGAAAAAAAAAAGATTTTGATATATTTTAAGAGGTAAAACTACGCTGGGTTAGGTCGTAAAAAAAATACCAAATAAAATATATTTTAAGTAGATGAAGATTTTCGGCTGCTCACTCCCATTTTTTTTGTTTAAATAATGGCACACTGAAAAAAATTGGAAGAAAAAGCAATTATTTTAAAATTTAAAAGAAGTCGTTACACACATAAATTTATTGTAAAATGAGAAAAGTTGACTATTTTTGTCATTATTAAAGGGCACAACTAGAGTAGAATGCGAAAAAAAAATCCTATAGGTATTAAAAAATGGTTGTTATTTTCCTTGTATATTGTTAAATGATGAATCGTTTAGAGTTAAAATCTATTTAGTATTACACATGTAAAATTGAAAAAGAAAACGCGTTTAAAACGTGTCAGTATTATGTGAATAAGCAAAATCAAAATTAGATAGCGACTGAATTTGACCTGATGTCGTGTTGCCACATTTTAAGCATGCTTTTCTCAAGTTTACATGTATAATGCTGAATGGATTTTAAATCGAAATAATTGATTTAATAATATGAGAAAAACAACATAAAACCATTTTTCTTGCAAATACGGAAATATCAGGAGCCTGTTTGTCATTCGCCAAAACTGGTCGGAACCAAGCCGCAGATAAGCTACTTTAAACTCGACATACTAAGTATATAAATCTCTTGCATTCTTTATTACTTTTTTTTACAATGGTTGCTGATAATCCTAAAGGTGACTTTGGTTTCACAACATCTATTACATTGGAAGCAATGGGAATAGTGATTTCTGAGAGCAATGGCAGCAACACATTTTGAGGTGAACCACGGCTGGGAGGCTGGTGGACTTTTGTTGAAATTTCTTAAAGGGTATAAATCAATTAGCCATTCAGGTCAGGTCAAATACTATAGAGGACACTTTTTTTTTCTTTTTTTTTAACATGGAGTGCGCAGAGGTATATCTGATATAAATGTTCGAAAGTTATGCTGATCAGCCATAGAGTATCAATATACAGTATGATGGAGAGGTACATCTGAGGATTACATTTTTATTTTATCTTAACCGAGACAACTGCATGAACGGAAGATCCCAATGGAAACAGATCAGAGGATGTGCACAGTTCTGGGCAAAGTGTAGGAAAAAGATCAAGGAGACTTGCATATTGTCTGTTGGAGTTGTGCATATGGATTGGTTTGTGAACAATTTGTGTTAGGTCATAAGCAATCAGGAAATCATGACAGTACCTCCCCTCGTCATCTGTCCTGTTTGAGTGGATAACCTCCATAATGAAGGTTACATTTGTGTGTGTGGGGGGGGAGTACCCTAGCTTCCAAATCACTTACCGTTAACGATCACTACACTACCATCTTATATTTATTAACCCTCATCCTCGAATGGCCTTTGGGTCTTGATAAGTAGTAACTCCCTTGTAAAAAAAAAAAAAAAAATTCGAACGTTGTTCTTTTAATTGTTCTGATTAAAAGTCACAATGCTGCGTTTGTGTAGAAAACGAAAAAAGAAACTACTAAATGTACTTTCTACTTTAAGTGTTTTGGGACTCAATTCTCAAATTCTCGGCGATTTTAGTTTGTCGATTTCAATCCTTAGTCTGAGGTCTGATTCTCTTGGCTACAAAATGCAGCTGGTGATGAGAATTCAGAAAAGCATTCTGGCACTGACCAGTCCTCTCCAAACTCATTCTCTCTGTTATTTCAGGAGGAGGAGGGGGGGGGTCTCCATTTCCACTTTATTAAATTACTAGACCACCCGTGACCCGTTGGGTCAGTACGTTATATTAGCTATGGAATTCATGTATGAGCGTGACACTTGTGGCATAAAGAAAATAGTTTTTTTTTTACATAACAGAAGCATTTCTATGAAAGTATATTAAAATGAAAAAAGAATATAGATAGATTTCTATGAGTCGTTCTGTTTATTATAATTGTTATTTTTTTTTAAATTACAGTTACTGAATTATAAGTGGTTGGTCATACTTATAGGTAAATATGCACTGAACAGGTATCATAATCCTTATTATAGTTAAATTCAAATTTTGATATATCATCTTTTAAATGAAATTGTTAGTTGAAACTACAGAATAATAAAAAAAACACTCTCCACATGTTAATAATGGCTTTTTAAATAGAAAATGAAAATAAAATGTAACTTTTTTCATTTAATTTAAGCAAACATTCAGTACCCATTGTGTAAAGGAAAACACTATTTAATGTAATAGAAATGTGTGCATTTAGCGATTCAGCTTTCCGTTTGGAAATGTAAGCAGACGACTTTAAAAAACATGGGAAGAAGAAAAAGAAATTTTTTTGTAATAACGCCCTCTAGTAAAAAGGTCTGCATTAGTTAAGGGGGATAACTCTATCCAGTTTTACATCGCTCCCTTTTTCTCTCTCTCACACATACACGTAACTATTTCTCGCGTACGTAACGAAAACAGAGGGAGTAGGAGTGTTGAAATCTATTAGAGGGAAAGTGAGAGGTGTTTTCTTTCCATAAATTGTATAGGGTAATATTTCATATTATTAATAGATTCATAGATAAATAGATTTTATAATATATATTATAATTATCTATGAATCTATGTATTATTTGTATATATAAATAACTATTTGATCAAATTAAATGAAATTGTTTGTATTAAAAGCGATATAAAAATTCCGGAATTGGAATAACGGATTGAAGACGTTGCTATTTACGCATGCGCAACCGGATGTTGAAAACCGGAAATCTGATTGCAAACATACAAGATCCATAGAGTTTTAGTATTATATAGATTAGCATGGGTGCCCGGCGTTGCCCGGATGTTTTGAGGTGTGTGTTGACGAAAAAAAAAAAAGTGGTAGTAGGAAGGCAGGCTCATGAAGGAGGAAAAGAACAGGGAAAAAAACATGACGTCTTTGCTGTTACAACCACCACCAAACCAGAAGTGATGTAGGTTTAAATTAAGGCTAGACAATCGAAAAGAGGGAATGACTTTCGAAAATATCGGTGAAAAAAGCGAACCTTTCCTATAGAAAAGTGCCCAGTTAAGGGTGAAGAAATAAATGTTTTTAGCCAATTTTTCGGTATTTGTCGTCTGAAGGGTCAAGCTTCAAAACGATACTGATCTTGTGAAAATCCGTCACCTCTATTGAAAGTTTTAGGCAGACATGCAAACATACATACATACATATATATATTGGTAACTCAAATTTTCAACCCAAACCGATTAAAAAGCTTGCCCTATCTCTGAATACCCTTTATGTAAAATTTCAAATGTTTAGACCAGAAATTGTCTGAGTAATTTGGTAGAGACCGCAGAGATCAATTCTTTTTTAACTTTAACCCCTATTATGACCCCTTAAAATTTATTGTTTTGGGCTCAAATCAAGTTATTAAGTTAGATCCATGTCCAAGGAACCTATATCTAAAATTTCAAGTGTTTAGACCCAAAATTGACGGAGGAGTTTGGTAGAGTTCTCAAAGGTCAAATTGTTGAACTTTGACCCCTTAACAACCAAATTTCTGACCAAAGCCAGATTACAAAGATTTTCCCAAATCTCCATACCCTGCATATCAAATCTTGAGTCATTAAACTGAAAATTGTGTAGGGAAATTCTTTTTTTTACATAGGCATCACCGCTTGTCACGGACAAGAGGCCACTCGAGGATAAGGGTTAAAGAGTGTACAGTAGACTGAAAATTGACAGAGTTATTGTGTAGGGAAATGTACACAGACAGACAGATAGACAGACAGACACACATACACACACACTTTCACTTTGATGGATATATATATATATAGATTACATCATCCGTCTGTCTGTCTATTACTTTAAGAGGAGGATGTTCTCTGCTCTCACTTTATTAACTTACCCGGTCGTAAAACACCTATAAATATATTTTAATTAATGTAGAATTCTTATTTATTATAAACAGAAACACCGTAGATATTCCACGTAACGGTAAATGGTTTTTAAATAAAATAAAGAAACAAAAATACGGACAAAAACTGAGACATGTGCATGCAAGTATTATGATTTTTTCTAAACCATTCACTTCTGGTAAGGAAAAAAAAAATATTTGTGCTGAGAGCAAAACCAAAACCTTAAGACAGTTAGTCAAGTACGATAACCATTACATCAGCTTGACATTTACAGAGTGTTTTCAAAAAATCTTATTCTTAACATGAAGCTGTCATGTTTCTCAACCGTGCATGCACAGTCGTGAAACAATTGAATACAGATCAAAAAGTAACATGTACCAATTTTTCAATTTTAACCCCTTAGCAGCCCTTCTTTCCGGATAAAAACTGATTAAACAGTTTTCCAAATTTCAAGTCTGTAGAGCAAAAATCCGTGGAGCATATAGATTGAAAAGTGTCCTCACACACATTCTCACTTTTATAGATATATAGATTACATCATCATCTCTCTCTCTCTCTCTCCTTGTTCCTCAGGAGGGGGAGGTTTTCCTCTCTCTCTCTCTCATATATATATATATATATATATATATATATATATATATATAAAAATTATTACATCATCTATTTTTCCTCTCACTGTTTGTTACCTCAGGAGGAGGCTTTTCCCTTGCATGATAGAATTCCACTAAAATAAAAAATAAAAACGTTAGAAGTTAAAAAATGTTTGCAACTGAGAAATCACAGCCACCTTAAAACGTATTGCATATAAAATTCAACGAAAAGTTTTTATGAGATAAAAAAATAATAATAGTTTGATTTGCATGCTTCACAGCATAACTACAAATTTTAAGTGATGTAATACTCAAAACAATGCCGATTGTAAACAATTCAGTTTATGCATGACATCATAGTTGCACCTTGATCCAAGCTTCAACAGACACAATTGTCATTTACACTTCTTATAAAAGTGACGAGAGGTAGCGATGTATGGTAGATGAATCGATCGAGAATTTCCCACCCTCCTAAGGATAGGCAGAGAACAGGGGGCACGACTTCGACCATGAAACGAATAAAGTTCTGATTGTCCAGAGAAATGAGACTTGCGTTGTTGTTATGAGCTTTTATTTCAAGGGAGCTGATATGGTAAAAAGATGCAGAGACAAGTTATAAAAAGGTACAGGTATGTTCTGCTTTTATTTTATAAATCCCCCAAACGGGCTGATGTGCCGTAACATGAACATTTGACGCAAAAAAAGCAGACACTCCTTCCCTCCCCACAACAGAACAATTCTACTTGAATAATTGTTAGGACGATACAAATGTATAATGCAAGGGGAGTAATTCTTATTTCTATGGGCAAGGTTGCCTCCCCCTTGTCTGTAGTCCTAAACTTTAACTTCTCGTGACTTCTCGCGAGATCAACGACCAGAAGCAGAGATTGGAGAGAAAAACACAGTGACTTTCAAAAATGAAGAAATAACATCATTCCTGTTGTTCCAGTTATCATACTTGGACTTCTACCCTTTCATGTACCATGTTTGAATTGTCGTCACGTGCGCGTACGTGTGTCTCCATAATAAACGTATATCGTCATGTAACAGCGAGTGATTTTCTTATTTGTTTATAATTATTCCATTCCTTCATCATGAGCTGCAAACACACCCACGTGAAGGCTGGACACCATGCGGTAAGATATTTTATGTTATATTGATCCTAACGCATCCCACGATATAGCAATAATAAAAGCCTTACTCTAGTAATATACGCACATGACTCCATGACTTCACTTCTTTGGTCCATAAATGTAAAATAATGTGTGTTAAAATTTTAAATTCTTAACATTTCTTACATCCTGCCTATCCACAACCACTGCCAACAATTTCCCTTACTCTCTAGCTATACCTAAAACTAAATGAAAATTTCATCAGCAAATAAGGCTGAACATCAAAGTCAGAATCTACCAGGCCCTCATTCACATCATTCTCCTTCATGACTGTCAGATTTGGCCTATGCAGGCAAGTGACCTTCGTAAACTGGAGGTATTTGACTATCACTGCCTACACCGCATCGTCCATGTCCGTTGGCAACAGTTTCTCTCCAAGAGTATAATTCACACTTGCTGTAAGATCCATTCCCTCCAAAAATCTTTTCTTGCCAGACATCTTCATTGGTTCAGCCACACCCTTCGACGATACCCAGGTGACTTCCTTCGTAAAGTCATCGACACACCACTACCATTAGGCTGGAAGAAACGTTGCGATGGTCAACTCAAAACCTTGCTCAAGCCAGTGAAGCAGGATGCTGAACTGATTTTAGACCTTTGCCTTTGCGGAGTGCATCACTGAAACCATGTACGGCTTGCACTCACAACAGAAGCAGCCTTGAATCGCCGTGCCTGGTCAGCCAGAGGTGAACTTGTTGAAAAAAGCAGGTTCAACTGGCCAGGGATTAATGCCACAACTATGACCATCAGCAAAGCTTTTTTCCTAGAATTGTCCACTCAATACCACAAGGCTGCTTCCTAACTGACTATAACAGAAAACTTTGATTCGACCTTTCAGAAGTTGGGAACAATATTGCAGCCAGAGGAGATTACTTCGAAGGGGACTAGAGTTTCATGTGTGTTCTATCAATAAAAGTGCCCTTACAAAAAATGTCAGGAAACTTATTGAGAGCACCTCGTATTTTCATGCATGGTCAGTCATGAACAATGATAGAAAGTTACCATGAAAGAAAGACCAACACTTATAAACAACCAGTGCATCGTATGTATAGAAACAAGGTTATATGAACAAATTTATCTTTGTTTGGCCTTTGATAACTGAATATTTTTGTTTACTAGCCAAATAGAAAAGTTACTAGTCGAATTCATGTGATTTTTAGAATATGACATCTTCGTTCCATGACAAGTACATATTATAAAGATTTTTCTGTATTCTTTTTAAAAATAAGTGTCATTCAAATGTACATCGAATTTTATGCTGAGACTTGAAAGTATAAACATTCAAATTTCTTCAGATGTTTTTTTAAACAGCCTTCGTTAAAAAAAAAGAGTATGTTGTTCTATTAAACTTTTTTATTGTTTAAATAATTTGACTTTGCTCGTTTTATTAAATAATAATAATAATAATAATAATAATAAATAAATAAATAAATAAATAAAAGCTGAAAAGACATTTTTCACTCAGTAATGAGCTTCAGAAGATCGTCGGTGAAAAAACAAAATACGATCGCCCAAACAAGCGTTTTATTATTTTTAGTCAACATTTGAAAGAATCACTTGCAAATGTGATTGTTTCACTCGCAATGTAAAGCCCTGTTGACTATTCTGTTTCAAAATAATATAATGATAATGTTTTTATCTGAAATGCATTTGTTAAAAATCTCATACTGCATAAGAACCCAAAATTGCTATATGGATCGGTTATTGTGAATTGCGTTTTTATTGTGATGATATAAATGATGAGAATTTGTATTATTTGGATTTTTTGGACTACTGTCCTCATCTTGAGTGTAATTTTCACAATGTTTTAGTTGATGTAACCTCAGACCTTCTTTAGGTGTATCTTATCGAATTCAGGAATCTGCACAGAATTTCGAATGGAACCTTATACTTGATCCATGCTCTTAGTTGTATTTTGAATGTCACCAGACTGGGGATTGAACACTTAACCATCCATGGTGTAGTGGATAGAGTACTTGGTAAAATTCAATTGTAAAATTATACTCTTCTGAAGGTTGAAGGTTCAATCCTTAGTGCAGGCGATACTCAAAATACAATTGTGAATTACTTAGGATTTCTACCCGGTCATGGCTGATGGAATGACAGCATGCTACCCCTAGCGGATTAAATAATCGGTTTCGTTCAAAATTCCATGCAAATTCTTGAGTTCAACAGGATAGAGGTTAGAGGTTACATCAACCGAAACGTTGTGAAAATAACACTGAAGATGAGAAGAATTGTTTGAAGAATCCAAATAATCCAAATAATCACTTCTCATTTAAAAAATTCAGAAACGAAATGATGGGAATGTCCAATATCAAATAAAAATATAAATATTTGCGTGCGCTTCTGTCATATAAAAGAACATACTCACTTCTTTATTTTCTAACTCTTCACAATATTTCTGTCATCCAACAACCGGTCAGCTGTTACAAAAGTCAATATTAGTTCTCACATAAAATACTGAGAGACATAAAACAACAAACATATCATTGATTGAAACATGAAATACCGGCGTTGCCCAGGAACGAATAAGGAGAAGGTGCTGGTGTATTTACGAAGTACTACATTACTGGCCACGGAAAATTTAAGTCATGTGACTTTTTCTTTTTTTTTTCTTTTTGACAGTGTAAGCAAATAAAATCGTGCACCAGTCTGAAATTACTGTGCACTGTTTTATCAAATTTTTTAACTCTCTAACTACTTTTCGATAAGTTTTTTCGTGCAAGTCCACCGTTTAACCTAAGAAAAAAAAAATACAGAAAAATCTTTATGATTATATCTTATCAATAGATTTTTTTTAAAACTCTACAACTTTTTTTTTAAATAATATTTCTCCCCCGTCACGAACGGAAATGTCATATTCCAAAAATTATGTAAATTGATCAAGTATTTTTCATAAAAGAAATCCAAATTTTATGAGTAAGTGAAAAAGAAATGTTGCGTACCACCATCTTGAAAAAACAAGGGCAGATAAATCTACAATAATTCAAACTTATGAGATGAGCCTTGTAATGCTAATGATTTCGCATTAATAACTTAGAATCGTTTGAAAATTACAGAAAACAACAAAGATATCATTGTTATAGGTATGGAATACTAGCTAGTTCTGGTGTATTTGAGTTGTACCAAATTGTTGGTCTTGAAAAATGTAGATTATGTGAGGTTTTTTGTTTTTTTAACGGTTTAAACTATTTGAAATTATTCCGCGCTATTTTATCAGTAGATATTTTTAACTTTACAACTTTTCTTTTAACTATTTCTCATCCCAAACAAGTTTTTTGACAGGGTATGGCATGATGGTCTTCTAAGGAAAATTTGATCATATGGCATCACTGGAAGAATACACAATGTAATTAAATCCTTCTTAAGTAAGAGAAGAATACAGGTTGTCCTCGACGGTCGTATATCTAAACAATATGATATAAATGCGGGAGTACCTTAGGGGTCTATCCTTGGACCTTTATTATTCCTGATATTCATAAATTACCTCCCTTATAAAATTGTTTCTGAGATGGGTATATTTGTTGATGACACCACTCTCTATAACAGGCTTGAGGGGAAAACAAATGAACACATATCTAAGGAAATGGCAGAAACACTAGAGGATGACCTCCAATCTGTAGTGGAATGGGGACAAAAATGGATGGTCATATTCAATACTGACAAGACTAAGCTTGTTTCCTTCAATAATTACAAGAAACCTTCTCTATCACCAATAGCAATAGCCAAGAACACATTACCTGAAAGTATGCTTATAACTCCTCAGCCTCACGTTTAAAGGGAACATGACCTGGAATAGATACATTAAGAGCATTGTCAAGGCTGCTGCGAAGAGGGTGGGCTCTCTCTACCATGCTAAAAAACTATCCTGTAACTCCATAAGGCCACCATTCGCCCATGTATGGAGTACTGTTGTCACATTTGGGCTGGTGCATCTGCTACTTGTCTCTCACTCCTTGACAGGGTTTAAAAGAGAGTCGCCAACCTGATAGGTCCTGAACTGTCATCTAGGCTTCAGCCTTAGTCCAATCGATGAAATGCTCCATCCCTCTGCCTGTTCTAAAAGTATTTTAATGGTAAATGCTCTGATGAACTGCAAGCACTTGTACCGCCTCGACGTGACTACTCACGAGAAACCCTACAAGCAGCTAAATCCCATCCCTTCACAGTAGAGATCCCTAGGCGTAAGAAAGTCTTCTACTCCAATAGTTTCTTCCCCAGAACTACTAGACTTTGGAACTCCCTTCCGGGATTCTGCTTTTCCAACTGTACTGACATGCAGAAGTTCAAGTGTAATGTGAACAAACATCTTGCTAATCTCCCTTTATAATACCCCTGCAGCTTATGTCCCCGATAGTAGCCCCCTTCAAAGGGCACTGTGCCTTGTTTGGGGTGAAAATTGAATAAAAAAATAAATAAATGAATATTGCATGATGGATGCAAGTGACTACTATTTGGGATTATGTCTAATAAGAGACTGTTGGGAGTTGAGCAGCGAGATGTCTGTTCACATTACATTTCAATTTCTCCAGGTTAGTACAGTCAGGCAAGCAGGAAGCAGACAGGGAATTCTAAAGTCTAGCAGCTAGAGGGAAGAAGCTATTAAAGTAGAAGGCTCTCCAATGAAGACGAAGGATTTTGTCACTTGTTGAATTAGACAAGAATAGTGGACATATGTGCTATGAGATCATCAGAGCACATTCCATTAAAGTACTTAAAAAACAGACACAGGGATGCAACATTGCAGTGATGGGACAGAGGTTGGAGCTTGACCGATAGTGCGGGACTTATTGAATTGGAGACTCTTTTAGATTGTGTCTAAAGGAAAGAGACTAATGGTAGATGCACCAATACCCAGATCTTGCAACAATACTCCATGCATGGGTGAATGGTGGCATTTTAGAGATACAGAATATTCTTAGATGTGAGTAATTTTCTAATATGATAGAGAGAGCCCACCTCCTCTGTAGTAACCCTGGTAATATCCTCAATATATTTGTTCCAATTCATGTTGCCAGTAAATGTTAAGCTGAGCAGGTAGGGTGTTATTAGCCATGTCAATCGGTGGTCGAGAAGTTTTTTTTTGTAGTTGTTAAAGGAAATAAGTTTAGTCTTAGTAGCATTAAATGCTACTATCGATTTACGAACCCATTCCACTACAGACTAGGATTTCGTTTGTCCCTCATGTCTATTGATTGAGATATGCAGAGTTGACATAGGTGTTGCCCGGAAATGAATAAAGAGTATTTTTATTTTTAACCAGAATTCTTCCTTATATCAAAAAAACAAAAATAAAGAAAAATCTTGATTTTTTTTAATATACAGGGAATTCTGAACAAGATCTGCTGCCTGCCCTAAATCTTATTTACAAATTTATATTCTTACTCTTTAATTTCTTCTTTTTTTTTTTCAATCCTGATATTAATGTTTTTTTTTTTCAAAAAAGTGACACTAAGAAAATATCATATTCCAAAAATCATATACATTGATCAAGTAGTTTTATTTTTATAAAGAAAATCAATTTTAAAGCGATTTATGGGAATAAATCTTATAGGTATGAATTATTGTTGAGTTACTCCTTTTGTTTCTATAGATTTTTTCAAAATGGCAGACAAGATACTCATTCCTCCTTTACTTCTAAAATTTGATTTTCTTATTTACAAGTGAGACTATTTAATCAGTTTATGCGATTTTTCAAATATGATCGTCAGGGGAATGTACATCATACAGATTTTTCTTTCTTGTTTTTTTTGTTTGTTTTTTTTTGTTATTTTTAATATAAGGGGAATTCTGGACAAGAACCGTATTTTTTACCACTGCTCACTCCCCTATACCCCAAATTACAAATTTATATCCTTAATCTAATTTCTAATTTTTTTTCAATCCCGATATTAATAAGCATTAAATTTTTTTTTTTTTTTAATAACCCTAGCCGGATGTGACATCATAGTACCATATGTTAAGTCCAGCCCCACCCCGAATCATAAACAGATGTCGACTAACTTCAAAAAGCAAACAATTTTAATGCCATCAAAATAAGGGTGCTTTTTAGGATAAGGTATCCAAAGATTTGCAATCGTGATGCAGCTGCGATGGAAGCAGTTTCAATTACGAACAAAGAAAGCCCTATCAAGTTCCGAATTTTACCAAAATACATAGATAAAAACGCCACTGTTACTTGCAGACGACTTTTTTTTTCAATCAATTAAAAAGATCAAGTTTTAACTTTTACATCATTTTTTATACCTTTATTACTTTTACAATTCTTCATTTGAAATTTTTGGGGATATCTTTTCATTTATCTTTACTATGTGCACAATTATCAAAATAACATTACAGAATACACTTAAACACAAGAGAAACCAATAATTTATTTCGTTAAATAAGTGGCGGATGGGCAGAAATCAGAAGCTCATAGTATTAATGCTGGAGTCTCTCGGGGGGGGTCAATCCTGGGCCCAACTTTCTTTCTGATCTACATAAATGATCTCCCAAATCACATCCTAAGATCATTCGTAGACATTTATGCTGAAGAGATGGTAACACTTCAAAGGTCGTAAATAACCAAGTTCTCTCTCCTTTGATCTTGAGCATATGGTGCAATGGGGGAAGAGGTGGCTGGTTAATTTTCATGCATCTAAAACCAAGCTTCTATCTTTACATCATCAACACTGATCTCCGTCTGGCATCAATTGAAATAAATGGCTCTCATCTTGGGGAGGCTCTATATTTTGACAAGCTTCTAGTTCTGACCTTCACTCCTGACCTGAAATGAAACACACACGTCAAATCCATTGCCAAGGTTGTTGGAAAAATGGTGGGATCATTCTACCACTCCAGTAGATATCTCACTGCTGATGCAATTCTCAACCTGTATAGGAGCCCAGTATGACTAAGGATGGAGTACTGTTGCTACACCTGGGCAGGAGCTACTAGAAGCACCTTATCCTACCTTGACAGAGTTCAAAATAGACTTTGTAGCCTAATGGGGGACGCCCTTTTCTCTTACCTAAGCCTGTTCCCTGCTTTATCGTGATTTCATTGATAAGTGCTCGTCTGAGCTCCAATGTATGGTCCCCACTCACCAAACTTTCATTAAAAACACTCAACTAACTAAAACCACTATCAATAATTTCCCCCACTCTTTATTTGTGCCTAAACCTAAACGTAGATTCCATGAACAAAGTTTCTTTCTTAGAACTGCACACCTGTAGAACTCTCTTCTGTTTGCCTGCTTTCAAGCTGACTACAATACGGTCGTTTTCAGTCCAATGTAAACAAGTTCTTGATGAGCCGTCCCCTTATGTGATCCAATTTATCAAATTTCGACTACTAACAATTACTACGATATTGCCACATTGACAACCGTCACACTCATTAACCCTTATCCTCGAGTGATGACTCCTTTTTTAAAAAAAAAAAAAAAAAAAACGGAGTGAGTTTGCATAAGAATGAGAAACAAATAACTTCTTGCTTTGTTATAAACCTGAATGCAATGTTTAAATGGCTTGAATGACGAGTCAACCAGAAGGTTTTAAGTCTATAGTGGATAAGTGCAGCGGAATTACCCGGAAAGTTTACAGAGGATAATCAGTTTTTGTGCAAGAAGTGTAAGAAAATGGCGCCGGATAAAAAGTGAACAAGTATATCTGGGTGGTGAAGCTATCGAAACTGCCAACGGGTTTTGTTTCTTTGATGTCACAGGATGGAACAAGTTCGAGGGGGATTGCAAGAGTTACAAGTGACTGAAGTGAACGAAACTTTTGCCATTACTAACCAGCAGAGTGTTACCAATGTCGATCACTTCATGGAGAGAAATGATATGAGAATGATACAATGGATGTGGAATTAAAGGCTTAGATCTGATGACCTCAGAGATAGATAACATCTGGTCAGTAAAGGAAAATGTGGGCAGAACAGGAGACGTCGATGGTATGTGCACATTGAAAGACCAGATGAGAATTCTTCAATTAATATAGTTGATACAAATAGACTTTAGAGTAAGAGGGATAAATAAAAACCTGGTCAGAGATTGGTCAATTTGGAAATCAATTTCTAACAGCCGTCATGTGCATCTCAGCATGTAAAACAGACATTAAACCGATTATTATTATTATTATTATTATTATTATTATTATTGTTTTATTTACTTATTATTATTATTGTTGTTTTATTATTATTATTATAGTTAATAATATTATTATTGTTATTATTAATAATATATACTATTATTGTTATTATTAATAATAATAAATTATTATTGTTATTATTAATAATAATAAATTATTATTGTTATTATTAATAATATATATTATTATTGCTATTATTGTTACTATTGTTATTTTTATTGTTGTTGTTGTTGTTACTGTTATTATTAAGAAGAAGAAGAAGAAGAAGAAGAGGAGGAGGAGGAGGTTTGAATCAGCCTGGACTATAAAAAAAAAAATTACCTAAGTAATTAATAATATGTTTATAAAACACGTAATTAAAAATATGTTTGGTGTTTTTTTTTTTTTTCATATTTTATTACATTCAATACATGCTTTTATAAATTGTTTTTTTTTTTTTAATTAATATTATTCAAAACAAAAAAAAAGCAGCATAAATCAGTATGTGCACAATTCTATGACTTGGTTTGGTTTGGTTTAGTTTGGTTTACGGGATATCAACCCTTTTCGGGTTATTTAATGCCGAGTCGAATCATTTAAGTAAAAGTTCTTTATAATTTATAGTTATTTATAATTTATAGTTATTTATAATTTATAGTTATTTATAATTTATAGTTATTTATATCTATAATTATTTATTCATAGTGCTTAATTTGCTGGATTTTTTACGGCATATCAAACCTTCTTTTTTTTTTTTAATATTTTATGCCGAATCCAGTAATTTTGGAAAAAGTTTTGTATACTTCAAGATTTTTATATATTTAAATATTTATTCATAGTGTTTGGTTTGGTTGTTTTATAAATGAAAACTGCTTCATTTTGTTTTTGATTTTGCAGAACATGATTGAGTTTTGCAAAGAAAAAAAAATATATCAATGTTTGGTGCACAGTAAGTCAGGAAGTCAGTATCTTCAGACAGCTCGATCTGGTAGCACCAACCAGTCAATTCTACGTTGAAGATTGTTCTAAAATTAAGTTTGCTTAACCACAGCCACCGAGAGTAAGAAGAAGGCCTGTTAACTAAAAAATGTCTGCAGGCAATGTAGGTAAGATTTGTCAGACTGTCAGTACTATATGAGGGCCATTTGCTAAAGAGCAATAAAACATTTAAAAAGAAAAAGGAACACAATTCGATTAATACTTAAACTGAACTTTATTCAATATAAAATATAAACATTATCTAATGTAAAATTTAGTAATTTTAAAGCAATATACAATTTAATACTGATAAAACTGAATTATGAATTTAGGGAACAAACAATTAAAGAAACATTAAACAAATATTTTTGCGGCCTTCGGAACAAAATCAGTGTAGTATCTGTTTTGATGCTACACTTTACCTTTTCTGTCTCCGGTCGGTGGAGGAGAAATCTTTCATGACTGAGATTATTTTTGTTTCTATCCAGAGTGCTTCTTATTGGGAAGCTGGATTTTCTCTACAAGATTATATGTTGAAATATTTAAATAACTATTACTTTAAATACAGAAATTATATTTAAATTTTTGGTTTTCTGTTCTTCTATGTCCAATTTTTCCCCATGTTTTTCATCAAAATGTGTAACGTATTAGTTGTCTCACAAGCCATCATCAGTGATTGCTGTGGTGTTCCCTGGAGACCAAGTGACAAGTCTCCCCAGATTTCCAGTGTTCTCCACCTCTTGACCACTTGTGCAGATGATTGCATGTTATCGCAACAGCCATAGTCACTGATTTCTCATTGGTATCGGCCATTGGTGTTTCCTGGGGTTTGGGTGACAAAATGCCTCCCCAAGGTACCAGATTTGAACTGCACACTTCCAGTGGAGATTTGGTCAATACTCTCTCACCTCGGTCTTTCCATCCTTCCTGACCCTTCACAACTAGTTGGTGTGGTGTGGCGCCAGTCGATGTCATCTACACCAGTTTTTTTTATTATTATTACTATTATTATTATTATGATGATGATAATAATAAGGGTGCTTGTGCAGTATACGCACGTGTATTGTAAATATTATTTTCAAGTTAAATTAAATTTTGGGTTTGTATTACCGTACACAGATTCGAAAAAGTTGTAAAAAACATGTTATCAGAGGCAAGATAAGTTACTTTTCTACCTATCTGGAAAGGTTTTTAGTGGTTTTACTTACTTTAAAACGTGTAATCGCTTCGAAAATCATACAATGTTTATCGATATATTTTAAAAAGAAAAATGTCGGCATGTTTGGTAGAAAAATAACTTATCTTGCCTTTGATAGCATTTATTTGTTATATATTTGTTTTTTGACAACTTTTTCGAATCTATGTGTACAAAACAAACTCGTTATGTAGATTATTTACAGTTAAAATGTTATAAAAAACAAAAAATTGAAGTTTTAAATATATTTTGAAGAAATAAATTACGCCCGGTGCTAAAATATTGATAATTCACCAATAGTAAAAAAAAAAAAAAAACACTGCCGTGAAAAATGCTTACTTTAAAATATTTGAAAATACTCAGTAAAAAGTTTTATTTATCATTAAAACAACGGACTGAAAAATATTCTTATATAAAAATTGTTTGTTTTGCAGTAAAAAGAAAATAAAATAAATAAAATGAAATATTCGACTTTCTCCAATAAAAATAAAAGTTCAAACACAAATTCACTTACGATATTTTGATTAAAATTATCCCAAATGTGCAATTATAATAATTATTTTCCGAATAGAGAATTGTTCTTTTTCTTTAGGACATACATGGACAATCGGTAACACATATTGGTAGGCATGTTTTTTTTATGCCTGTTAGCATGACCATGTGGTTGAATACCGGAAGTTGTCTATACCTACAACTTAATTAGGAAGTGACGTTACGCTGTCATATGCATCGGCCTTCTTTCTCGGTAGCCATAGCTTAACCGTGGCTCTCGGTGGCCGTGGCTTAAGGCATTTTTTATGTCTCAATTTTAGCTTTGTTTGATTGTTTTTTGTTGGTTTTGTTTTCTTCTTTTTTTTTTTTGTCTTTTGTATAGCCCATCAATTTTTTTAGGTAATTTAATCCCTAATCCAATTATTTGGAGAAAAGATTTTGTGTTTCTGATTTTTTGAGATGACGATTAATAATTTGGATTATTCAGACTATTGCTCTCATCTTGAGCGTTATTCGCACAACGTCAATGAAATCTGACATTCTTCAGCTCTATGTTATTGAACTCAGGAATTTTCTTTCAAACTCCAAAATCTTTATACAATTTCAAACGGAACCCTTTATTTAATCCATGGGAGATAGCATGTTATCGTTTCCTTTTTATTGGTAATCGAGTGTATTTTTACATTATTTGTTTGTTTCTGAATTTCGTGGATTATATTATTGATGCTAAGATATAGTTGACAAATCGATGTTTTTAAATATATAGTTTTAAGCAAAAACAATATTACGTACTTAACTGTCATGTCGAAAATAGTAATATATCCAAAAATTACGAAAATTCATCAAGTGGAACAACTGCTTTTGTGTTTTTATTAAAAAAAAAAAAGAAAGAAAAGTCTATAGAAACAAATATTACAGACATGAACAAGTAATCTAAAATATTCGTTTCTGAGTTATGTTCCCTGCGTATAGATGCCTAATGTCGACTTCATAATGTCTACGAAAAATGCAATTTTATCCAATTTTCCGAAAAAATTACTTTTAACTATAAATAACTTTCTGCTCGATGACTTTTCGTAATTTTTAAATATATTACTATTTTCGACATAACAATTAAGTACGTAATATTGTTTTTGCTAAAAACGACATATTAAAAAAGAAAAAAAATGATCTGTCGTGTCGACTTGTTATTAACAAGCACCAATGATTTATGCAAAAAAAAAAAAAAAAAAAAAAAACAGCAAATACTTTACAAATAAAACTACCCACCCCAGCTTCCTTTTCGTCTTAAATTGCCCACCCTCGCACAATCATGTCAAAACTTGCAGATGAAATGGCAGGCAATAAAACTGAAATAATCGATTTTCACCAAACACATGATTCTGCTTTTTTAATAGACAGCATATCCCACTTAAAAGCACCCTATTGTATGTGTCTCTATTTATTTGTCTTCCCACGAGGGCAAAATTAGACAAAAGTTTGGGTTTTAATGTAGGAAAAGTTATTCATTTCCACCAAGATGTGACACAATGGTATAAAAAATGGGATTGAAAAGATAGCGCTCTAGAGGATGGATACTCTGGTCTGCAAAAACTGCCTGGGCAGCCTCGTCGGTATTCCCCGATAGGGACGCCTCACTTATAATGCAGAACAGGAGACGTTGATGGTATGGGCACTTTGAAAGAACAGATGAGAATTATTCGGTTAATAGATACAGTTCATAGGGAAAGGCAAAGAAAACATAAGAGGAAGTAATAAAAATGGGCTTTAGAAAAAGAAGGATAAATAAAAACCTGAAAGAGAGATGGTTAAGCCTGAGAAGGTGGACCTTCTAGAACTGCACATGACCAAAGCCGCCATACCACAGTCAACATAGAAATGGCCTAGAATTTGTTGGTGTTGGTGTGGAGCGAAAAATTTCTGATCCCATCCCCACTTCATAAAAAGGGCACTTCAGTCTAGAAGGATTTCTTATGCACTCCCCGAGGACAGAAAATATGAAGTGTAGCATCAAAACAGATACTACACTTTGAATTATTTATTTGGAAAAATTATTAAGAATTTACCTTTAAAATAAATTAAATAAAAGACCATCAAAAGTGTAGGGAAATGGGGACCGTTGGTTATCCTTGGTCTAAAATGATAAAAATGACTCTTCTACTCTTTGCAATAATCACTTCAGTCACCACAATACCACATTTACTCAGAGGACGGGAATCCTACTTAAAATGTCTTCAAATTTATTTGAAATTTTATTTTTCATAGATACATGTACAGGGTGGAACGATAAAATTGTCGCTGTAGAAAAGACGACATGATTCCATTTCCGTTTGATGAAAACCGGTTTTCTTTTTTTATTGGCCAGTTGTGTACAAATCCCAAGAGCGATAGGAGTCTTCTATCATGCCTGAAAGTGACACAATGTTCAACAAGCGAGATCGGAGATGCACCATTGTACAACTCATACTCTCTACCAATCCAAGTTATGACAACAGGACCATTGCCAGCACCCTCAAAATACATTGCTGGATTGCCATGAATAACAGGGACGTGGCCAGGGTGATGAAAACAAAGTTTCTGGCCACTGTTATGGTATTTAGTGTGGTTTCAAGTCAGGGCCATATCATGTCACCTCATATCTTATAAGTCGGCTTGAAAATCAACACCAAACTATACCTGGATTTGCTGAAGTGTGTGGTGATCCCCTGTGCAATCAGGTGGCCATTAGCAGACCCTGGATATGGCAGCAGAACTCGGTGTTGATCCACACGTCCAAAGAGACCCAGGCTTGGCTTTAGAAGGAGCACTACAACTTTGTACCCTTCTCTTGATGTTCGCCCTCCTCCCCCGACCTGAACCTGACTACTTCGTTTGGTCATACGTCGAGAACATTACCTACATGACCTCCCACAACACCAAAGCCAGCCTGATCGCAGCCATCCGCCGAGTATTCACTGATCTTCCGTCGTCACTTGTGGAAAAAGCATCCTCCCAGTTCCGGATCTGTATTGGAACGGTGATTGAGGCTGAAGGCGGCTACATTGAATAGATGTTAGCACTACTACATAATCAAGTTACCTGAATTGATTTTTTCATTAAACGTTTTAAAATAAAGCTGTAGTGTTGGTTTAGTGTTAGTTTCTTTAGGGCGACTATTTCATCGTTCCACCCTGTATATAATAAATGGATTTGCTTACATTAGGACCTGGGAAAGAAATTGGTACAGAAGTAACTTCGAATTCTTTTTTTTTTTTTTTTTTTTTTACAAAGGCATCACCACATTATCAAGGCCCAGAGGCCACTCAAGGATAAGGGTTAAAGAGTGTACAGTAGAAATTGGTCAATATAGTAATCATTAGTAATGAAAATTTGGTAAATTTAATAACTTATATGGAACGGCTCATCAAGAACTTATTTACTTTAGACTTGAACACATCCATATTGTAGTCAGCCGGAAAGCAGGAAAACGGAAGACAATTCCACAGGCGTGCAGTTCTAAGAAAGAAGCTTTGTTCATGGAGTTTAGGTTTAGGCACAGATAAAGAGTGGGGGAAATTATTGATAGTGTTTACAGCTAGACGAGTGTTTCTTGTGAAAGTTTGGCGAGGGGGGACCATAGATTGAAGTTCAGTTGAACACTTTCCATGAAAATAACGATACATCAGAGAAAAACTCGCAACATCTCTTCTGTGAGATAGAGGTTGCAAGGAGGAGAAAAGGACATCTCCTACGAGGCTACGAAGTCTATTTTGAACTCTATCAAGGCAGGACAAGTCCTTTCTAGCAGCTCCTGCCCAGATGTGGCAACAGTATTCCATCCTTGGACGTACCTGGCTCTTATATAGGTAGAGAATAGCATCAGCAGTGAGATATCTACTGGATCGATAGAAAGATCCCACCATTTTTCCAGCGGCCTTGGCAACAGATTTGATATACGTGTTCCATTTAAGATCAGGAGTAATGGTCAAGCCCAGAAGCTTGTCAAAACTTGAGGCCTCCTGAAGACGAGAGCCATTAATTTCAATTGATGACAAATGTGGATTAGAATGTTGATGATGTAAAGAGAGAAGCTTGGTTTTAGATGCATTAAAAGTAACCAGCCACTCCTTTCCCCATTGTACTACGTGCTCAAGATCAGAGGAGAGAGAATTGGAGAGAACTTGGTCGTTTACTGTCTTAGATGTGGTACCATAAATGGTAGTGTCGTCAGCATAAATGTCTACAAATGATGTAAGGATATGATTTGGAAGATCATTAATGTAGATCAGGAAAAGAGTTGGGCCCAGGATGGATCCCTGAGGGACACCGGCATTAATACTGTGAGCTTCTGATTTTTGCCCCTCAACTACTACTCTTATGAACCTATCAGAAAGAAATGATTTAATAATTGAGAAGACTTTTCCAGCTATACCATAGCTAGCGATCTTATGAAGTAAACCTTTATGCCATACCCTATCAAAGGCTTTAGATATGTCAAGAGCAATTGCCCTAGAAAGATTGCCACCGTCGAGAGATTTGCTAATCCTATGCGATATAACTGTAAGGACATCTGCTGTAGATCTAGCAGAACGGAAACCATATTGAGTGTCACTAAGAAGGTTATTTTTGTTGAGATGTTTGATTACTTCTGTATTTAACACAGATTCTAGCAACTTACTCATGACGCACAGGTGACTTATTGGCCTGTACTGAGAGGGGGATGAGCGATCACCTGAATTCTTAAATACAGGGCATACTGATGAGATTTTCCAGGGAGATGGGAAACTATTCTCCTTAAGACAACGTTTAAACAGTTTTGTAAGTATGGGCGCTAATTCAAGTTGAAGTTTTTTGAGTACTATAATTGGAATACCATCAGGGCCAGTTGCTTTACTCGAATCAAGGTTTTTGATTAGCTTCGCAACATCACGTACAGATATACGTATATCACATAGCGTGTTTTCTGATACAGGAGGAAATATTGGGGGTTGGCGGTCTTGGTCGCAAAGGGTAGAATTAGCTGCAAAGTTCTTGACAAAGAGTTTGGCTTTGTCTGATGCTGACGAGATTACCTCAGGTCCATTGATAATAGTTGGGATGGAGCACACGCTTCTGTTCAGGATTCTGTTTGCTATTTGCCAAAACTGGTGGGAACCAAGCCGCTGCTCAGCTACTTTGGACTTAACAGATTGAGCATACAACTCTCTTGCGTTCCTTATTACTTTCTTACAATGGTTGCTGGCAGTCCTGAAAACGGCTTTAGTTTCCATACATCTATTATGTTTGAAGCAGTGGAAAAAGTGATTTCTGTGCGCAATGGCAGCAGCACATTCTGGAGAGAACCATGGCTGGCTGTTAGGTTTTTGCTGAAACGTTTTAGAGGGTATGAAATGGTCAATACCTACAATTAACCATTCAGTTAGGTCTAATACTATAGAGGACACATCCTTTTTAAACATGGAATGCAGAGGTAGATCAGATATAAATGTACGGAAGCTATCCCAGTCAGCCTTAGTGTATCGATATACTGTACGATGAAGAGGTACGTCTGGGGACTTATTACATTTCATTTTTATCTTAATTGATACAACAGAGTGGTCGGAAGATCCAAGAGCCGACAGAACAGAAACTGAACATAGTTCAGGGCAAGTTGTGAGAAAAAGGTCTAGTAGGCTCGCATACTGGCCGTCATTATCGGGCACACGGGTAGGTTCCTGAACAATCTGAGTGAGGTCATAGGCAATGGAGAAATCATGACAGAACTTCCCCTCATCATCGGTCTTGTTTGAGTGGGTCAACCATTCGACGTTGTGAACATTGAAGTCTCCACATACGTGAATGTTAGCTGAAGGATAAGTAGAAAGGACTTGGTCAATTTTCTCAGATATGCTTTGAAAGATAGTAACTCCGCTGTTGTGGGGGCGATAGAGAGTAAATATAAATGCAGTAGTGTGAGCTAAAGCAACCCGGAAGCACATATAGGGTAAGTTAGGATCTTCCCTGGAGATGTCCCTCCCACAAGGAAAGCTATCTTTAATATAGGCACATATTCCATGCCCATGGCGATCTTGGGGGTCAGATTTAGAAGTTAAGTTAGAGTATCCTGAAATTGCAAACTCATCTAGGGAAATAGCCTGTCCAATGCCAGTTTCACTTAAAAATAAAAGGTCTGGTTTAGTCTCCTGTAATTGGGTTTCAACCTCCGGAAGGTTAGAACGAAGACCCCTGATGTTGGAGAAGGAGACATGGTAGTAGGGGTCTACGTTGGAAGTTGGAGAACCGGGTTTAATCGTGTATTTTTTCTTGAAACTTGTCATGATGAAATTTTGGAATTTGTGGACTAGGTCGACAGATTTACTTAGAGCAGGACAGAGAGGGGAAATTAAGAGAGAAAAAGAAACGAAGAATTTTTTTTTTTTATTTGTAGCTAATGATAAGGTAAAGCCGTAACAATTACCCACTAGTATGGCATCGAGAGGCCCCACCAGAAGCTACTGCATGGTCCAGAATCCATTCACCAAATGGCAATACAGCAGCCCCAGTACTTTGCACCTGCTGATAGGACAGCCTCCTTAATGGTTAATCCAAGGTTCGGGTCCCTGACTATCAGGCGGATAACGTCAGCCCAGACAAAACGTTTACCTCCAGCACCCTTACTAGTGACATGGCTACAAGGATAGACATAGAAACAGAAAATTTCTGCCATCTCAGCCAACTGTTCGCAAAAATACTGCCAACCTAGAAAACAGCTTTTTCTTCTCCCTTTGTCCGAAAAATCACTCATTTAAAAAATGAGGACTGAGGGACAAATAAGAAGAAGCGAGAGTAACAGGAGCTGCCGATAACGCATCCACAATGCGTTTTCTACTCTCCATCCTTCAAGACTACACGTTCATTGGTTGGTGCTTGCTGACGTGTCATTAATAAAAAAAAAATGACGATTGTCAGAAGACGATTTTTTTCTTTCTATTTTTCTTTATTTACTGGCAGGGAGACCCGACATAGCCCGGGATTGAATGAAGATTAACGAATGTTTCACACTTCCAATACTTTTTTTGTCATCGAAATCGGTTAAATCGCTCTTTTGAAAATCAAATCGATTGATCGCCTGCTCTAGTCAAGAACCCACAGCAGTGAACCAGAAGGAAGCTGATATACCTCATCGCAGTGACTTAATCCACAATAGATTGTAGTCTACATTGCATTATTGAAAACTTACTATTTATTATATAAGATTATTTTGTGCTAATGGCTTGAATTAAAATTTAAAATGCAAAAATCAAGTATCATGGTTCAATTGTGCTCTAAATAAAAAACATTTATTTTTGAACATGCCCTGGTCATACTAAAGGAAATACTGTTGATTTTATATGCTGGGTCCTTCTGCTTTGTGCCCTGATAAAACTTCTCAAATACACTTGTGATGTTAGAGTGTATACAAGTGTTCAATTTGGTTAAAATTGTTCCTTCTTTAATGAGATTTCTTTGATTATCGATCTTTTTATACTTATCAGAAACATTCTGATAGCATGCTGACACAAAACCTATCTAAGAACACTACCAGACACATGATTTCTGTAAAATTTCAAAAGAATCGGCCAAGCTGTTTTGGAATCCATAGGGAACAAACTAACACACACACATAAAGTACTTTTTATATATAAATTAGCAGAGAGACCAGACACTGTCTGGTATTGAATGATAATCAACAAATATTTGATACATCCATATTTTTATTGTCATAGACATCGATGAAATCGCCCATTTTCCAATAAAATCGATTGATTGCATGCTCTAGTTGGGGACCCATCGTGATGCACCAGAAGGAAGCTTCACATGCTTCCCAGCAGTGACTTGGTTTACAATACATTGTAGTCTACATTGCACTTTAGAGAACCAACTGTTGATTTTATAAAACTATTTTTTTATATATAATCGCTTAAATTAAAGTTTAAAATGCAAAAGTCAAGCATTATGGTGAAACAGAAACATTCATTTCAAACATGCCTCTATGCCATACCAAAGAACCTACTGTTGATTTTATATTTTAGGCCTTTCTACTTGTGTGTCAATAAAACTTCTCAAATGCACTTGTGATGTTAGGTTGTGTAAAATGTAAACTTTAGCCAAAATCACCTGTTCCTACTTTCATCGGATTAGTTTGATTATTGTTACTTATCAAAGACATTCTGATACAAGACTTATCTAAGAACACTGCCAGGCACATAAAGTACCTTCATGTGAAATTTCATAAAAATCGCCCCAGCCTTTTTGGAGTTCATAGGCAACGAACTCAGATGCACACAGAAAGTTATTTATATATAATTAGATAGAGATGTTTTTGCAATGTCGGCACATGTAGCCGCTAACTTTCAAGGAGACGATCTTGCGTGTCTGGAATCAGGTCAGGGTGACTGTTGCAGAAATCCAAAATCAGTAATGATGGCGGTACATTGCTGAAGATTTCCATTGACACACCCGAAGAGCGTATTTCACGACTGATACAAATTCATTTCCAGTCAGGAGTGAGAGAAAAAAAAAAAGGCAGTAGTAAGTCGTTCCCAACCCTTAGTCTTAGAAGATATCTCTTTCACTGGCCGAGGACAAAAGAGATACTACACTAAAAATTATTAATTTGCAAAAATGTAAAATACATTTGAACAAATTAGACACAAGGCCATCAAAAGTGCAGGAAAAATAGAGGTTGTTAGTCATTCCAGGTTATTTTACTCTTAACTATCAAGTTGGTGCAAAGGTTTTGGTAGTTTGTAGAATGGGCATTTTAAACCATTATTTACCACTCTCCCCTCGCGAGAGGATGTGGTGACAAGGTTGGAAGGTGAAAAAATGAGTCAGCACCCCTAGAGGAAGAGCACTCTGGCCTTGCAAAAATTAGTCTGAGTAGCCCCATCGGCACCTCAGACAACAAGTAATAAACTTGATCCTCCCAAAAGCTGGGAGGTAAAGCCCGTGAGGGTGAACTAGAACAATGTACATCAATCTGACAGCGAAAAGGCTATCAAAATGGCCCAGTCCCTTTTTTTTTTTCATTTTTCTTAAACTTTTTCTTCTAGGGGATGGGACATCCAACCAGATGTCTGACATTTACCCCTATTTTAGTGAGTCCAACCAAGAGATCTTTTCAGGATTCTAGCCGTCCCTTTCAGTGCAATCGTTTGTATTTCACTTGCACTTGGTTCACCGGGTATGCTTGCTATGTACTTTTTAAAGTTCTTTTTCATAAGCCCAGTTGCTCCTATGATGACTGGTATAATTGAAACGTCTTTTAATTTCCAATTTCGTTTCATATCATACATAAGTCCTTGATACTTTGTTATCTTTTCCCTCTCAACTCTGTTAAGCCCTGTATCATTGGGTACACTGACCTCTATTACGGTCGCTTTTTTGTTTGCTCTGTCCCAAATCACTATATCTGGTTTAACAGCTGCGTTTTCAAGATATGTAGCAGTAGGGATTATGTAGTCATAGTGAATAGTGTAGTTGTCATTCCCAACTGTTCGTTCGGGTATATGTTCCCAGGATTTTTTGTGAATCTCGACTAATGTTAACTACGAAGTTAGCAGATCACATTTTAAAGACTAATGTAATTTTATGCATGTTGTTATTAATTAAACATATCACCGTGATTAATTTATAACTTTTTCGTTCAGATTATTGAAGCATCATTCATAGCATTATTCTCAACCATGCTGACCCGAAAACGACCTTCTTTAGTCAACAGATAAGAAGTCATCTTACATCATGATAACGCTCGTCCCCTCACAACACTCCTGACCAAAGATCTCCATTGGAAGATTTGGTTGAAAAATCTTACCCCATCCTTCAAATTTTCTTGATATGACACCCTTGGATGTTTACTTATTTTACGGAATACAAAATCATTTAGATGAGAGGTTAAGATTAAACATAAGTTCCTATTTACAATGCCTCCCCACGGGACAGAGTTAGAGATTCATATTTCACATCGAAACTGAAAGAATTTTACAAGCGAGGCATTTAGGAGTTTGTTGAGAGATGACATCAAGCAAAGGTCGTTAATGTTAGGAATGAAAATTTTCAAAAACATAGTTTTTCATTTTCAAGATGAAATTTTAAATCGACAAAAACTTTGGCACTTGTGCACTGCATTACTGTTTTATGGGGCAATTTTTTGTTTTCATTTTTAAGAATTCTTTTCAGGGGGAGACAATTCAAGAAGAACCTATCCAAAAATATCAAAATTTCGCCTTTTAGTTAAAAATAAAGTAATGATGTATTACACAAAATAAAACATTACTTATCTGAACATGTATTGAATTAAATCAAAATTAAGAAAAATTCGTTTGTTTTTTAAAAAAAAAGAAAGAAAGAAAGAAAAGTAACACGCATTCCAATAATGACTGATCAAAACTATTTACAAAATTTAAGTCATACTATAATAACATATTATAACTTTAATTCATTTCAGAATTTCTTTAATTTTATTTTAATTCAATAAATAGTCAGATAATTATTGTTTTATTTTGTATTTTTGTATTATTTTAGTGTATTTATTTTGTCTTTAACTATAAGTTACGCGAAACTTTTGACATCTTTGAATAGGGTCTTCCTGAATTGTCTCTCCCTGAAAGGAGTTCTTCAAAAATGAAAACGTAAATTGGCCAAATAAAAGCATAATACACAAGTGCCAACACTTTTATACCAACTTAATTACCAACATTCTAATCCATTCGTCCAAGCACTCATTCTTTCATTCTTTCTCCATTTGTCCACCACTTTCATTTTGACAGTCGCCAAAATACCACATTTACTCTTATGGACTACTTTATTTATTTTTCATAGTTTGCAGTTGGTTATGATTTCATTGGTTAAATGTTTCTTTTTTTTTCCGATGGGGGGGGGGAGGTAACAATAAAGAGAAAGAAAAAGAAAAAAGGTTTATATGAGTGTCCTAACCCTTTTGTTGAGAGAGCCTTACTAATCCACAAGGGCATAATCGAAATGCAAGATGCACCTTTATGTATTAGTAGTTTTTTTTTTTTATTACATTTTCACCCCAAACAAGCCACGTCGCCACTTTGATGTAGGGGGCTACTATCAGGGACATAAGCTACAGGGGTACCATGTTGGCCAGCAAGATGTCGGTTCACGTTACACTTGAACTTCTGCATGTCAGTACAGTTGGGGAAGCAGGGACCCGGAAGGGAATTCCAAAGTCTAGCGGTTCTGGGGAAGAAACTACTGGAGTAGAAGGCTCTTCTACATCTAGGGATCTCTAGTGTGAAGGGGTGGGATTTAGCTGCTTCTCAGGTTTATTTATGTCGAGGGGGTACAAGTGCTTGCAGTTCGTCAGAGCAAGCGCCGTTAAAGTACTTGTAAAACAGGCAGAGGAATGCAACATTTCGTCGATGGGACAGAGGCTAAAGCCTAGATGACAGTTCAGGACCTATCAGATTGGCGACTCCCTTTTGAACCCTGTCTAGGAGCGAGAGACTATTCAACGTAAATGTTGCACTGAAGGAAAAACAAAACGTTTTTTTAACATTTCTTTAGGTTGTTGAAGGTTGGTCAGCAGTTATCTTCGGACGAAGATCGTCGATGATAAAGTGTCCCGTGGACAGGAACAGCAGAAAGAAAAAGGCAGAGAAGGAATGTCTTTTCTCGTTGTTTACAGGATTCTCTCTGCCCACCGATCGTGATTTGTACAGAGGTTGAAGAAGTTCTTCAAAGGACAAATGAAATAAATGTGTTCTTCAAGCTGATTGGTCGGTGTGTAACCAAACCGTCCAGTAGGAACATTTATCCGCGAGAGAAAGTAAGTCCTTATTTATGACTGCTACAGCATATAATATTGGAACTGAAGATAAACGTTTTATCAACAAGGCCATTGAGATATATTTTTATATCCTTACAAGGTTGATCTAATGAAAATATTTTGTCTGACTTAAACGACTTGACATAGGAATTTTTCCTTACTTTTCCACATAAATATAAAATAGTTTGATTTGATTCAAAATAAAAAAGAAATACAAATATAAAACAAACAAAAAAATCATATTAAAGTACAAATATACTAGTGGATAATTATCAACTATTTTTTATCCATTAAAAAAAAATGTGTTTATTTTGTTGTTTTTTATGTTTTTGTTGTGTTTTATTTTTATTTATTTATTTATTTTTAAAAGTAAATAATACGTTAAATACGTACGATGGTTTGATATGAAAATTATAAATGATTCATGTTGTTTGATCGGCTAAAAGAACCCCTAAAAATGTCAGAACATTTGTTTTTAATGTTATTTTTAAGTATTTTTAATGTTATTTTTAAGTATTTTTAATGATATTTTATAGTATTTTTTAATGTTATTTTAAAGTATTTTTTAATGTTATTTTTAAGTATTTTTTTATGTTAAATGAGGTTTCAAAAGGTTCAAGGATTTCAGACAACGATACAGACGGAGCCGATTCTAAATTTGCGGTTAGTTTAGTTCTCAGACCAACAATTAATCTCCTGCAATCGCTGAATCGATCTGCTTTCACGAATTCACAATAGCCCTAATATTATTTCAGGGATTATCAGTTATTTACCATGAAACACTTTTTCATAGTAAACAACGTATACACACACACACACACACACACACACACACACACACACAGGGTGACCCAAAAAAACGGGCCCCAACTATAATTAGGTCCCTTAGTGTTTTGTCCGAATAAAATGAAACTTTGGTCATAACTAGTTTATTATATTCAAAACATCACATCAAAACACTAGAGTCTTTGGCCTTTTTTTTTCTCTGTTGATTGTAAAATGCTCAGCAAAACAATTGAATGTCCTCTGTTTTTTGGGGGTCACCCTATATATATATATATATATATATATATATATATATATATATATATATATATATATATATATATATATAATTGTTCTTATTTACAATGCCTCCCCACGAGACAGAGTTAGACACCAGGGTCGTTTTTTAATGTGAAGAAAAGTAACAAAAATAAAAATTGTCTTAGTCGTGAAGGATTTCTCCTTCACTGACAGAGAACAAGAAATTGAAGTGCAGCATCTGAAGAACAGATGGTATTTATTTGCTCCCCCACCGAGCAAATTAGACACAAGGCCAATTTTTAATGTGAGGAGTGAAGGGAGGGGGAAGGGAAAAAGGGGGCCAGCTCCCGAGAGGTGGGAAATGGGAGCTGGATTAGTAACTGTTGGTATGAAGAGTTGCCCCCTCAGTGACCAAGGTCAGATATGTGAGGTTACCCCCACATATGGTCTTTGCCAGTCATAGCTTGCAGTATCTGCCGGAACAGATGGTATTTATTTGCTCCCCCACCGAGCAAATTAGGCACAAGGCCGATTTTTAATGTGAGGAGTAAAGGGAGGGGGAAGGGAAAAAGGGGACCAGCTCCCGAGAGGTGGGAAATGGGAGCTGGTTAAAGGTCAGGCATGTGGGGTTGCCCCCACATCTGGTCTTTGCTAGTCATAGCTAGTCATAGCTTGCAGTATCTGCCGGAACAGATGATATTTATTTGCTCCCCCACCGAGCAAATTAGGCACAAGGCCGATTTTTAATGTGAGGAGTGAAGGGAGGGGGAAGGGAAAAAGGGGACCAGCTCCCGAGAGGTGGGAAATGGGAGCTGGTTAAAGGTCAGGCATGTGGGGTTGCCCCCACATCTGGTCTTTGCTTGCAGTATCTGTCGGAACAGATACTACACTTTGATCTTGGCCCGAAGGCCAAGTCGGTATCAGGAATTGGAAAAATCTTAACTCTATCGTATCGGAATAACAATTTGAATCAGAAAAATGTGTGCCTATTCTTTTAATAATCTTTTTTATTTTATTTTGTATAAAACAAAATCTTCCATTGCTGTTAGTAATAATTAATAATAAATATTTATTGATTTTAAACAACCAGTAAAGCTAAAATCATTAGATCATCTCCCTGCAAGTGTGTTTTTACGTTTGATAAAATATCTGTACATTTGTAATGCGTTTTTACAGTAATCAGGAAGAAATAAAACCTTTCTAGAGATTTATAAAGAATCGGAATTGGAATCGGTAATTGTATCGGAATCAAGAACAATTTTGAAATCCCCCCCATTACTAATATATATATGGAATTAAGAATGCGTTGAAGTTAAAATCAATTTAGTATTACGTAGTAATATGGAAAAACGTTTACTACTTTTTCGCCTGGAGAAATACAAAAAACATGGCGACATCAGCTAAGTGCACTAATTCACGTTCGTATTTTTTCTAAAATATCGATTATTCTAGCATTTTAACATATTTCATGCGTGTTTTTCTCCTGATTACATGCGTAATCCTAAATAGATTTTAACTTTAAATCATTCTTCATTGATGATGACGATGATGAAGAAGAAGAAGAAAGGTTCTCATTTATACAACACTTTTTCATCAATTCATGTCAGTTCGTCAATCCGAATGCTTATCCACGATTGTCTAACCTATGACAGAAAATATAAAGCTTTGGCGTGTTATATATATATATATATATATATATATATATATATATATATATATATATATATATATATATATATACTGCCGGCAGAAAGAAAGTCCGCACTTGTATTTTTTTTTTAAACTGCAAATTTAAGCTAAATTAAATGTAACTGTTTAAACAACCTATTTATACCTCATTTGATTCGCTTTTTATTCCTCTATAATTTTACCTGTTCATATTTGACTTTTAATTGAAATATTCTAGTGTTCACGTCAATTTAAAAAAAATAACTTCAAATTAAGGGGGCAAAAAGAAAGTCTGCAGCAATAAATTCGCTTGCAACCAGCTTAAATTATCCACCAACAGGTAACAAAGCATCTCTAATCGTAATTGTTATCGTTCCAGGTTTTAAAACGTAACATTTAGTCCATATGCCACGACTTTCTCTTGGTGATCGCCAGAAGCTCATTAGTCTCCACTTTTCTGGTTTATCCAATCGAGAAATCGGCCGCAGACTGAAATATGATGACAAAACGGTGCGAAAGACTGTGCAAAACACCGGCAGTGTTCGTGATGCCCCTAAATCTGGTTGTACTAGCGTTACTTCTAACAGGGAAGACAATGCTATCAAGATCCGCAGCCTAAGAAACAGATTTAATTCGAAAAAGTACATTAATATGTTGACTGAGCATTTTCTACCCTACTTTGGTCGGAATTTGGATGATAACCCCATCTTCAAGCAGGATAATGCTCCCCTTCACACAGCTGGCAATATCAAGAGGTTCCTGGAAGAGCATGATATTCCGTGTTTGGATTGGCCTGCACAATCGCCAGACCTCAATCCTATCGAAAATGTATGGCATTACATCAAGCAACAGCTACCCAATTACAGAATTTCAAATTTGGAAGAACTTTGGACAAAAATGAAAGAAAATTGGGATGCCCTTTCCCCGGAGTATTGCTGCAGTCGAATTCAAGGAATTTAAGGCTGTCAAATTGCAGAAGGGCTATGCTAGAAAATATTAACTAGTTCATAGTGTTCCTGTTGTATTTGTGTTGCATTAATGCCCTAAAGTTACATTTAAAGAACAATTTTCTATTGTGCGGACTTTCTTTTTGACCCCTAAATTTGAAGTTTTTTTTTTTTAAATTGACATAAACACTAGAATATTTCAATTAAAAGTCAAATATGAACGGGTAAAATTATAGAAGAATAAAAGACCAATCAAATGAGGTATAATTTGTTCAAACGGTTACATTAAATTAAGCTTAAATTTGCAGTTTTTGAAAAAAGTGCGGACTTTCTTTTTGCCGCCTGTGTATATCTCGGTGGCCGTGGTTAGACCAAATGATACGAGAATAGATTCGTTTAAAATAGTTTAGTTGTTGAGCACTTAATTACATTAAAATGCGTAATATTCCAAGAAAAAAAGGTTTTCAAAAACAAACTATTGACTTTTTTTTCTCAAGGAAATCCTATTTCAATTTGCTTGTTTTGTTTTCAAAAGGAAATCACATATTATCCAGTCACCATGCGTGTTGAAGAGTGTTTCGTATCCTGTTTTCATTTTTGCAATGTCATTCTCGTGATTCAGAGTGCTATCAAGTCAGTCAGAGAAATCGTTACTGAAAGTATGATATGCACACACATACACCAATCACACACGTTAAAAAACGACCCTGGTGTCTAACTCTGTCCCGTGAGGAGGCATAGTAAATAGGTACACAAATCACACACATACACACACACACACACATAACACATACGCACACACACACGCACGCACACACACATACACCCATCACACACACACACACCCATCACACACACACACACACACCCATCACACACACACACACACACACACAAGCCATTAGTGGCAATGGTACAAAAAAAAATTTTTAAGGATGAAAAACTAAAACATAGGCAACAAATAACTGTTACCAAATGCAACAAAAAGTAACTACTGGATTGTGTTATTTTCTCCCACCCCCTCTATATATATGTTTTAAAGCGGCAACTGCTGAGATCGATGGTTTAACAAGTTTATTCAAATATTCGAATAAAATTAGTGTGCGTATATATATATATATATATATATATATATATATATATATATATATATATATATATATACGTTGATTAATTAAGTTAATGTATATTGTTCTCATATAATTGCTTCCCCACAAGGGTAGAGTTTAACACAAAGTCAATTTTAATGTGGGAAAATCCAGCTCCCCAAAAGGTGGCACTCTGGATAGGAACAAAAATTAAAATATCCTCAGTCTAGAAGGATTTTCCTCCATTGATCGAAGTCAGAAATGGTGACGTGTAGTATTAGAATAGATACTACACTGTGCTTCTTCCCTTAAAAGTGCAGAGCTAATGAATAAATAAAATTATATAAACATTGTAAAGAGTCAGCGTGGAGTCCTGAGGAAACATGAAAATTTTGAAACGTTGATCGATTCACGTAGACTCCTTACAATGTTTATATATATATATATATATATATATATATATATATATATATATATATATATATATATATATATATATATATACTCAGGGGGGGGTTATTCAAAAGTAATAGACTAGTGAATTCAACGAGGTTGTTAGATAGTGCTCAATAAAAAGAGCTGATAATACTTGTTTATTGTTATATAAACATGTTTACATCCCGCTGCTACAAACGGCCATTTGTTTCAATCAAACAACAGATATCATCAGGCAGCGACTTGACTATTTTTTTAGGTAGGAACTCTTTAAAGGTTGGAGTTAAAAAAAAACTTAAAACACAGAACTTTAATTATAAGATGTAAAGAGGGAGGGGCAATCTAAAGAAAACTAATAAAAAAAAATATAATGGAGAGAGAATGATGAGGAGGAGAAAAAAGAAATAGAGAAAGAAAATAAATAGAGGAAAAAAAATATGGAGAAGAAAAAGAAAAAAACGATATAAAGGGTTATTATAAAGAAAACAAGGGCTAGAAGAGAAAAGAAAGAATGATGAAATATAGTTAAAGAGAGAAAGAGTGAAAGTAAAAATTAATAGGAAGGGAATTTTAAAATGTTAAGAGGATAGAGAAAAGGAAAAGATCTGCGTGTCAACTAATTAATGGACAATTATACATTACAATGACGGGACGCGTTATTACAACAACACAAACAAAAAACAGTCTTAGTCATATCTTATATATATATATATGTATATATATATATGTATATATATATATATATATATATATATATATATATATATATTTAAAATGTCTTGACTCAAAACCACATCTTTTTTCAAACGTGCTCAATAACTAGGTAGAGTTATTACAAGTGAAATTATATAAATATCAGAAAGCCCAATGCTCTTCTAAAAGTTTGTCTAGAACCCCTGAGGAGACAATTAATATCGACGAAACGTAGATTAATCTGCGTTGGGTTTTTCTGATATATATATATATATATATATATATATATATATATATATATATATATATATATATATATATAGAGAGAGAGAGAGAGAGAGAGAGAGAGAGAGAGGGAGAGAGAGAGAGAGAAATAAAAAGGAACGTTGGCGAAACCCAGTGTAATTTTAAAAAAAAAGGCTCAATGAACATAAAAGAGATATAGGAAATAGCAATTCTTTAAGTGCATTATTCTCTCATTCATTGCGGCATAATCATACCTTTGACTTCAAACAAGCAAAAATAGTTAAATTTATTTCAAATAAACCGCGCCGGAGACGTCTTAAATCAGCGCTTATGCTTAAGCACAATTAAACAACGTGGAGGTTTCTATAATGTAGCGTCATTAATAAATAAACTTTTATTAAAAGAACATAATTTAATTGTAGACACAGGTTAAGCCTCCCACACCATAGAAACACCTCCTCTAATGATGAACACATATAATCTCAATCAATAAATTACATAACGCAAAAATACACTCATTTCATTTCTGTTTAACACCTATATTTGAATTTTAACTGACATTTTTTTTTCCAAAACGAATATTAACTGCGTCATATTTTTAAAAAAATACATTATGACGCTATTAAAAATCTACCTCTTTAACAGCCCCCCCCCTCCTACCTTTATAATTTTGAATGTTTTTTTTGTTTTTTCCGTCACACTTTTCACGAGAAAATTTTTAAATATTTGTACTGGTGTTTTTGTTTTCTTAATTTCATTCATGCAGAGGAAGTCTCAAAATAAAGATGAAACGTTGATGAACACATAACTCGGTTTATTCCTTTTTATTTCGTTGGAATACTATTACCATTATTCTCATCATATATATATATATATATATATATATATATATATATATATATATATATATATATATATATATATATATAATGTTGAAAGTCCACGTATACTTCTAGTATATTGATTTAAAGGTTATAAGGGTTTTTTGAAGCATGAAAAACGATGTTACTTTTTGTATTTAATATTTTTGTTATTTTTTCCAGCATTTGGTTGACAACCCGTGCTGTGCCGATAGATATAAAATAGATTGGTTCGAGGTGCTACATAGAGCGGACTCCAAAAACCATTTAAAGATTTTGGAGTCTGTCTCTATTGCGGTGCGTAAACCTTCTTTGTGCCGGCAAAAGGAAACATCCAACGCATTGTTTCTCTTTGGGGAAATTTGAATATTTTCTCCCGCTTTTTCCCCCCTCCCTCGTTGTGCCAATATTTTAATCGTTTTTAAAGGTTAATAAATTTATTTTAGTGTCCCCTTACTTTTGGCACATTTAATAAGTTCCCCCTTAGAACTCTTTATTTTCGGCACAATATTATTTTGTACGCTATCGATTTTCTCCTGATGAGATGATAGCCGAAAGAGCTCTCGAGAAACTTCCGCTTATTATTTTCAAAACTATATATAAATTCTGTACCTCTAAACATTTATATATATATATATATATATATATATATATATATATATATATATATATATATAAAGCTGAACGTCTGTGTGTGTGTTCGGTCACAAATAGGCTCCTATATGGTTGACTATTATAGAAAACTGATCACATATAATGATAGAATATGTATCGAGACACAGGAATGGGTATGTTTGATCTGGCATAATGATGATTCATTAAAATTGTGGGGTCTGCGTACGCGCCTGGTCCACAAAGTATGGAAATAAAAAATTTAAAAACTTTTGCTCAACATACACCTCCAAACACCCGGGCAACGCCGGGCTGAAATGCTAGTATATATATATATATATATATATATATATATATATATAATTATTTTTTTACTACAATAATTAAATGCCTACAGACACTAGTGTTTCATCCTTTTGGGAATCTTCAGTGTAGGGTGTCCAATTAATACCAGTCAAAGGATTCGAACCCCGCAACACGAGACATCTCTGGCTCGATTAGCGAAGACTTAATCAATTCGGCTACCATTAACCGCGTGAAATAAAGTTGAATTTAAACATTTTAATTTTAAATGTTCATTTACGTCAGACAGACAGTGATCTAATCGTTATACGATTATCTATGCATAAGAGCTAAATTGACCGACTTTAATTCAACTGAAAGTGCTCAACGATAAGAAACGAATTTCTTAAAGGGGCTGTCATATATATATATATATATATATATATAGGTTCAGATGTTTTTATATCATGTTTCACTAAAATTGCAGTAAATATTACTCTAGTCGTATGCATGCTGTTTGGAGTATATATGTATCTTTGCATACCAGACGTATCTGATGCAAGAAGGTTGTATTACGCTGACATGCTGGAATGTAAAAAAAAAAAATTACAAAAATTACTCACGCTCGGGTGGATAATTTCGGTTGAAGCATTGAAAAACACGTTGAGAGAACTTGATTAACTAGTGGAGAGAACTTGAATGCTTACTAGACACTATCCTCGAGTGTTTTCAGTCTTTCTGTACAAGACAATTTGCACGAGGATACTCTTCCCTCCTGATTAAATATTCAAAATCACATGGTTTGTGAAGCCCAAAACAAAGTCACCTCGGTATGGCTATCCTACACTGTCTTATATATGAGAATTTGTGCACCTTTTCTAAGTAAGCTTGCTTGTAATACCGACACTAAGCTGGATAATCCATCAGACTAGATGAATTCTTGTCCTTGAATCCAGTAGAATCAAAAGACTAAAAGAAAGATATATCATAATTAACTGGTCAATAAACAAGAGAAAAATTAATATTACTAACTTCTTTTCTAACTCAATGTATGAGACACGAATGAGAACTTTAATGCAATATTTGAATATCTATGTATCTCATAGAGAGACCAGGAAAGAGCTCCTTGATTTTTAAGAACTTAGACTAAAATAAAATGAAAGTAAAAAAAAACAAAAAAGAAAAAAAAAAAGAGTCAACCATAGATGCATCATGGCGGAAAGATATGACACAAGGGTCGGAAAGTAGGATTAAAGAACCAATATCCTGAAGGACGAGCACTCTGGCCTATAAAAAAATACCTGGTACTCCTGTTGAGATTCCCTGGTAGGGGCACCTCAGGTGATTAGCAATAAACTAATCCCTTCTCAAAATACTAATCCCTTCTGAGAGCGTACCTCGAAGAACTGCACAGGGTCAGGAACATATGACAGTCAACAGAGAAAAAGTTATTTCAAGAATATATAGATGAATGCTGCTTTAGGGGCCAAGAAAAAAAAAATCCCCCGGTTGAGCTGAAAATGGTCACCCATGGAATCGTTAAGAATATTCACGATCTTTTCTCCAATTATATTTGGTACAAATATACTTCAGTTTATGTTCGACTTGTCCACCAAGTTTTAGTCATGAGTGTCCAACGGTTTTGTTTTTTTTATAGATATTGCTCTAGACAAGGCATGAGGCCACTCGATGTAAAGAGTTAAAAAAACAAAACATTTTGAACTACTTTAACCAGCCAGAACTTCAATAAATATATATACTATGTGTGATGATCTACAGTAGTGAAACATGGGCCCTGATAACTCGCCAAAGTGAAATCTTGGCAGTGGCACAAAAGAAGATGGAGAGGATAATGTTAGGCATCACTCTACAAGACAAAAAGACAAACATCTGGATCCGCCAACAAAAAAGAGTTATTGCCACCAATACTGCCATCAAAATACGTAGCCAAACAACATGACAACAGATGGTCCATTATCACAATGGAATAGACACCTCGTGAACATAAGAGGCCAAAGGGAAGACCAAGAATGAGATGGAGGGACGACCTGATACAATACATGGGTCCCACATGGCAATGGATAGCTCCGGACAGAGATAGATGGCTAAAGTCCAGGGAGGGGTTCATCATAGAGTGATAAAACCTTTATCGATATTGATATTTAACCCGCCAATGATAAGTGTTAGATGGATTCCAACCCAGAAAAAAACAAATTATTCTCTCTTTGCAAGAAAGTGAGGACAAAAGGACAAAATAAGAGAAGTGGGTTACGAGGATAGCCAAAGTAAACCCAAGGTCCACTGTCTATTCTCTTTTTCTCTCTGCTGGAGCACTTTGGTGATCATCTCATCAGCTGTAAAATGTTGTCTCAGTTATTAATGGATATCTGATATGGGCCTTTTGGCCGGGAGCAAGATTTAATGTCTTTTTTGATGCTGTGCTCCATCTTTTTTGCCATTAGATAAAAGGAAGATCTTTCTAGACTGAGACAATTTTTATTTTTGTCACACTCAGATTAACCCTTTGTGAGATGTTGGAATACTGCTACTATTTCCACCAAAGTCATAGAGGCACTGCATGGTGGATGAATGGTGGACCACCTGGTGTGATTTTGGGATAGTGTCTCGGTAACATCAAAGGTTTTCCCTGTCCAATCAAGGATTTTGTCAACCCACTTCTTCTTCTGTATATGTACCGTCTTCTTTTCCCTGAAGTAAACTAAAAAATTTAAAGTTTACATTTCAAAGAATGCCACAAATTTAGTCGGGTCAGACTGGATACATGAGTTCAATTCATACTTTTTCAACTTATCCCAATAACCACATTTTGCAAAAGAGAAAAAACATTTTCATCAGAAACAGAGAATTTAATCTCAGACTTAAAAAATAATTCACAGAAGTGTTCGCAGCTAGTCTGGGTAAATACATGCGGAACTAAGATTAAAGCAAAATATGCAACCTGTATTCAAAAGAAAACGTTATGTGCCATTTGCGTCCCTAGAAAAAAATCAACCAAGAGCTTGATAGACAGACAAGTGAGGACTTGGTGATCGCCGCATTACGCATAGATAGTAAAATTAAAACAATGATTCGCAACATAATAAAGGAAACTACCAATGATCCTTCAAGTAATAAAGACAGAAGCAGTGAATGATGAATTTATCAAAACTACAAAATTAGTACAAGAGAATTTTTACTTTAGACATCTACTGAGTCTGCGACCATGTCCTGCTTTATAGTGAAAGAGTCATTATCTTTAAAACTCTGCAAAAGCGAATACTTAAAGATTTCCACATGAGTCATCTCGGCACTAGCCGGATGAAATGTTTGATGCGCAGTTTTGTTTACTGGCTGTATATAAACCAAGATATCACCAATATGGTTAAAACATGTAAAGGGTAGCAAAGGCATCACCCATTACTCACAAATCCTGGTAAAAATCCGAACAATCATGGTTTAAGATACATATAGACGTAGCGGGACCACTAACTACTTGATAGTGGTGGATAGTTTCTCCAAATGGTCAGAGGTGCTAAGATGTAGGCAATCCATCACAGCGGTAACCAATTATTTGCTCGTTTTGGTGTTGATTGTTTGGTTAGTAATGCCACCTAATTGACTTTTTCAGAGATGAAAGAATTCTGCAAGATGTACCTAAAAACATCTCACAACACAATGGCCAAGCTTTTTTGTTTACATAGGCAAAACCACTTATCAAGGCCCAGAAGCCACTCGAGGATAAGGGTTAAGAGTGTACAGTAGTCAATTGGACAATATAGTAATCGTTAGTAATGGAAATTCGGTAAATTTGTTAACTTGGCTCATCAAGAACTTGTTTACGTTGGACTTGAAGACAACCATATTGTAGTCAGCTGGAAAGCAGGAAAACGGAAGACAATTCCACAGGCGTGCAGTTCTAAGAAAGAAGCTTTGTTCATGGAATCTACATTTAGGTTTAGGCACACATAAAGAGTGGGGGGAATTATTGATAGTGTTTTCAGCTAGATGAGTGTTTCTTGTGAAAGTTTGGCGAGCAGGGACCGTAGATTGAAGCTGAGTCGAGCACTTGCCAGGAAAATAATGATAAAGCAGAGACAAACTCGTAACATCTCTTCTGTGAGATAGAGGTTGAAGGGAAGAGAAAAGGACATCTCCTATGAGGCTACAAAGTCTATTTTGAACTCTATTAAGGCAGGACAAGTCCTTTCTAATAGCTACTTTAGTGCCATTTTTACTGTGTCCATGAAGCGTTCAGCTTTATGGACACAGTAAAAATGGTACTAAAGAAGGCTTATGGCTCACTCATAGAAAAGTCTCTACAAGTTTCTCCAAGTTTATCAGATTACTGCAAACCCTAACACACCAGCAGCCTGATCACCAGCAGAAATTATGTTTGGTTGTAAAATCAGATCAGTATTTGAAAAACTGTTGCCGAGATAAACTACACAAAATAGAACCTCTTCTGTACCTCTCAAAAAGTACAACCTTGAAGATAAAATTTACTTCAAGTATCTTAGAAATAATGTTTCCTTTTGGGAACTGGAGAGGATAATAGAGAGGATTAGCAACATTATCTACATAATCGAGGGTCCGAAATTCAAGCACAAAAGACATGTGAACCAGATATGGAAACATATAACGGAGAATAAAGATGATTTGCCACAAAAAGTAGAAGCTACTGAAACTGTCTACGACACATTTGATATTGAGCCTCCCAAAACTACACCAGAACCACAGCGTTCTGGCAGAAAAAGGAAGTTCACAAACCCACTTATAGTCTACCCAAAGAGAAAGAAATACTGATATACCTTTTGGAGTAAACAGCTTGGGGGGAAGGGATGTTGTAGCGGAATTACTTATGAATAAACTGATGCATATACAATGTATACTGGAAGGCAACGCATTAATGTAGATCTGGAGAACCAGCAGAGTTTGTTCGTTGGTGAGACAAATAACTCACATTTTTGTATGTTCTTGTTAATACGTTATTCTACTCTATTCCCGTGTTCTGTTTTCCTTTGTAACTAAGGTTATAACAAAAACTGAAACTCATTTTTCGTATATGCTTGTATATCCAAACAATTTAGGTTGCAATATACAGCTCATGTTAAAAGCACTACGCAAAATGCAGGATATCTCATAAAATGAAATGTGGTGGAGACAGAATGTATGAAAGATAAAATGGAAAAATTGATTGTAAAATCAGATCAGTATTCGAAAAACTGTTGCCAAAAAAGAACACACACACACAAAATAGAACCACACAAAAAAGAAAAAACACACAAAATAGAACCACACACAAAAAAAGAAAAAACACACAAAATAGAACCACACAAAAAAGAAAAAACACACAAAAAAAGAAAAAACCGACAAAATAGAACCACACACAAAAAGAAAAAACACACAAAATAGAACCACACAAAAAAAGAAAAAACACACAAAATAGAACCACACAAAAAAACACACACGCACACAAAATAGAACCACACAAAAAAAGAAAAAACACACAAAATAAAACCACACACAAAAAAAGAAAAACCCCACAAAATAGAACCACACACAAAAAGAAAAAGCACACAAAATAGAACCACACACAAAAAAAACCTACAAAATAGAACCACATGCAAAAAGAAAAAAAAACACACACAAAATAGAACCACACAAAAATAAAGAAAAAAAACGCAAAATAGAACCACACAAAAAAAGAAAAAACACACAAAATAGAACCACACACAAAAAAAAGAAAAAAAAACACAAAATAGAACCAGACACAAAAAGAAAAAACACATAAAATAGAACCACACAAAATAAAGAAAAAACACACAAAATAGAAACACATAAAAAGACAGGAAAAATAAAAAGCAGCTAAACAAGAGATTGACCAGTTTCCATCACTTTTTCCTGAAAACGTTTGTTGATCTGAATGAAACTGGTCAATCTCGTTTTCTTTTTTATTTTTCCTGTATTTGTTTTTTTCTTTTTCATCTTTGATACAATGTCTCTGCATTTCATTTGAACAGATATTGCATATTTAATCGACATATACAAATATACAACACATGTTAAAATCACTTAGCATTTTTTTTTTGCCAAAGTATGCAATGACTTAAGATGCATCAGAAATTATGCGTTGCATTGAACAAGTTTACACAGATAAACGATTTGTTATCTTAGATAAGAGACGCCTCGTTGGCTCAAACGAACAGAGACGATACACAACTTTTGCAAACTAATGACTTTAAAAGAAACAGAAGAAACCTATATAAAAGCTAAAACATCGTAGACAAAGAACTATGCAAGTTAAACATTTAAGATTCCAAGGTGACAGTGGCTAAGTGGTTAAGTCGACCGACTGACAACCCATGCATGCTAAGTTCGAATCCAGTCCGTTCCACAGAAACACTTTCAGGCAGTGAAGTTGGCAACCATCATATGGGCCCTCCTGTAAATACCTAATGTCTTTCTGAGAAAAGAACTTTTTCTAATTGAAAGATATCAGAAAAACCAATGCTAACAACAGAATCATCCGATTGATACAGTGTGAATGAAGAAATCGGATATCTGTCCGTCTATATGTTTATCTATATATCTTTCTGTCTATCTACCAATCTATCTGTCAATTTATCCATCACTATGTTTCTCTCTCTTTATATATATATATATATAATGCAACCTATCTTGGGTTGAACATATTGGGGACCAAACTGCCTCTAGCGTATAAAGCAATGCTCTTTGTGTTAACAAATAGAGCTTAGGCGTTTGGACAATGTTTAATCATTGTAATTTCGCATACTCATCTTAGCAGCAGTCAAATAACATAACAGAAGCGCTGACTATCACCTAGGCGGTCGAGTTTCAATCCTGGCTTGAAGTTGTTGTGAGTCTAGCCACACTGAAAAGCTGTGATACAGTGAAACATTATCTCTCTTTCTCTCTCTCTCTCTCTCTCTCTATATATATATATATATATATATATATATATATATATATATATATATATGAATTAAGTTTTGAAAAATATATAACAATTAAGCTACACATAATTTTCTGCAGTTCATCCTTGCCAGGTTAAACTGACGAATCCTCACAGATAAAACATGTAAAAGTCTGTAAAGCTTAATTGCCATATATATTTTCGAAACTTACTACCTAGTTCTACTTACGTATCAAGCAAACACACACACACAGATTCACACACACACACACACACACACATATATATATATATATATATATATATATATATATATACTAGCATGTATGCCCGGCGTTGCCTGGGTGTTTGGAGGTGTATGCTGAACAAAAAAAACAAAAAACAAAAAAAACGGTAAATTTGTTTAACTTTGACTTCTATTATGACCCCTTAACATTTATTGTTTTGGGCTCAAATCAAGTTATTAAGTTAGATCCATGTCCAAGGAACCTATATCTAAATTTTCAAGTTTTTAGACCCCAAATTATCGGAGGAGTTTGGTAGAGTTCTCAAAGGTGAAATCGTTGAACTTTGACCCCTTAATCGCCAAATTTCTGGCCAAACACCGATCACATCGATTTTCCCAAATCTCAGTACCCTATATATCAAATTTCGAGTTTGCAGACTAAAAATTGACAGAGTTATTGCGTAGGGAAATGTACACAGACACACAGACAGACAGACACACACACAGACACTTTCACTTTTATAGATATACTAGCATTTCAGCCCGGTGTTGCTCGAGTGTTTGGATGTGTATGTTGAGCAAAAAAAAGAAAAAGTGGTAGTAGGAAGGCAGGCTCGAACCCGTACCGCAAAGGAGGAAAAGAACGGGGTAAAACCTAATGTTTAGCTGTTACGATCACTGCCAAACCGGAAGCGCCATTTTTTAAAATTAAGGCTAGACAATCTAAAGGAGAGGATAATTTCCAAAAATATTGGCGAAAAAAGTGACCCCCCCCCCCCTGTAGAAAAGTGCCTAGTTGAAGGGGAAGATATTAATGTTTTTAGCCAATTTTTCGATATTTGTATGAAAGGTCGAACTTTAAACGATACTGATCTTGGTAAAATCCGTCGCCTCTATTGAAAGTTTAAGGCAGACATGCAAACAGACATACATACATACATTTATGTATTGGTAACTAAAAATTTTCGACCCAAACTAATGAAAAAGCTTGCCCTATCTCTGAATACCCTTTATGTAAAATTTCAAATATTTAGACCAGAAATTGTCTGAGTAATTTGGAAAAGACCGCAGAGGTCAATTTTTTTTAACTTTGAACCTTATTATGACCCCTTAAAATTTATTGTTTTGGGCTCAAATCAAGTTATTAAGTTAGATCCATGTCCAAGGAACCTATATCTAAAATTTCAAGCGCATAGACCCAAAATTGTCGGAGGAGTTTGGTAGAGTTCTCAAAGGTCAAATCGTTGAACTTTGACCCCTTAATCGCCAAATTTCTGGCCAAAAACCGATCACATCGATTTTCCCAAATCTCAGTACTCTGTATATCAAATTTTAAGTCTGTAGACAAAAGATAGACAGAGTTATGGCATAGGGAAATGTACACACACACACAGACACGTTCACTTATATATATATATATATATATATATATATAAATGTGTGTGTGTGTGTGTGTGTGAGTACATGAGTACATTTTTTGAGACACCCTATATATATATATATATATATATATATATATATAGGGTGTCTCAAAAAATGTACTCATGTACTCACATTTTGAATGAATTTATTTATTGACATAGAATGAAATCAAACAGTTTCGAATACAGAAGACAAATATAATTGAAGAATCATGTTCGCAAGTGTTCAAATTGATGATCATTGTTGTCAAAACAAGGCTGATAATAGTTAAAGTATGATGAGTATATTTTTGGAGACACCTTACATATATTTATATATATATATATATATATATATATATATATATATATACACGCACACACACACGCACACACACACGTTAAGCTCATTTCTCGCACTAACTAACAATAAACTAACCTAACATTTAATAACATTAAGAGGTGATTGGCTACCATATATTTTTTAAATGACAGAAACAACTGTCTGATAATAGAGTGTTTTTGTATGAATTTTAGAATATTTTTTAAATAATCATATATATATACATTGTAATGGTAGCTCATGGCGGGGGTTATAATGCAGATGGGGCGAGGCAATCCCCTTTTTTATATTCATCAGACAGATCACGTCCTCCCTCCCTCTGAACGCCCATACTTTAGAACTTGAACAGATGTAAGACTGGTAACCCCATGTTGACGCACCATTTGTCCTGACAACAAAGCATTCTCGGATTTTGTTCATTCTTCTCCAATACAGCGCATTATTCTCTTTGTCTCTTCGCAGACCTGCAAACCAAGCACTCGTGCATCATCCTGTAGCTTTTTCTGAATCTTTACTGAGGAGGCCAGAGCTGTAAACAGAATAGTGAGCGATTTTTTTGACTAGTTCATCAGTTGTTAGTAGCAAAGAATAAGCATCAAGGTACGTGAACCGGTTGATGGTTGTTGGTTTGTGTCGATCGTTACTGGTTGCCAGAACATGTCCTCCAAGGAGAGCGAGAGGGTTCGATAACACCATCTTTTAGAAGGTCATGAATTTTGGATTGTATAAACTGCTGGTGCGTGTCTTCTGGATTTTGTAGCAATAGGCTTACAACTAGGCAATAAATGTTTGAATAGTGGTGGAGAAATAAGTGGTGAAGAACGGCGCATACAGAGAAGGGATCTTTGTGACCCCTCAAAGGGTATTTCTACCTTAGAGTATAGTTTGAGAAAGTCATAGCCAAGTAAGATATCTGAGCAAAAAGAAAGGACTGAAAATTTGAAACGCGGGTAAGTAAACATTTTATATGCTAATGTTGTATAGCAGTGACCTAATGTACTGCTTGATAAGGCTGTTGATGCCATTAATATCTCCATGCAAGAAGTTTGTGTTGGTCAGTTGTACTTATGGACGATATTCGATGATATATAGTTTTCTGAGTTACCAGTATTCACCAGAACCTCCAGGATTATTCCATTCACTAAAAGTTTAATTACGGCTTTCGACAGACAATCAGGTGATGCAGCGGTTACAACAGATGCAATTGATGATTCACAAGCAGAAGTCACCTTTTTAGGGGAGCGATTTGATCAGTAGACTAATTGAAAACGTCCCCTCGTGCTGCAGCTTCTACAGACCACATCACGGGCAGGACATTTAATTTGTGGATGTCGTTGATTACCGCAAAAAAAAAAACATTTTTTCCTCGCTGCAGTCGAAACATGGAAGCACAAGAAAGCTCAAGTCACTGATGGTTTGGTGGTAGCGCCACATGGTGTGAGGTTGATATAAGATTCGGTTTATTTCTGGGCTGTTTCTTGAGAACGAGCAAAGTTGGAAGCGTTTTTCAAATTGAGTGTCCTCAAATTGAGTGTCCTTTCTAAGAGTCGTTAAATTGTAGGAGAGCGAATACCTGTTATGAGGGCATCACAAACTGCTTGGTCACAATGTTCTTCGGCCATTACTACCTCAAAGCAGCAATCCACAGTAAGTGAATCTGGCTTCTGTAAGAAATCCTCAATCGTTTCACCAGGCTCCTGCTTAGAGGTTGCCAAAAGATGTCTAGAATGAACAATGTTAGAGGGATTTATGAAAAGAGGCTGAAGCTTAGCAATGGCTGATTCATATGTCACAATTTGCTAGTAATTTGTGCACTGGATGGGAGGTGTAATTGGTAAGAAAGTCTAGTTTGCTAGTTGGTGGACAGTCGATTGACCTCAGGAAGTTGTTGAATGTACACAGCCAATGTGTCCAATGATTCGGAACGTGGAAGACGAATGAAAACCAGATAATAAGGCTTTATTCATCAGGTAAAATGCTGAAATAGAAAAATGAAAAATTGCTAGTAACAATTGTTAGTAACAATGCTAATATGACTATATATATATATATATATATATATATATATATATATATATATATATATATATATATATATATATATATAAAAGTGACCTTGTCTGTGTGTGTACAGAAGGTCGCTACAAAACTCGTCTGTCAATTTTTGGTCTACAGAACTGAAACTTGATATATAGGGCATTGAGAGTGAAACAGTTTCATTTGCAAGTTATTTTTTCAAGTGACGACTAGAAATAATGAAACGCTTTTCTTTTGGTGATTGTTTTTTTTTTTCACTGACAATCTTCCAATTCGAGTGAAAAATATCTTTTCAACCTTTATTTCTTTTTTAATAAAACGAGCAAAGTCAAACCATTCAAGCAATAAACGTTTGATAGAACAATATACACGTTTTATTTAACGAGAGCTGTTTAAAAAACGCCTTAAGAAATTTAAATGTTTATTATACCTTCAAATCTCAGCATAAAATTCAGTACGTATTTAAAATTACACTTATTAAAAAAATACAGAAAAATCTTTATGATGTACGTACTTGTCATGGAACAAATATATCATATTCCAAAAATCACATGGTTTGGGCTCTTAATTTTTCTATTTAACTAGTCATCGAAAATATTTAGTTGTCAATACTCAACTAAAGATAAACTTATCCCTAGAGATCAGTAGGAGATTTAGGCCTATAGAAAAATTTTGATTTGGTTTTAGTCGGTAAAAGTTGCTGCTAAGAGGTCAAAATTGAGAAAAAAAAGAAATAAACATTGATCTTGGGAATTTGACTAAACATGGATGAAAATTTTAATTTGATTTGAGCCCAAAAAAATAAATGTTAAGCGGTCAAAATCGGCGTCAAAGTTTTAAAATTTTTTTACCTCTGTGGTCTCTACCAAATTACTCGGCCAATTTCTTGTCTAAAGAATTGAAATTTTACATAAAGGGTATTCAAAGATGGGGCAAGCTTTTTAATCGGTTTGGGTCAATAATTTGAGCTGGCAAGGAGTCAAAGTTCAAAAGATTTTACCTTTGCAGTGTCTAGCTAATTTCTCCGCCAATTCTGGGTCTAAACACTTGAAACTTTAGCTGTAGTTAACTTGGACATGGGTAAAACTTTGTATTTTGATTTGAGGCCAAAATAATAAATGTTAAGGGGTCAAAATTGGGATCAAAGTTTAAAAAAGTTTATCTCTACGGTCTCTATGAAATTACTCAGACAAATTTTGGTCCAAACATTTGAAATCTTACATAAAGTGTATTCATACATAGGGCAAGTTATGAACAGTACATAGGGCCCGAGCAAAACTGGGCTGAACTGCTAGTATATATATTCATATATTTAATAATTATTATAGTAAATAATTATGCCAGCTCCTTTAAGAAACTCGTTTCTTATCGTTGAACACTTTACACTTGAAATGAAGTTGGTCAATTTAGCTCGCATGAGCAGATCATCATATAATGATTAGATCAATCTGACAGACGTTAAAAACATTTAAAAATAAATGTTTAAATTTCAACAATATTTCTCGTGGTTAACAGTGGCCGAATGGATTTGGTCCTTGCTAATGGAGTCAGAGATGGCTTTGTTGCCAGGTCCAACTCTCTCGACCGGTGTTAATCGTGATACCCTGCAGTGATGATTCCCGAAAGGATGAAACACTATTGTCAGTAGGTATTTAGCAATTATTATCGATGCCTCCGTTCAGTCTCGAAAGACAAAGGATACCCCCTGTAGGGGCAGCTGCGTATGTAATTGTGAGGCAATGGTTGCGCAATCCCCAACCACACCTTTCCTGAATTGACACTGCTTGAGTTCAGTGTCAAGAAGTTCAGGACGACTGGAAACAATGCCGAGATAAGCGAAGAGCACATACAGTACCTGGAAGTCCCAAATGGTCACCCATCTAGTACTGGCCAGGCTCATCATTGCTTAACTTTGGTGATCTGACGGGAACCTGTGTGTCAAACGTGATTATGCCATATATATTATTATAGTAAATAATTATATATGTGTGTGTGTGTGTGTGTGTGCGTACGTTTGTGTGTGCGTACGTTTGTGTGTGCGTATGTTTGTGTGTGTGTGTGTGTGTGCGTGTGTAAGAGAGTATAAAAGTGTTTGCGTGTAAAAAAAAAAAGTGACCTTGAGTTTACTTTCGTCAGTCTCATAACTCTCGCTTCTCTTATTTTCTTTTTTAGTCCTCACATTTCATCAGCAATATTGTTTTCCAAGTGGGAATCTATCCTGCTACCAATTATTGTTGACTGGTTTTTAACAATGAAGTATTATTCTAGCCATTTACATCTAGTGGATTCATACCTCCTTTGGAGCGATTTCCACTCAAAATTGCTTTAACTAAAAATGAGTCAAAATACTACCTAAAATGCAATACTATTACCACATTGGAAGAGGTGCTGCTCAGGGCATTCTTTACCGTTTGGGAGAGTACAAAACCAACTTCGAAATCTAGTGAGAGAAGTTCTCTTTACTTTTCACCAGCATCTTATTTCAGAAGAGAGAGTTTTTTTTTTTTTTTTTCTTTTACAAAGGAGTCATCACTTATCATGGTCCGGAGGTCACTCGAGGATAAGGCTTAATAAGCATGCAGTGGTGTGTGTAGGTCTAATCTTCTATTATATAAATCTCACCTGCCCGTTTAAATGTATGTACGTATGTATGTATGTATGTATGTATGTTTCTATGTATGCCTAAAACGTTCGACAGAGGTGACAGATTTTCACGAGATCAGTATCGTTTTGAAGCTTTACCCTTCGGACGACAAATATCGAAAAATTGGCTAAAAACATTAATTCCTTCACCCTCAACTTGGCACTTTTCTACAAGGAGGGGTCGCTTTTTTCGCCAATATTTTTTAAAGTCATCCCCTCTTTTTGATTGACTAGCCTTAATTTAAACCTTCGCCACTTCTGGTTTGGCGATGGATACAACAGCAAAGACGTCATGTTTTGTTTTTTTATCTCTCCACTTGGGATACTTACCGGGGTTCCTTTCAACACCACCTCTCCACACCCAGGCAATACCAGGTACCCCCGCTAGTATATTCTAAAATGTAATGAACCTTGATAGACTTTGTTCCATCTTGTCAAGAAATAAAATCCTCACGGTAACAAAAGTCTATTCAATTACATCATTGTTAAAAAAAACAATGGCTGACTGTAATGGAGCTTGGTGTTTGGAACAGAATCTGTGTGCGCATATATGAGTTGCCTTCAATAAGTTTCCAGACATTTTTCATATTATTTTATTTTATTTTTTTATTTTTTATTTTTTTACTCGGTGATCACCACTTATCAAGGCCCGGAAGCCACTCAGGGATAAGGGTTATTGCAAGTACATTACGTTAGTGTGGAGATTTGATGAAGTGTTTACTTAAGGGGGCGGTTCATTAGGAATTTGTTAACGTTGGACTTGAACACATCCAAGTTGTAGTCCAGAGGGAAGCAGGCAGACGGAACAGAGTTCCACAGGCATGCAGTTCTAAGAAAGAAGCTTTGTTCATGGAATCTGCGTTTTGATTTAGGCACAGATATAGAGTGGGGGAAATTTTTCACAGTGGATTCAGCTAGACGGGTGTTTTTCGTGAAAGATTGGCGAGGGGGGACCAGAGATTGGAGTTCAGACGAGCACCTGCCATGGAAATAACGATAAAACAAGGATAGACTCGCAACGTCTCTTCTGTGGGAGAGAGGTTGAAGGGTAGAGAAAAGGGCATCCCCCACTAAGCCACGAAGTCTATTTTGTACTCTGTCAAGGCAGGATAGGCTGTTTTTAGCAGCTCCTGCCCAGATATGGCAACAGTATTCCATCCTTGGACGTACTTGGCTTTTATATAGATAGAGAATTGCATCAGTAGTGAGATATCTTCTGGAGCGGTAGAAGGATCCCACCATCTTTCCAGCAACCTTGGCAACAGACTTGATGTACGTGTTCCATTTCAGATCAGGAGTAAAGGTCAAACCCAGAAGCTTGTCAAAACACGGGGCCTCACCCAGACGAGAGCCATCCATCACAATTGATGCCCGATGGGGATCAGAGCGTTGATGATGTAAGGATAGGAGTTTGGTTTTAGATGCATTAAAGGTAACCAGCCACATCTTCCCCCACTGAACCACGCGCTCAAGATCAGAGGAGAGAGAATCAGAGAGAACTTTGTCATTTACAGCCTTTGATGTGTTGCCGTAGATGGTCGTGTCATCAGCATAGATGTCAACGAATGATTTAAGTATGTGTTTAGGGAGGTCATTGACGTAGATCAGGAAGAGAGTTGGGCCCAGGATTGACCCCTGAGGGACTTCAGCATTTATATTGCAGGCCTCCGATTTTTGTCCATCTACCACTACTCTTATGAGCCTATCGGAGAGAAATGATTTAATGATTGAGAAAACATTTCCAGTTATACCGTAGCTGGAAATCTTGTGAAGTAGACCCTTATGCCATACCTTGTCGAAGGCTTTTGATATGTCAAGAGCAATTGCCCTAGAAAGGAAGCCTTTGTCAAGAGATTCACTAATCCTGTGGGATATAACCGTCAGCACATCTGCGGTAGATCTTGCAGAGCGGAAACCATATTGTGTGTCACTAAGAAGGTTATTCCTGCTGAGGTGGTTGACTATTTCTCTATTTAATATGGATTCCAGCAACTTACTCATAATATACAGGAGACTTATTGGTCTGTACTGAGAGGGAGATGACTTATCACCTGAATTCTTAAATACAGGGCAAACTGATGAAGTCTTCCAGAGAGTCGGAAAGCACTTCTCCTTAAGGCAGCGCTTAAATAGTTTTGTAAGTATGGGAGCAAGATCTGGTTGGAGCTTTTTTAACACTATAATTGGGATGCCATCAGGGCCAATTGCTTTACTGGAATCTAGGTTCTTGATTAGCTTGGCGACCTCATGCACGGATATTTGTATGTTACCTAGCTTGTTCTGTGTTATAGGAGGAAACATGGGGAGTTGATGGCCTTCGTCGCATAGGGTAGAATTAGCTGCAAAGTTCTTTGCAAATAGTTTGGCCTTGTCTGACACTGACGAGATGACGTCTGGTCCATTGATAATGGTTGGGATAGAACGCACACTTCTGTTCAGGATCCTATTTGTTATTTGCCAAAACTGGTGGGAACCAAGCCGCTGATCAGCTACCTTGGATTTAGCAGACTGGACATATAGCTCTCTTGCATTTTTTATTACTCTTTTACAGTGGTTGCTGGCAGTCCTGAAAGCAGCTTTAGTCTCAGTGCATCTAAAAGTGATTTCTGTGCACGATAGCAGCAGCACATTCCGGGGAGAACCATGGCTGGCTGTTAGGTTTTTGTTGGAATTTTTTAGATGGTATGAATTGGTCTATGCCTACAATTAACCATTCGGTCAGATCTGATACTATAGAGGACACTTCCTTTTTAAAAATGGAGTGCAGAGGTAAATCAGATATGAATGTACGGAAGCTATCCCAGTCAGCCATAGAGTATGGGTATACAGTACGGTGGAGGGGTACGTCTGGGGACTTCTTACATTTCGTTTTTATCTTAACTGATACGACAAAGTGGTCGGAGGATCCTAGAGGAGAATGAACGGAACATGAACATAGCTCAGGGGAAGTTGAGAGAAAAAGGTCTAGGAGGCTTGCATATTGACCGGGTGTATCGGGCACACGAGTGGGTTCGCGAACAATCTGAGTGAGGTCATAAGCAATGGCAAAATCATGACAAAACCTCCCCTCATCGTCTGTCTTATTTGAATGAGTCAGCCATTCCACATTATGGAAGTTGAAGTCACCACAGATGTGGATGTTAGCCGAGGGATGTGCAGACAGTATGTGGTCTTATTTTCTCAGATATGCTCCGCTGTTGTGGGGCCGATAGAGGGCAAATATAAATGCAGTTGTGTTAGCAAGTGCAACCCTGAAGCACATATAGGGTAAATATAGGATCTTCTCTAGAGATATCCCTGCCACACAGGAATTCATAAGAGTAGTGGTAGATGGACAAAAATCGGAGGCCTGCAATATAAATGCTGGAGTCCCTCAGGGGTCAATCCTGGGCCCAACTCTCTTCCTGATCTACATCAATGACCTCCCTAAACACATACTTAAATCATTCGTTGACATCTATGCTGATGACACGACCATCTACGGCAACACATCAAAGGCTGTAAATGACGAAGTTCTCTCGGATTCTCTCTCCTCTGATCTCGAGCGCGTGGTTCAGTGGGGGAAGATGTGGCTAGTTACCTTTAATGCATCTAAAACCAAACTCCTATCCTTACATCATCAACGCTCTGATCCCCAGCTGGCATCAATTGTGATGGATGGCTCTCGTCTGGGTGAGGCCCCGTGTTTTGACAAGCTTCTGGGTTTGACCTTTACTCCTGATCTGAAATGGAACACGTACATCAAGTCTGTTGCCAAGGTCGCAGGAAAGATGGTGGGATCCTTCTACCGCTCCAGAAGATATCTCACTACTGATGCAATTCTCTATCTATATAAAAGCCAAGTACGGCCAAGGATGGAACACTGTTGCCATATCTGGGCAGGAGCTGCTAAAAACAGCCTATCATGCCTTGACAGAGTACAAAATAGACTTTGTGATTTAGTGGGGGATGCCCTTTTCTCTACCCTGCAACCCCTCTTCCACAGAAGAGACGTTGCGAGCCTATCCTTGTTTTATCGTTATTTTCATGGCAGGTGCTCGTCTGAACTCCAATCCCTGGTCCCCCCTCGCCAATCTTTCACGAAAAACACCCGTCTAGCTGAATCCACTGTGAAAAATTTCCCCCACTCTATATCTGTGCCTAAATCAAAACGCGGATTTCATGAGCAAAGCTTCTTTCTTAGAACTGCACGCCTGTGGAACTCTGTTCCGTCTGCCTGCTTCCCTCCGGACTACAACTTGGATGTCTTCAAGTCTAATGTTAACAAATTCCTAATGAACCGCCCCCCCTAATTAAACACTTCATAAAATCTCCTCACTAATGTGATGTACTTGCAATAACCCTTATCCCTGAGTGGCTTCCGGGCCTTGATAAGTGGTGATCACTGTGTAAAAAAAAAAAAAAAAAAAAAAGCCATCCTTAATGTAGGCACATATTCCATGCCCATGGTGATCTTGGGGGTCAGATTTAGCTGTTAAATTAGAGTATCCGGTAATTATGAACTCATCTAGGGAAGTGGTCGGCCCTATTCCAGTTTCACTTAGAAATAACATGTTCGGTTTCGTCTCCTGTAATTGGGTTTCAACCTCTGGAAGGTTGGAACGTAGACCCCTGATGTTGGAGAAGGAGACCTGGTAGTAGGGGTCTACGTTGGAAGATGGGGTTCTAGGTTTAATCGAGTTTTTATTCTGGAGATATTTCATGTTGAGGTTTTGGGATTTGTGGAATAGGTCGGCATACTTGGTTAGAGCAGTACAGAGAGGGAAAGTAAGAGAGAAAAAGACAGGAAATTTTTTTTTTTTGTAGCACATGAAAAGGTAAAGCCGTAACAATTACCCACTAGTATGGCATCGAGAGGCCCCACCAGAGACTACTGCATGGTCCAGATCCACTCACCAAATGGCAATACAGCAGTCCCAGTACTTTGCGCCTGCTGATAGGACAGCCTCCTTAATGGTTAATCCAAGTTTCGGGTCCCTGACTATCAGACGGATAACGTCAGCCCAGACAAAACGTTTACCTCCAGCACCCTTACTAGTGACATGGCCACAAGGACAGACAGAGACAGAAAAATTTCCGACATCTCAGATTACTGGTCACCAAGTACTACCGACCTTTAAGCAGCTTTTTCGGCAAGACTGGAGATTGGGTGGAAATATAGTTTCTAACCCAAAATCCGATAAAAGGAACTACTTACTGTAGTCAGCGGTACGTTGTCATGACGACGAAATATAAGCTGTAGCATATGTTTTTCAGAAGTTAACCGTTTTAAATAAGATCTTTTAAAAAAATAAACAATATGAAAACTTTTTTATTTTGATCTTTTCAAAAATTAAATAATATGAAAACTTTTTATTTTTTTTAAATGAGCAGATCTTTTTTAAAAAAAAAAAATATGAAAACTTTTTATTTTAAATTTTGGTGCTCATACATTTTTGGTATCGCGCTATTTTAAAATATTTTTTTTTGTGTTAAATTCAGGATTTTGGTATCGCGCTATTTTAAAATATTTTTTTTAGGTTAAATTCAGGATTCATATATATTTTTTTATTTTAAGCTCAGAAAATCAGAATAAATTATCAGAACATATTAAAAATATTTTTTAATATATTAATAGAACTTTGTATAATTTTAAAATATGAAAACCTTTTTTTTTCAATTTAAATTAAATTGAATCACGTGATTATTAAACCATGTGAGTTATTATAAATTATACAAATTCATTAAACACGCGCCAGGTATTGCAATTTAAAAATTTTCACGTCTATTCTGTTTCATATTTTTTGAAAAAATTATAATTTGTTCATTTCCATTTATTTTAAAGTGTATTCTTTCAATAATTTCCATTTATTTTAACGTGTATTCTTTCAATATTTTGGGAAAAAAATTGAAATCTATTAATTTTCACGAGTATGGATTATGCCAATAAGGAAACAATTGTTAATCAAATATGTACATTTGATGAAATAAAAGAAAAGAAATAGACTTTCGCATATTTATCCTCGTTAAAGGATGACGCGATAAAAACGGCTGCCTCTTTGGGACTTATAATGAACAGCAGTTTCTGCGACAAATGTGAAAAACAGCGATTCTTCTATAAAGCTACAAAAAAGATAGATGGATTCATTTGGAGATGTCCATCGTGTAGATCAGCCAATTCTGTCAGGAAAGGCTCGTTTTTTGAAAACCATCAAATTTTGATAGTAATATTTTGTTGGAGCCTAGAGCTACCACATGCTATGATCAGAAGAGAGATAGGTGATGCCGATTCTCACACGATTGTTGACTGGATGAATTTCATCCGTGAGATTTGCGAGGAAGATCTCCTCAATCATCCAATTATGCTTGGTGGGATTGACGAAGAAAACAAGCCGAAAGAAGTAGAAATAGACGAATCATACTTTCTTAAAAGAAAGTATAACAGAGGACGAGTTAAGAAGGGTGTCTGGGTGTTCGGAGCCGTCGAATGGGGCTCGAATCTATGTAATATTACCAGAGTCGAAAGCAGGGATCGGGACACTCTATTCCCGATAATTAATTCGTGGATCCTACCAGGGACACGGATTTTATCTGATGGATGGGCAGCTTATAAAGGCCTGGACCACTTCGACCATGGAAAGTATTACCATGACGAAATCATCCATGAAGAAAACTTTGTTGATCCGATCGACCCGTCTATACACATCCAAACCATAGAAGGTTTATGGTCACACTGTAAAAAAAAAATGAGGAAAGTTGGTAAAAAAACCTTTGATACGCATATGATGGAATTCATGTGACGAAAAAGACAAAAGGGAGAAGTCTTTCCCCGTATAATTAAATGCATCCCGGAACAATATTTATTTTAATATAAAAATTTTAAAAATTTAAAATTTAAAAAGATTTGTGAACAATATTTCATGAAACCTGAATTTAACCTAAAAATATATTTCAAATAAAAAAGTTTTCATATTTTTTTATTTTTTAAAAAGATCTGCTTATTTAAAACGGTTAACTTCTGAAAAACATATGCCATAGCTTATATTTCGTCGTCATGACAACGTGCCGGTGACTACGGTAAGTAGTTCCTTTTATCGGATTTTGGGTTAGAGACTATATTTCCACCCAATCTCCAGTCTTGCCGCTTTTTCTTCACCCTTTGTCAGAAAAATCACTCATTGAATGAGGACTGAGGGACAAAAAAGGAGAAGCGAGAGTTACTGGAGCTGCCGATAACACATCCACTGTATTATCTACTCTCCATTTAAAAAAAAAAAAGGGGGGGTAATGGGTACAAGTGACTTATTTATATCTAAGTAGTAAGTCCAGTGCTAAGTTAACAATTCAGGACACTTGATGATAATCTCCCCTCCCATATTAATGGGTGGAAGTTTGTTGTTATCTATCGAGTTTGAATCATTTGAGTTTCACCTTATAATTAATTAAAATCCAATAATTAACTATTATCAATTTGTAAAGTCGGCTTAATATCTACATTCGAGTTTAGATAATTATTCAAGGTTTTACTTTTATTATGGGCACTTCTATTAATAGTACACACATGATACTCTAGTCCTCTTCAAGTAATCTCCTGCATTGCAGCCGGAGGAGATGCACTTATTGTACCATTCCAACAACTTCTGGAAGACCCCATGGAAGTCCTTTTGTGTGAGCGTGTTAATGACCCTTATCACAACCTCTTTCATCTCCTCAATTGTCTCATAACGACAGCCTTCAAGGTTTTCCTTGAGCTTAGGGAATAACCAAAAGTCACAGGGAGCAAGGTCTGGACTATAGGGAGGGTGAGGAACTGTCAATGCCCATCTTGGTCAAATAGTATGTGACAAGGATGGAGTTGTGAAATGGTACATTTGCACAAATCTTCTGCATCCTCAGTTCCTCATGAATAATTGTGTGTACAGTTCCCACACTGACATCAAACTGTGCATTTATTGTCTCTATAGACACACGATGGTCCTTATCCATGGAATTCTTTATTTGGCCCATCAACTCTGGTGTTCTGACTTCCTTATTCCTACCACACCTCTCATCGTCTCTCGCAGACTCCCTGCCTTTCTTGAGTCTCTTATGACACTCAAAAACTGATGCTCGATTCATGGAAGATTATCTAAAAGCAGTTTGAAGCCATTCATACGTTTCTGTGGCATTTTTTCCAAGATTAAAACAGAATTTTATTGCATATCATTTTTCTAAAGTGTCTTCACGTCCAGATTGCATTTTTAAAATTCACCAGCTGTGACAGTCAGGCTTTAGAAGGATGAATTCCAATACCTGCTGTAGCTGTTCATTTGAACCTGACATCAGTAAAATTTGTCAGTCATCTCATAAGATGTACAGCAATTTTTGTATTAATGTCTTAAATTTTTAAGTGTCTATGACAATTTTAAATGCCTGTACAAAAAAGTCTGGAAACTTATTGAAGGCACCTTGTATGTATTAGTTCACATTATGGTTTTGATATCCTTCTTTCTTAAACTGCACGCCTGTGGAAGTCTGTTCCGTCTGCCTGCTTCCCACCGACTACAACTTGGATGTCTTCAAGTCCAACGCTAACAAATTCTTAATGAACCGCCCTCTTAAGTAAACACTTCATTAAATCTCCACACTAACGTAATGTACTTGCAATAACCCTTATCCCTGAGTGGCTTCCGGGCCTTGATAAGTGGTGACCACCGTGTAAAAAAAAAAAAAAAAAAAAAAAAAACTTATACATCTATCAAATAATAACGTTATTATTGAGAAGACCATTCTTAACATGAGGAAGAGAGGGTGTTTTGTAACTATTTTATACTTTCACCTAACAATTTAATAAACAAAAATATTGTACAAATTGAATTTAACTTGAAAAATAATTTCCCCCACTCTACTGTACACTCTTTAACCCTTATCCTTGAGTGGCCTCTGGGCCTTGATAATGTGGTGATGCCTTTGTAAAAAAAAAAAAAAAAAACACTGTGTAAAAAAAGAATAGAACAGAAAAAAAAGAGTCTCAAATCAAATAGGTCCCGCACTATCGGGCAAGCTCCAACCTGTTTCATTGTTGCGTCCCCGTGCCAATTTTATAAGTACTTTAATGGAATGTCTTCTGATGAACTCAGAGTACTTATGCCAATTGATGTAAATAATCCCAAGCAACACGACACGCAGCAAAATCCCTTTCCTTCGCTATTGAGGTTCCTAGATGCCAGAAAACCTTCTATTCCAATAGTTTCTTTCCTTGGACAGCTAAACATTGCAATTTGCTTCCGAGTTACTACTTCTCTGACTATAGTAACATGCAAATGAACAGACATCACACTACTCAACTCCTGACAATCCCTTATAAATATGATTTCAAATAGTAGCTATACACCTTGTTTGGGGTGAAAAAGAGTTTAAAAAAATAAATAAAAAATGAATGAATGAATGAATGAATAAATAAATAAATAAACATCATCATCATCATTATTATTATTATTATTATTATTATTATTATTATTATTATTCTTCAGATAATAAAATAATGTAATATGACCCCGCTCCCCTCAAAATTCACTTGCTGGGGACTACATAAGGTTCCTTAACTGGTTAAATGTGATGTTGCTTCTTATAATTATTAGTCACAGAGCAAACACTTTCATTGAGGATGTCATCTTATGTAATAATAAAAAAAAGTTTACCTAACCTTTTTTCTTATTAAATAATTCTAGTATTTCTGAAGATAGTGATCCAATAATGCTGTAAGGAAACTTTGAATATCGCCAAGAGCGAAATAACTCCTGTAAGCTCTCTGTTCATATGTCACCCATCACTATAAGGTGTCCCTATCTTCTTCTCTTCAACCTTTCTCTCACAAAAGTGATCTTGCTAATCTCAGTCTCTTCTATAAATACTATCTATGGCATGTGTTTTTCAAAATTGTCTGATCTATTTCCTGCTTCTTTTGTTCCAGCTCGTTTGACTCGTTGATCTAGTGGTCTGCATTAATTCACTGTTTTTCTACCTCATTGTAATACAGCATCCTATTCTGACAGCTTCTTTCCAAGAACAGTAGGCTTGTGGAATTCTCTTCCTGCTGGCTGTTTTCTCCATATGTTTAACTTTGGTCTTTTCAAGACTAAGGTCAATAGCCATATCTGGTCTTTGTGATAATCATCTTTCATTCTTGTTAGATCCTTACATTAAATGGCTTCACACCTTGTCTGGACTGATTTCCATAAAAGAAAAGATAAATTAACTAAATAATTAGTTAAGAGAACTTTACTCTATCTTTCGTTCTCTCTCTCTTTATATATATATATATATATATATATATATATATATATATATATATATATATATTTATATAGACAACTACTAACACCCGAAAGTATCCTGTGCCTTTATGAGGCCACCGTTTGCACATGTATGGAGTATTGCTGTCATATTTGGGCTGGTGCATCTGCTACTAGTCTCTCGCTCCTTGGAAAGGTTCAAAAGAGAGTCGCAAACCTGATAGGCCCTGAACTGGCATCTAAGTTTCAGCCTCTGTCCCATCGACGAAATGTTGCATCCCTCTGCCTGTTCTACAAGTATTTTAGTGGTGAATGCTCTGACGAACTGCAATCACTTGTGCCCCCACGACGTGAGCACCCTCGACTAACCCGACAGGCTGCTAAATCCCACCCCCACACTGTAGAGATCCCTAGATGTAAAAGATCTTTCTACTCCAATAGTTTCTTCCCCAGAACCGCTAGACTTTGGAATTCTATTCCAGGTCCCTGCTTCCCCAACAGTACTGACGTGCAGAAGTTCAAGTGTAACGTGAACCGACATCTTGCTGCCCAAATCCCTACATAGTACCCCAGTAGTTGTTGCCCCTGATAGTAGTCCCCTACACCAAAGTGGAAATTTTCCTTGTTTGGGGTGAAAATGTAATAAAAAAAAAAAAAAAAAAAAAAAAATATATATATATATATATATATATATATATATATATATATTGAGCACTTTCAGTTGAAATAAAAGTCGGTCAACTTAGCTCTTATGCGCAGATCATCGTATAATGATTAGATCACTCTGACAGACGTTAAAACATTTAAAAAAATAAAATGTTTAAATTTCAACAGTATTTCTCGTGATTAATGGTGGGCAAATGGCTTCTGTTGCCGGATTTGAATCTATCGACTGGTGTTAATCGTGACACCCTGCACTGATGATTCCCAAAAGGATGAAACACTAGTGGCTGTAGATATTTATTATAATATATATATATATATATATATATATATATATATATATATATATATATATATCCAGAACCAATTCTCTCCAGAAATAAAACTTTAAAAGAGGAAGGATGAGCATTACAACCTTTTTTCCACACATTATCAGACGTTATCCATCTATAAGAAATTAGAAAATATTTCCTGCACAAACCAAGAAGGGGATATACACTTCCAAAAGCTTCATACATTAAGCTTGACAAACTAAACTTGGTAAATTTTGGAAAAGGACCTAAAAACCCCATTGAAATTTTGGAAAAGGACCTAAAAACCCCATTGAAAGTCTTCATTCGATGCTTCAGCATTCGGGACCGTACCTCACAAATTCTATCTTCAGAATGTAGCAATTTTGCTCTGGGAGAGAATCCCAAAGCAAAATAATTTGGGTTGCAAAAGCCGTCACAACATTATAGAAAGCAATGTTGTGGCGGCACTTCTACACGATCAGAAATTTTGGAAATCGTAAAACTGAATTTCACATGAAAACAATGGTATCTACATATTCCTTGTATTTTTAAGGTGAGTTTATCCAAAAATTATGAAAATCGATAAGGTAGATAATTATTTATTAAAGAAAATAGAAAATAGAATTTGAAGAAAACAATCATATTTGCTTATGTAAGACAGAAGAGTTCAAAAGGGAAGTAATTTTCCATTTCGATTTAAACAAGATGGCCGCAATTTTTCACTTGCTAGCACGATTAAAGTTGTTGTTTTTTTAATAATTCAGTAATATTCAGGTAATTTTGACTGCATAATTTGGAAGCTAACATTGTAATTTATTAGAATTGGCAAAAAAAATCAGTAGAAACCATTGTTTTTTTATCTGGAAACTCCGTTTATCGACTGCAAAATTTCGTTCTGATAGTGTAAAAGCACTGTTGAGGCACATCCTTAAATAATCAACAAAGCAGGAAAAGGCCTTAATTATTGAAGTTAACTCCATTAAATGCAGAAGCTTCAGCTTCCTGCCAACATAATTCTGCAGAATATAATTTGCACTCCCACAGATTTTCTGAAGAGTTGAACTACATACTATGTAGCCAACAAATATCCTAGACTTTAAAGACAAGTGATACTCTCCCAGTCGAGCTTCAGTTTAAGTTTACTAAACTTTCGCCTGATTAATCTTCCCTTGACCCCAACATGGACACCAAAAGATATAAGACCCAAAATTCTGAAAACTTTTGAGAGACTTTCTATTCTAAGGTGCATACTTGGACTGAATAAAGTCCTCAAAGCAAGTACTTCAAAAGCTTACTGAGTTCACCCAGTACTTTTTCTTGGAAGGAGTACCAATCCAAACTCCTCTCGGTCTTCCACTGACTTCTTTGTTTGGTGCAATGAGCTCATATCTAGCCCAAAACTATCATCATATTGATAAGGGTACGTTAACTGGCCAGTGGTAATGTACCTGTTCGAACTAACATGCGCATCAACGCATACAAAAAACAAGGCCTTGCCAGCCTGGTAACTGCCCAAATTCAAACAGTCTCTCTGACTAACAGCAGACTGCTTGAACAACTCGATCTGCCTCTCCTTAATAATAGACATAATGCCTCCATTAACTTCACACTTAAATCTTCCCATAAAATTCTAGGTGTCCACACTCAACAATTTATAGACAAGACTGGAGTTCCTAAAATGCCTATAAATCTGAAATTTGTCCCAGCAATATTGATAGCAAGTTGCTATCCAGGAAAATTAAACATAATTGCCTCACAGTTTTCTAACTGCAACATGACCCTCACTAAGTCAAACTCGCCAGCACTTAGTAAGTCCTGGTTCAAGAATGGTAACTTTAACCAGCATTATTGGCAGTGTATCGAAGAGCACTGGGATGTTGACTGAATCGCTTCGCATACTGCTGTCTAAATTGGATATGGCTTGCATGACCTCATCTCAGAATGCCTTGGCCTGAGAAGCATCCACTTTTCGAAATTCTAAATCTATAGTCTCAGGAGAGAAACATGCATATGCCTGATTGGTCAAGTCGAAAAGGCCCACAACCCTTCTCTTATCTAAGTCATCTTCTCATCATAAACAAGTTTAGGACAATTTCTATGAGACCTCACAATGTAACAGAGCACATGGGTAAATATAAGCAGCAGCTGTAGGATAGCTAGCTTGTGAAAATATTAGCAGCAGTAGCCAAAAAGCACATATGTAAATTAGTAAGTTTGTACGAACTTGCATCAGAAAAAAAAGAAAAACAGAATGTGGTTGGATAGAAGCAAAATCCATGCTGGAGAAGATGGATGTGTAAAGTCGAAGGCAAGAAATGGCTGGCTAAGGAGGAGGAGGAGAAAGAAAAATGCTCGGGTGAGATGGATGTGTGGCCCAGTGGTAGTGGTGAGAGACTTTTAAGCTGGTGTTGAGACGGCAGGGTTTTGTTAATCTCATGGCAGAAGAAATGAACAGTTAGAAAAAAACAAGAAAGTAATGGTGATAAATACCTCTTGTTAAAACAGAAAAAAAAAGTTGAGTCAAATTTATTTTTGTTTGGCTGTTTCTTTTCGATGGTACCAACCGCATGGAGGTCCAAGAGAAGTTTGAACTGTAATGAACACGGTTCAACCATAACGGCCACGTTACAACAAGGCTCAAATGTTGGATAACTGCATCCACAAAATAAATTTTTTTCTCCAATACACAGTAGGTAGCAATAGCGGACATGCTGAGGCATTTTTTTTTTTTTTTACACAGGCATCACCACATTATTAAGGCCAAGAGGCCACTCGAGGATAAGGGTTAAAGAGTGTACAGTAGAAATTGGACAATATAGTAATCATTAGTAATGAAAATCCGGTAAATTTGTTAACTTATATGGAACAGCTCATCAAGAACTTAGCAGGAAAATGGAAGACAATTCCACAGGCGTGCAGTTCTAAGAAGGAAGCTTTGTTCATGGACTCTACATTTAGGTTTAGGCACAGATAAAGAGTGGGGGGAATTATTGATAGTGCTTTCAGCTAGACGAGTGTTTCTTGTGAAAGTTTGGCGAGGGGGGACCATAGACTGAAGCTCAGTCGAACACTTTCCATGAAAATAACGATACATCAGAGACAAACTCGCAACATCTCTTCTGTGAGATAGAGGTTGCAGGGAAGAGAAAAGGACATCTCCTACGAGGCTACAAAGTCTATTTTGAACTCTATCAAGGCAGGAAAAGTCTTTTCTAGCAGCTCCTGCCTAGATGTGGCAACAGTATTCCATCCTTGGACGTACCTGACTCTTATATAGATAGAAAATTGCATCAGCAGTGAGATATCTACTGGATCGATAGAAAGATCCCACCATTTTTCCAGCGGCCTTGGCAACAGATTTGATATACGTGTTCCATTTAAGATCAGGAGCCAAGAAGCCTGTCAAAACTTGAGGCCTCCTGAAGACGAGAACCATTCATTTCAATTGATGCCAGATGTGGATCAGAATGTTGATGATGTAAAGAGAGAAGCTTGGTTTTAGATGCATTAAAAGTAACCAGCCACTCCTTTCCCCGTTGTACCACATGCTCAAGAATACTACACCAACATAAAATAAGCAGATAATTAAAATAAGGGTGATTAAATATCACACAGAATGGTGTTCGTCAAAATTATAACTAATTAAAATTATAAAATTCTTCATAGCCAGCTACACGCATTAAACTAATGTTTGCGCTCAACATGTAAGTTCATTTATTGAGATTGTCGGACTGACTTCCTCATCTTGGTTGTTATAGTCTCCGGCCTTCATCAGGTGTTTTGTATCGAACTGGGGAACCGTTTGTTAGGAGTGTCGAACCCAACCCTTCATTATTATTACGGGGGTACCGTGTCCGGACTCCAGCTAGGCTCTGGGACATAATTGCTGATTCTCTGTTTTGAATGTTACTTTTCACTGCCTTCGTTCAGGATTGAACTCAGCACCTTTGGGTAACTGTAAACTTTGATAAAACGTCTAGGACCACTCGGCCATATGTCCTAGTGACACGGTACTCCCATAATAATAATAAAGGGTTTGGTTCGAGACTCCTAACAAACGGTTCCCCAGTTCGATACAAAACACCTGATGAAGGCCGGAGGCCGAAACGGTGTGATTATAACAACCAAGATGAGGAAGTCAGTCCGACAATCTCAATAAATGAAAACACCTCAAAAATACAGACAATTACTCAACATGTAAGTAAAAATTAATTAAAAAGATTAAACAACCTTCTTTACTTATCTACTCACCAAGGCGAGGTTAGACACAAGGTCGGTTGTTACGAGGAAGAATATCCAATTATAAAGAGGCACTCAGGATTAGGACAAATTAAATAACTTTAAAAAAAATTTAATCTTTCACTGACTGAGGACAGAAATATATTGCTTCTCACTAAGGACTGAAGAACGTTATTATTTTTTTCTTCTAACTGAAAAACTACAGAAGAAAAACTTGTTTTTAACTGAAAAACTACAGAAGAAATTATCATCTTTCCAGGAACAGAATAACTGTTTTTTTAACTAAGGAGAGACAACCCTTTTTCTTCCAACAGAAAATCTATAGTATATTTTTTTCTTCCTCTAAATTGTTCTTTATATTTTTCTTTTTCTAACTGTAAAATTACAACAAAAAAAAATTTTCAGCCCGAAGCCTAGTCTGGTAAGGCAGTACCTCCTGCCAGCAAACACCACCGTCTGAAATGGCCACATTGTTTCACTGATTCAGACCTGCAAGTATGCAGATCCAGCAGGGACACATTGGAACCTTGCTGGTGCCACTCTCATAGCTTGCTGGCACAAACGTCAGCATCTGCCGTGAACGCACAACATGTGCGTTCAGTTCACGGTAATCCATCACTGGCCTCACCTTTGCTTTGTTGTGCTGAGGGACCACCATCAGCAGAATCAGGCCTCTGGGAGGTCCTAGTTTCTCATAGGATTAGGGAATTAACCAACCATCCTTCATCCAATCACAAAGTTCTTCTTCGTATGCAGGCTTCATTTGGTCGGGCACATGTTACCTCATTTCACAGTTTGGCTGGTTTCTGGTTTTTCGACCACTTCCACACAGCTGTCCAAGCCTTCTGCTGCTGGTCAAATTTGACAATAATGTCTGGCTGATCAATCTTCAAAGCAGTGCACACTGGAAACTTCTCCTGAAACTGTACCGCCTCCGTCTGCATTATGTGAGCACCACCTAGGGCTTTGATGGCATCATAGCCTAGAAGCAGGTGGTTTCTCAAGTACTACCAGCGCTTCGACGTTAGCCGAGTTTCCAGTTCTAGTGCGAATGTTCACAGCACCCACCCCACAACATGTCCGCGTCGCTCCACTGAGGGTGATTACTCTAGTAGTCTTCTTCTTCCAAGTGCGGCAGACGTCCGTGCTCATTATGATGCGAGAGCACCCCAAGTCAAGGAGTGCTGGTCTCATTGACATAGACCTGAATGGTCGGAAGCGCCTCGTCTAATTTCTGTTTGGGGAAGAGGTCGACGCTGGCACCTTGTCCCCGACCCCATTTCCCGAACAATTCCGGGCCATATGACCAGTCTTATTACATCAGTAGCAGCAAACAGCTGTCAGTCGCCGCCGACAGTTCCTCACAATGTAGCCCTGGCCATTCCACCTATAACACATGACTTCGCCACGCAGGCTGGGCCCCTGGGACGGTCTATCATCACTTGATGCGGGCTGTGCAGCAGCGACTACCGGTTTCTCATCTCATAAGTATTCTTCATCATAGTCCTGGCCCGGTCTACCAGGTCATTAAGGGACAATGAAGCTATGCTTGAGCTAGCCCGCAGTAGTTGTTTTGCTCTGGTTGGGAGCCCTGCCAAAAATTTGCATGCCAAGGCCCGCTCAGGCAGCCCACCAAACAACACCGTCAACTTCATCAGCTCGGCCAAATAAACGTCGACAGTTTCGCCAGGATGCAAGGTTTTTGCCTCAAATTGCTCCCAAGCAGTGGCGGGGTCGATAGCGGATGCTTTGTATAATGCCGCCTTGATCTTTTTATAATCCTGTTTTTCTTCAGGACTAAGCTGTTGATATACCATGAAAGACCCATCGACCAGATGTAGAGGAACCACGTGTTCAATGTTCTTCACACTAGACAACAAGCAATGCCGTCGAATTCCGGTATTAATTTAAGGTCGAACTTGTCCCCCATTACACCGAAATAGCTTGCAGTTAAATGGGCTGGTAAATAGCAAAACAAAATAAAATAAATACAATAAGCTAGAATTCATCACTGTCAACTTTCTCTCTCAACTTCCAGCACGTATTCTCTCAACTACCTCTGCCAACAGGCGTTTTATTAGAAAACTGACCCTATTCCATTTGCATACGTGTGCAGTTGAAGATGAGATCTCATGAGATTCCACGAGACTACACCTTATAAATCCATGGCTGCCATCTTTAATTTCTCTCTCTCAGATCCCATCAGAAGGTAAGTTGTATAACCACACATTACACACACACGCGGGCGCTTTCTTTGATTATTACATTCAACTCTACAGCGCCAAACCAATCAGTCGACCCCCAAGCAGCATGCTGTAGACATCATAGTCGATCTCCATCTCCGGAACGTTAAACATGTGTACACCCGATAATTAATACTCCTCATGGAGATGGACTTTTTACCTTAATGGATTTTTCGGACTTTTTACCCTAATGGATTTTTCGGACTTTTATGTTGTTATTTCTTCCTAAAAAGAACTGGTTATTTCTAACCAAGAACTTTTATTTTTCTAGTTCATTTCATTTTATTACCTCAGTCGCAAGACGACTCAATTAAGAAGAAACTTTCTTATCTTCTCTTTTCATTTATTTACAACAAGCGGGGGGTACCCGGCGTTGCCCGGGTGTTTGTAGGTGTGTGTGTTTTTGGGTAAATGAAAACAAAAATCGTTGGTTGTTTAAAAAAAACGAAGCCTTAACGCGCAGTTGGAAAATAATAAAGTGTGAAAAAAAAACGTGCGATGTTTAACGGCAGGTGCCCGTTTTTGACGAGTTAATGACGTCAACTTTGAGTGTGGGACAGTGTTTTATTTACGGTATTTATTTGCTTCCCTGCGAAAGCAAATTGGGCACAAGGCCGTTTTTAATGTGGGAGAAACCAGCTCCCCTAAAAGTAGGGTAAAAAGGGGGCACTCTGGTTGTGACCAAAAATAATAATTGTCCTAGTATAGAGGGTTTTCCCTCCATTGACTGGTACAAATTATCTTAAGTGCAGCATCTGCAGAACAGATACTACCGCGAGTCTGTTCGCTTCTTTTTTTTTATACGAAAAAGCTTAATGCACATGCGGCGATCGAAAATTGTTGAATATTTATCTTTTGAAAGTCGGGCAAATTAAATAGACAGGCGACCTCGGTTGTTAACTCATAGATATTATCATTTAGGCGCGATATAAAAAGTTTTAAGAAGTTGTGAGGCGACCGATTGGTTCTCGGAAAAAAGTCTTTCTTGGACATACACGAAAACGCACACACACATATACAAACATTTTCGCTTTTATATATAGAGATATTTAAAAAATACATTTTTATTTAATTTATTCATCCGTCTCATTCATCTTTGCGTGATTGTTCAGCCCCATTTTACACTTTTTTTTTATTATTATTATTTTCTGGAGTTCGTGGGACTAACATCGACACCCGTTAGTCCCACAGCAACTTTCTTCCAAACTAACTAAACACATGACCTCTCTATCAAAAAACTTAAATGGGTACCTAAATCTACTTTCTCATAATATTTATCAGTACTAGGACTTATAATTGAATTGTAGCATACAATTATACATCACCGGGATATCCCCCAGACCTTTGCTTGCCACTGGAAGTTATTTATCTCCGTCCAACAGTTAGATGATGTGACACAAGGGTCAGAAAGTGAGATTGAAGAGCCATCACCCTAGAGGAAGAGCACTCTGGCCTGTAAAAAATATATCTGGGCATTCCGGTCAGCATTCCTCGGTAGAGACACCTTAGACGATTAGCAATAAACTAAAGCTTTCTGAAAGGGAGAAGGTGAAGCTTGGGAAGGCAGACATAGTCAACAGGGAAAAGGCCATTTCAAAAATAGCCCAGACCCAGTAGGCTTCTGTAAAGTCGAACAGAATGAAGGAAGAAAGCGACCACGTGTCTGCGCGTGTTGTCTTACCTGCTGGGAGGATCACAGGGAGGGCAGAAATTAAAAATGGCGGCTGTGGTTTTTGTAAGATTATTGAGCGATGACGTCACCCCTCACGTAACTGTTTTTCTGGCCACCGATTGGCTGATGACGAACGCTCGGACAATAAAAGGAGTATGTTCAGAAGATCGAGGACGTGTGTATTAATCAACTGCCGTAGTTGTGAAATGAATTCAAGCTTTAGAAGTTCGACGTGTGTGTTAATCGACTGCCATAGTTGAGAAACGAATTCAGCTTTTAGAAACAGGTAAACATTCCTAGCCAGAGTATTTTGTTTTGATTTGTCTTAGCAACTTCCGGTGTCATGTATAAGTCATTCTACGTTCACCGACTTTTGGATCAAGCCTACCACACAGCAACGCGATCAAATAATCGCTTTTGACAATTAATTTTAGGCGCGTATTTTATAAAAGAAATAAACTGCTTTTATCACATGAAAATATAAAATAAAATACTTGGAGAGTAAAAAGTTTATTTATAGAAACTTTCTAAAAAAAAAAAAAAATGACAGACTAACGCTAATTATCTGTTTTGTTTATTCCATGAACGAAATTAATTTTATCAATGGAGAAAATTATTACTATTACTGAATATGGAGTTTGATTTAATTTTTTCATTATATGAGATTCTTTTTTCTTTCAATTTTCTAATCAGGCGAACCTTTGCTAAACGTTGCTAGAATAATACCCGTCCCAGAACAGGTAAAATTAATACTGCAAACAGAGCCGTTTACACCACTTTTATTTTCCCATTACAAGATTAAAATCAAGATACAATGACACTAAACCTTATGTCAAGAATCATTATTCTAATATTAAAGCAAATCTATGTTATATGAGTTTAAATGTCTAAAATTTCAGGCTCTAAGTTTTTAAGAAGAAATTGAAACTCAAGGAATTTTGTTAAATTGGTATCTAATGACATTTTGAAAAACTTTTTTTTTTCATCCCAAACTAGACATATTGCCACTTAGAACGTGTCTAATAAGGGACTGTAGGGAGCGGCGAGATGTCAGTTCATATTGCATTTAAACTTCTGCTGGTTGATACAGTCAAGGAAACAGGAAACAGAGAGGGAATTTCAAAATCTAGCAGTCTAAATGAATAAACTATTAGAATAGAAGACTTCCCAGCATCTAGGGATCTCAACAGTGTTGGAATTTTGCTGCTAAATGGATTTGTTAGTGGTATGTATGTCGAGAGGGCACAAGTGCAATGAGTTGGAGCTTGGCTGATAGTACGGGACCTATTAGATATGAGACTCTATTTTTGGACCATGTCTAAGAGTGAGAGAGTAGTGGTAGATGCATCAGCTCAGTGGCAACAATACTCTATGCATGGTCGAATTGTGGCTTTCCACTAGTATATATCGGGATATATATATATATATATATATATATATATACACTGATGATTTCCGAAAGGATGAAACACTAGTGTCTATAGATATTAAAAATATATTATTGTAATAATTATGCCAGACCCTTTAAAAACTCGGTTCTTATTGTTGAGTACTTTAAAGTTGAAATGAAAGTCGGTCATTTAAGCTCGCATGCATAGATTATGATGTTATGATCATTAGAACACTATGGCTGGATGTTACGACATTTAAAAAATAAATCTTAAAATTTCAATGACATTTTTCGCGCTTGAGATTAGCTGTGAGGCTTGTTCCTTGCTAATGAAGTCAGAGATGGCTTTGTGGCCGGGTTCGAATCTCCTGACCGGTAGTAATCATGTCACCCTGCTCTGATGATTCCCAAAAGGATGAAACACCAGTGTCTATTAGTATTAAAAAAAATTATTATGGTAATAATTATATATATATATATATATATATATATATATATATATATATATATATATATATATATAACCCAAGATGGCTGACCTATAACAACGTGGGGATGGAATTTCTTTTCCCTAAAAGAACGCACCAGGTTTATCATGTTGAATAGTGGGGGTTTATATTTAAGGATGACGCTGAGTTCATATTGGGCCAATACATATAATGGATATAATGATGATGATGGGAGAGAGACATTTATACATATACAGTTCTGTTCTGAGATGCTTGAGAACTTCATATATATATATATATATATATATATATATATATATATATATATATATAATTTGTATATGGCAAAGTGATAGATTGAACAGAAAAAAAAGCAAGAAAAACAATGTTTTTTTTTAATAGGTCCGATTCTTCAAGTAATGAAAATTACCAGATCTGCTGTAATACTAGTGGATAAATGGCTGGTGCGCTTTAGTAATAGTGTCATACTTCCATTAATTATAGCAAGTAGTTGGCAGGCACCATCCCTACTTCACTGGCCTAGGGGTTGAATGTGATGGTGCTAGCCACACTGATTAGACATTTATTTATATTAGTGGTCCTCAAGGCTCTGCTTGAGCGATAGCATCATACTTGCACAGGTATTATAATCCAAGGTATTAGATGAAAAATCCAATCGTACATTAAAATCGTTATTAGATTAAACATACAAATGATGAAGAAATTCCACATGTTAGAAATTGCATACATCCAAAACCATAACACAAGATATTTCTGCGAAAGAGTGGAAAGCAACCCAGGCTTAAAGAATGCAAATTCCGATGGAAAAATCTCCGAGGTTCATATAAATAATCAGAGTTCAAATATATTTATAAAAAATATTTATAATGTTAGACATGATGCAACAGAAAACCAACTCGGGTCGACTCAAAAGAAAAAAAAAATAGACGTTATTGCCATCCAAGATGGCCTCTACTTACACTGTTGTCTGCGGACCAATACACGTTGTGTCCAGTTTTAGTCACAAAGGAGATCAAGACAAAGAATAGGAAATAACTCCAACTCACTTGTTCTTTGTAGCAGCAACATTTATTTCGTCATTGGTATAGCCGTGATGTCACCCACATGATCTAGAACGTTCTCCACGTCTCTCACAAAATCTCAAACGTTATCTTGTCTCCTTCATGATCGTTCTGTTTTTTTTATAGTCCTTTTTTCCCCACCGGTGACGTCACTGAGCATGCATTTACATCCACGCATCCATGCTATGTTTCATAGTAAAGCCTACAGATTAGATAAAGGGTTCCATTCAAAATTCCATACAAATTCCCAAGATGCACCTGCAAAAAGGTCAAAGGTTACATCAGCCAAAGCATTGTGAGAATAGCATTCAAGATGAGGATAGTCGTCTGAATAATCCAAATAATCCAGACGAAAAGCTATTTAAAGTTAAATATGACAAACCAAAGAATAGATCAGTAAACTATGCTTGTACTGTAACAGAGCGCGGACATGATGTATGCAAATGCCGAACCATGTTTGAAGTGACGTCACGGCAAGGAAGAAAAGAAAAAGGTATGAAAATAATGTGTGCATAGACCGAGGATACCAACCACGTTTCATTCAGGAAAGTAACCGGAAATAAATATTATTGTTACAACAGAAAAAAAGTGAGTTGAGTTATTACTTGTCTTCTGTTCCTTGCGACATAGACTGTACAACGTGTTGGGTCCCGAGTGCATAAACATGTACTGCATTACAGTAATATTAAAGTGCAGTTCAGTTTGTATTTAATGCATGACATAACTAGTCAATAAAGTTAAGATGAGATTCCTCCTTTCCGTAAGAGATATCAGTCAAATTAACAGATGGCTCTGAACCAAAAAAGAGCCAATCAGCATTAGCTGCAAAAATTGTTTATCAAAAATTATTCTGAGATTGGCCAAATGCCAATTTGGACGAAAGTACTTTCCTTGGAATTAGGGGGAGGGGCGGTTAAATAAGCATCTTAACGTTGTCCAGATTTTAAATGAGTTCTACAGAATTGGTTGAGAGCCAAGATGATTTCAAAATCAAAATTAAAAATAAAAGTCAAAAATCTATTCTTATACCAAAGCTGAGTTAATCAACGTTTGTTTCTCTAAGGCTTTTCTTTCTACATATTTTAATCACCCAAAACATGTTAAAATGTTACTTAGTGTTAGGATTGAGTTATGTTTGAAAAAAAAAAAACCTTTCATTTCAACTATTCGGATTGGCTGTAATTTGCAATTAACTCACCAAGTAACCTTTCTCATATTAAGTTTCTATCGCTCACTCTCCCCCTTTCTGCATGTTACTTGAACAACCTTCACTCTTATTTTATGCGTTGACTCTCTCCCTCTCTCTTTCTCTCTCTCTCTCTCACACACACACACACACACACACACGCATTTTGTTGATTATTTACTGCATAATCCCAATCCTACTCTTATTTGATATTGTATCTATCATTCTCGCTTCAGTCATTCTCTCCATCTATCTGCTTATTATTATACTAGCAGTTCAGCCCAGCTTTTCTTGGGCCCTATGCACTGTTCATAACTTTATGTGCACACAACTCATGTCCAGGTAACCTACATCTAAAATTTCAAGTGTTTAAACCCAAAACTGGCGGAGGAGTTTGACAGAGTCTGCAATGGTCAACTCTTTCAACTCTGACCTCTTGCCAGCCAAATTTTCACTCAAAAACTGATTAAAAAGCTTGCTGCATGTTTGAATACCCTATATGTAAAATTTCAAATGTTTAGACCTAAAATTTGCTGAATAGTTTGCTAGAGACTACAAAGGTAAAATCTTTTGGACTTTGACCCCTTGACAGCCAAATTTTCTATCAAAAACCGATTAAAAAACTTGCTCTATATCTGAATACACTTTATATAAAATTTCAAATGTTTAGACCAAAAATTGGCTGAGTAATTTGGTAGAGACAACAGAGGTCAAATTTTTGTTAACTTAAAAAAGCCAGGTAGCATCACTTGCTTGACCTCGTTGGGAAGTGGGGGTACATGATCTTATTTTTTATACTTATGAACCCCTGCACGCCCTTATCGCTAGCTGTCAATGAAAGAGATGATGATTAGGACCAACGTAAATATAGCAGGCCTCTTCACCAAAAATCACATTATCTGCCAACGTCACAGGTGTAGTCCTACAATCACGACCCACGGAACTGACTATTTCGAATGATCGTTATTTTCTGTTTCAATTCTCAAAGAAATTGCTGAAGGATTCATCAAAATGGTCTAAAAGTGATTATATTTTATTTTCTGAATGCTAAAACATTGTTTTACATTTGGGCACGTGCAATTGAAAAAGAGTATTTTTGCCGGGAAATTACACTGAGGTTTTATATTTGTTAAGTGTATTTCCAGTTAAAAAATGTACCTGTTTTCAAATAATTTTTAAATGAGATTTTTATATCCTTTTTTTTTTTTTTTTTTTTTTTTTAAATACAGCAAACAATGTTAAATTAATATTTTAAATGAATATCTATAAATATAAAAGCGAAAATGTATGTATGTATGTGTGTTTGCTTTTTCTGTGTGTCTACAAAAGGCTTCTTTCAGAGAAGCGGTCGGTCGGTTCACAACTTTTTAAAACTTTTTATATCACATACAAATCGTAATATCTCACAGTTAACAACAAAGCTACCTGTCTATTTAATTTGTGAGAGAACAATCGCAAGGCATCAAGTCGGTTGAATATTTACAAACATACTTTTTGCGTTTTTTTTCGGCAAAGATATCAATAACTCCATCAAAATTCACTCTATCGACAAGTTCTCTCTCTATGGAGAGGGTTCCTAAGTCTGTAAGCCTTGTCTGGCTCATTTTTGATCGAAGGTAGTTTTTTATGAGCTTCAGTTTCGAGAAAGAGCACTCACAGCTGGCAACGCTAATAGCTCAGGTAGGGAAAATGCGCAGCAAGATCACAATATTAGGGACGGAATCCCCAAGGTGGTATCTCTGTATAAAGTTCAAAAGTTCAAGAGATGCATTGATTTTATCTTCCCTGAAGATTTCACAAATACTGTAATCTGTCCCTTTCGACAAAGAATTTATCTTTATCTATATCTTCGTCAACTTCATCAAGCTGACAATCATAATTATCATCAAGCAGATTTGACTGTGTAAGAAAAGCGTATTTACTTGCAAGATTGTGAACTTGTTGAAATCTGCAAGATATTTCTTCAGTCAACCTGTTTATGAAAGACAGAATTTTCTGTCTCAACTCAGTATGAAACCACAGTGTTGCATCAGTCAATCGTTCACCACCCATTCGTTTTTTTTTTTTTTTTTTTTTTTTTTTTTGCAGATACGATGCTCCATGCTTATCCCCATTTCAGAGCAGAGTTTTTGACTCGTCTATTGAAGTATCCACTATCTTTTCTCTATTCTGAAGAAGGCAATTTCTCAACACCGTCAGCCTGACAGAACTTTGTTGCAGATCCAGCCCCTTTTCTTGAAAATACTTCTGGGCATCATTGATTTCTGTGAGAATAGTTTTCCAAAAGCTCAGAAATAAAAGAAACGAAAACGACAATACCGAGTTGAGAATTAAAGATGCATCTGATCTTATGGTTGCATTTTCTCCTTTTTCTGTGAGCTGTTCCAGGACAATGACGACTTCCAATAATTTTTTTACCACAACATTTACAGCATCTAATCGACTACTCCATCTTGTTTCCACAGCCCGCTTGATACTTAGACCGGTCAACTGAAGCAAGACGTCCCAGCGACGTGTAGATGCAGAAAAGAACGAGAATATCCGGTTCAGTATGGAAAAAAAAACATGTAACAGAGTGAACCGCTACAGAAGCGGCATGTAGATGCAGAAAAGAACGAGAATATCCGGTTCAGTATGGAAAAAAAAACATGTAACAGAGTGAACCGCTACAGAAGCGGCATGTAGATGCAGAAAAGAACGAGAATATCCGGTTCAGTATGGAAAAAAAAACATGTAACAGAGTGAACCGCTACAGAAGCGGCATGTAGATGCAGAAAAGAACGAGAATATCCGGTTCAGTATGGAAAAAAAAACATGTAACAGAGTGAACCGCTACAGAAGCGGCATGTAGATGCAGAAAAGAACGAGAATATCCGGTTCAGTATGGAAAAAAAAACATGTAACAAAGTGAACCGCTACAGAAGCGGCATGTAGATGCAGAAAAGAACGAGAATATCCGGTTCAGTATGAAAAAAAAAAACATGTAACAAAGTGAACCGCTACAGAAGCGGCATGTAGATGCAGAAAAGAACGAGAATATCCGGTTCAGTATGAAAAAAAAAAACATGTAACAAAGTGAACCGCTACAGAAGCGGCATGTAGATGCAGAAAAGAACGAGAATATCCGGTTCAGTATGAAAAAAAAAAACATGTAACAGAGTGAACCGCTACAGAAGCGGCATGTAGATGCAGAAAAGAACGAGAATATCCGGTTCAGTATGAAAAAAAAAAACATGTAACAGAGTGAACCGCTACAGAAGCGGCATGTAGATGCAGAAAAGAACGAGAATATCCGGTTCAGTATGAAAAAAAAAAACATGTAACAGAGTGAACCGCTACAGAAGCGGCATGTAGATGCAGAAAAGAACGAGAATATCCGGTTCAGTATGAAAAAAAAAACATGTAACAGAGTGAACCGCTACAGAAGCGGCATGTAGATGCAGAAAAGAACGAGAATATCCGGTTCAGTATGAAAAAAAAAACATGTAACAGAGTGAACCGCTACAGAAGCGGCATGTAGATGCAGAAAAGAACGAGAATATCCGGTTCAGTATGAAAAAAAAACATGTAACAGAGTGAACCGCTACAGAAGCGGCATGTAGATGCAGAAAAGAACGAGAATATCCGGTTCAGTATGGAAAAAAAAACATGTAACAGAGTGAACCGCTACAGAAGCGGCATGTAGATGCAGAAAAGAACGAGAATATCCGGTTCAGTATGAAAAAAAAAACATGTAACAGAGTGAACCGCTACAGAAGCGGCATGTAGATGCAGAAAAGAACGAGAATATCCGGTTCAGTATGGAAAAAAAAACATGTAACAGAGTGAACCGCTACAGAAGCGGCATGTAGATGCAGAAAAGAACGAGAATATCCGGTTCAGTATGGAAAAAAAAACATGTAACAGAGTGAACCGCTACAGAAGCGGCATGTAGATGCAGAAAAGAACGAGAATATCCGGTTCAGTATGAAAAAAAAAACATGTAACAGAGTGAACCGCTACAGAAGCGGCATGTAGATGCAGAAAAGAACGAGAATATCCGGTTCAGTATGGAAAAAAAAACATGTAACAGAGTGAACCGCTACAGAAGCGGCATGTAGATGCAGAAAAGAACGAGAATATCCGGTTCAGTATGGAAAAAAAAACATGTAACAGAGTGAACCGCTACAGAAGCGGCATGTAGATGCAGAAAAGAACGAGAATATCCGGTTCAGTATGAAAAAAAAACATGTAACAGAGTGAACCGCTACAGAAGCGGCATGTAGATGCAGAAAAGAACGAGAATATCCGGTTCAGTATGAAAAAAAAACATGTAACAGAGTGAACCGCTACAGAAGCGGCATGTAGATGCAGAAAAGAACGAGAATATCCGGTTCAGTATGAAAAAAAAACATGTAACAGAGTGAACCGCTACAGAAGCGGCATGTAGATGCAGAAAAGAACGAGAATATCCGGTTCAGTATGAAAAAAAAACATGTAACAGAGTGAACCGCTACAGAAGCGGCATGTAGATGCAGAAAAGAACGAGAATATCCGGTTCAGTATGAAAAAAAAACATGTAACAGAGTGAACCGCTACAGAAGCGGCATGTAGATGCAGAAAAGAACGAGAATATCCGGTTCAGTATGAAAAAAAAACATGTAACAGAGTGAACCGCTACAGAAGCGGCATGTAGATGCAGAAAAGAACGAGAATATCCGGTTCAGTATGAAAAAAAAACATGTAACAGAGTGAACCGCTACAGAAGCGGCATGTAGATGCAGAAAAGAACGAGAATATCCGGTTCAGTATGAAAAAAAAACATGTAACAGAGTGAACCGCTACAGAAGCGGCATGTAGATGCAGAAAAGAACGAGAATATCCGGTTCAGTATGAAAAAAAAACATGTAACAGAGTGAACCGCTACAGAAGCGGCATGTAGATGCAGAAAAGAACGAGAATATCCGGTTCAGTATGAAAAAAAAACATGTAACAGAGTGAACCGCTACAGAAGCGGCATGTAGATGCAGAAAAGAACGAGAATATCCGGTTCAGTATGAAAAAAAAACATGTAACAGAGTGAACCGCTACAGAAGCGGCATGTAGATGCAGAAAAGAACGAGAATATCCGGTTCAGTATGAAAAAAAAACATGTAACAGAGTGAACCGCTACAGAAGCGGCATGTAGATGCAGAAAAGAACGAGAATATCCGGTTCAGTATGAAAAAAAAACATGTAACAGAGTGAACCGCTACAGAAGCGGCATGTAGATGCAGAAAAGAACGAGAATATCCGGTTCAGTATGAAAAAAAAACATGTAACAGAGTGAACCGCTACAGAAGCGGCATGTAGATGCAGAAAAGAACGAGAATATCCGGTTCAGTATGAAAAAAAAACATGTAACAGAGTGAACCGCTACAGAAGCGGCATGTAGATGCAGAAAAGAACGAGAATATCCGGTTCAGTATGAAAAAAAAACATGTAACAGAGTGAACCGCTACAGAAGCGGCATGTAGATGCAGAAAAGAACGAGAATATCCGGTTCAGTATGAAAAAAAAACATGTAACAGAGTGAACCGCTACAAAAGCGGCATGTAGATGCAGAAAAGAACGAGAATATCCGGTTCAGTATGAAAAAAAAAAACATGTAACAGAGTGAACCGCTACAGAAGCGGCATGTAGATGCAGAAAAGAACGAGAATATCCGGTTCAGTATGAAAAAAAAACATGTAACAGAGTGAACCGCTACAGAAGCGGCATGTAGATGCAGAAAAGAACGAGAATATCCGGTTCAGTATGAAAAAAAAAAAACATGTAACAGAGTGAACCGCTACAGAAGCGGCATGTAGATGCAGAAAAGAACGAGAATATTCGGTTCAGTATGAAAAAAAAAAACATGTAACAGAGTGAACCGCTACAGAAGCGGCATGTAGATGCAGAAAAGAACGAGAATATCCGGTTCAGTATGAAAAAAAAAACATGTAACAGAGTGAACCGCTACAGAAGCGGCATGTAGATGCAGAAAAGAACGAGAATATCCGGTTCAGTATGAAAAAAAAAAACATGTAACAGAGTGAACCGCTACAGAAGCGGCATGTAGATGCAGAAAAGAACGAGAATATCCGGTTCAGTATGAAAAAAAAAACATGTAACAGAGTGAACCGCTACAGAAGCGGCATGTAGATGCAGAAAAGAACGAGAATATCCGGTTCAGTATGAAAAAAAAAACATGTAACAGAGTGAACCGCTACAGAAGCGGCATGTAGATGCAGAAAAGAACGAGAATATCCGGTTCAGTATGAAAAAAAAAACATGTAACAGAGTGAACCGCTACAGAAGCGGCATGTAGATGCAGAAAAGAACGAGAATATCCGGTTCAGTATGAAAAAAAAAAACATGTAACAGAGTGAACCGCTACAGAAGCGGCATGTAGATGCAGAAAAGAACGAGAATATCCGGTTCAGTATGAAAAAAAAAACATGTAACAGAGTGAACCGCTACAGAAGCGGCATGTACACAAGCCAGATTTAATGAATGGTTAATGCATGGCACAAACAGAGCTTTTGGGTTGATTTCGGAGATTCGTTTCTGTACACCTGATCGGTGGCCTGATTGTAAAAGTAAGCTTGGTTTGGTATAGAAGCAATAACATCGAGACGACTAGTAAATTCTTGAAACCTTTGGGTGGTTTGTTTCCACTAAAAGACATGGACATTTTGCCAACATTAAAATGTAAGTGTATTTCTAAAAATCTATGCTAAATACATTTAAACTGTTTTATAGATTAAAAAAAGAATTACTACTTTCATAACTTTTTATTATTTTTTCATATTTAAACTTATAATATATAAGAACTTACAAGTAGTAGTAGTAGTAATATATTGAGTCTCTCGGTTAGGTTACTCTTCTAAAATAAAACAGGATTCTATTTTTTAGGTGATTATGTGTTAACGCCTTATAAAACTTGGCGGAAAGATAAACAAACAAAACAATTATTTAAGAATTTAGGGTGGAGATATGCTTCAATATTAAGTGGACGTAAAATGATTTTTTTATTTCAGAGACATTGTAGCATTTTAGAACACTAATTAAAAATGATTATTTTCCTCATGGAAATAAATTATGTAGGCTTTGGGGGGGGGGTCATAGTTTTACAACCTTGCCAATTAGACTTCGGGGTTGTGAACATTTCTACAATGTTGGAGTAGCCTGGAAATGATGATTATTCATCATTTTAGGTTAAATTAATGCACGAAAGTTTTAATTTAAAAATAACTATTTGTGCTTTTTTCCGGCAAGATTTTCAAGGTGTCTACATGCAATCGCATAAAACAAAATGAAAGTCGAATAAAACAAAAGGAAAATATCAGTTTTAGCCAAGGGTGTTAGTCTAAAATTCTCACAATATTAGTAAAAAGTATTTCTATTATAATTATCTGTATCTTGCTTTTTTTTTTTTTTTTTTTTTTTTCATTTTTTACAAATCAATCTACGACATATCTATAACATTGTCAGTAGTAATAACCGGGCAAATATAGGGTAAAGGCATAAACATTGTTTGGTAGAGAGAACGTATAGAATAGTTAAGAATACATTCACATCCGTTTTTAAGTTAATAATTCTAGCGTTATAATCAGGATTCGGTTTAGAACCAAAATTATTATTTTTCTTATGAAAATAAATTCTGTAAGCTTTTCTGGGGTGGGGTGGGGGGTCTAAGCGTATACGCATAGTTTTACAACACTGCCAGTCAGATTACGGGTTAGTGAACATTTCTACAATATTAGAGTAGCCTGGAAATGATGATTATTCATCATTTTAGGTTAAATTAATGTACGAAAGTTTAAATTTAAAAATAATTGTTTACGCTTTTTTCCGGCAAGATTTTCAAGGTGTCTACATGCAATCGCATAAAACAAAATGAAAGTCGAATAAAACAAAAGGAAAATATCAGTTTTAGCCAAGGGTGTTAGTCTAAAATTCTAAAATTCTCACAATATTAGTCAAAAGTATTTCTATTATAATTATCTGTATCTTGTTTTTTGTTTCTTTTTTTTTTTTTTTTTTTCAGCATTAAAACAAATCAATCTACTACATATCTATATGTAGTAATAACTGGGCAAATATTTATGATTATGGTAATACATTGCTTGGTAGAGAGAACGTATAGAATAGTTAAGAATACATTCACATCCGTTCTTAAGTTAAGAATCATTTTCTATATAGTAACTATGTAATTTAAGAAACTCGTGTTTAAAATGGAGAGGGGACTTTGTTAATTATTCTGTTCCTATCCCGTTTTATTTTGCATAACAATCGTTAATTATTTTCCATTGTTTATGAAATATTCAAATAGTATTTTGCCAACTAATGACAAATGCAAATCGGCTTTGTTTTAAAAGAGAAATGCATCTTTAGCTGTTTCATTATTTTCAATCAATTAAAAAGGAAAACATTCGAGAAAAATATTTAGACCCCCCCGTATATTTAATAGATGTCCCTCCCCCCCCCCCCACACACTAAATGCATTTTTTGTTTGCGAAAATATATGCAAACATGAAAAGGTTTTAGAGCAATTCGAAAAAAAAAAATCCTATTACCAGAATTGATCCATCATAATAAATTTCGGTTTAATTATAAATATGTCAGTGATTATAAAATTTTGTTAATAGTTTAAAAAAAAAAAAACAATTACTCCGTGATTGTTTGAAACTTGACAGAAATTCGGCAGTATTTAAACTATCGACTAGAAAGCCACTTCAATAGTATTTGAGGTGTAGCGCTTAGTTCTCATTTAAAATTATTTTATTCCGTACTTGCTTAATGTTTCTACAATTCAAAAATTACGTCATTTTCTGTTACTAATTTTCTGTTGTATCATTTAATTATCAGTGATGTTTGAAAGTATTTTTCTTGACAAAAATGTTTTGCTAAATTTTTTGGAACATGTAAATCAACTGCTTTCTTTGAAAAGTTACCTAGAGAATTTATGCAACTTTTTTAAAAACTCGTTTTACAAATAAAATAAATTTACATAGTATTTCGATGTTATTATCATTTTAGATTTAGTGATGATTTAAAAACAATAAATATTTATAATTAGTACCCATAATGAAAATTTAAATTAAACATTTAAAATAATCGATTTTGAAATCGTAAATTAGGGACACATTTTTCCGATTCCGATACCTCCAAATGTTCCGATTTTTTAAACATATTCGGTATAAAATTTCAAATTTTTTGTTAGTTTTTATTCATTTTATTTATTTTTTCTATTTTCTAATTTTATCCTAACAAAATGCGGCCCCCTGATATGTGCCGCTCATAAAATAGGGACAGATTTTTCAGATTCCAATACCTCTAAAAGTTCTGATATTTACAAATTTTTCGGTATAAAATTTAAGATATTTTGCATGTTTTTTATTTTTATTTATTTATTTATTTATATTTTCGTTTTTACCCTCTCAAAATGCCGCCGCATGACATGGGCTGCTCGTAAAATAGGGACACATTTTTCTGATTCCGATACCTCCAAAAGTTTCGATTTTTACAACAATTTCGATATTAAATTTCAAATTTTTTATTAGCTTTTATTTATTTTTTCTATTTTCTATTTTTACCCTCTCAAAATGCCACCCCTGGTATGTGCCGATCGTTAAATAGGGACTAATTTTTCTGATTCCAATACCTCCAAAAGTTCCGATTTTTTACAACCTTTTCAGCATAAAATTTCAGAATTTTTGTTAGCTTTCATTTATTTTTATTTAATTTTTTTACCCTTTTTAATGCCGCCCCCTGGCACGTGCCGCCCAGGGCCAACCCCCACCTCCCTTGTAACGCCACTGAATGCCGTTCAGTTTCAGTATAAATCGAATCATATTCCTTTATTTTCATTTCTAAATGCAACTTTTAAGTAAATAATAAACAAATGTTAGTTTTTAAAATCCATGAAATAACAAAATGTTTATTTACAGAATGCTGTTTCTGCAAAACAACAAAACTTTTTCCTTTTGAATTAATTCTCATTTTTCTTCTTGTATAATATTGAATAAGTTCAGTTTTAGTAGAAAATCGTGTTTCTTATTTTTGTTCTTTAAAGTTCTCATTAATTATCGACAGTCCGATTGTTCAACAGATATTGCTTGCTTTCACATAAAGTATGACCTCATTTTTCAGCGAAGAGGTGTTAATCTATATTTACGTTGGTCGTGCGATGACACGACCAGAAGAGAAGACAAAGAAAAAAAATCCACGATGCACAACGTTAGGATTGGCCATCGTTTTCGAGCAAGGAAATTAAATTATTATTATTTTTTTTTTTTTGCTTTTGAGACTTTCATTGTTGAAAAATGATTTTAATCATTAACATATATATATATATATATATATATATATATATATATATATATATATATATATATATATATATTATTTGTTTTTCTTTTCTAAATTTTCAATTAAACTTGTGAAATAATTTTTCGAATGTGTGACAAAGTTCATATTTTAAAAATTATATATTTTTAAAACTATATATATATAGTCCTGGTCAAAATCATAAGACCACTTAAGAAAGTAAGCGTTTACGCATATTATCGAATTTTTAATCAAACAAATGGTTGAAACCATTGCCAAAAGGGAAAATATGATGGAAAAAAATGAAATCTGCTTCATTCGAAACCTTAGCCTTGATCTAATAATTATTTTTTAAAAAACAAACATTTTCACCTGGTCAAAATGATAAGACCACTGATAATTTATCTAACAAAAGGTAATTATAAATTACTAAAAAGGGTCTCAGTATAGTCTCCATTTACGAATTACTTCAAAAATTCTCTTCGGCATGCTTGCGACTAAGTTTTTTATCAGTTGCGAAGGAATTTTAATTTTGATTTGAAAACTGAATCAGAAAGTTCCTTCATCGAATCATAGTGGGTTCCATTCTTGAACACTTCTTTTGCCATCCACCCCCAAAGATTTTCAATGGGATTGAGGCCCAAAGAATATGCTAGATGATCTAACAATTCTATATTATTTGAAGAAAAGTATTCTCGTGCTTGTCGAGAAGTGTGTATAGCAGCGTTGTCTTGCTGGAAAATCCAATTTCTTCCACACAGACGTGGACCTTCAGTCCTGATAGAAGCATTTTCAAGCATTGAAATGTACTTCAATGATGTTTGCCGGCCTTTCACTACTTGTAACTTTAGGGTCCCAGCTGACGAGAAAGCACCCCAAATCATTAAAGACCCTCCTCCACTATGCCGAGTTGAAAAAGTCTCTTTGGGCAAATTTTTATCATGCCAATAGTGTTGAAATCCATCTGGACCATCTAGATTAAACTTTTTCTCAGTGGACAAAATTACATTTTCCCACTTCTCTTCATCCCAAGTCTGGTATTTGGCAGCATATTTAAGTCGGTTAGTTTTGTGCTGTTCAAGAAGACATGGTTTCTGCAGTCACTTTAAATGATTGAAACCCTTCATTTTCAGATGCCTTCTGATGGTTTTAGGACTACATTCCGCTGCTGTTTGGCTTTTCAATCGACTTGAGCTCATACTGAAGTTTTTTTTTTTAAACTTCTTCTGATATGGCGATCCAGTGATGGGGTTATTTTCTTTGGTCGACCTGGACTCTTTTTGTGCCCATATTGATCTGGATTTCTTAAAAAATTTGTGATGATCGTTTTGCTACGATTCACTTCGTTTGCAATGGATCTATGGAAGAGTCCACCCCTATTAAGCTCAAAGATCCTTCCTCTCTCAAACTCTGATAATGGTTTCCCTTTTGCCATTTATAATTTAGTAAGATATTTTAACAACTAACAAATTGCTTTTAGTAACATAGAAAGCTTTTCGTATTCATTTTTTCAAAACTAGCCGATTTTATTAAAGTGGTCTTATCATTTTGACCAGGTGAAAATGTTTGTTTTTTAAAAAATAATTATTAGATCAGGGTTAAGGTTTTGAATAAAACAGATTTCATTTTTTTTTTTCCATCATATTTTCCCTTTTGGCAATGGTTTCAACCATAAAGTGGTCTTACGATTTTGACCAGGACTGTGTGTATATATATATATATATATATATATATATATATATATATATATATATAAGAACAAAGAATTAATAAACTATTTCCTGTTTGGTTTTATTGAGCTCTTACATCTGGTTAGGATTACTGTATAAATATTAAGTCTTAAATATTTATAAGATACTAGCATGGGTACCTGGCGTTGCCCGGGTCGACATGAAGTTCTGTTTGGAACACACCTGCTATACTAAAGATATTAATCATTTTCATCATGGGCAATGTCGATACCTCTACAACAATTTTTAAAATAAAGGAACTGATAAAAACAGTAAATGTAATCCTCCGCCTCCCCCTCAAAGTAATACGTGATACTCTCTCCACCAGATATTTCGGCAGGAGGGATACAAAGAGAAGAAACTATTCTCCAGATATTGAGATATTTGTTACCCGTGCTCTGGAAAGACGCACCCTCCCTCCTCCCCAAAAAAATAATAAATAAATAAAAACAACTTTTGTTTCAATAAAAATAGCAGCGAGTGCTCGAGCGACCGCAAAAAAAAAAAAATTTTTTTTAAATAGCGACGTAGACAGGCTCGAATCTAAATGAAAGGAAAACGTATTTGGACTACGACGACTTACGATTTTGTGACCTTGAAAAATAACGTTTATAAATATTAATAGGTGCGTGACTTGCGTCTGCTTTTTTTTGTTATTTGTTTATTTGTTTGTTTGTTTTTGTAAAGACACTTTTTTAACTGGCTTTTTTTTTTCGTAAATAAAGGAAATTTTCGATTATTTTTTTTTTTTTTTTGTGGAGGGGTGTTTCTAAAAGTGGCTTAAGTTAAAACAAAAACAAACAAACAAATGAAATCTTTTCAGTTTACTCGTAAGCGTTTTTTTTTTTTTTTTTTTTTTTGCAAATTTTAAAAAGAAAAAAGGAAAACATTTTTCTGTCTACACGGAATTATTTTTTCATGCTGGAAACTTATTGAGATTACCAAATTATTTTATTTGGTGAAGAGTTTATTTTAACTTTTTTTATGCTTCGATGCAGGGGGAAATAACTATAGAACAGTTTGTAAAAAGTCGATGTTGGAAATAATAATTCCAAATAAATTAAATGAAATATATTATCAATATAATTGTTATTTAAAGTTTATTAAATAACAATTTTAAATAGAACACTTAAAACAATTTTCTCGCTAGAAACGTTAACTAACATATTGCTAATTAGTAAAATCAATTTTCCTTAATGTTATATACAAATGAGGCGACCTTTTAATTGTATATTTTGCAAGAATCATACTATATCTATCTATAAATCTATAAAAGTGAACATGTCTGTGTGTCTGTGTACATTTCCCTACGCAATAACTCTGTCAATTTAAAGTCTACAGATTAGAAATTTGATATACAGGGTACTGAGATTTGGGAAAATCTATGTGATCAGTTTTCGTCCAGAAATTTGGCTGTTAAGGGGTCAAAGTTCAACGATTTGACCTTTAAGAACTCTGCCGAACTCCTCTGCCAATTTTGGGTATAAACAATTGAAATTTTGGATATAGGCTTCTTGGACATGGATCTAACATAATAACTTGATTTGAGCCCAAAACAATAAATGTTAAGGGGTCATAATAGGGGTCCAAATTTTTAAAAAATTGACCGTTTCGGTCTCTATCAAATTACTCAGACAATTTCTGGTCTAAACATTTGAAATTTTACATAAAGGGTATTCAGAGATAGGACAAGCTTTTTAATCGGTTTGGGTCGAAAATTTGAGCTACCAATATATAAATGTATATATGTATGTATGTTTGCATGTCTGCCTAAAACTTTCGACAGAGGCGATGAATTTTTACAAGATCAGTGTCGTTTTGAAGCTCGAACTTTCAGATGACAAATATCGAAAAATTGGCTAAAAACATTAACATCTTCCACTTCAACTGGGCACTTTTCTATAGGGAGGGGTCGCTTTTTTCACCGATATTTTCAGAAGTCATCCTCTCCTTTCGATTGTCTAGCCTTAATAAAAACCTACGTCATTTCTGATTTGGCGGTGGTCGTAACAGCGAAGACGTCACTTTTTTTCCCCCCGTTCTTTTCCTGCCTTACTATTACCACTTTTTTTTTTTTTTTTTTTTTTGCTCAACACACACCTCCAAACACCTGCGCAACGCCGGGCTGAAATGCTAGTATAGAAATAAATGGAAGAGTAAAGTAACGGATCTTTTGTATATATTAATCAAATTGGAAACAAACAAACAAACAGACAGGAATAAGAATTTATATATATAGATTTTAGGCTTACTATTTTCGATTATCTTTGTAAACTTAATTATAATTCTTATTTCATTATATACTAGTTTTGGGTACCCGGCGTTGCCCGGGTGATTGTAGGTGTGTGTTGAGCAAAAAAAAAAAAGTTGTAGTAGATAGGCAGGCTTGAACCTGTGACGCGAAGGTGGAAAAGAAAGTTGAGGTGTGTGTAAAGGTGTTGGTTGAGCAAAACATAAAAGGAAAATTGCGAGCGCAAAAAAAATGTGGTAATAAGCAGGCAGGCTCAAATCTGTACCGCGAAGGAGGAAAAGAAAGTGAAAAGAAAAAAGTGACGCGTTAACTGTTGCACACATCGTCAAACCGGAAGTCACGAAGGTTTAAATTAAGGCTAGTCAATCGAAATGAGGGAATGACTTTCGAATATATCGGCGAGAAAAGCAACCCAGTTGAGGGTGAAAGAATTATTGTTTTTGGCCAATTTTTCGATATTTGTCGTCCGAAGTGTCGAGCTTCAAAACGATACTGATCTCGTGAAAATCTGTCACCTCTGACAAAAGTTGTAGGCAGACATACATACATACATACATACATACATTTAAACAGACAGGTGAGATTTATATATATACTTGCGGGGGGGGGGGTACCCGGCGTTGCCCGGGTGTTTGTAGGTGTGTGTGTTTTTGGGTAAATCGTTGGCCGGGTGTTTGTTTAAAAAAAAACGAAGCCTTAACGCACAGTTGGAAAATAATAAAGAGTGAAAAAAAAAAACGTGCGACTTGACAGGTGCCCGTTTTTGATGAGTTAATGACGTCAACTTTGAGTGCGGGACAGTGTTTTATTTCCCGCGAGTTTGTTCGCTTCTTTTTTATACGAAAAAGCTTAATGCACATGCTACGATCGAAAATAGTTGAATATTTATCTTGTCAAAGTCGGGCAAATTAAATAGACAATTGACCCCGGTTGTTAACGCGTGGCTATTCACTATATTAACAACGAAATTCTATGACTATAAAAATTTCTTTTGGTTTTTCTTTTAAAAGTTTGGTCAATGAGAATATTACAAAATGGTATTTACCACTAGTCCGGAGGACTTTTTTTTTTCTTTTTTATTACATTTTCACCCCAAACAAGGCAAATTGCTACTTTGGTGTAGGGGGCTACTATCAGGGGCAACAACTACTGCGGTAATATGTAGGGATTTGGGCAGCAAGATGTCGGTTCACGTTACACTTGAACTTCTGCACGTCAGTACTGTTGGGGAAGCAAGGACCTGGAATGGAATTCCAAAGTCTAGCGGTTTTTGGGAAGAAACTATTGGAGTAGAAAGATCTTTTACATCTAGGGATCTCTACTGTGTGGGGGTGGGATTTAGCAGCCTGTCGGGTTAGTCGAGGGTGCTCACGTTGTGGGGGCACAAGTGATTGCAGTTCGTCAGAGCATTCACCACTAAAATACTTGTAGAACAGGCAGAGGGATGCAACATTTCGTCGATGGGACAGAGGCTGAAACTTAGATGCCAGTTCAGGGCCTATCAGGTTTGCGACTCTCTTTTGAACGTTGTCAAGGAGCGAGAGACTAGTAGCAGATGCACCAGCCCAAATGTGACAGCAATACTCCATATATGGGCGAATGGTGGCCTCATAGAGGCACAGGATACTTTTTCTGCAACTTTCCGTGGGTTGGAGGGATTTATTCATTTATTTTTTTTCTTTGTGTGTTTTGGATTCTTTCGGCTTGACGTATCCGTGAATCATAGACCGGAGTTATCTTGACAGGTCAAGTTGATAACTGGTTTGTTTCCCTCTCCACTTTTATTTATATGACATCTTAACGCATTCTAAATTATTGCAGAACCCTCTGGGACTTTCCAGATACTTCTAAAACCTTCTACTCTTTCTATTACTATACTCTGGCCTTTAAACTATCTCGTGAATTAAAACTTTTGAGGTTTGATCATTAGGGGTGCCTAGAATACGATAGCACACATTTTAAACGGTTTTATTGATTTTTTTATTATTATTTTATAGAAATGCTCCCTCGTAACAGGACACACACAAAAAGTACACACACACACACACATTTTCGCTTTTATATATATGGACTAGTAGGGGTACCCGGCGTTGCTCGGGTGTTTGTAAATGTGTGTGTTGGGGTGGGGGGATAAATCGAAACAAAAATAACCCGGTTTAAATATTAAAAAAACAAACAAAAACAAAAAAGAAGCAAAAAAACTTTTGAAAGGGAGATAAGTTTGAACCCGAAGCCTTGAGGTCAATAGTCTGATGAAATAGGATGACGCCACGAAGGCAGGGATTTCAGAACAGTCGAAAATAAGCCTTTAAAAACCCAGGTGGTTTTCTAGGTCAAATATCACGCCATAGCAGTAGCAGCGCGAATTTTTTAAGATAAAAGTCAGTGAAATAAAAGATATTTACGACGTCGTTTTGTAATTCGTACATATTATAATCTAAGGAGCATATAAAAAGTTCTAAGAATGAGCGACCAACCTGAGAACCACCCCTCCAAAAGCCTTTGCCGGACGTATACAAAAATGCACACACACGAATACACATTTTGCCTTTTATATATATATATATATATATACTAGCGGGGGTACCCGGCATTGCCCAGGTGTTTGGAAGTGTGTGTGTAAAAAAAAAAATGTAAAAAGAAAAAAAAAAGTTTTAGTAGGAAGGTAGGATTGAACCCCGAAGCAATTGACACGAAGGTGGAAATGAAAGGAAAAAAAGCCAATCACCTAACCATCTCGGCCACGAGGGAGAGAAACTGGTAAGGGCGTTATATGAAGGTTTATGAAGCGAAATAAACAGGTGCGAGGAAGTGGCGTAGTGTCTGACCTAGTTTTGCGCTGCAAGCCAGATCATTCGCTTTCGCTTTTCAAAGACGCGGTGAGCTCATAAAATTCAGGCTAATTAAATACACACGCAATCCCCATTGTTAAGTCGTAGTTATTATGATTCAGACGCAATATAAAAAGTTTTAAGTACGAGCGAGCGTACCCAGAAGGCCGAGGAAAAAACCCTTTTGTGGACATACATGAAAACCACACACACACATACACACACAAACAAACATTTTCGCTTATATATATATATAAATAAATGAATAATACGTCCAAATAAAATTGGGCGACTTTCTAAGAAAAACACCGGTTCTCCAAGGCGGAGACATAAACATTACTATCGTTTAAAAAATCAAAACAAAAACCACTTAATCAGATGAACGATAAAAACGAAGCAGTAAATTGTCTATGGCAACATAGCGCAGTGGATTAGGGTGCTGGACTGAAATACGTAAGGTCCAAGTTTCGAATCCTACCAACAGTCAAGCTACGCTGAAGAGGAGTAGGGCTCCGAAACAAGTGTGTCCGTAGATTAGTTTTTAAAAATAATAAATATATATATATATATATATATATATATAATGTAATTTTTGTGTGCGTGTGTATATATATATATATATATATATATATATATATATATATATACACACACAAATTATATTTTTTTTTGTTTATTAACTCATCGAGTTCTTCTAATGTAAGCATACTTTTAGGGATAGTGACGAAAGTCTATAGAAATGTCTATATAATGAGTTTCTTTAAATTGACCTCCAATTTTGGCAATTCTTAAAGATTAGACATTATAAAACAGGAAGATCCGTCTCCAGAACCATCTATTATTATTATTATTATTATTATTATTATTATTATTATTATATTTGCCTTTTCACTGGAAATTTAGAAATGGACCCATTTCTAAATTTCCAGTGAAAATGTAAATTGAATTTTTCCTTCTTTTCCTTTCTTTACGGTACCGTTTATGAAATAAATTTATGTCAAAATTACTAAAATATTAATGTTTATCTATCTGAAGAAATGAGAAAAAGTTTGTTGTATATTTACAGCTTATTTTTTATTTATTTATTTATTCATTCAAATTTTTAGCATTATTTTGTTTTAGCACGTGATGGAGGATCCTACTGGATGCCAGACACTCACCAGCTATCTTGTACGCCCCAGCCGAGAGATCTTTATATAAAATTCTTAGCCCTCCTTCAAGTGCAATTTTTTTTTTTTTTTCTCTTTCCTGTACTTGACTCCTCAGGTATATTTGCCAGGTAGTTATTTTAAATTCTTTTTCACGAGTCCGGTTGCTCCTATTATTACTGGAATGATGGAGATCTTCCTAAGATTCCAATTTCTTTTCATGTCATACATAAGACAGAATGAAATGTGTTATTTAAAATGCTTGTTTCAAGTATTTCAAGTAGGGCACTTTGAAGTGCTAGAAGTCGGCCGAGCCAACCATTATTTAATATAACAATGTCTGGTTTTACAGCCGCACTTTCCAAGTAGGTGGATGAGGGGGCCACATCGTCACAATGTATGATACACCTATCAACATGATACGTCATGCTATTTGCATTGAGTCACCAAACACGAATGATTAAAATTAACGAGCTTTTAAGTTTGAACACGAGATACGTCAGGAAACAGCTTAAAATATATGGCTTCCCACCCCCACACACAATAGGACGAACTTGGAATTCAGACCCCACTACTTCGTCACCCTACCTTTAAGAAATTATGACAATACTACACGTACACACGCGCGTGCGCAACTAAGTGGAGTTGTAAACGTGGGTCTTTTTTACTATTTGGTCATCACTTATTAAGGATAAGGGTTAATGAGATTGAATGAGTGTCAGCCGAAAGATGATGAATACTATGGAAGTACTAACATTAATTAATGTTATGAACTGCGCTTGCTTACTATTGGGTTATTATTTATCAAGGCTAAGATCCCTTGAAGGATAAGGGTTAATGAAATGGAATGATTATCAGTCGAAAGAACACTGATGGACCGTATGAACTACGTTTGATTAGTATTGGGACTGTTTATGAAAAAAAAATTGTTGTTATTCAATTTGAAAATGATCAAGTTGTATATTAGGCGGGAAATAGTCCTACGGTAATGTGTTCCATAGATGAGAGTCTTTGCAAAGAAACTCTGTCGATGGAAGTTTCTCTTGACGTTAGGCTACTGTTTACTGTAGCAAGTGTATAATGTTATGCACCTGTGCATCTTGTGTGTTAAGCCAGGCTGCATAATGATGCTGTTGAATTCGAGTGCAGATCGAGAAGGATGCGGATTTGGTTTTAAAGAATTTTATTCATAACAGAAAACAAATGTACGAAAGAGAGAGAGAGAGGGGGAGGGAGAGAGAGAGAGGGAGGAAATAATAGACAGAGAAAAAGCAAGATAGAAAGAATGATAGAGGGTGAGAGAGACAGACAGAAATTCAGAATTAATAGGAGGAAGAGGAGAGAGCTATCATTTACATATTTAGCCAGTGAGATCCGCATCATATTTCTGTTCTCATCAATGTCATAAAGATCAGAGAGTGAACCGCGCTCATTTGGGTGAAAATCACGTGATTCCCGACTTCCTTTTCACCCCCATCCCCGCTTCTATTTTTAGAATAACTCGGCCTTCATCGTTATCTAACACTTGAAAGGAGAAGGTAAATTCATTTTCCTTCTGCTAGGAAAACGAGTTCTTGCTACGAATGTTTTACACGGAGGAACCAGAGATTTAAGCTCATTTAATAACTCCCATGAAAGTTAACCATCGAACAGAGAGAGATAGGTCATGTTTTTGTGTTTGTTTGGTGGAAAAGGGCTTATAGATAAGAAATGAGTTCACCCTCACTAAGTCGAGATTGCATAAAAGTGTTAATTTTGGTTAAAATCGCCTGTTTCTTCTTTCATTGAATTATTTCGATTATCTACTATCGATACTTATGGAAGACATTCCAATACAAAACCTATCTTTGATCATATGATTAATATGATCGTATAATTTCTTAATTATGATCATATAATTTCTTAATATGATCGTATAATTTCTTAATATGATCATATAATTTCTTAATATGATCATATAATTTCTTAATATGATCATATAATTTCTCAATATGATCATATAATTTCTCAATATGATCATATAATTTCTTAATATGATCATATAATTTCTTAATATGATCATATAATTTCTCAATATGATCATATAATTTCTTAATATGATCATATAATTTCTTAATATGATCATATAATTTCTTAATATGATCATATAATTTCTTAATATGATCATATAATTTCTTAATATGATCATATAATTTCTCAATATGATCATATAATTTCTCAATATGATCATATAATTTCTTAATATGATCATATAATTTCTTAATATGATCATATAATTTTTCAATATGATCATATAATTTCTCAATATGATCATATAATTTCTCAATATGATCATATAATCTCTTAATATGATCATATAATTTCTTAATATGATCATATTTCTTAATATGATCATATAATTTCTTAATATGATCATATAATTTCTTAATATGATCATATAATTTCTTAATATGATCATATAATTTCTCAATATGATCATATAATTTCTTAATATGATCATATAATTTCTTAATATGATCATATAATTTCTTAATATGATCATATAATTTCTCAATATGATCATATAATTTCTCAATATGATCATATAATTTCTTAATATGATCATATAATTTCTCAATATGATCATATAATCTCTTAATATGATCATATAATTTCTTAATATGATCATATTTCTTAATATGATCATATAATTTCTTAATATGATCATATAATTTCTTAATATGATCATATAATTTCTTAATATGATCATATAATTTCTCAATATGATCATATAATTTCTCAATATGATCATATAATTTCTTAATATGATCATATAATTTCTTAATATGATCATATAATTTCTCAATATGATCATATAATTTCTTAATATGATCATATAATTTCTTAATATGATCATATAATTTCTTAATATGATCATATAATTTCTTAATATGATCATATAATTTCTTAATATGATCATATAATTTCTCAATATGATCATATAATTTCTCAATATGATCATATAATTTCTTAATATGATCATATAATTTCTTAATATGATCATATAATTTTTCAATATGATCATATAATTTCTCAATATGATCATATAATTTCTCAATATGATCATATAATCTCTTAATATGATCATATAATTTCTTAATATGATCATATTTCTTAATATGATCATATAATTTCTTAATATGATCATATAATTTCTTAATATGATCATATAATTTCTTAATATGATCATATAATTTCTCAATATGATCATATAATTTCTTAATATGATCATATAATTTCTTAATATGATCATATAATTTCTTAATATGATCATATAATTTCTCAATATGATCATATAATTTCTCAATATGATCATATAATTTCTTAATATGATCATATAATTTCTCAATATGATCATATAATCTCTTAATATGATCATATAATTTCTTAATATGATCATATTTCTTAATATGATCATATAATTTCTTAATATGATCATATAATTTCTTAATATGATCATATAATTTCTTAATATGATCATATAATTTCTCAATATGATCATATAATTTCTCAATATGATCATATAATTTCTTAATATGATCATATAATTTCTTAATATGATCATATAATTTCTCAATATGATCATATAATTTCTTAATATGATCATATAATTTCTTAATATGATCATATAATTTCTTAATATGATCATATAATTTCTCAATATGATCATATAATTTCTCAATATGATCATATAATTTCTTAATATGATCATATAATTTCTCAATATGATCATATAATTTCTCAATATGATCATATAATTTCTTAATATGATCATATAATTTCTTAATATGATCATATTTCTTAATATGATCATATAATTTCTTAATATGATCATATAATTTCTTAATATGATCATATAATTTCTTAATATGATCATATAATTTCTCAATATGATCATATAATTTCTTAATATGATCATATAATTTCTTAATATGATCATATAATTTCTCAATATGATCATATAATTTCTTAATATGATCATATAATTTCTTAATATGATCATATAATTTCTCAATATGATCATATAATTTCTCAATATGATCATATAATTTCTTAATATGATCATATAATTTCTTAATATGATCATATAATTTCTTAATATGATCATATAATTTCTTTATATGATCATATAATTTCTTAATATGATCATATAATTTCTTAATATGATCATATAATTTCTTAATATGATCATATAAATTCTTAATATAATCATATAAAGAAAATATATTTAAACCTATCTATGATCACTGCACGGTACATCAAGTACCTTCATGTGAAATTTAATAAAAATCAGCCCAGCCGTTTTCGAGTCCATATGGAACAAACTTACACACACACAACATTGGAAGATCTAAATGCTCATCAATGTTCAGAGGTTCAGAGAGCGAGCTGTTCTTCTGGATGAAATGTGATTTTTTACTTTTTCTTTTAGCTCCTCATTAATCCTCATTTCGGAAACAGACACATTTTTAAATCAAATCATATCTAAATTCCAGAGTGAAATGGAGTCTTTTGGTAGGATCAAGAAACGAAGAAAAGTTTGTTTTATATATATATATATATATATATATATATATATATATATATATATATATATAACAAACTTTATATATATATATAAACTGTACAGAAGGTCAGAAAAACATTAGTACCGTCGGTTTTAAGCCTAACATAAGGACGATCAGTTAATGGTAAATAATGTTAGGCTCTCGTCAGCCATATTGTTTTCTGTTTGAGGATAAATCAGGGTCGCACACATTATCTATAATGATGTTCATTTTTATTTAACTATAGCTTGTCTGTCCCTATTTCAATATATTTTATTTTAATATCAATTTTTCAATTTTTGATTTAATACATTTTTTTAGTAAATATATGTTTAAATTTATTTTGTCCTATTCTGTTCCTAATTGGCATGGCTTCCGGCCTTAGTCGGTTATTCCTGATCGGTCTAAGTGAGGTAATTATTGTATCTTATTAATTCTTTAAACTTTCGGTTTCCTTTCTTTTATTTTCATTAAATGGGGGGTAACTCATGAATCTTTGCTTGTATATTTTATTATATTTTTATAGGCTTTTAATTTTGATTAATTAAATCAGTATTCCATATGCTGTTATTTTATTTTATTTTTATGTTTGGTTACCATATATCTGGGTATGTTTAAATGGTATCAGGTTCTAAGTGATCTTATATAAACTATTTTTATTTCATTTACTGAATTGTATATATTCAGAGTTTCAATCAATCCCAATTCACAATGGTGAAGTTTCGTAATATTCCAATCCGATTTGGTTAAAGTGAATCATCCAAAGCAGTTAAAATAAAATAAAAAGACACCAAAGAACGCGGGTTATCAGATATGAGTTAAAAACAGTAGAAAATAAAAGACTTATATCTGATAACTCGCATTATTCAGGCCTTTCGATGACAGATTTGCTTTATTGTAACTGCTTAAGAAGATTATTCATTTTAACCAAATCGGATTGGAATATTACCAAACTTCATTGTGAATTGGGATTGATTGAAATTCCGAATATATATATATATATATATATATATATATATATATATATATATATATATATATATATATATAAAAACTTTCCTTAACTTCTTAATCTTACCAAAAGGCTTCATTTCACTCTGGAATTACCAATTTCGGTTTGTTTTTCATTTTTATTCGTTTTAAAAAAAATTTTTTAAATATTTCCTTTTGCATTTTATGACCACCGTCATACAATGCAGTTTCATACAATGCTAAAACCAGCAAAATTTTAGCTTTCTATATGCATGAATTTGCTAACATATTTCTTTCCTCTAAAGAGAAGAGCTTTACATTCTTTGAAATCTTTGTTTGAGGTATTCTGTCAAAAAATAAATTTTACATGTAAATTAAAATTTACATGCAAAATTTATGCTTCTTATATATATATATATATATATATATATATATTGCAACAATATTATATATATATATATATAATATTGTTGCAAAAATATTATATATATATATAATATTTTTGCAAAAATATTTTATATATATATATATATATATATATAATATTTTTGCAAAAATGTTATATATATAATATATTATATATATATATAATTATATATATATATATATATTTTTGCAAAAGTATTATGTATATATAATATTGTTGCAAAAATATATATATATAATATTTTTGCAAAAAATATTTATATATATATATATAATATTTTTGCAAACATATATATATATATATAATATTTTTACAAAAATATTATATATATATATATATATATATATATATATATATATATATATATATATATATATGTAATATTTTTGCAAAAATCAAGACAACAAAATATAAAATGAGAACATATTGTATATTTTCTTATGTGATACAATTGTTTCATAACTATTTGGACAATTTTAAATATTATATCATTCAAAAATATTCCAAAACAGCTACTCTTCACCCTGCCAAATACACTATTTATACATATATAAATACATTCATAATCTCTATTTGCAGAGAACAAGCAATTGTACCTACCTACACACCATCCTTATATATTCATTTTAAAATGAATATATATATATATATATATATATATATATATATATATATATATATATAAATATATAATTATTTTTAATATAATAATTATTAAATACCTACAGACACTAGTTTTTCATCCTTTCGAGAATCATCAGTGCAGGATGTCACGATTAACACCAGTCAATAGATTCGAACCCGGCAAGAAATGCAGTTAAAATTTAAACATTAGTTTTAAATATTTATAACGTCTTTCAGACTGATCTAATCATTATATGATAATCTGTGCATATATATATATATATATACTAAGTTTTCCCTTTTTTAACAGTCGATATTAAATTGAATCCTTCTGAATTTCATTATAAACACCTAACAAATAATCAGATTCATCTGAGTATTATAAAACAAATTCCAAATGAAGATTATTTTTTACTAAAATAATTTTTAAAAAGAAAAAAACAGTATTTTATTATTCAACATTCTGTTAGCATAAAAAAGAAACAATCTATAAAAAAGAAACAATCTTTAAAAAAAGAAGCAATCTATAAAAAAAGAAACAATCTATAAAAAACAAACAATCTATAAAAAGAAACAATCTATAAAAAAAAGAAACAATCTATAAAAAAAGAAGCAATCTATAAAAAAGAAACAATCTATAAAAAAAGAAACAATCTATAAAAAAAGAAGCAATCTATAAAAAAGAAACAATCTATAAAAAAAGAAACAATCTATAAAAAAGAAACAATCCATAAAAAAGAAACAATCTTTAAAAAAAGAAGCAATCTATAAAAAAAGAAACAATCTATAAAAAAGAAACAATCTATAAAAAAAAGAAACAATCTATAAAAAAAAGAAACAATCTATAAAAAAAGAAGCAATCTATAAAAAAGAAACAATCTATAAAAAAAGAAACAATCTATAAAAAAAGAAGCAATCTATAAAAAAGAAACAATCTATAAAAAAAGAAACAATCTATAAAAAAGAAACAATCTATAAAAAAGAAACAATCTATAAAAAAGAAACAATCTATAAAAAAAGAAACAATCTTTAAAAAAAGAAGCAATCTATAAAAAAAGAAACAATCTATAAAAAAGAAACAATCTATAAAAAAGAAACAATCTATAAAAAAAGAAACAATCTATAAAAAAGAAACAATCTATAAAAAGAAACAATCTATAAAAAAGAAACAATCTATAAAAAAAGAAACAATCTATAAAAAAGAAACAATCTATAAAAAAGAAACAATCTATAAAAAAGAAACAATCTATAAAAAAAGAAACAATCTATAAAAAAGAAACAATCTATAAAAAAAGAAACAATCTACAAATTCAATCAATCAGTTTGAGTATTTGTTAAAAAAAATATGGATTTTTTTCAATTATTTTCAAGTTCTGGCTTGACCATATGGGATGGGACAAAGGGGAATACATACGGTGAACACATTAAGACGAAATGAAAATAAAAACATCGAAATATTGGGAGTGTTGCTCTACAATGAAATCCTTGTTTTGCTTACAATTTTAGAATCATTTTCAAAAATAAAAAAAAAACATCAACGTTTTGATTCATGTTTACGTTTCTTGCATCAGAGTTTTTCACCGATTAAATCTCATTTCGAAAACAGATGCGAAAATAAAAAGTAATCACAGATTAATAGAATTGTAAACAAGCAAAAAAGTATTAGTGTTGGGACGATTAATTGGAATCGGAATCGGGAATCGGAAAAATTTGTACATTTCATGGTATCGGAATTGGAAAATTTTGTGCAGATTTTCCGATGCCAAAAACGATTCCTTTAATTAGCTACTTTTTTTTTTTTTTTTTTGCTTTTGTTTGGAATAAAATCTTCTACTGCTGTTAGCAATAATAAAATAATAAATATTTATTGATTTTAAATAACCAGTAAAGCGAAAGGTGTGTTTTTATGTTAAAGAAAATATATTTAAATTTAACATGTGTTTTTATGGTAATCAGGAAAATATTTATAGTTGAATAAATCGGGAAAGCTTTATAGTTGAATAATTAAAGATTTATAAAGAATCGGAATTGGGAATAGTATCGGAATCTGGAATTAAGTATGAAACTGGTAATTATGTCAGAATCGGGAAATATATTGGAATCGTCCTACGAGGGGTGTACAATAAGTAATGCCCCTGACCCACTTCCAGTTGTCTGACCTAGCTGAAATTTTGCATGTGCAATGATTTATATCTCTACGGGTTATGTGGCAAATTACAGCTCTGAACTAATTGTGGTTTCTGTTTTACAGGTGTTTGAACTGAGTCAGGTGTGAAATGGAGCCTGTTGAATGTCGAGCAGTGATCCAGTTTTTGTATTTGGAAGAACGAGGAGACTTTTGATGAAATGAAAGAAACTTATGGTGATAATGCCCCATCATATGACCTTGTAAAACGCTGGCATTGTGAATTCAAACATGGTCAGAACTCTGTGGAAACAGCTCCCAGATCTGGTCGCCCCCCGCCCTTTTGCCATTGACGAGGCATCTGTCCGTCAAGTTGAGGCTGCCATTTTGGAAGATCGGCGCATTACTATTCGCCAAATAGCCCAAGATGTCAAGATTAGTACAGGGTCTGTGGAAACTATCATTCATGACCATTTGCATATGCATAAGGTGTCTGCCAGATGGATTCCCAGGTTGTTCACACCATTCCAGAAGCGAGAATGCGTTGAGTGCTTGAGGATGAACTTGGAGATGTGCCAAGAGGATGAGTTAAAGTTTTTCAAAAGACTGATTACACAGGATGAAACCTGGGTCAATCACTATGATCCAGAGACCAAAGCCCAGTCAATGAAGTGGAAGCACTTGGACTCACCACCTCCAGAGGCAAGGGTGCAGCCCTCCGCTGGCAAAGTCATGCTCACAGTCTTCTGGGACCAGGACGGAGTAGTGATGACAGATTTCCTGGCAAAGGGTACCACAATTACAGGAGCCTATTATGCTTTACTTTTGAGGAAATTAAGGGAAGCTATCAAAATCAAGAGGTGGGGCAAGATCAGCAAAGGTACCCTCCTCCTGCAGGACAATGCTCCGGTCCACAACTCGCATGTCGTCAGATCAGAGGCACGAGCGTGTAGTTATGAAATCCTCCCCCATCCTCCCTACTCTCCTGACCTTGCATCCTCTGACTTTCACCTCTTCCCAGACATGAAGTTGATTTTGAAAGGAAAGCGTTTCCCAGATGATGCAACCTTGATTTCTGAAGTCATGTCGTGGTTGGAGGACCAACCTGGTGTGTTCTACAAAAACAATCTCCAGAGCTGCATCGAACGATGGGAGAAATGCATAACTCTGGGTGGTTCCTATGTAGAGAAAGAATAATAACTGTGCCAAGTTTCGTTGCTCTACTGCTATGGGAAGTGGGTCAGGGGCATTAGTTATTGCATGCTTCTCGTACTACTAAAAAGTATACTCTCAAAAGAACTAATCAAGGGGGGGGGCTAGCATACACCCTTCAACATTCGTTACTGTTTAAACTTGAATGCCTACTAGATATTCTCATCGAGTGTCTATGTTTTTACATAAGATTAAGAGATAAAAACAAATCTATATAATTATCAAACTCAAATGACCTTGTAACGATGTATGTAACCCACTTTCCAGTTTACAACATCGAGTTGTGCATGCGCGCATGACCTGCGCACTGAAATATTAACGTTATTATTTCGAAATTATTATTTAAACATGGGAAGAATGGGGTTTAAAATAACTTAAACGTAATACAGAAACGAACGATGTAAAAAAAAAAAACAGACAGTATTAACAATTGTTTATTTGGATAATTTAAACGCGAAAAAAAAAAATGAACAATTGGACGCTGAAATATTAACGTTATTATTTCGAAATTATCATTTAACATGGGAAGAGTGGGGTTTAAAATAACTTAAACGTAATACAGAAATGAACGATGTAAAAAAAAAAAGCAGATATATCAAAATTTGAATTCAACTATAATAAGTATTATGGTATATGTTCACCTATAAGTTTACCTATAAGTATGGCCAACCACTTATAATTCAGTAACTGTAAATTATTTTTTTCAAAAATAATCAATTATAATAAACAGAAAGACTCATAGAAATCTATCTATATTCTTTTTTTCATTTTAATATATTTTCATAGAAATATTTCTGTTATGTAAAAAAAAAACCCTACTTTCTTTACGTCACAAGTGTCACGCTCATACATGAATTCCATAGCTAATATAACATACTGACCCAACAGGTCACGGGTAGTCTAGTATAATTATAAAACACAAATGACCTTGTAACAAGTGTTGTAACCCAACATCTGGTTTACGACTTCCGGTTGCACATGCGTACATAAACATAAACCCATAACAGCATAAACAAATAAACACAAATCGCTACTTTTGCAGAATTTGACCTGCGCACTGAAATATTAACGTTATTATTTAGAAATTATTATTTAATATGGGAAGAGTGAGGATGTTTTGCAACTATTCTGTATTACAAGTATACTGTCACAATTTTCTTACAAATAAATCAACTTTAACCCGTTGACAACGTATTGTTTTACTGTGTACGTTTTCAGCGTCCCAATTGTGTTTGTTTTTGTTCGCGTTTAAATTATCTAAATAATTGGTATAGTAATTTCTGCATTTTTTTACATCGTTCATTTCCGTATTACGTTTAAGTTATTTTAACGCAATTTTCTTACAAATAAATCTACTTTAACCTTTGACAATCATAAGAGCATTTTACAACGTATTGTTTTACTGTGTACGTTTTCAGCATCCCAATTGTTTGTTTTTTTCATGTTTAAATTAAACGATATATCAAAATTTGAATAGTGCAGATGTACCTATAAGTATGGCAAACCACTTATAATTCAATGGCTGTAAGTTTTTGTTTTTTTTCAAAAATAAACAATTATAAACAGAACGACTCATAGAAATCTATCTATATTATTTTTTTCATTTTTAATATACTTTCATAGAAATGTTTCTGTTAAGCCACAAAAACTATTTTCTTTATGTCACAAGTGTCACGCTCATACATTAATTCCATAGCTAGTATAACATACTGACCCAACGGGTCACAGGTAGTCTAGTATACTATAACATTTTAAAATAGTCAGTTGGGGAAATATATACCAGATATTTCATAGAAACTTATATAATATAAGGTGCCTTAGATAAGCTTCAAGATTTTTTTTCATATGGGCACTTTTATTGATAGTACACACATGAAACTCTAGTCCCCTTTGAAGTAATCTCCTCAGGATGCAATGCACTCATACAGTTTCAACAACTTCTGGAAGTCCTCTTGTATGAACATGTCAATGACCCTCGTCACAGCCTCTTTCATTTCCTCAATTGTCTCATAATGACAGCCTCTAATGTTTTCCTTGAGCTTAGGGAATAACCAAAAGTCACAAGAAGAAAGGTCTGGATTATAGGGAGGGTGAGAAACTGTCTTGATGCCCATCTTAGTCAAATAGTCTGTCATCTTTTCTGAGCACCCTTGGGACAAACTTCACACAAATCTTCCGCATCTTCAGTTCCTCAAAAATAATAATAGTGTGTACAGTTCCCACACTGACATCAAACTGTGCACTTATTGTCTTTATAGATACACTACGGTTCTTATCCATGAAATTCTTTATTTGACCAATCAACTCTGGTGTCCTGACTTCCTTACTCCTCCCACACTTCTCATCATCCCTTACAGACTCCCTGCCATTGCTTGAATCTCTTATGCCACTCAAAAACTGATGCTCGATTCATGTAAAATGGTCCAAAAGCAGTCTGAAGCATTCCATACGTTTCTGTGGTATTTTTTCCAAGTTTAAAATAGAATTTTATTGCATATCTTTCTTCTAAAGTGTCCTCACATCCAGATTGTATTTTTAAAATTCACCAACTGTGATAATCAGGCTTTAGTAGGGAGTATTCCAATTCCTGCTGTAGCTGTTCATTTGAATCTGAAATCATAAAAATTGGTCAGTCATCTCATAAGATGTATAGCAATAACATACTGAATTTTCAAGAGTTTATGACAATTTTAAATGCCTACAAAAAAGTCTGGAAACTTAATTTAAGGTTCCTTGCATGTATAAAATTGTCCAGTGAAGAAATGAAAGTCATCCTGAATCTCTGTTACTCTTGATGTACCAAATATCTATGCGCCTCCCCCACACATCTCTAAGTGACCCATGAGGACAGAACGCCCTTAAAACGTCAAATATATATTTTTGATTGATTGAGATTGTCGAACTGACTTCCTCATCTTGGTTGTTATAGTCACAACGTTTCAGACCTGATGAAGGGCGGAGGGCAAAACGGCCGAAACGTTGTGACTATAACAACCAAGATGAGGAAGTCAGTCCGACAATCTCAATCAATGAAAACACCTCATCTCAAAAATACAGACAATTACTATATATTTTTGATTTTAATGAAATTTACATTATATGTATAAGACACTATTTCAGAGAGATTTTCAAAATTTAAGTTTCTTCTGACTATATTATCTACCAAGAGATGCTGTTGTATTATCAGGTGGATTAGATATTATAAAACAGTTATATTATCGTGTACCAAAAAGGCACCAAAACAGTGTATGCTGTATAATCGTCTAAATGTTGATAGGTGTACTTGGGACGAAGGGTTCATCCTGATGTGTATATGTGTCACTAAATGTCTGTCGTTGCTTCTTCACTATTTGATCCCTAGCTTATGTTGTTGCTGTCTATTTATGATATATTCATATGCAGGTGTGTGTGTGTGTGTGTGTGTGTGTGTGTGTGTGTATGTGATACATATATTTTCGACATACCTTAACTTCATGCGTCGTTGATCATGTCCATCTGGAATTCATCTTGTTCTTAGAGGGGAGGCTGGAAACCTGTTTTGGACGAATATTCATTCACTTCCAAGAACGCTGATTGGTTTTATATAATTTTTATTCACTTCCCAGGTGTCAATCGCAGAAGAATGGAAAGTGAATATCTTTGTTTGCGTGGTTAATTCTAGGTCTCTATTTTCACACACGTCAGCTCCATCCCCAGTCAAGGGGAGGGGCAACCTGTTAAACCGTCCGCTCTGCTCAACGTCCAAATTTCAACTCTCCGATGATCTCCAGCTAACCTGATCATGTGACTCGCACATAGATCCGTCCAGCTGACCAGTTCTTCCGGTAAACGTGTCTATGATGTGACTTTACCATATTTTGACAGATTTTATAAATATTCTTCATATTCATTTCCCGTCCACCTCTCCAGTTAGATAGATAGACCGAGATGGATAGATACAGAAATAGATAACTAAATAGATAGATCGACACTTTCTTGTGTTCGACCTATTACATAACAGTGCTAGACTAAAGGAATAAATTAAAGATTGCCTCTTACAATATGATTTTATTATTTGCATTGAACTATGTAGCATAATATTATTTTCTGAATATTTATTAGTACATATTACCTCATTTTGGTGAGTTCTATATTTAAAATACAGTAGACACTATTTTCATAGAAATGTTAATAAATGTTAATGCTACGTGTTATTGGTTTTTCTGCCCAGAAAAAGATCAGTTTTATCTCATTTATAAATCTCACTATGTCTGTCAGTCTGTCTCCATTTTTCTTTTTAAATTGTCTCTCCTTCAAAACGGTAGGTTGCAGAACAATGCAAGACGGTTCAAATGATTTCAGTTTTTGTCAACCATTCTTTTATGAGTCTTTAGTCAGTTAAAATAGCTTTTAAGGGAACAAAAAATGGGTCAAAATTGAATGAAATCATAACTTGCCAAGTGTGACTCAACTAAAACTAATCTTATACGCATGCGCAAATCGTTATACATTTTGTACATTTATGTTGGTTTATTTTTGATGATTTCATACCCGAGTGACGCTGTAACGTCATTAGCTTTTAATGCTCTAGTATTGCTATTGGCTTTGATACTTTAGAAATCACGACTAGATATTGGGTACAATATCATATGAAATAATCGATAGAAAATTAACTCTTTTATAATAAATATGAAATCTGGATAAAATAAAGTGACACAATGTTCAACAGTGAGATCAGAAATGCGCCATTGTACAACTCATGCCCTCTACTGATTCAAGTTATGAAAACAGGACTATTGCCAGCATTCTCAAAATGCAAATCAGTACAGGTCAACACTTGAGGGCACAGCTCAAGTTATGGTCTTTTGTGTGAGGGCCACATCATGCCACCTCACATCTTCGAAGTTGGCTTGAAAGTCAACACCAAAGTGTACCTGGATGTGCCGAAGGGTGTGGTGATCCCCTGGTGCAAAGAGGCCCAGGTTTCGCTTCAGAAGGAGTACTACGACTTTGTACTTTTCTCTTACTGGCCCACCTGACTTGAACCCGCTGGACTACTTCGTTTGGTCATATGTCGAGAACATCACCAACATGACTTCCCACAACACCGAAGTCAGCCTGATCGCCGCCATCTGCCGAGTATTTGCGAGTTCCCACTAGCACTTGGGGAAAAGGCATGCTTCCAGTTCCAGACCTGTATCGAGGAGGTGATTGAGGCTGAAGGCGGCTACATTGAATAGATGTCAGCTCTACTACATAATCAAGTCACCTGAATTGATTTTTTCAATAAAAGTTTTAAAATAAAGCTGTAGTGTTGTTTTCTTTAGGGCGACAATTTTATCGTTCCACCCTGAAATAATGATTATAATAATAAACAGAAAATCTCGTTCAACTTTGGTTTTCATCCTATTTTGCTTTCAATGCCCCCCCCCACATACACACACCATCTCAATCGCTTAAAAATGTTAACAGTGAATATCAGATTTGAAATCCATTACTTTATTTAGATCACCGAACATGTTGTGGACTCCATGTGAAAAGATGTCGTAAACAAAAATAAAGCTCACCAACTAGTAAACACATCTGCTTCAGCAATGATAACCGATGTGCCAATATATGGTACTAAAGATGACGTCATCCACTAAAACAGGTTGAAGACATCTAATAAAGATTTTTTATGACGTCATAAATGCTAATGTAGTTATTGACTTCCTTATTGCTGCACAAAGATGTGACGCAAGGTCGGAAGGTGGGGGAGAGTCAAACCAGCGCCCATAAAGGAGGGATACTCTGGCCTTTTAAAAATTGCCCGTGTAACACCATCAGCATTCCCCAGCATGAACGCCTCAGGCAGTAAGCAATAAACTTATTCAACCCAAAAGACGGAAGGAAATAACCTAGAAGAGCGGACTTCCGAGGACTACCCAGAAACACACTTCCGCCCGACAGATGCAAGATCATTCTCTACGCAAAAATGCGCAAAACTCTGTTAGACTGAGTGCCAAGGACATATCCTCGACTGGTACGAATATAACCTACTCACGCTGTACCAGTGTTTTTGCAGACAATGAATACACACACACACACACACACACGAACATATATATATATATATATATATATATATATATATAGGGATGTACCGATTATTAAATTGGCCGATTACCAATTAATCGGCTGATTAATAGGTTTTCTAATGCCGATTTATTAGCAAATTTTGTTGTCATAAATGATACTAATATTAATTATATTGTAAATGAAGACAAGTTTTGCTTGCCAGTGAAAACTTATTGAAGATACATGCATCATCTACACCATAGTATCAAATAACATGCATGGTGCGCTGTAAATCTTTGCACTGAATTGGAGGCAAATAGATGTAAGAGTATGGAAACTTTATCCCCTTACTTTTCCTATCGATTTAATATTATTACTTTGTACTCTACCGTAAAAAAAAATTATTACGTCATTTTTCAATTTTCATGTTAACGGATTGTACAGTAAATTGTGACGATGTGCGAACCAAGAATTATGCATTCTTTATCAGTCATAGTCTTGTTCCTCATTTTCGGACTCTTGCTATCATTACATATTTTTATTTTTTTGGTTTAGGTAATGTATTGAGATAATTAGATATCAGACAGATGTAATTTCAATATGTAAAAAATGAACAAAATATTAACAACAACCTTAAACCATTATGGTAACCAGTTTCTGTTGGAAGTATTTTGATGTCAATGCCAAGAATAAGAATGCAGTTGCTTTCAAGTTATGCCTATTACATCAAAGGATGGCAAATCAACAAAAACGTTTACAATGACTAATATGTTAAAACATCTTAGAAATGTTTATTCAAAAGAAGCAAAAGTTGCAGATAAGAAATAGAAGCACAATGAATATTCAAGGACAGACATTCCAGGAACAAGTGGCAGCAACTACGAGCTTCCAGCAAAACACCAAGCTACTATAGAAACAATATTGGCCAAAAATAAAGTTTGGAATACTAATGATCACAGGTCACAAGAGAGCCATTATCTAAGAAGAGAAATGATTGCTGTTGATATTCAACCATATTCTGTAACATCAGACATTGGATTTAATAGCTTATTGCAAAACTTTGTTCAAATTACAGCATTTCATCAAAAACGTACTTTACTGTAAAATAATCTCCGATCTGTCTTGTGCTGAAATTAGCAGCATTTTATGAATTACAGACATTTGGACAGCTACAACAGATAATGCTCCCTTTCTGAGTTTGACAAGTCATTAGTTTTCAAATGACTTTGGACAGTGCAGAGCTGTTCTTAGAGTTGTTCCGTTCCATGGTACAAAAACCGGTGCAAGAATAAGTGAAGAATTGCACAATGTTCTGGATGAGTATAAAATCTTCAATATAGTTTACTTAGTTTTGCAGGATTCAGTACAAATATGGTTGCTGGTGTCAGAATGTGATTTAGATTAACTTTCATACATTGTAACTCAGGCTGTAGAGACAACCATTACATCTAACAGAAATACAGTTTCTCATTTCAGTTGCTTTCTATTAGCAAAGTAACTGAAATACAGGATCAGATTAATTTGGAAAACAAACTCATTCAAAGTGTAACCACATGGTGAAATTCTACATATTATATGCTGAAAATAAATCAAGAATAACGAAAAGCTCTTGTAATGTGAGCTGTTGATAAGATTCCTATCTTAAGAACTTACCAATGGAGGCTTGTTTGAAAAAATATCCAGTTCTTGAGTCCATTTGAAGAAATCACCAAAAAAACAAGTCACAGAACTTCAACCATATCAGTGACACCTACAAATTTAGCTCTGAGGTTATTTTTGTCAAAAAGTTGTCAAATCTAATTCTAGTATTTCTTACTTTAGTGGAATCCTTCTTACCATTGTTGAACAATTCAATGAATCAATCGAAACAAGATTCTCATCCTAACTAAATGAGGTCCCGGATATGACCTTAAACTGTATCTGATGGTGAGGCCCCAGCTTGCAGGCTTTGGGGAGTGTGAAGCCACCCTTTAATTGCCATTGCTCCCAGGTCCACTCTGACCCGAAGCGGTAGTACTTGTTATCCCAACTATGGGTTAAATAGAACCCGACTTGAAAAAAAAAAAATATTCTATTAAAAAAATTTTCTTCAAAATACTTGGATTTGCCATTAAATAACCTGAAAAGGGTTGATATGCCGTAAAACAAAACACAACCAACCAACCTATCTAAATGATAAAATGTGTAAACTCACGATGCAAATATTAATTTTAAAAGATTGGCATAGAAAACATATTCAGAATTGGATTCTACATCTACTTTGCACTCATGATAATGAGGCAGAATCAACAGTATACACTACCCTGCTGAGGGTGAAGAAGCACACACATGGGTAAATTACAACATTTAGCAATTTTGAAACAAACTGACAAAAAAGTAACCAGCAAAAATGTCACAAAAGATGCTTTCATCACTCCTAATATAAGAAGACAATAGGAAGTAAAAGTATAATTATTTCTAATTTAATTTCAGCCTTAATTTTTGAGGTGTGAAAAATTAACATTGCATCATTTATATTAGCAAAATTGCACTGTTGGATAATTTTTTAAGTATCGCCAAATAAAACTAAATTAAAAGACAGTAACTATGAACACTCAGTATAATTCTAGAGGAGGAGAAGGAGGGGGATGATGATGATGATGATGATGATGATGATGATGATGATCATCATCATCATCATCATCATCTAACGAGGAGTGTTCACATAAGTCAACATCAGCTATTGCTCACTGAAAATAACCGATAGTATTTCTTGGGGTCTGAGTGACAATATGTCTGCCCACATTGCCTTTTTTTTTTTTTTTTTAAAACAATTCTAGCTGCAACTTAATTATAAGTTGATAAAATACTTATATGTTCAATTTAGGTGGCAAAAATAAAATACCAAATGTCATAAACATATACTAGTTTCAAAAGAACATATCACAAAATCTATTAAAAGGTACAGATCTGGAATATTGCATGTCTAATCAATACATATTGTAGAATGCTATATCCAAATGTCAGCTCTTTACTTCTTTTATAGTATTCTCAAGAAAATGAAATAATTTTATGTAGTGTTTTTCACTTTGTTTACCATGGCGATTTAAATTAGGTAAACGTACATGTTCAACATTTAACTTTAATAACAGTTAGAACTGCATGTATCAGCATGAAAGTTATTTATACAATTGGTATTTCTTTGCGATTCTTTTGAATTCTTCGTTTGGCACTGATCACATTCATCAATTTGAGGTGGTTTCCTTAATCCCTTTCCAAATCAAACACATATAGAGAAAAACACTTCAATGCTTGTGCCACAAATCACTTGTTTTGTATTGTTTATGAAATTGTTAGGTGAAAGTACAGACTAGTTAGAAAAACACCCTCTTCTCCATTAAGAAATGGGTTTCCAAAAACTTCTCTGCATAAGAACTATTGTTTTTTTTTATTGTTTTAACATCTTTATTTTATTTTTGTATTGACTTTGTTCAAGTTAACGCTGTGATTGTTTAAAATGATTTATTTCCGGTTGGTGCAGACCGTTTTGCTTTACGTTGAATGCCCAGAAAAGTTCTTTCTGATTAATGTTTACTGGTTTTAAAATAAGCAAATGACCTTGGCTGCTGTTTTAAACAACAGAATAGTTTTTGATCTGGTAAACATTAATCAGAAAGGACTTTTTCATAGAATATATTTCAAACAAAATGATTCATAAGAACCGGAATTTTTTAATAGATTTGTTCATTTTTTTTTTTTCATACGATAATTTGGGACGCTCTGAGATTACTACCTTAACAATTTACCAATTGGGACTTGTTCAAAAAAATTGTCCAGTTAAAGAAATCACCAAAGAAGTAAGTCACAGAACTTCAACCATATTGATGATAATACTTACAATTTTAGCTTTGAGGTTATTTCTTTCAAAAGCTGTCCAATCTAATTCTGCTATTTCTGACTTTAGTGGAATCCTTACCATTGTTGAACAATTCAATGAATCAATGGAAACAAGATTTTCATCCTATCTAAATGATAAAAACTTGTGTGTCTGCTTTTCTTGACCATTACGTAGCTTTACAACTACTCGCAAAAGGTGATAATCCATTTCAGTGGTGGAAGAAGGAGACCTTACCACTGCTGAATAAATTGGCCTCAAAATATTTAAGCACATCACCTTCATTTGTGAAGCGTGAGAGACTCTTTAGTGCAGGTAATAATGTGTATAAACCTATGAGGAACAGGCTGTCCTGAGAATAGAGAAACTCTAATGTTTCTACATTACAACTTAAAAGTATTAAACTTTAAATAAGGAGACTGTGAGAGCAGAGGAGGTAGGCAGCAAGAATAGAAGAGGAAATAGAGCAGCAGCAGGTGCAGAACTTCAGCTTATAGTTATTTACTTAAAGAATTACAATTTGTACTTTGTAGTTGGTTTGTAATTTATTTTTTTATCTAATTGTTTAATTATGTTTATTTAAGAATTAGAAATTGTACTTTGTGTTTTGTAATTTTAGTTAATAAAAGCAAAAAAGCCATAATAGTGGCCAGACACGTGATTAAATGTTAAATTAAGTTGGCAGTTACTATGTAAATGTGTCAATGCTATCTGATAAGTTTCTTGGCAGTGATGAAATGATTTAAATTTAATAGGAAAGAAAAAAGTAATTAATCGGCTGATTAATCGGCAAATTTACCGATTAATCAGCCGATTAATTACTTTTTTCTTTCCTATTAATCGCAAAGTGGCTTATTACCAACTGATTAATCAGTACAACCCTTTTATGTATGTATATATATATATATATATATATGTATATATATATATATCAATAATATTTTAAAATAAATCTGTATATTAATACTGTAGTACCTTCAACGTATGTACATGTGTCATGGTTTTCAAATTATAAATTATTCGATCGGGAGATCCTATTTATTAAAAAGTATAATCAAAGGTAATAACATACTACGAACATTGAATTAGTATATAGATATGCTAATTTAATGTTCGTGGCATGTTATCACCTTCTATCCTCTTTTTTTAATAAATAGGATCTCCTGATCACTGAAGACACAATGTAAAAAGAAAAAAATTTAAATTAAAAAAAACTGATGTCATTTTGGGCCGTACATGAAAGTAAAATATACCTTCTTGGTCTTCTGGCTAGGAACCAAGGGTTAGTATCTGTCCTGTCTAAAGATGGTGTAATAATATCATGAGGTTTCTGTTTGCGCTGGGAATCCATACAGTGGAAATATGTCACAGACTCCTATAGAAATATTGGAAATAAACCGTAATAACCAGATTACTTAGATAAATACTTTTACAGTTTTAACAAAAAGGGCTACAATAATATCATGGGGTCTCCATTCACGCTGAATGTCCAGGGAATGCCCAGCAGCAATATATTACATATGAAAGATGCCACTGTGGAATTTCCACAGGTCCCGCTAGTAATTATAATTATTTTAAAATCTACAGACACATGTGTTTCAAACTTACATTCTTATCTACCAGTCGGGGAATTTGAACCTAGTCATAAAATCATCCTTGACTTTGTAGGCTGACATTCAATCTCCAGGCTACCAAGAATTATCAGAAACGAGGAAATTAAATTCTATTAATACCAATTAGGTGGGTACAAATACTAAACATTCAGATAGTATTCAACGACTGGTGCCGGAATATTGTATGGTGGTAAGGTTGACTGTTTATTCTTAATTCCTAAAGAGGGCTCACCCTTTCCTTAAAGTGGTCTTGTAACGATATATATTTGTATAAACTGATCATTCCTAAAATAATATTAGAACTAGCATAAATTGTTGGAAGCAAATTAATTAATTGCAAGAGATTAATTTACTTCCAAGTGAAAGTGTTTACCAACGAAAGACTTGGGAGTAAAAATCTTTTTTATTATCTTTTCATATAATTCTAAAGGTTGAAAAACTTCCAAGACTATATATATTTATTTATTTATTAATAACATTGAATATAAATAATTAAATATTACTAATATTAATAAATATTTATTATTAATATTAATTACAGAAAATCAAATCAAATCAACATGGTACCATAGATTTCAAGCTGGAAGTGAGATTCAATTAAAAAAATAGTGTATATTTTTTTAGTTTATTTATAACTAGCATTTCAGCCCGGCGTTGCCCGGGTGTTTGGAGGTGTATGTTGAACAAAACAAAAAAGCGGTCAATTTTTTTAAACTTTGACGCCTATTATGACCTCTTAACATTTATTGTTTGGGGCTCAAATCAAGTTATTAACTTAGATCCATGTCCAAGGAACCTATATCTAAAATTGCAAGTGTTTAGACACAAAATTGTTAGAGGAGTTTGGTAGAGTTCTCAAAGGTCAAATCGTTGAACTTTAACCCCTTAACAACCAAATTTCCGGCCGAACATGGATTACAAAGATTTTCCCAAATCTCAGTACCCTGTATATCAAATTTCGAGTCTGTAGACTGAAAATTGCCAGAGTTATTGCTTATGAAATGTACACAGACACACAGATACACACACAGACACGTTCACTTTTATAGATATACTAGCATTTCAGCCCGGCGTTGCCTGGCTGTTTGGATGTGTGTTGAGCAAAAAAAAAAAAAAAAAGTGGTAAAATGAAGGCAGGCTCGAACCCATACCGCGAAGGAGGAAAAGAACAGGAAAAAAAACTAACGTCTTTGCTGTTACGACCACCGCCAAACCAGAAGTGACTTATGTTTAAATTAAGGCTAGACAATCGAAAGGAGAGGATGATTTTAAAAAATATTGGCGAAAAAGCAACCCCCCCTGTAGAAACATGCCTAGTTGAAGGTGAAGATAATAATGTTTTTAGCCAATTTTTCGATATTTGTCGTCTGAAAGGTCAAACTTCAAAACGACACTGATCTTGTAAAAATCCGTCGCCTCTGTCGAAAGTTTTAGGCAGACATGCAAACATACATACATGCATACATTTATATATTGGTAACTTAAAATTTTCGACCCAAACCGATTAAAAAGCTTGCCTTATCTCTGAATTCCCTTTATGTAAAATTTCAAAAGTTTAGACCAGAAATTGTTTGAGTAATTTCATACAGACTGCATAGGACAATTTTTTTTTAACTTTGACCCCTATTATGACCTCTTAACATTTATTTTTGGGGGCTAAAATCAAGTTATTAAGTTAAATCTATGTCCAAGGAACCTATATCTAAAATTTCAAGTGTTTAAACCCAAAATTGGCGGAGGAGTTTGGTAGAGTTCTCAAAGGTCAAATTGTTGAACTTTGACCACTTAACAGCCAAATTTTTGGCCGATAGATTCGTTTTTGAATTCATGCCATTATAATAATATATGTCTCCAGTACTGGCCAATGCATACATGGAATACTTTGAGGAAATGGTGTTAGGATCAACACCACTAAAGCCAACAATGTGGTTGTGATATGTGAATATGACACACTCCACCAGAAAGAATTTACTAGACCATGTGAACTCGATCCGTCCAACTATACATATACAAATATTCCTAGATGTGCTGATAACCCACAGTAGTCAGGAATTTATGTCATTTGTATACCAAAAGCCAACTTTCACTGGACAATACCTAAACTTCAACTCCCACCATCCATATAATGCAAAGAAAGAAATCGTCCATTGCCTACAACACCGAACAAAAACAATATGTAGTAACAGCAATGCATATCAAGAGATGGGCAGTTTAAGAGAAACTCTCCACCAAAGCAACTGTGCAGAGAGCATAAAATCAGCTCCAAAAATCTGGACCAGACACAAAAGGGCATCACTCGGAAACTCACCACAGTTTTTATACCATACATAAAGGGTTTGTCAGAAAAACCTTAAAGAATATGTAATCCATATGACATCAGGACAGTATTCAGAAGCGACTTAACTCTTCCGAAACAGCTTGTGTGAGTAAAGCCCCCTACAGAAAAAAATCATGACTAAACACTGTGTATATGAGATCCCATGTAAATGTGGAAAACTATACAAAGGTGAGACATGTCGTCTACTAAAAGCAGAACATTGAAAAGCTGTACTACATGGAGAGATTGAAAAGTCGGGTATGGCTGACCATATATGGAGAGAAAAGGGAAATCATCTACCACTACAGGATGAAGTAAAAATTATTGAGAAGAACGGTAGAGATGACTCTAAGATGCAGCACATGTGCTGGGCGATAATCAATTACTAAGTAGACTTAATATAGAATTTGACATGATATGGGAGCTTTTTTTTTTTTACATGGGGCTTACCATTTATCAAGGCCCAGAGGCCACTCAAGAATAAGGGTTAATGGGTATACATTAGTCATTATGATTTTCACGGCTATAATAATATATACAAAATCTGGACAAATTAAAATATATTTAAGCATATTTTACGACCGAGCAAAGATGAAATCAGTTAAATAATCCATTTTTCAATCAAATCAGTTGATTACCTGCTCTAGTCGGGGACCCATCACAGTGCACGGAGAAGAAGCTTCACGTGTATCTCCCGCAGTGACTTAGTCTACAATACATTGTAGTCTATATTACACTGTAGAAAACCTACTGTTGATTGTATGAAATTATTTTTTATATAATGGCTTGAATTAAAGTTTAAAATGCAAAAGTCAAGTATCATGGTTCAACTGTGCTCTAAACAGAAACATTTATTTTGAATGCGTCTTTGTCTTATCAAAAGATTTGCTGTTGATTTTATACTCTGGCTATTTTCTGCTTGTGTGATGATAAAATGATGATGATTTTCAGATGCACTTGTGATGTTAGGCTTTAGTTGCTACTTTTATCAGATGTTCCGATCACAGACACATAATGTATATTTGTGTGAAATTTAAAAAAAAAACAAAAAACAGCCCAGTTGTTTCAGAGTCTATAGGGAACAAATTCACACCCACATACAAAGTGCCTTTTATAATCAGTAGAGATAGAGATAATAGCTTGAATTAAAGTTTAAAATACAAAAGTCAAGTATCATAGTTCAATTGTGCTCTAAACAACTAATACGTTAATTATAAATAATAGAATAATATATACGGTAATAAGTAATATACATATAAATATACAGTAATCTACAGGGTGCTTCCACAAAGTCTGGCTACATTATGTAGCCAGACTTTGTAGAAGCATCCTATATATATATATATATATATATATATATATATATATATATATATATATATATATATATATATATATATATATAACTTGTACAGATGGAAATTCTTTTAACTTTCTTGAAGTTTTACATTTGGATTTTACCGTCACTGGATTTTTATCTTCCACCAGACTATCCATTCATGTGTAATCACCTTTTTCTTTACCATATTCCCTCTGCTTAACTTATTTTGTTTTCAAGTAAGTTCTTTGACTTACTTGTTGTTTCAAATACTTCTGCATGCAAAATCCGACCCCGCATTTTGCTAATTCCTACCCTCTGATGAGAAGGAGAGTATTTCTTTGAAACTCCGCGGATTAAGGACTATCCATTTATCCAGTGTTTCCTTTTCAGATTAAATATGTTTTTAACTCATTTCAAAGTGTTTTTTAACATATTTTATTAACTGTTTGCTCATATATATATATATATACATATATACACACAGGGTGCCCACAAAGTCTGGCTACATAATGTAGCCAGACTCTGTGGACACCCTGTATATAGTAATATATAGTAATAAATAAATAATGAATAATGATATTTACAACTAGAAATAAAATAGGTTTAAGACTCCCAAGATTCGTACTAGAATTGTCTGCAAGGACCTGTAGTGCAGTGGTTAGAGTATTTGTAAAATCAATTGTAAAAATGATGTTCTCCTGAAGGTTGAAGTTTCAATTCTCAGTGTAAGTAACCAAATTACTTTGGACCATATGGCTGCCAAAAAGAGAGCAGGGTTCTGTTCAAAATTCTATCCAAATTCCCTAGTTCAACAGAAATATTCATGAGTTCGACAAAATACACCTGAGGAAGGTCATAGGTTACGTTGACCGAAACGTTGTGAAAATAACACTTAAGATGAGAACAGGCCCAAAAAGTCCAAATAATATGAATTATTTATAAAGAAATCGCTACTGCTACCCTCAGCCATATTTAGCAAACAAAACTAAGAATTAGAAAACAATCTAGATCCAGAGAGTTTAGTCACTCTCTGTCTTTCTATATATAGTATGTTTATTTATCCGAACATTATTGGCTACATATGTGCATACATGTTTCTGATGCAACTCATTTAAGCTTTGTCTTCTTTTAAAACCAAAGTTAAATTTCTTCTTTTATTTTTTATTTTTCTTAATTATAATAAAGAAAAAGAAAGAGAGAGAGGAGAGAGAAAGTAAAAGAGGCAGTATAAAGGAAAATTAGTCACGTGCTCTCGTGTAATGAATGAATGTGTGAATTGACATGAAATTCTTAAAGATAAACTAAAATGACCGAAAAATGGGCTGAAATGACTTAAATAAATAAAAAGTAAATGACTTAGAATGACTTTAATGAACTTAAGGATGAATTGAATAACCTTAAGAATGACTTGAATGCTTAAAAAATAACTGGAATCCTTCAAAAACAACTTGAATGATCTGGAGAATGACTTGAATGGCTTGGAGACTGACTGGTTGTAAAGTGGGTGATCATTTTACATTAAATTAATACAGAAAAGTGATCCCCCACTTTATATCACAAAGTTACAAACATAAGTACAGCATGTAGTAAGAATAGATACTACACTTTGATCTTGGCCAAAAGGCCAAGAAAAGGTTATTTATTTGCTCCCCACCGAGCAAATTGGGCACAAGGCCGATTTTTAATGTGAGGAGTAAAGGGGAAAGGAGGACCAACTCCCTGGGGAGTAGGGGAGCTGGATAGTGACAATTGGTATGAAGGGTTGCCCCTACATTGACCAAGGTCTTATATGTGGGATTACCCCCACATATAGTCTTTGCTTGCAGTATTTGCCGGAACAGATACTACACTTTGAGATATTAAATCTTTTATTCAGGCAAACAAAAGGCTAAGAAAAGCTTAAAAAGCTAAGAACAGCATCTATTAACAACAAACCTTTGATCTTAACCAAAAAGGCCAAGCACAAAAGTGTTATGGACAAACCGACAGACCAACCCACCAACAAACCGACCCACCAACCAACGGACCGACAGAGTGACTTATAGAGTCGCTTGCACATGACTAAAAGAGGAGGTGAGGAAGAAACAAGGGGTTATGGAATATAGAGGTTGGGCAGTTTGAAATCTAATATGTCACCATTTTTAGTACTTCATAGCATTTTTTCTTTCATTTTACAATGCTGTGATTTTTATCTTCAATCTTAGTCACAAGTTTGTCTGTGACCTTCTTAATCATTCATTGGGATTTCCGATTGTACCTCAAATTCGACAACTAATCAGTCAAGCAGACACAGCCTACTTTTCATGGTCACGTTCTCATTTTAGTGGCATTCACTCAACAATATCCCCCCCCTTTTTTTTTCCTATATTACTGCCTTTCTCTATTCAGCTTTATTTTTCTTGATTATGATTTGGTAAAAAAAATTTTCTTGATTATGATTTGGTAAAAAAAATTTTTCTTGATTATGATTTGGTAAAAAAAAATTTTCTTGATTATGATTTGGTAAAAAAAATATTTCTTGATTATGATTTGGTAAAAATAATTTTTCTTGATTATGATTTGGTAAAAAAAATTTTCTTGATTATGATTTGGTAAAAGAAAAAAAAAACTCCACAAATGAAGAACAGATTTAATTTTGGTTTAAAAAGAAAATAAGGCTTAATTAATCTGTCTTTCTAAATCCAAAGCAATGTCTGAATCCTTAGAAAATGACCTCCAGACGGTAGTGGAATGGGGACGTAAATGGAAGATAACATTTAATGCTAGTAAGACTAAATTGCTTTCCTTTAACAATTACAAGGAACCTCTTCAACACTCTACCTGAGAATTCTTCCTTCAAACTTCTCAACTCAATATTCACAGGAAATATGAACTGGAACAAATACATTGAGGACATTGCAAAGGCTGCTGCAAAGAAGGTAGGCTCTCAGGTGTTAGTAGAAAATCTGCAAAAATTAAAATATCATATTTAAGTGTATTTTACGATCTGGCTATGCAGGGCATCCCTGCTAGCTTGGATAAATACTTTTGCAGTTTTAACAAAAGAGCTACAATAATATCAGAGTGTCTCCTTTACACTGATCATCTACAGAATGTCAACATTAATATATTACATATGAATTAGTCCGCTGTGGAATTTCCACAGGCCCCGTTAGTATAAGATAAATAAATTTGTGTTGCAATTACCAAATGTTAACGTTTATTGTATACTAGCCTGGGTGTCCGGCTTTGCTCGGGTGTTTGGAAGTGTGTATTGAGCAAAAAAAAAAAAAAAAAGTGGTAGTAGAACTAATTCACAAAAAAAAATAAATAAAAGAAATAAATAATAATGACTAGTGGGACCTGTGAAAATTTCACACGAATTCATTTATATGTAATATATTGATGTTGGCATTCTGTAGATGTTCAGCATAAATAGAGACGCTTTGACATTATTGTAGCTCTTTTGTTAAAACTGCAAAAGTATTTATCTAAGCTAGCAGGGACCCCCAGGTCATAAAGTACGCTTAAATATGACATTTTATTTTCATTCTTGCAGATTTCATATATATTGTTATAGAATTAATCGATTTTTATATATTACTAGCGGGGGTGTACCCGGTGTTGCCCGGGTGTTTGTAGGTGTGTGTATGGGAGGGGGGAATAAGTAATAACCCTGAAACGATGTTAAAAAAATCGGAAAAAAAAAAAAAAAAAACAGCGAAAAAAAAACAGCGAAAAAGGGGGAGAAGTAAACTAAAGAATAAGCGAAGTAAAAAAAATAAAGAAACGTTGCCCACGTGTCTAAAGATGTAAAAGAAAAAATAGTTTTGGTCGTGAGGCTGGATTGAACACGGGAGCCTTGACGCAGAGGTGAAACAAACTCCAACCACTTAACCGTGTAGGCCAAGAGTAAGAGGAATTGATTATAGTGTTAAAATAAGGCTTATAAAGCGAGTGAAAGAGGTTTGATTGACAGATAGCCACTAAATGAGGTCATTGCGGGAGCGTTACGAGATAACTAGCAGTATTTTATTTTTTTTTGTTTTACTTCACATTAGCGTTTATTAAATTACGTATTTCGTTTCCTGTCTAGACATCTCTCTCTATCTGTCTCTCTGTCTCTGTCTCTGTCTCTCTCTCTCTCTCTCTCTCTCTCTCTGTTTGCATTTGTGTATGTGTCTCTCTCTCTCTCTCTCTCTCTCTCTCTCTCTCTCTCTCTCACTTCGTCTTCCTTACTCTAAAGACTGTTACTAAAAAAGAAAATGGCGTCTGGCTGTTTTTTTTTTTTTGTAAAAACTTCGATCGTTAATATTTTTTGTAAGCGTATTTTTATTTTTACTTCACATTTTTGGCTTGTTATTTTTCGTTTAACTATCGTATCTAACTATTTTTAATGTGCTAATAACTTTGGTAACGCTGTCATAGCGTAGAAGTTCATAGTTTAGCTTGTGTGAGGGTTAATTTTTTTTTACTGATAACAACATTTTTTAATTTTAAATTCAGACTGCCATTAGCGCTTGCTGACGTCAAGATCACGTGACATGATTCAGCAGGTTTTAAATACAAGTTGATCCAAAATAAACGGCCCCGTGTATACTTTATGTAGAAGAGTTGGCGCCCGTATTTTTTGGGGCAGTTATAAATCGATTTAAAAATATATAATATTTAACATTAAAATGTCACTTTTTTGGACCCCCCCCTGCAGAAAATCGATCAGTTGACGCACTTCTGATGGTCCTTTTGGGCTAATTTTTCGATATTTGTCGTCCGGAGGGTTGGGCTTTAATATGATACCAAGTTTGTGAATTTTTGTTCCGTCGGTTAAAAGTTTTTAGCAGACACACAAACATACATACATACATACATACATACATACATACATTTTCGCTTTTATATATATAGATAAAGTTGCGATTTCCAAAAAAATATACATCCCTATGACTTGGGTGCATCAGCTTAAATTGAAAGCAAAACAGAAACTGAGGAAAAAAAAAAATATATATATATATATAACTTGGATGTCATCTTATAAAGAATTCTTGATAAAATTATTTTTTAAAAGTATAGATTACTAGATTGTCATCAGCTATAATCAAAACCAAAACCAACACTTATGAAGAATTCTTAGTAAAATTATTTATTAAAAGAGATGGAAGTCCATAACAAGTAAACGACTTAGATGTAAGCATGACAGAAAATAATACACACTCTGTCGCATTAATAATAATGATAACGTCGTTCATCAAATTTCGTCTGTGTTTGTTTATAATATCACATCAGTTGAGATTTGAATGCCCTGGAAAAGCCACTTCTGATTAATGTTTAGTTTTAAAATATGCAAATGAAAAAATGATTTGCAGCGATTTTAGATGGTACCTCTTCTTTTATCGTAAATTGAACTAATTAAGAAAGAATTAAAATAAAATGGTGAGGTACACCCCAGCTTGAACAGGAGATTATTCGATCTGTAGTTGAATACTCTATCATTGAGCTATATCTCCAGATGTTAATAATTCTGTTTTTTTATGAAGAAACGATTTGCTGAGATTTTATTATCTCCCTTGACTGATGTAACGTAAAATATTCCCCTGTAAGAATTCTTCTTTTTTAGCTATAAGAAAGAAAAACTATTTTTAGAATTGGATTTTGTCAATTTCCTGTACTTATCGGATGAATTTCTTTACAAAACATATCTAAGAACACTGCCAGACATATAAATTAACTTTGTGTGAAATTCGCAAAAGATAAGCTTGGCCATTTCAAACACACACACACACACAGACACACAGGCACACACAGACACACACACACACATACACACACAACATGACTTTTATATAATAGTAGATAACCATTAAGCCGTATGCCTCTTTACTGAACCACTAATTCCAACGCAAGATTTACCATCGTTTGTAGCAAAGAAAGCTTATTCCACATCAATCCAAAGGTCCTGTTTATGCAAGCATAAATTCATAACGTTTCTATAATTGTTATATTGACCCACACAGCTTACCACTGTAGTAAGTCATTTTGTTGCCATGAGACGGTAATGCACAAATTTCAATGTCTGAGTTAGTTTGATATATGGATGAGTAACTTGATTATGTAGTAGAGCTTACATCTATTCAATGTAGCCACCTTCAGCCTCAACAATCACCTCGATAAAAGTCTGGAACTAGGAACGTGCCTTTTCCACAAGCGCCAGCGAATACTCGGCATATGGCAGTGATCAGACTGGCTTTGGTGTTGTGGGAGGTTATGTTCTTGACGGATGAGCAACTGAAGTAGTCCAACAGGTTCAGGTCAGGGAGAAGGGGGGCAGTGAGAGAAGGATACAAAGTCATAGCACTCCTTCTGAAACCAAGCCTGGGTCTCTTTGGATTTGTGGGTCTGCCAGCGGCCAGGGGATCATCACACACTTCAGCACATCCAGGTACACTTTGGTGTTGACTTTCAAGCTGACTTTGAAGATGTGAGGTGGCATGATGTGACCCTCACTTGAAACCACATCAAAGACCATAACTGTGGCCGGAAACTTTGTTGTTATCACTCTAAGCACATCCCTGCTATTCACGGCGATCTAGCGATGCATTTTGAGGGTGCTGGCAATGGTCCTGTTGTCATAACATGGATTGATAGAGAGCATAAGTAGAACATAGTGTCACTTTCAAATAAAATAGAAGGCTCCTATCGCTCTTGGGGTTTGTACATCACTAGCCAACTAGTAGATGGTCTACAACAAAAAAAGAAAACCAGTTTTCATCAAACGGAAATGAAATCATGTTGTCTTATTTAGGGCAACAATTTTATCGATCCACCCCATATCTCCAAAAAAAATGACTCCTGGGCAACGTTGAGTAGGGATGCTAGTTGTAAATAAACTTCTTTGTTTTCTGATATAAATACTTATTTTTATATTTTGCACACAATCAAGTTGTGAGGAGAGTCTTTCAAAGGCGGCTTTATGTTAATAAAGAGTCACAATAAAAGTCATTCAACTTTTTTGTCTCGTCTGAACTCTTATCTTTCTGGCTTCTCCAATTCTTTCTTATTTGAAATCTTTTCGGAGCCATTCCAAAGAATTAACGTCTGAATAATTTTGTAAAAAAAAAAAAAAAAAAAAATGTGCAAGTAAAAAGATAACGGTACGTTAGTTGCATCACTTCAACACTAAAAAATATAAAAATTACAAATAAAAAAATGTTTCTAAACTTTTTTAAATGAGGATTTATAATTTGGATTATGTGGATTATTCAGACTACTGTTCCCATCTTGAATGTTATTCTCACAACGTTTCAGCCGATGTAACCTCCGACCTTCTTTAGGTTTATCTTGTCAAACTCGAGAGTTTTTATGTCAAACTCGGGAATCTGTACAAAAGTTTGAATAGAACCTTTTATTTAATCCATGTGAGTATCATGCTCTACAAAGCGTAATGGATAAGGCACTAGGTTATTCATATGTCAGTTACACTCTTCTCAGTGTATGCGACACTCAAAATACAATTGCGAATTACGTACGACTTCTACGCAGTCATAGCTGAGGGAACAAGACTATCCCTGTGGATTAAATTAACGGGTTCAATTGAACATTCTGGCTTCTTTAATTCTTTTTTATTTAAAATTTTTGTTAAGCTATTTCAAAGAAAAAATGTCTAAATAATTTTGGAAAAAATGTTCAAGTAATGTAAAAAGTTCTGTTTAAAAAGTTGACAGCATGTTGGTTAAATAACTTCAACACTAAAAAAAAAAAAATATATATATATATAAACTTCAAATAAAAAAATAATAAACAATATATATATATAGTCTATAAAAGCGAGAATGTGAAGGCACTTCTCAACCTATATACTCAACAAATTTTTAATCTACAGACTTGAAATTCGGTATATACATTATTCAGACATGTGGAAAACTTTTTAATTAGTTTTCATGCAGAAAAAGGGCTGCTAAGTCATTCAAATTGAAAAATTGGTACATGGTAGGCCATCGGATTTTTATCTGTTTGTCAACTGTTTTCACAACTGCGCATGCAGTTGTGAAAACACTTTTTGAAAGTCATGTCAAGCTGGAGTAATGGTTATCACACTTAACTCACTGTCTTTAGGTTCTGCATTAATGAAAATATAATATTTATGCATATTTTATGACTGGTCAACACCGGGTATATCTTATTGTATATCTATAAAATTGAGAATGTGTGTGCCTGTGTGTGTGTGTGTGTGTGTGTGTGTGTGTGTGTGTGTGTGTGTGTGTGTGTGTGTGTGTGTGTGTGTGAGGACACTTCTTAACCTATACATTCAACTGAGTTTTGATCTAAAAATTTGAAATTTGGTATATAGGGTATTAAGACACGTGGAAAACTTAATCAGTTTTCATATAGAAAAAAGGGGTACAAAATTGAAAAATTGGTCCGTGGGGGTCATCAGATTTTTATCTGTTTGTCAACTGTTTCATGAATGCACAGGCGTAAATCATTCACATGACATATTACTTATGTTTAGAATAAGTACGCTTGAAAACATTTTTTAAAGAACGTGTCAAGCTGGCCTAATGGTTATCATACTTGACTCACTGTCTTTAGATTTAAAAATAAAACATAATACTCGCATGCACATGTCTCAGTTTCTTTCCATTTTTTTTACTTCTTTTTTTGTTTTTTAGGAATTTAACGTTACATTAAATACCTACGATATTTCTGTTTATAATAGATAAGAAATCTGCATAAATTAAAACATAATATTTATGCATATTATACGACTGGGCAACGCTGGACAGCCTGCTAGTTGATTTATAAAAGTAAAATCGTACAAAGGCAAAAATAAAATGAAATAATAAAATAACACCTCCACTCTTTCTTCCTCTCAGCAACTTATCTCATACATACACGATGTTATTAGTCTCCGTCTTTTCTGTGCATACTATTATGGCATGTATTCCCTGCTTCCTTTGTTTCAGCTCGTTTGGCTCATTAGTCTAGTGGTTTCCATCAATTCATTGTTTTGATACTTCATTGTAATAAAACTTTCATTCCAGTAGCTTCTTTACAAAAAAACTACAAGCTTGTGGAACTCTCTTCCTGCTCACTGTTTTCTACTAACTACAGCTTTTTTATCTTTTCAAGACTAAGGTCAATTAGGCTGTCTTTTTGATAATTATCTATCATACTTGTTAACTCATTACATCAAGTGGCTTCACACCTTGTCATGACAAAAAATATAATTAATAAACAAATAAAACATTTTATACTCAATATTCAAGTAACATAAAAATTCTGTTTGAAAAGATAACATATTAATTGAAAAACTTCAACACCAAAAAATATTATAAATAAAAATTTCAAATAAAAATTAATACTAAATTAATATAAAATATGTATATCTCTACAATTATATAAATGCAACTTTTTCTGTGTGTGTGTGTGTGTGTGTGTGTGTGTGTGGTAAGTTCATTCCTTATAGACTCCGAAATGGCTGAATAGATTTTCTTTAAAATTGACAAAACTTTAGTGTATAAGTCTGGGAGCGATCTTAGTTAAGTTCTGTCTCAGAATATCTCCGATAATTACTGATAATCAATAATCGAAACCACTATTTTAATTTATCTATCATCGGTAAAGCCATTTTTTCCATGTCGTTGCTTAGCAACACTGATAGAACAACGGGCCATGAAAATCTTACTGTAGGTAAGTTGATAACATGCTTTTTTTCTGCATGACGTGGTCTGTAGGTTCAAACTCCGTGTGTAAATTTCTTAATTTTTTTCATTAATTGCAAAGAATTTTATAAGACTTGAAAATTTATGTTTTTTTTTTGTTGTTGTTTTCTTTTTTTTTTGCATGACGTGGTCTGAACATTCAAACTCTGCGTGTAAATTTCTTAATGTTTTTTTTTGTTAACTAAAAAGAAGTATATATAAAATAATTTTACAAAAGAAACAGTAGGTTCTCTAGAGTGCAATGTAGAATAACATATATTCTGGACTAAGTTACTGCATAGAGGCATGTGAAGCTTCCATCCGGGTGATTTCACAGATTTTGAGGACAATAGAAATATAAGAGTGTGAAATATTCGTTGATCATCATTCAACCCCGGGCAACGTCAGGTCTCCCTGCTAGTTAATTTTAAAACCATTGTCCTTCAATAGCAATAATAAAAACGCATGAATAAAGAAATAATAAACCATACATGGATGGTAACATTTAATGCTACTAAGACTAAACTTCTTTCCTTTAACAACTACAAACAAACCTTCCCAACCACCGACTGTCATGACAAATTACACCCTACCTGAGAGCTCATTCTTAAAACTCTTCAGCTTAACATTCACAAGCAACAACAAATATATTGAGGGCATTTCCAAGGCTGCTGCAAAAAAAGTGGGCACCCTATACTATGCTAGAAAAACACTTTCTTTTTCTTTTACAAAGGAGTCACCACTTATGAAGGCCCGAAGGCCACTTGAGGATAAGGGTTAATGAGTGTATGGAAGTCAATGGGGCAATATCATAGTAATCCTTAGTAGTGGAAATTTGGTAGATTGGATTACTTAAGGGGGCGGCTCATCAAGAACTTGTTTACATTGGACTTGAAGATGACTATATTGTAGTTAGTTGGAAAGCAGCAAACAGAAAAGAGTTCCACAGGTATGCAGTTCTAAGAAAGAAGCTTTGTTCATGGAATCCACATTTAGGTTTAGGCTCAGATAAAGAATGGGGGAAATTATTGATAGTGGTTTCAGCTAGACAAGTGTTTTTCATGAAAGTTTGGCAAGGGGGGGACCATAGATTGGAGTTCGAACGGGAGTTTTCTATATCTTTATAGAAGCTACAATTCGCTCATGCATAAATTATTGCTTTCACATCTGGGCTGATGCATCCACTATTAGCCCCCCCCCCTCTACAACCTAATAGATCCTCCACCATCAGCCAATCTCTAACCTCTGTCCCATCGTCACAATGTTGCATCTCTGTGCCTGTTTTACAAGTATATCAATGCAAAAAGCTCTGATGAACTCATAATGTTGGAGAACAGCAGTCAGAAGCAGTAAATTGTCTGTTTATCTGCCTATCTGTTTATTGAATTATCTGTATATCTATCTATGCATCTATTTATTTATCTATATATCTATCTGTCTGTCTATCTATATATCTATCTATCTGTATAATTATCTATCTAGAGTTGAGTGAACAACAGAGATTGGAATAATTATGTTTTGACAGGTTGTCAAACTTTGTCAAACATTGTGACCTGGTAAGTTTTCACCTGACCGGGCGTGACATGTCACATGTCATGTGTTCCAGTGTGCTCAAGAATCGTTGAGTTGGATTGGAGATGTCGAATGAATAAGATTGGCTAAAATGGGTCTCCTTATAAGAGGGAGGGGGAGAAGTCTCAGAATGGAGACACAGAAGAAGCACCTCAAGCCAAGATCGTTGATCACTCCTCTGCTGTGAGGAAATGCCTGGGAGTGAATAAAAATATATCTAAAAACAATCATTCGTCTTAGGTCCATTTTAAAGTGTCTTTGTTACATGTTCTCGCTCCCTCAAAGATGATTGAAGAATTTCCAATGCAGGGCCAAAAGACAGAGGCAGCCAACAGCAGAAACAGGTATGTCATCATGTTGTTATATGTTCTGACACGCATGCACCAAAACCACTAGATGAATTCATGGGCCGTTAGAATAGACATTTAGAACAAGAACAACAGTCCATTACATAACAGACAACGTACATAGAGACATATATATGGTCCGTTATGATAAGAACACAAAAGACATTAGTAGTGCCATGTTACACATTCAAATATCACAAACGCGAACACGTATAAACATACGTATGATTCAAGTATATACACACGTACGTCTATTTAGTACTGTATATACACACGTACGTCTATTTAGTACTGTATATACACACGTACGTCTATTTAGTACTGTATATACACACGTACATTTATTTAGTACTGTATATACACACGTACATTTATTTAGTACTGTATATACACACGTACATTTATTTAGTACTGTATATACACACGTACATTTATTTAGTACTGTATATACACACGTACATTTATTTAGTACTGTATATACACACGTACGTTTATTTAGTACTGTATATACACACGTACATTTATTTAGTACTGTATATACACACGTACGTCTATTTAGTACTGTATACACACACGTACGTTTATTTAGTACTGTATATACACACGTACATTTATTTAGTACTGTATATACACACGTACGTTTATTTAGTACTGTATATACACACGTACGTTTATTTAGTACTGTATATACACACGTACGTTTATTTAGTACTGTATATACACACGTACATTTATTTAGTACTGTATATACACACGTACGTTTATTTAGTACTGTATATACACACGTATGTTTATTTAGTACTGTATATACACACGTACATTTATTTAGTACTGTATATACACACGTACATTTATTTAGTACTGTATATACACACGTACATTTATTTAGTACTGTATATACACACGTACATTTATTTAGTACTGTATATACACACGTACATTTATTTAGTACTGTATATACACACGTACGTTTATTTAGTACTGTATATACACACGTACATTTATTTAGTACTGTATATACACACGTACATTTATTTAGTACTGTATATACACACGTACATTTATTTAGTACTGTATATACACACGTACATTTATTTAGTACTGTATATACACACGTACATTTATTTAGTACTGTATATACACACGTACATTTATTTAGTACTGTATATACACACGTACATTTATTTAGTACTGTATATACACACGTACATTTATTTAGTACTGTATATACACACGTACATTTATTTAGTACTGTATATACACACGTACATTTATTTAGTACTGTATATACACACGTACGTTTATTTAGTACTGTATATACACACGTACATTTATTTAGTACTGTATATACACACGTACATTTATTTAGTACTGTATATACACACGTACGTTTATTTAGTACTGTATATACACACGTATGTTTATTTAGTACTGTATATACACACGTACATTTATTTAGTACTGTATATACACACGTACATTTATTTAGTACTGTATATACACACGTACATTTATTTAGTACTGTATATACACACGTACATTTATTTAGTACTGTATATACACACGTACATTTATTTAGTACTGTATATACACACGTACGTTTATTTAGTACTGTATATACACACGTACATTTATTTAGTACTGTATATACACACGTACATTTATTTAGTACTGTATATACACACGTACATTTATTTAGTACTGTATATACACACGTACATTTATTTAGTACTGTATATACACACGTACATTTATTTAGTACTGTATATACACACGTACATTTATTTAGTACTGTATATACACACGTACGTTTATTTAGTACTGTATATACACGCTCATATATAAAACTTCCAATAAGCAGAAAAATCTCTTCACTGTTGAGGTCCTTAGATGCTGGTAATTCTTTTAGCTTATTTCCTCAAACTGCTAGACTTTGGAATTCCCTTCCTGGTTTCCTGCTTTGCTGACTGTACTAAGATACATAAGTTGAAATGTAATGTGAACAAACATTTTGCTCGTCTCCTTACATAGTCCCTTGTAGACATAGTCCCAGTTAATAATATGTTTTATTTGCAGTGCACAAGAGCAAAAAGAAAAAATCAGTATTGATTCATTTGAAATGATAAAAAGCCTTAGAATTCATATCCTCACCATAAACCATAAACCATAAACCTAGGATTTGAAATGACACATAAATGAATTCATGTCCACTGTGTCACTTAGTTAATAGCTGAAAACCGGGCTGATCCACATCCCAAACTATTAGTGATTTAAAAACCATATAAATTCATTTGGATTAGTTGGATTCTTTGGGCTACTCTTCTCATCCTGAGTGTTATTCTCAAAACGTTTTAGTGGATGTAACCTCCGACCTTCTTCTGGTGTATCTTGTCGAAATCAGCAATCTTTGTTAGACTCAGGAATTTTTTTTGTGGAAGTTGGGAATCTGCACATGGCATAGTGGTTAATGTATTTGATAAATTAAGTTGTAAGCTACACTCTTCTCGAGGTTGAAGGTTAACTCCTCAGTGCAAGCAACACTTAAAATACAATTGCGAATTACTTAGGACTTCTACCCAGTCGTGGCTGATGGAATGAGAACATGCTACCCCCATGGATTAAATAAAGGGTTCTATTCAAAATTCTGGCTTCTTTAATTCTTTTTTATTTCATATTATTAGATTATTTGGATTACTTTTTTCACTTTAAAAGTTATTCACACAATGGTTCAGGTGTATCTTGGTGAACTCGAGAATTTTCCTGTTGAACTCAGAATTTTGAACAGAACCTCCATGGGGTAGCATGCTCTTGTTCTATCAGCCACGACTGGGTTGAAGTCTTCAGTAATTCGAAATTATATTTTGAGTGTCGCCTGCCTTCAACTTCCAGAAGAATGTAACTTACACCTGAATTTTACAAAGTACTTTATCCACTATGCCGCGGGTCCTTGCAAGTTCGATAGAAAGATTTCCAAGTTTAACAAGATACACTTGAAGAAGGTCGGAGGTTACATTGACCGAAACGTTGTGCAAATAACACTCAAGATGAGAACAGTAGTCAAAATAACCCAAATAATACGGCAGTGAATTTTATCTACTTCCGCAATATCTTCATCAAAGTTCGATTTGAATAAATTCATTTTTTTCAAAAGAATACCCTGTAGATTACTATACTGTAATAAAAGAAGAACACAGTTCTTAAAAATCAGAGATAGGGATAAAAAAAAAAATAAAAGAGTAAATTCCATGCAGGAGGAATCCGAAAATTCTCTTGTTTTTGAAATTTATTACATAAATTGTGTGTTTGTCTGTTTATATGTCAAGTTAAAACTTGAAAAATATACAACAGACCTCGACAAAATTAATATTTTCTTACTCAATGTAACTCTGGAAATTAATATCTAAAATCTAGAAAAACAGATTCATTCTGTGGAAGTCAAATGACCATTTGTATTATTGAATCTTATCAAGAATTAAGTACAATTTTTAATTTTATCATGTATATCAGAAAATGAGTCAGCATTTTTTTTTTTTTTTAATTAAAAAACACTAACTGGGGATGGGAGAAACTTAGTTTTACTGGAGGCATTCTTAATTTTATTTGGCGTTCTTGGTAGCACTGTGAAGGCCTCCTAAGTTTTATTTTTTCATTCCTCACATAAAATAAAAGAATTTCTCTCCTATGAGGCTTATGAAACATCACACTATTTGACATCTATTTCGTTTTTATGGCCCCTGGCAACGCCAGATAACCCTGTTAGTCTGATAATAAAAGTCAGCGTCTTTGTTTCGTTGAAGCTGTTATCTTTTTGCCTCTTGGATTTCGTTTTCTAACCTTTGATCAACTGACTAATTTTAAACACAATTTGTAAAGGAAAAAAAATTTACTTCGTACGAATTTAAATGTTATTAATAACCATAAAAATAAAGAGTCTGTTTCATCTTTTACTATCAGGAAGACCTGACGTTGAATGAGGATCACTAGGTACTTCCAAAGTGCACCATAGAATTATCTATCCTTCCTTATATGTAACACGATGTAATTTTCATAAACATTAATATTATCATCATCTGTTGTACCATGTAAAAAATTAAAATAAAATAATAATAATTGTTTAAAAATTTTTCTTCTTCGTGCAAAAATAATGAAAATGCAAGACTAAAATCGTGTTTACATTATCGACACCTTAAGAAAAGCTGCTCTCCTTTAATAATTACAAGAAGCCTGTATAACCACCGATATCCATGACAAATAACACCCTACCTGAGCATTCTTCCTTCAAACTCCTCGGCTTAACATTCATAGGCAATATGAACTGGAACAAATACATTGAGGATATTACAAAGGCTGCTGCAAGGAAGGTAGATTCTCTCTATCGAGCTAGAAGACTACTCACACCTAGGAGTACCTGTACCTCCAGAAAGCCACCATTCGCCCATGCATGGAGTATTGTTGGCATATCTGGGCTGGTGCATCTACTGCTAGTGTCTCTCTTGGATAGAGTCCAAAAGAAAAGTTTCCAATCTACTACGTCTCACTTTGTCAACTAAACTCCAACTCCTGACTCATCACAGAAATGTTGAATCTCTGTGCCTTTTTTACAAGTATTTTAATAGAATGTGCTCTGATGAACTCATTGCACTTGTGCCCCCCCCCAAAACTCACTTAGCAACAAAATCACACCTCTTCACTGTTGAGATCCCTAAATGCCAGAATAATAATAGCTTATTCTCTTGAACAGCTAGACTTTAGAATTACCTTTCTGCTACCTGCTTCCCTGACTGTACTGATATGCAGAAGTTTAAATGTAATGTAAACCAACATCTTGTTAATATCCCTTAAACATGGTCTCAAATCGTAGTCCGTTAGGTTTAAGTGACGGTATGCCTTGTTTGGGGTGAACGTGGTTAAAAAAAAATGTTCCTTTGTAGTCGGCATTTTTAAGTTGCATGTTTTTAACCAATCTAGCAAAAATAAACTAATGGTCAGATTTTCACGAAATTTTCAATACTTAATCACTTTTAGATTAATTCATATTTAAAAGTGCAGTTTTTGTAGAATATATGAAAGGAAATCTTTCTCTTTGGGTACGTATTCACCCCCACCCACTTCACCTATTTCATTTTACGAAATCTGAACGAAATGTATTTTAATTGTTTGAAATTACAACATTTTATAAAGCTGAAGAGTTATTCTTTAGTCACTTGTATTTGTGAATAAAAAAATGGAAATTCAATATTATTATGTTTTGTCAAAAAAATAACATGTTTTTCTCATTAACATATACTTTAATATATACTGTAATCAATTGAATTTCAACAACAACAAAAAACATTCTCAAAAATGAAAAAAAAGATTAAAATTATTTAAATTCAATTCTTCCGAAATGTTCAGTTCAAAACAGAATTTTGAGTAACGGTTTCTTAATTTTTGTTTTGAAATTTTTTAATGCAATATATAAAAATAACCATAAAATAACTGTAAAATATTGAAATCAACACCAATTTAAAAATTTATGATTGCAAAAGTATGATTTATTTGTCACTAGTGCCTACGTTTTATAACTGCTTTTTAACCCCCAAAATATGGAAACCTATAAGGTAAAACATATTAATACGTTAGCCGTTTGGATTCACATATATATCCATATATATGTGAATTATCCATATATATCCATATATATCAGAAAATAATATTAGACCAGTGGATAAATAAATGTATAAATATTTTTCAATAAAAAATTTATAATTTTTAATAAATATAAGATTTGTGTGAATATTAAAATCTCACAAAATAAAAGAATAGCAAAAGACGTGACTTTCATTATTTAGTGCTTTTGATCGCTTGTCGATATTTAATTTACACATAGGACCAACACATTGTAGCAAGTAGCTTGCAAGGGAGAGAAGACAAGTATTAACTCAACTCACTTTTTCTTTTGTAACAACAACGCCATTTATTTCCAGGTACTTTCCCAAATAAAACGTGATCGTCTTCTCTCACGTGATCATGCTCCTTCTCTCAAACAGCATCCATGTCTCAAACGTGACCTCGGATGTATTCCTCTGTCTGTTGCACATATTCTTTTTTTTTTTTACAGTATTTTTCTTTATCTTTACTGTGACGTCATTTCACATTTTTATGCATTTCTGTATATGCGTCTGCGCTCTGTTACATATGCACAAAATGATGACGTCACTAATTTTGCACTAAAAATTTGAAGGTTTTTTTTTTTGTTTTTTTTTTGTTTTTTTTACATAGGCATCACCACATTATCAAGGCCAAGAGGCCACTCAAGGATAAGGGTTAATGAGTGTACAGTAGACATTGGACAATATAGTAATCATTAGTAATGAAAATTTGGTAAATTTGATAACTTATATGGAACGGCTCATCAAGAACTTATTTACATTAGACTTGAAGACAACCATATTGTAGTCAGCCGGAAAGCAGGAAAACGGAAGACAATTCCACAGGCGTGCAGTTCTAAGAAAGAAGCTTTGTTCATGGAATCTACGTTTAGGTTTAGGCACAGATAAAGAGTGGGGGGAATTATTGATAGTGTTTACAGCTAGACGAGTGTTTCTTGTGAAAGTTTGGTGAGGGGGGACCATAGATTGAAGCTCAGTCGAACACTTTCCATGAAAATAACGATACATCAGAAACAAACTCACAACATCTCTTCTGTGAGATAGAGGTTGCAAGGAGGAGAAAAAGATATCTCCTACGAGGCTACGAAGTCTATTTTGAACTCTATCAAGGCAGGCCAAGTCCTTTCTAGCAGCTCCTGCCCAGATGTGGCAACAGTATTCCATCCTTGGACGTACCTGGCTCTTATATAGATAGAGAATAGCATCAGCAGTGAGATATTTACCGGATCGATAGAAAGATCCCACCATTTTTCCAGCGGCCTTGGCAACAGATTTGATGTACGTGTTCCATTTAAGATCAGGAGTAATGGTCAAGCCCAGAAGCTTGTCAAAACTTGTTGCTTAAGGATCATTATTGTGTACTTTTTGACTCATAACAGTATATTATTTTCGTTGATTTTACTGCCGACTGCTGTTTCACTGCCTACTGTAGTCAAAAGAAGTTGAAATGTTCAAAAACTTTCTAAACTAATATCATATACATAGAGTTTAAATTTTTTTAATTTGAATATAGGTATTTGAACTTTTAAGTGGGTTCTGCTCCAATAAGTTACTTGGAGGTAAGGGAATATAGATATTCGGCACATAGAGAATAGTATAGAGATTCAGGACCTTTTTATGTGTTCTCCAGACAATTTTATAGATATGATACAAATTTCATGAAAATAGTATATATTTAAAGTTTTAAACGAGGTTTGCCCTTCAGAGTTTTTTAGGTTAGGAGGGCCCTTAGAAATTCGAGGCTACTTCCATTGTTTTCCCCAGAAAATTTTATACATATGATTTAAATTTTATAATAATAGATCATATTTGTAGTTTAAGAAGGTTTATGCCTTCATAATTCCCCTAGAGGTGCACTTAATGATTTGGGAACGCTTCCATTGTCTTCCCCAATAAATTTGACAAGAATACACTTGAACATAATGGGCTACTATTTGGAATCGTATCTAAGGGGAGAGTATGTAGAGAGTTGAGCAGCGAGATATTTGTTTATATTACATTTAAATTTCTGCATGTTAGTACAGACAGAGAAGCTGGAGTCTGGAAGGGAATTTTAAAGTCTAGCAGTTTGAAGGAAGAAACTATTAGGGTAAAATGCTTTCCGGTATCTATGGAATTCTACAGCAAGTGAGTGGGATTTTTCAGGTTAGTAGGGAGTAAGGATGTACCGATTATCAAATTTGGCCGATTACCGATTAATCGGTCAATTAATAAGTTTTCTAATGCAGATTTATGAGTAAATTTCTAATATTAATTATATTGTAAACAAATACAAGTTTTGCTTGCCAGTGAAAATTTATCAAACATACATGCATCGTCTACAGCATATTATCAAATAACAGGCATCATGTGCTGTTAACATGTAGATTTTTACAATTGCACTGAATTTAAGGCAAATAGATAAAAACATCTGACACATTTCAATCCTTTCTCTTCATCATTATTTTTTACTTTAAATCATTTCAGTCCTTTTTCATCCTATCGAATCATCATTATTTTTTACTTTAAATCATTTCAGTCCTTTTTCATCCTATCGAATCATCATTATTTTTTACTTTAAATCATTTCAGTCCTTTTTCATCCTATCGAATCATCATTATTTTTTACTTTAAATAATTTCAGTCCTTTTTCATCCTATCGAATCATCATTATTTTTTACTTTAAATCATTTGTCAAATAAAATTATTACTTTATCTTTCAGTTTTCATGTTGAGGAATTGTACAGTAAATTGTGACGATGTGTGAACCGAAAATAAAGCATTCTTCATCAGCCATACTCTTGTTCCTCATTTTTGGACTCTGGCTACCATTACATATATTTTTATTTTTATGGTTTAATGTATATTTTATTGAGATGAATTACTAGTTAGATATCAGACATATGTAATTTCAATATGTAAAAAAATTAACTAAATATTGACAATAACCTAAATATTGACAAATTGTGGTGTGACTGTAGTCATAGAGGCAGACTGCTAAGGGTGGCATGTGCGAACTCGAAACCCGACCGATGGGACACAAAAAGGCGACAAATCATCAGGTTCGATCGCGTCTTAATTTGCATGAATGAGACAATATAAAGCCGGCAGTGAAGAGGTCGGGGACGAGTTCAATACTCGAGAACCAGACTGAACATGTTAGAGCGGAGAATGTTGCCAAGAACCCAGTCCGTTTTTTTTTTTTTTTTTCTATTAGATAACCTTCAACCATTATGGCAACCAGTTTCTGCTGGAAATATTTTGATGTCAATCTCAAGAATAAAAATACAGCTGCTTGCAAGTTATGTCAAGCAAACATATCAAGGAATGACAAATCAGTAAAAACTTTTACAACTAATATGTTAAATCATCTTAGAAATGTTCATTCAAAAGTTGCAGATAAGAAAAGGAAGCACAATGAATATTCAGGGGCAGACATTCCAGGAACAAGTGGCAGCAACTACGAGCTTCCATCGAAACACCAAACTACTATAGAAGCAATATTAGCCAAAAAGAAAGTTTGGAATATTAATGAGCATAGGTCACAAGAGATCCATTATCTGATAAGAGAAATGATTGCTGTTGATATTCAACCATATTCTGTAACATCTGACTTTGGATTTAATAGGCATATTGCAAAACTTTACGGCATTCCATCAAAAAAGTACTTCACTGGAAAATAATTTTCAACATATTTATAAAAGTAAAACAAAAATTCAACTGTTTTTTGCTGAAATAAGCAGCATTTTATGAATTACAGACATTTAGACAGCTACAACAGATAATGCTCCCTTTCTGAGTTTGACAGGTCATTGGTTTTCAAATGACTTTGAACAATGCAGAGCTGTGCTTGGAGTTCTTCCCTTCTCTGGTACACAAACAGGTGCAAGAATAAGTGAAGAATTTCACAATCTTCAATAAAGTTTTCTTAGTCCTGTGGGATTCAGGAACAAATATGGTTGCTGGTATCAGAGAATGTGATTTAAAATAACTATCATACTTTGTAACTCAGGCAGTAAAGACAACCATTACATCATTTAACAGAAATACAGTTTTTCACTTTAATCGCTTTCTGTTAGCAATTAGCAAATTAACTGAAATACAGGATCAGCTTAATTTGGAAAAACAAACTCATTCAAGGTGTGACCAGATGGCGAAATTCAACATATTATATGCTGAAAATAAATTAAGGATAACGAAAAGCTCTTGTAATGTGAGCTGTTGATAAGATTCCTACCTTAAGAACTTACCAATGGGGGGCTTGTTTGAAAAAAATATCCAGTTCCTGAGTCCATTTGAAGAAATCATCAAAGAAGCAAGTCACAGAACATCAACCATATCAATGATACTTACAAATTTAGCTCTGAGGTTATTTCTGTCAAAAGCTGTCAAATCTAATTCTAGTATTTCTGACTTTAGTGGAATCGTTTTTACCATTGTTGAACAATTCAATGAATCAATGGAAACAAGATTTTCATCCTATCTAAATGATTAAAACGTGTATATGTCTACTTTCCTAGATTCATGATGCAAATATTAATTTTAAAGATTGAGCACATATTTCAGATAGAAAACCTATTTAGAATTGGATTCTACATCTACTTTGCACTGATGATAATGAAGCAGAATCAACAGTGTATATTATCCTGCTGAGGATGAAGAAGCACAAACATGTATAAATTACAACATTTAGCAATTTTGAAACCAACTGACATAAAAGTAACCAGCAAAAATGTCACAAAAGATGCTTTCATCACTCCTCGTATTAGAAAACGATAGGAAGTAAAAGTACAATTATTTCTGATTCAATTTCGGCCTTATTTCTTGAGGTGTGAAAAGTGAACATTACATCATTTATAATAACAAACTTGCACTGATGGGCAATTTTTAAAGTATCATCAAATAAAACTGAATTAAAAGACAGTAAACATTCAATATAATTCTATACATAATGGTCATCATGCCTATTTTTTTTTTAAACAATTCCAGCTGCAACTTAATTATAAGTCAATAAAAATGCTGATATGTTCAATTTTGGCAGTGAAAGCAAAGTATTAAATGTCACAAAGATATACTAATTTCAAAATCACATATCACAAAAATTATCCTTTAGGATACAGACCTGGAATATGGAATACATATTGTAGAATGCTATATCCAAATGTCAGCTCTTTACACCATGTACTTCTTAAATAGTATCCTCAAGAAAATCTAATAATTATATGTAGTGTTTTTCACTTTGTTTATCATGGCAATTTAATTAAGTAAACGTACATGTTCAACATCAATTCAACTTTAATAACAGTAAGAACTGCATGTATCAATGATAAAGTTCTTTGCGATTCTGTTAAATTCTTCGTTTGGCACTGATTACATTCATCAATTTGAGGTGCTTTCCTTAACCTCTTCCCCAGTCAAACACATACAGAGAGAATACTTCAGTTGTCCTTCTTCAATGCTTGTGGCACAAATCACTTGTTTTATATTGTTTATTAAATTGTTAGGTGAAAGTACAAACTAGTTAGAAAAACATCCTTTCATCCACATGTTAAGAAATGGGTTTCCAAAAGGTTTTCTGCATAAGTAATTTTTTGTTTATTGTTTTAACATCATTATTTTATTTTTATATTGGCTTTGTTCAAGTTAACATTGTGATTGTTTAAAAATGATTTATTTCCGGTTAGTGCGAACCGTTCTTCTTTACCATGAATGCCCAGAAAAAGTCCTTTCTGATTAATGTTTACTGGTTTTAAAATAAGCAAACGAACTTTGCTGTTTAGAATAACAGAATATTTTTTATCTGGTAAACATCAATCAGAAAGGACTTTTACATGGCATATATGTGAAACAGAATGATTCGCAAAAACAGAACTTTTTAATAAGAAATTTGTTCATTTTTTTTTATATACAATAATTTGGGACGCTATAAGATTCCTACCTTAACAATTTATGAATAGGTATTTGTTCAAAAAATTGTTCAATTAAAGAAATCACCAAAGAAGCAAGTCACAGAACTTCCACAATATTGATGATAATACCTACAATATTAGATTTGAGGTTATTTCTCTCAAAAGCTGTCCAATCTAATTCTTATATTTCTGACTTAAGTGGAATCCTTATCTCTCTTAAACAATTCAATCAATAGAAACAAGATTTTCATCTTATGTAAATGATAAAAACTTGTGTCTACTTTCCTAGATCCAAGATTCAAATTTAAATTTCACAAGAATGACACGGAAAACACTAAGGATCGGATTCTACATCTTCTACATTCTACTGATGAGAATCAAGCAGAATTGGCAAAATACACATCTTCAAGCTTTGTTGAGGCTCAAGAAGATCAAAGTAAAAGTAAAACTATATCTTTCAAATCTGTTTGATGAATTAGCTTTGAATAAGTTTACAAATCAAACTTAGAATAGGTAAACGTTGAGTTAAACCTGGAGACTAACTACAACAGAAATACAAGAATCACAATCTAAACTCAAAAGGAGTAAATCCCTTATGGTTAAGTGCACAAAAGAACTTAATCATTATGTAGTCTTACAACTACTCGCAAGAGGTGATGATCCATTTCAGTGGCGGATGAAGGAGATCTTACCACTGCTCAGTAAATTGGCCTCAAAATATTTAAGCACATCACCTTCATCTGTGGAAAATGAGAGGCTCTTTAGTACAAGGTGGTAATGTGTATGAACTTATGAGGAACAGGTTGTCCTGAAAATAGAGAAACTCCAATGTTTCTACATTGCAACTTAAAAATGTTCAACTTTAAATAGTGAGGAGACTATGAGAGCAGAGGAGTCAGGCAGCAAGAATAGAAGAGGAAATAGAGCAGCAGCAGGTGCAGAACTTCAGCTTATAGTTATTCACTTAAAGAATTACCATTTGTACTTTGTAGTTGGTTTGTATTTTCTTCTCATCTAATTGTTTAATTATATTCATTTAAAAATTGTGTTTTGTAATTTTAGTTAATAAAGGCAAAAATCCAAAATAATGGCCAGACAATTAAATATCAAGTTATTATGTAAATGTGTCAAGCGATGAAATGATTTAAATTTAATAGGAAAGAGAAAAGTAATTAATCGGCCAATTAATCGGCAAATTTGCCAATTATCGATTAATCGGCAAAGTGGCTGATTAGGCCGATTATCGATTACCTGCCGATTAATCAGTACAACCCTAGTCAGAAGTATTTACGATAAGGGAGCACATGTGCTATGAGTTCATTAGAACACATTTCATTAAAATACTTGCAAAACAGACACAGGAATTCAACATTGTGACAATAGGATAGGGGTGGGAGCTTAGTTAATAGTGCAGCAGGATCTATTAGGTTGGAAACACTTTTGTGGATCCTATCTAAGAGGGAGAAACGTAGTAGATGCACCAGCTCAGATGCATGAGCAAACGGTGGCTTTGTAGAAATAGAGGATACTGTCAGATGTAAGTAATTTTCTCGCACAGTAGAGAAATCCCACTTTCTTTGCAGCAGCTTTGGCAATGTCTTCAATGTATTTGTTTAATCCAATTTATGTTGCCTCTGAATGTAAAGCTGAAGAATTTAAACAAAGAGATCTCAGGTAGTATATTATTAGTGATGGCAATCGATGGTTGAGAAGGTTTCTTGTAATTGTTAAAAGGTAAGAAGCTTAGTCTTAGCAGCATTAAATGTTCCCATCTTTTTACATCCCCACTTCACTACCACTCTCATGTCTGTTATAGAGCATGGTGGCATCAGTAAATATACCAAATCTGGGGAATAATTTTATCAGGGAGGTCGTTAATGAATATAAGGAATAATGAATGTTCAAGGATGGCTCCCTGAAACATGTCCACATTTATATCAGGCTGTTTGGAAGTATGACCATTGAAGACAACCTGGTTTTGTCTCTTGCCTAAGAAGAATCTTTAATTAAATTTTAAATTATGCACTAATTAAAAACATCTATAATATAAATCTAACCTGACTGTTTAAATGTATGTATGTTTGTATGTCTGCCTAAAACTTTCGACAGAGGCAACGGATTTTCAGGAAATCTGTATCCTTTAGTTCTAATTGAATCGTCCCCCTAAGTAATCCAAGTTTCAAAATTCCCACTGTTTACTATGCTAAAATCACAATGACTAATGTATACCTATTAACCCTTATCCTCGAGTGGCCTCTGGGCCTTGATAAGTGGTGACACCCTTGTAAAAAAAAAAAAAAATCTCGACGTCTCAAACGACAAACATTGAAAAATTGTCCAAAAACATTAATTCCTTCACCCTCAACTGAGCAGTTTTCTACAAGGAGGGGTCGATTTTTTGCGAGCTATTTTTGCAAGTCATAGTATCGGTTGAATTGACTTTGCCTAATTTTAACGTTCCAAACTTCCGGTCGCGTCATGGAGTAGCGATAAGACATCAGATTTTCTTTAACTTTCTTTTCTCCACCTTCGCGTCTGCCTACTAATACTCCTTTTTTGCTCAACACACACCTCCAAACACTCAGGCAATGCTGGGCACTCAGGCTAGTCAAAAATAAAAAACAAAAACGACAATGTTTCTGAATTTTTGAGATGAGGATTGATTATTCAATTATTTAGATTTTTTGGACGACTGTTCTCATCTTGAGTTTTATTTTTACAACGTTTTGGTTCATGTAACTTAAGACCTTCTTCAGGTATATCTAGTCGAGCTTGGAAATCTTTCTGTCAAACTCTGGAATTTGCTCAGAATTTCGAACAGAACCTGTGGCATAGTAGATAAAGTAGTTGGTAAAATTCAGTTGTAAAGTTACAATTTTCTGGAGGTTGAATGTTCAATCCTTAGCGTGGATGACACTCAAAATACAATTATGAATTACTTCGGACTTCGATGCAGTCATGGCTACGACCCCAGTGGATTTATTTAATCCTGTGCGGATTCCCAAGTTTGACAGAAAGATTCCTAAGTTCCACTAGATACACCTGAAGAAGGTTGGAGGTTACATTGGCCGAAACGTTAAGATGAGGAAAATATTTGGAAGAATCTAAATAATATGGAAAATGGCAGAACTCAGATTATTTAAGTATTTATATATGTATCGTTAGGAATTAAAATTTCTGTTTATTTTCATGGGTATAAGTACTAAGATTAGATAGAAAAATGTGTCTACTTTCATGGATGGACGCCATATTTAACATTTCTGCTGTTTTTTGTTGTTTTTTCTCTGAACATGAGTTTAGCCTTTTCTTCTGACAAATCAAATTTATAGAAAATGCCGAAGTGATGATAAAATGGTTAATCAAGAACTGGATCGTTTTAAAAAATAAATAAAGACGTCGTTCCTGGAATCTAAGAGCAAATAGTTAATAAAACATGCTAAAAAACACTTTGAAAAAGAGTTAAAAACATATTTAATTTGAAAAGAAAACACTAAATAAATGGATAGTCCTTAATCTGGAGTTTCGAAGAAATACTTTCCTTCTCATCAGAGGGTAGGGATTAGCGAAATGCGGGATCGGATTTTGCTTGCAAAAGTATTTGATGAAACTGCAAGTAAGTCAAAAATCTTACTTAATAAAAAAAAGTGAAGCAGAGGAAATAGGGTGAAGAAAAAGGTGATTTCACGTGAATATATATATATATATATATATATATATATATATATATATATATATATATATATATATATATTAAATTACCACTTTAGAAGGAGCAGACACTCATATGGTTGCACATTTTCAAAATGCTAGTCTTCATTAGAAACAACTTGCATACAATTGTTTCGGCCCAATGAATAAATACCGGAAGTTGAAAAATAAAGCATGGAAAAAAGCAAGCAAAGAAAAACTGATATTCACACAGGCATTAAAAGGGATGAAAAAGGACCTTTGTAAAATGTTGATAATGTTTGTTTGACACATTACATATATGTTGTAGATAAAAAAAAAAATGAATACCGCCATGTTAATAAGGGAGTCCTGTTCATAGGTTATGGAAACTTTGGATTTTTCTATGCACTGATGGATTGCTCAGTTGTGCAAAATTATAATTAATGAACTATTATATATTTATATGCCAACACTGTGCTGAAACAAACTTTTTAAAATGAGCAACAATATGGGTGTTTGTTCCTTGTAAAGTGGTAATTTTAAGAAATATTTATAGCTCTAGTATTGCACTATTGAGCTATCTAAATAAGAACCTTGTGTTATTTATTTATATGGAAATACTATCCCATGTAATAAAATTATATATATATATATATATATATATATATATATATATATATTCTCTGGAATAATTCTATCTAATAAATATCACTAATCATGCGAAAATGTAATGTTCTACCAATATTTATTTTTAATTTTCGATTTTTGAGTGATTATCGAGAGTCCAAGTGGCTTTAACGAAATAGATATTTTTTCGTTCTAACTCAAAAGACTAGACTTTACTTTTGTTTCAAAGTAAATAAACGCTTTAAAATAAATCAAAACATAAAAACTCATCTATGAAGGTAGAGGATTAACTTATCTTTTGGTGACATTTATTTGTTGT
>NC_136525.1:23727354-23772354 GCF_053919585.1 Euprymna scolopes | reverse complement strand
TTGATTACTGTAAACGCAATAATCCTTATCCCTGAGTGGCCTTCGGGCCTTGATAAGTGGTGAGCCCTATGTAAAAAGAAAAAAAAAGTAAATATAACATATGAGAAATATTTAGAATCAAGTCTTCCCTTACTGTTATTTCAAATCATCTGAACTTGATTTACCTGAATTGTGTAGTGCGCTGTGTGACATTGGCCATATAAGGTCACATATTAAGGGGATCATCCATCATTTGGAGCCGATTTTTGGCATTTTTTTAACCTTTTAGAAATAAGCAACCAATCATTAGATTTTTACAAATTCAAGTTTTTTGAACATCCTTTAGTTTAATTCATGTAATAGTAAATGTAAACTTTGTCATTTATTTCGCACATAAAATGTTTCAATCATTGTTATTTGTTATCCAAGTTTTGCATTTGAATTACAAAATATCTGATATTTTCCCCAAAAACTCTGACCTTGATGGAGGGGAGACTAAAACTTGCTAATACAGGGTAACCAAAAAAAAAACGGGCCCCAACTCTAATTAGGCCCCGTTTCTTAGTATTTTGTCCGAATGAAATGAAACTTTGCTCATAACTAGTTTATTATATTCAAAACATCACATCAAAACACTAGGATCTTTGGCCTTTTTTTCTCCGTTGACTTTAAAATGCTCAGAAAAACAATTGAATATCCTCTGTTTTTTTTTTTGGGGGGGGGGGGGGTCACCCTGTATGATTTCAAATGATCTGAAATAACAGCAAGGGGAGACTTGATTCCAAACTTTTTAGACTATTCTCAATGCTTGTCTATAGATTTTGTGAAATAAATATATGTTAAATCATATATTTCAATTGATATATTCAACATAAATTTATTTCAGTAAATCTTTATCTTTTAACTATTTCATATATTATTTATTTAAAGACGCCACCTACACCTGTGGCAACTTCAACAGAGCCTGCTGATACAAGTTAGCCTTAGAAAGTCACAGCAGTTGCTGCACTTTGACAACAGAATTATTTGCGGCGTTGAATTCCATATACCTTAAGACAGACGGATACCAACAACAATAACTTTAGAGAAAAACAATACACTGATATATAAAACTATAATGAAATCTATTGTGAGTGGCGGTGAAAGAGTCTGGTTCATGAGGGAGGAAAAGACACGCACAACATGTTTTTTTTCTTGGGCTCAAACCGCCACTCAACTGACGATATAAATTTTGGGTTGTTATTATATATCAATTTATGAAGCCCGTCTTCACCTGCAAATGCTCATTGTAGGACTTTCCTGTCAATGTAGAGGTTTTTGTTCACAGACTGAGTGTTTCCTTCTGTGTCAATTATTTGCAGGCCGTGTAGCTACTTTTCTCATTTGAGCTTTTTAATAGATTCAGCTTCGATATCAATTTTGACGATATCAATTTTGGGTTATTATATCACACACTTAATATTACATAAATTAAGCTAAAAGCTGTCCAAAAAAAACTTAGTTTGTAAAAATCTAATGATTGGTTACTTATTTCTAAAAGGTTAAAAAATGCCAAAAATAGGCTCCGAATAATGGATGACCTCCTTAATATGCGACTTTATATGGCAAATGTTACATAGCGCACTACACAATTCAGGTAAATCAGGTTCAAATGATCTGAAATAACAGCAAGGGAAGACTTGATTCCAAATATTTCTCATGTTATATCTCTCCTCTTTTGGAAATATGGTACAATTAAGAATATCTCCAGTATCAAATAATCCTTATACACTGTGAAATTTACTTATGTATGAAAACCAAATAGGGGAAATATAACATAGGCTGTTAAAGTAGCCACACTCCCTAGGATGTTTCATTAAGCAGCAGCAGTGTTGCTACATTTTCGCAGACGGTTCCAATCAACTATTATTTTATTTTTGACAATCATGTTATGTTATTCTTTTCTGGCCAGGTGTGTGTTCATACCAAGTACACCTACTCCTTTCAAACGACCTTTTCAGTAACACCAGCCTGGATATTTAACAACATAATAAAAAGGTTATTTTAGGCCATGCTGCTATGAAAAACTGTAACATAATGATAAGAAAATCCTTTTATGGGGAGATAGCACTTCCCAAATTTAAAAACTTTATACCCGATTTTTCCTTATTAATTTATTTATTGCGGAATATTATCATCTTTTTTTTCTTCTTTTAGTTGTTTCACAATGTTTCAGGCCTTCATCAGGTGGTAACCGTGACAGGATAGGAACTTCAAATCTCCTAACTGCATCCTCAGCAATTACTGCCTTCCATAGTTGTTGTCGTCTCCTCACATTTTAGCCAAGTAATCCTTTGGCCAGCTTTGGGTAGAATTGGAACCGTTATCTTCAGACAATGCTCACCTGGAACTGTAGAGATTCAACATCTCTATCCACTGTGCCATGGGCCCCGAAGGGGCAATCACGTTTATTATCTGATCTTCCATGGTCAGGTCCGTACCGAATGGCATATATATTATTTAATTGGAATTCATTATTGAGATGAGTTTTATTTATTAATTTATTTATTGCGGACTATTATCCTCATATTTTTTTTAGTTGTTGTTTCACATTGTTTCGAATCTCTACAGTTCCAGGTGAGCATTGTCTGAAGATAGTGGTTTCAATTCTACCCAAAGCCGGCCAGATGCTTACTTGACCAAAACGTGGTGAGACGACAACTATGGAAGGCAGTAATTGCTGAGGATACAGTAAGGAGATTCAGCGTTCCTATCCCGTCGCAGTTACCATCTGATGAAGGCCAGAGGAATAGTTGGCTGAAACCTTGTGAAACAACAACTAAGAAAAAGATGAGAATAATAGTCCGCAATAAATAAATTAATAAATAAAACTCATCTCAATAATGAATTCCAATTAAATAATATATATACAGATTTTCCTTGTTCTTTTGACGGGACAAGTAGGATTGAAAACTGTTATAAAAACACGGCAACTTCAGAGCATGTTGTCTATCAGAAGAGATTTTCTAGGAGCTGACAGATATTTATATCATCAACTCGAGGGAAAAGACTGTCTAAAGGTCAAAATTAATGAATCCAGTGAACTTGTCATTTGAGGCTTGCAAAAAAAAACATCTCAGTGTTTGTTTTTAATATGTATCTATTTCTTTCTCTCCTCCTCCTTTATCTCTCTCTTTTCTCTTTCTACCTCTCTCTGTCTCTCTCAATAGGAAAATTTTTAATTTAATTGGAACTTGGATTTCATTCGAGTCGTTCGCAGTACTGAGGAGTTGGAATACGATCTCAGGCTGCGACAGATGGGTCAGTTAAGTACTCCAACTTTCGAGTTTTTAAAATGCCCCTTCAACATTAAAATTTTTATAAAAATATGTGTTGTTCGCTTATTCCAGCACAAAAGCTTCAAGCTGAGACAATTCTCTGGATAAAATCCTGCTAGTAATGCCGCCGAGAGATCAAAGAGAAGATCTGTCAAGCAGACAGACGTAACAAACAACATGTAAACCGCTTTATCTAAAATAAAAGTGCCTATTGTTTAACAGCTAGGGATCTGGTTGCCGTGCCCAGGACATAACAGTCGTTCCAAAAACGTACTTACGACACGGACACACCAAGACAAATTTCCGAGCAAATACAGTGTCAGAAAATCACAAAGTAAGAAATGATTCATACAGGATTCGGACGAGATGCGTTTTAATTTAATTTTTGTTTCGTTTGCATAGTTATAATGAAATGTATTAGTTATTATAGGTTCCAGTGGGCTTATGAAAAAAAAAATCTGAAGTCCTATCTAACTAATATTCCCGGTGAACCAAATGCAAAAGAGATCCAGACAATTGCACTTAAGGGAACAACGAGGATACTAAAAAGAGCTCTCGGCTGGTTTCAATAAAAAGAAAGGGCAATGCTTGCAACTGGTGAAAATTAAACAAGTAATAATAATTGAATTTCTTTGAAAATCAAATAAAATAAACTTTAAAAGAAATTACAATTTGTTGCAATCGTTTTTCCGTAAGTAACACGCCGACATTTACCGAGTAGAATACCGTTTAGCATTTCACAAAAATGTTGTTTACATGTAAACAGAATTTGGTACGGTACTATAATCGGTAAATGTCGGCGTGTTACTTACCGAAAAACGGTTAATTAACTGCAGAAGCACGTGTTAAACTACACAAGTTCTATAATTGAATATCTCTCCCAAAAAAAGAACGGAAAAAAATAAAAATGTTTTTGTAAACTCGTGAAAACGTTTTTTTTTGTTTTTTTTTTAGATCAATTAAAAAGCATTAAAAACTAGGTAACACAAAAAAATGAACGACATTTTTTTATTTTTTGAACGCAAAGGCATCATGTGTAATAAAACACCACTGAAGGCGGTGAAATAGCGTAAAATAGTCCCAGGGTTCAGGGGTTTATACCATGTAAACGGTAAATTTGCGACGGGTTTGATTATCAGATTCGTTGTCAGTAGGTACCTCCAAAATGTTGTGTACTACGTCATCAAACTAAATAAAAAAAAGACGACGTCATCAGTTCGTGTGTTTATTGTAATTTCTATGGAAGAGCATTAGCACTAAAAAATTTATTTGCAAATAACGTTATCTTACTATCGTTATTATTTTAGAACGGTAAAATAAGTGCATAATTACGAAAAACAACTAGTCCGTGTTAATGATTTGAAGATATAAGAAAAAAGCTCGCAAAGAATTCAAAATTTATACATTAAACGATAAATTTATCAGAAATTTCTGAATAAATAAAATATACAATAACAAAAATGAACAATAAAAATGTATAAAAAATAATATAAGACTTACCTTTTGTAAAGCAAATCGATTTTTAATAACGAACTAGACAGACGATAAAATTAATTTTAACCTGTTTTGTTGATACATGTATCTACAAATGCTTGTCCTTACAGGCTCCCGTATATTTTTGAAAAAAAGCGCAAATTTGGATTTCAACCTCTGTCATTTTAAATAATCAAATCGAAACGATTTTTTTTAGGGGGGGGGGGATTTTTCTTTTGCCATTTTTATTATCTCAAGAGTCATATATATTCCATGATTTTTTTTTTTTAAATATTGGAAACCTGTTATATAAAAAAATCGATTTAAACTTCATATCGCGTAATATTTGAATTTAATATCATTTAAAGCTTTTTAAAAATAATTATTTTTTTAGAATTCGTTTTTTTTTTGTGTGTGTTGTAATTAAAATAATTATGTTACCGACAAAAAAAATCAAGAAAAATCGTTCATTTTATGTTTTTTAACATAATATTAATGATTTTATGTCGAATTTTATCTACAACTTTGAGGTAAGTGAAAAAAAAATGACGGGATTATATATATATATATATATATATATATATATATATATATATATATATATATATATATATATATATATATATATATATATATATTTATATATATATATATATATTATTTGATCTTTCCAGCTTTAAAAAATGTTGAAATTTTTATCGACCTACATTTATTTTTTTCAGATTTCGTAAGATGAAATATGGGGGGGGGGATATAACACAAAAAAATCCTCTAATATATTTACGAAACCTACTTTTAATATGTAAGTTTATTTAATAATGAATAAATATCGAAAATTTCAGATAAATATGACTATTATTTGATTTTTGCTAGATTTTTAAAACATAGGTGTGTCAACGGCTTAAAACAGGGTTGCCAGGTTGGCCTTTTAAGGCCAAATTTCACGAATTTGGCCTTTTTAAAAGAAGTTTGGCCTTTTTTCAAATTTGGCCTTTTTCTGATCATTTTATATAAATATTTTTTAATAGTAATTATTAAAGAATAAGTTATAATTAAGTAATTTAAAAAGTAGTTTGAATGTCAAAACTTGTAGGTTTTTTTAATGTTGGCTTTGTTTTTCGATTCATGGAATTGCATGAGAAAAACAGCCCCGGACTCATCAGCTAACATTTGTCATATCAGAAAAAATATCTTTTTCTAAAGACTTAGCCCCCCACCCCACCCCACACGCACTGAAGGAATCTCACATCTCACATCTATTGTTTTAATTTGTTTTCACACTTACTTACTAAATGTTTATATGGAACCTTTCAGAGAGACTACAGTTGGGTATGAAACCGTTTTGAAGACTTTTTTTAGTGCTTGGCTCTGTCCAGTCAGGTCACTCAGTCACTGAGTATATCTCTTCTGAAATAATTAATGTGTGTGTTTTTCGTTTGAAATTCTTTAAACCTAGTACTTTGAAATTAATTATGGAAATTTATGGAAATTTGAAAACTTATAACTGTTAAACTATCTCTCAAATAGCTATTTAAATTTGTATTTAAAAAGAAATGTTTAAAAATAATTATATACTTTTTCCTGAGTAAGTCCAAAAGTTTCATTAAAAATCAATAATTATAGATTTTCTAACTATCTTGGATTAATAGATACATCTGTCTTAATAATGACGCATAGATTTTCTTAGAAACAAAGTCTAGTTTTAGAGTTATGACTAAAAATAAAATTATCAATATTTTAGAGATATTTTAAGTTGATACCCCCACCCCTGAGTAAATTTGGTATTGTGGCGACTGAAATAATTCTTCTCTAAGAATATGATAAACAAAAAGAGGAGATAAAAAGGAACTTATGTACAAACTGTATCAATAAAAATGGCATGGAAAAATTGGCACTAGCAAAAATTGTAAAATTGATTAAATGTGGAAAAATAACAGGAGTGAAAGCTATAGATAAAAACCTCATGAGTTTATGAAAATCTTGGATGCAATGGATAAAGGGAAAAAATAACTTTGTAGATTAAAAATAAATCACATCTATTTTTAAAAGTAGATGTGGAGTCTCAGCTAATAACGAATTACCTTTCAATACTGATGCCATCTTAGAAATCTGTCAATTATACTTGCATATTTATTCATTTTAAGTGTTTTTCCAGATTTCATATATAATACTAAATAGATGTTACTTCCAAAGCATTAATTATGCCATAATCTTAAAAAAAAATTATAATCAATGCTTGTGTTAAAGTGTAGTACTTGTTTTGATATTATACTTTATTTAGTCTGTTCTTGGTCAGTGAAAGAAAAATTCTTCTAAACTGGAGCATATTTTTGCTATGGGAGATAAATTCTGTGCTTTTTACTTTTTAAGGCAATTTCATCTGGTTTTATGATTTTGCCAGTCAGACTTAGAGATAGAAAAAAGTTACCTACCCTAAAAAGTTATGATGGCCAGAAAATGGATGATCATTTTATGTTTAATTTATATGCAAAACTAATTAATTATAAAAAATTTTTTTCGGGATGTTCACACATAATCATTTGGAAAACTTAGAATAACATCTTTAGGAGGGATAGCTGAGGTCCTCATCTACTTTAGAATATATATATAATTTAATTTTAATTTGATAAACTTCTTAATGTTATCCTGGTACTTATCCATAAAAATACACAGGTGAAAATATGAAAGTACTGTAGGTTTGCAACAACAGATGACACATACAAATTTATTGTCTTGACTATTAGCCACTATCTTATGTAACTTTAGAACCACATTTTCGACACATTTGGTCATTATCATAAAATCCTACATTTCCTCCTAGAAACAACACCATCACAATCACAGCATCTTTAGAGGAAGTAGTTCCTATTTCCCCCCTAAATAATAAGTCCTTCTACCGCCCTCAGTCAAAACTGGGAGGAAAAATACAACTTCTACAGATATTGTGCTTGCACCTCTCGTAACTGGATCATAAATTCATAGATATAGCATAATCTTTTCATTTTCCGATTCAAAAATAATAAATTCTCCCTTCTCAAATTCCGCCCATTCTCATTGATTGAGAGCTGACAATTTGATTATTCTGGAATCTACCTCTTAATACATAGACAAATACTCCAGAACTTTTCAAATATGGCGATACAAGAGGCAATCGTTTTAAAAATAAAACAAATACAAACATAACCTCTCATAAACAGAAAATTAAATACTAATAACCTTACTCTTACCTATGCACACATTAACAACACGTTACTATCGCCCCCCCCTCTTCAACAAAAACAAACCCTGAAAAAATATGTACGGGTATCATTTTTTATTTTTCGATTTTGAAGTTTTTTTGCTTTTTTTTTACACTGCCATCCCCCCATTTTTTTGTTGTTTTATAGTATTTGCAGGTGGGTATCCTGATAACGATTATCAAGGTTACATTTGAGGCAAATATTTTAGACAAATTATACTTCCTGTGGAGTATTTTGTTTACTTCTCTTTTCCGGTCTCTTTATCGACACTGTTTATGTTTTTTTTTTATAGGTAAAATTTTACCTTAGCTCAACCTCCACACTTTTTTTAAATGCCGACCTTTCCAGGTTTTCGACTATGCTGATTAAGAAAATCTCATTTATATTTGGCAGATATAAGTAGGTATCGAGATATAAAGACCTGTATTATGCACTTTAAATCAGTGGTTGCCAGATTTGTATGCATGCTTGAGGAACAAATCTAATTCTATCCGACCAACACTGCCCCCCCCCAATTTTTTGTTAGTTTATAGTATTTGGGGGTAGATATTCTAATAACGATTATCAAGGTTAAATTTGGGGCAAATATTTTGACAACCCCTTCCTTACAAAATGGAGTGTCTATTCTGATAGCCGTTCTTAACATGGGGAGGTTGAGGAGTCTATTCCGAAAACCGTTCTTAACATAGAGAGATTGGGGAGTCCATTCTGAAAGCTATTCTTAACATGAAGAGATTGGGTGTGTCTATTCCGAAAGCCTTTCTTAACATGAGGAGGTTGGGAGTTAGGCAGCAACAACAACAACAACCATACCGTAATTTTTTTTACAGGTGGGGGGGGGCATGCTTCCACTGGGCAACACCAGTTAACGGGTCCTGCTAGTATTTAAATAATTTAAGTTAATAATCTTGTAAAAAACATAATTCTAGTTATGCTTTTAAAACGGTATTCTGTTAGAAATGGGTGATCACCGTATGTATATGCGAGACTGGTCTCTCACTCTGGATTCTAAAATAATTGTTTTGCCCAAGTTTTTCAAGATATTCAAACGTAATTGTCTAAAACAGTAGATATATCTGTTATTTTGGGGGACGGGAGCACCTTAGTTCTCATCTACAAATTTACCAACTTTTCCTTAAATTATTTAATATTAAAATAGTACTAAATATTCTTTAACGTTTTCTTGTATAATGTTAAAAATATCTAAACTGTAGAACGTATTGTAATGAAATTATTTGCCTAAATATTAAAAATAAAACCATTCCTTATTAAAGTATAACCGAAAAATATGCTGGGGGTAGGGAGCAAAACATATTTTTCAGTTTCAATTTCATAGGTAACGTTTTTGCCAAGAAAACACGATAAAACTAATACAGAAAAAACTGTTTAAACACTTCAATATAGTTAATTTTTCTTTAATTTTCAATTTGGCTTTTTTTTTTTTTTTTTTTTTTTTTGCCTTTTTTACCAAGAAATGTGGCTTCGCTTTTGAATTTGGCCTTTTTTCCTGAAAAATTTGGCTTGAAACATTTATTTTAGTCTGGCAACCCTGGCTTAAAACACGTCGCTACAATACATAGGAACGTTGTTTTAAAGCGTCGATAATGTAAACACGATTTTTGTCTCGCATTTTCATTATTTTTGTAAGCTGTAAAAAATGTTTAAAAAAATATTAGCAGTTTATTTGAAGCTTCTACTTTTAAATAGTAAAAAAAGTTAGGATGATAATAATAAATTAATTACAGTTACATCGTGTTACATACGGGGGGGGGTAAACTGTGGCGCACGTTGGAGGTACCTAGTTGTCAGTGACCTTGAATACCCCTAGGAAACCAAATTCGAGTGGTCGGTGTGTTTTGTTGTAACGTAAGGTAATATTTACCTAACCTATGTTATCAGTGGTGGTTATTTGTGTACGCGCAAGCGCATATTTTTCAATTATCACCAGGTGGCCAGAAAGTGGGTGTTCATTTTACATTAAATTTATATAGAAAAATTATCCCCATTTTTTGAACATGTATTTCTTCATATTATGGAAAATATTTCTCTGCGCCACTTTTAAATGTTTATATTCGTTTTCAGAACCCCAGAAAACCTAATCAAGTCGTCATTGTAAAGGGTTATTTAGGAGTTGGAAAGAATCTAGACATTTACCAAAACAATTCATGGTGCAAGTCCAGAGTTCAACCTACTTAAAAAAAAAAAAAAAATACAGAAAAATCTTTACGTGGCCATCCAATCATCATGGAATGGAAATATCATATTTAAAAAATCGCCTAAATTGATCAAATATTTTGTTTTATATATATATATATATATATATATATATATATATATATATATATATATATATATATATATATATATATATATAAGCTGACTGGCTCTCTTTATTTATTAAATAAGCAGATCAAGATACAGCTTTATCGCTTTGATTTTTTTAGTTCAAGAAAAACTACTTGATCAATTTACGTGACTTTTGGAATATGACATTTTCGTTCCTTGACATGTTCGCACATCATAAAGCTTTTTCTTTCTTTTTTTTTTTAATTAGGTTGAACTTTGAACTTGCACCAAAATAATGTATGTCGCCAATAGTAAAGATTACCCAGATATGTTATTTTTGTTGAGAATTTCTGAGATAATTAGACTAACATAAATAACTGACTAATATTTAAAAAATGGTCAACCAAAAATAATAAAATAAATTCAAAATGTATTGGTATTATTATACAAACACCGTGACAGCGAATTAGTAAAATCTTTTACGTAGTATTCTGTTACGTTTCGGTGTGCTGAACACGAATCTGAAAACTGGGTTAGGGTTAGGGTTAGGGTTAGGGTTAGGGTACATTTTTTTCTACTAATTCGCTGTCACGGTATTTGTATAAATTTACCAATGTATTTTTGTAGATCCAAAAAGAAAAGAAATATCGACGGACCTGAACGAGAATCACCCCCCGCCCACTAAGAACGGCTTTCAACTTACTCATGTGATGAAGAACAGCTTTCGTTTTTTTTTTTTTTTTTTTTTTTTTTCTGTGGATTATTATTGATTCAACACTAATAGGGAAGGGGGGATTATTCTCGTTCAGGTCCACCGAAATATCTTTTTCTTGGAAACTGTCCAACGATATATATGGCCAGGAAGTGAGTGATCATTTTACGTTATATCTATATTAAAATGAACTCCAATTTTAAAATCTAAAATATTTTTTTTTTAATTTTCGAAGCTTGTCCGGGATACGTATACTCGCACAAAACAAAATAAATAATTAAAAACTCATTTTTATTTATATTTTAGCAGTGTGGGGAGTTAATGGTATAATTTTGATCATTTTTTTTTTTGTGTGTGTGTGATCTTTTAAACCAACGCATTTCAGGTGAAAACATTATTACGTACTTACATGTCATGTAAAAATTAGTATAAATTCCAAAAAAGTACGTTAAGGGTCCAGTCAAAAATAATTACAAGTGAAAACATAATTTATCACCAATCTACACAATCACTATATTTTATTTATTTTTAAATTTTTCCACATATTTCCAGAATATTGATGTAGATAATTGTACACGCAAAAGTATATAACGTTCTTCAACAGCGTGGGGGCAAATGATAGAAATTAGACTGATTTAAAAAAAAACAAAAAAAACTATACATTAATATACGTACATTCAAAGTACAGGAGAAAGAAAATATTAATAAAAGATTTAGACAAAAGTTACCTACCAAGATTTCTCATGTTTTTGGTGGTGATTTGGTAATTTCCAAATATATATGTTTAAATAATTAAATAGCCACGCAAAAAGCGACTAGAAAGAAGTTGATTACTGTGGTATCCCCATTATTGTTTAAAAAAAACTGATGAAGTTAACTTTTTGCCGTTCGTGACCGAAAAATGCCGATAATTGCCGAACAGTTTGCTTTGCGTCATGGATTTAGAACGGCTCTACAAGTGCATTTACATGTCACTCTCCCACCAATGGAACAACACAATCGGTGCCGATGCTAAGGATCCATTCCCCACCTCACCTTCGCCACTTTATGTGATAAACACGCATATTAACCCACTCAAGCGTGGCCTACGTAAATAGAAGGCCGTTGCACTGCTGACGTCTCAAAATAAAGTAAATAGCCATAATTGGGCGATAGATGGCTGTAACGGGGATAGTTATTTTCTGTCTTAATTCTCAAAGAAATTGCCGAGGGATTTATTGAACTGATCTAAAAAGTAACTGTTTTCTTTTTCGAAATATAAAGAATTATTATTTTAAATTTGGACACGTGCAATTCAAAGGGAATATTTCCCCGGGAGAAAATATTGTGGCGAAGTTTTATTTTTTAAAAGTATATTTAATTGTTAAATTAAAATTTTAAAATGCATTCGTTTTAAAATATTTTTTGGCGGATGTTTAGGAACTGGATCCCCCCCCCCTCCCATCTAAATTCCACCATTTAAACTTTTTTTTTTCACGTTAATCTCATCGATTACAAACTTAACTTTCAGATTTAAAAATAAAAAATTGAAAAAAAATGACTTTTATCGTCGGGGATCACTGGATCAGTTTTCAATTATAACGTTCTACTAAATTTAACACGTGCTCACTCCACTCACTGCTCAGTTTAGTAGAACGTTATAATTGAAAACTGATCCCTGGCGATAAAAGTTATTATTATATTTTTTTTTTTTTCTAAAATTTGTTTTTCATCTGAAAGTTAAGTTTGTAGTCGATGAGATTAATATGAAAAAAAGTGTAAATTGTGGAATTTAGAGGGGAGGGAAGCAATTTTCTAAACGTCCGCCTATTTTTAAAATTATATAATTTTTTAAAATCCTTTTTATTTTTATTATTTATTTATTTATTTATTTGTATTTTACAATATTGATGACAACGTCTATTTCCTGTGCGGTAAGCTCAAATAGATTAATATGCGTGATCGCCAAATCCAATCAGTTTCTTTGGAACCAGTTTTTAGTGTAGTATCAGTTGTTTTCTTCATATCATCATCCCAGGCATCACATCCTCCATTATGAGGAAGTACTATCTGTTCTTTTTTTACAATATCATATCCCCAGGCAATACATTTTCCATTAGGAAGAAGTAGTGTTATTTGTTCTGTTTTCATGATATCATCCTCCCAAACATTACCCCCGTCCATTTGGAGGAAGTAGTATCTTTCTTGCTTTCATGTTCCTATTTACTTGTCTCCCCACAAGGGCAGAGTTGGACACAAGGTCGGTTTTTAATGGGGAGAAAATACAGCTCCCAAAAAAATGGAGCACTCTGGATAGGAATAAAAATAAAAATTGTCTCAATCATTAAGGATCTCTCCTTCACTGACCGAGGACAGAAAAGGTGAAGTGTAGCATCGGAACAGATTCTACACTGTGATCTTGGTCGAAATCACCTTCCCAGATTACCCTCTCCATTTGAAGGAAGTTGTGTAGTATAAGTTCTATGGTCAAGATCTCACATTTGAGAAGGGGTGGTGTAATACGTGTTCTGTTTTCAGGATACCATCTTTCTAGGCATCACTTGGGAGTAGTGCAGTATATGTTTGTTGTCATGGGAACATCCTCCCAAGCATGACATCATAGTGACTCACGCGATAGCAGACCGGGAGTTACCAATTCATAATTGGAGTGTATCAATTTTTCACCTATGAAGGTGAATCACAATTTTTAGGACCGAGGTTGCAAGTGCAGGAATCTCTTGAAGTCGAAAGTAGTAGGGTATCCGCCGTACCATTAAAGGTAAATTTAACAATATCGCCAATTAATAGGAAGATGTCATCAGATCACACCCTCACATACATAAAATAAAAATATATAAATATCTCCGGAAAATAATGATACTTGACAAAGAACTCAAAATCACGTTATAACATTTAAATAATATTTACTTATGTGTTAGAAATATCAATTCAAATCATTCCAACGTAAATGTTTTCTTGTAATGAGGGTTCATTATCTGGGATTAGCTAAATGAGGATTTCCTGAGATTAGCATGGAGTTTAAAAAACAGTCATTTAAGCATGTAAGCAAAATACTTGTGTGTGTGTGTGTGTGTGTGTGTGTGTGTGTGTGTGTGTGTTCATCACATAAGAAACAGTAGTTCAAAATAACATTGTTTAAAAAAAGAATTCATTTCTCGTTCAATGTGGTAATTTTCCATAATGAAAATTAAGGTTCATGATTGTGGCACGCAAATTCAAGACGGGATATTTTAACGCCTTCGAGTGGCGGAGTTTCATTGACATTCACTCTTGGGGAGACAAGAGAAAAACTGGAATAAACTAATTTGATTTTCACAGCAAATCTTTTTATACTGACGTTCTTGCTGTATCACTATGCGTGGAAATGTAACATAATCCCATTTGTTTCATGTGTGTGGGTGGTCAAATTGCAACATTATGTGCTTATGCGTTCTGATACTAGTGGGCATTGAAAACGGTGAATGCTACAAAAATGTTTCTGCTGAAGATTTGTTCCAGTCATATGTAGTAGTCTCTACATAACTCTCCTCATAGACAAAAAGTCAATCTAAGAAGACGGAATAAAAATATTGCAAGTATTTAACTGGGTGCAGGTAGCAAATCGGATTTGGTGAAAAGCACTGTGTCGTCAGATGTGGCAGTAGTTAACAAAACTCCGGAGGTTTGCATCTGTACTACAGTCTATGTTGTGGAAAAACGCTTTCTTTGGTCAATCACCACTGATTGAGTCATGTTTGCCATTCTTATCTATCATGAAACGTTTCAGATATCTTTTAAGCACTTTGTAAAGACTGGAGTAGGGCGACTGCATGCGCGTGGTACTCTGTTGTTTCTTACAAAGACATGTGTCCATGTGTGAATATCTTGAGGAAGGTGAATCGTAGTTTTTTTGAGACATTAGTTTTGACGTGCAATGGTCTCGACATGTACTTCTTCAAGTGAGACGAATAGCTGGTCAGGTCTAATGTGCTTTTAATAGCAATTGGTGCAATCATTTATCTTGGCAAGAGATACAACTCCGTGGCCAGTCACGTACGTTCTTGTTGATAGCAAAATGGGACATAACCAATTTCTGTGTTGCTCAGATACCTGGGTGCGATAAATTGTGTAACCTCGAAAAAAACTGCTCGTCTATGTTAAAGAGTTATGCATAGACATTCGAGTCCATTTGAAGTATTGCACCAAATAAAATCGTTTCAGAAAGGCAAGGGAACTTGTTGAAAGTTGAAATTGGGAGATCATCATAAATTGTTTAATTCTTCATCGTTCTCCTGATCCTTAGAGATTTGATGGAGATCCATATCGTAAACAGGCTGAATGGCGTTGAGACGTGCATATGCAATAGTTTGTCAGCGGCCATATTTTTGGTGCCTTTGATATATTTAATGTCCAAAGTAAATTGTTAAATATAATCCAAGAGACGGGCTTCTCTGGGCAAATGTTTGTCAGGCTTCGCAGATAAAGCATGTAACAGTGGTTTGTGATTGGTAAAAATAGTGAAGGTTGAACTTTCCAGCATAAATCAGGAATGTTTTACGACGGAATAAGCAATCAGCAATTCCCTTCTGAAAGTACTGCGGATAATGGTATTATTTGGATTTATCGGACTACTATTCTCATCTTAAGTGTGATTCTAACCACGTTTCAACTTTCTTCAGATGTATCTCGTTGACACTCTGGAATTTGGATGAAATTTCGAGTGAAACCCTTTATTTACGTCATGGGAGTAGCATGCTCTTGTTCTGTCAGCCATGACTGGATAGCGGTCCTAAGTAATTCGCAATTGCATTTTTCGGTCGCCCATACTGAGGACTGAACCTTAAACCTTCAGGAGAATATCACTTTTTTACAATTGATTTTTCCAAGTACTCTAACCACTGTGCCACAGACAATTCTGGTATAAATTTTAGGAACCTTAAACCTACTTTATTTTTAGTTGTAAATATTACTAATTATTATTACCATATATTAATTTATATCTATATATATTAATGTTTTTACTTATTACGTGTATATATTATCTATTGTTTATAATTAATTGTTCTCATATCATATTAAATTTTATACTAGGTCTACTAGCATATATGCTGCTTCTTTGAGTCGTCTTACTCTCCAACATTCTTCTCTGTCTATAATCTTTACTTCGTCCCATAATGGTAGATAGTTTAACTTTTCCTTCCAGATATGGTCAGCTATACCTAATTTTTCAATCTCTCCATGTACTACAACTTTTCGTTCGATGTTGTTCTAACCATACTTTTAGTGGATGACACATCTCACCTTTGTATAGTTTTCCAAATCACACACTTCGGCCAGTACTTTGTGTGATAGCAATACCACAACGTGGTTGAGTTTGGTAAGTTCGCTGTGGATCCTTTACGTATAAAATTTGGGCTTCTACATGTGCGAACCAAAGTGTGAGATCATCTGCCCAAAAAATGTGACTTTAACCAATGCCAGCATAGTCGAATTTGACAACACTGTTTCGTTTTCCATTTTTGTCCCATGCAAGTGTTCTGGTCCGCCACTCGTTCAGTAATTCTTCGATCACAGTCCATATACTGCAAAAGTTATGATTTACTGAATTTCGCCATTGTTGTTTATTCAGTGACACTATTTAAAATGAGTGACCATGTCCCGTCGGAGTAGGCATCAGTTTACAGATTCAGAAGAGGGTCACCACTTATAGGAACTTTTGCTGTAGAGAGGTTATAACTTATAGTAGCTCCGACTGAGAGTCACTATATGTAAGGGTGTGAGTCAATGTTCACCAATTCATTATCAGGATCTATAAATTTTTAAGACCGAAATTGCAGGTGCAGGAATCTCTTAGTAGAGTATCCGCAGGACCGTTAAAGGTAAATTTCACCAGATCACTGATTAATAGAAAGATGTCACTAGATCATATCCTCACATCCATGAAATAAAAATATAAAAATTACTCTGTAAAATAACTACGCTTGACAAAGAAGTTAAAATCACTGTATTAATATGAAATAACGTTTATTTATGTGTTAGGAATATCAATTCAAATCATTCCAACGTAAATGTTTTCTTGTAATGAGTGTTCATTATCTGGTACTAACAAAATGAGGATCTCATGAGAATAGCATGGAGTTTAAAATTACTGATTTTTATGAACAGAGTGTCACACATGGCTTGAAATTAAGATGATTATTTTCTGGGAGAAAAACAGTCATTAAATCATGTAAGCAAAATGCGTGTGTATTTTCATCACATAAGAAACAGTAGTTCAGAATAAAATTGTTTAAAAGAAGAATTAATTTCTCCTTCTGATGTGGTAATTTTCCATGATGAGAATTAACGTTCATGTGTGTGGCACGCAAAATCAAGATTGGGTATTTTAATATATCCGAGTGGCGGAGTTACATTGACATCCATTCCTGGGGAAGACAAGAGAAAAACTAGAATAATCCTTATAAAACGATGTTCTCGAACGTTCCAGCCTGTTTGCTGTATTATTACGCATGGAAATGTAACAGTTCCTTTGTTCCACGTGTGCGGGTGGTTGTGTACTTACATGTTCTGATACTCGTGGGTGTTGAAAACAGTGATTGCTACAAAAATGTTCCTGTCGAAGATTTGTTCCCGACATATGTAGCAGTTGCTACAATCTCCTTCTTTGTATGTGTGCACCTAGCAGGCGGTAAGTCAATCAGAAATTGCCACAATCGCTTGTGCACTAGTAAACTTAACGCTTACATGATATATTTTTCCCCACTCTTTTATACAGGACTCGTCTACAAAAACATTTCATTTTTCTTCATCCCTGGATATTTTTTTAAAGAGATTCCAAAGGACGTCTTACTGAATTCTTCTTGGATTTACTGATCGACACACTAATTAAGAACTTTGGAATCTCATGCGATATTTGCAACCAAAATTATTGGATATTGCTGAGTATTCTTTTTCTTTTTTCCTATAAACTTTTATTTTCTTTCAAAAACTTTTTTCTTAACTGCTTTCAAAAATTGCGCTAACCAGCAAAAATAGATTTTTATTTATATATTCCTTTTACTAACATTTTTTACTCTAAGGAGAAGAGCCTATCTTTGAAACTCCATGGAATAAGGAATTTTTTCACATTTATCTTGTATTCCTTGTTTTGAATAAAATATTGTAAATTTAATTCTACAATAAAGTGACGTCTTTTACTTTAAAACTTCACCGCTCACTCATTTTTTGACCAAATTTCAAACAATTATTACAGTTTATAGATCGACTTTTCAGCTATATTATGAAAAATTTTTTCAATTTTCGTTCAGTAAAATAAAAGTTATGATGAATTTACTGGTGTTCAAAATCATAAAAAAACGTAAGCAACGTTTTTTCCTGGTTTCCATAGATACCACGTCGCTTCAGCGACTACTGTTGCTACTAATTCACCGCTTTCGTGAAAAGAGAAGTAACAAGGAAAACAAAGAGAATGGAAGAATGAAAGCGAGATAATGGGGAGGATTTTATTAAAGCAAACAAGTGCCGTACATTATTATTACATATGGGTATGTTATGTTTATGGGGGCAAAAAAATAAGGCTGAAATTAAACAAGTGAATTTATTAGAAGCCTGGAAAAATCATGGATTACAATAGAAAAATGCGAACATGAAAAGTAATATGGTTAAGCTTGATTATGGAAAAGTAAAGGATTAGTTGTTAAAACTGGAAAAAGAAAAGGACAAGACATTCTAGTAAAAAATATAATAAATTTATAACTTAAAATACTGCAGCATTAAGAATTTTTTTTTAATTCAATTTATAACATTATATAATCAATTCTTTTACTTTTCCATGTTTAAGCTTAACCATATTACTTTTCATGCTCGCATTTTTCTATTGTAATATATATATATATATACATATATATATATATATATATATATATATATATATATATATATATATATATATATATATATATATATATATATATTACAATTGTTTCCTCTGTTAATAAATAAGTTTTGTTAATATTTCATTCGACAAGACGGTTCCCAAGTTTAAAAAGTGCATCTGAAAAAGGTCGGAGGATACATTGGCAGAAACGTTGTGAATATAATAATCAAAATCAGAATAGTAGTTTGGATCATATAAACAAATTCTATTTTTAACACTTTTAATTTTTACAGGATCAAATGTATTTTAAGTACTCCAATTATAATCAGAAAACAATTAATTACCACCTCTATTAAGAAAATTCTTTTTTCGTTTTTATTGTTCTGCTTATTGTATGCTCACTAATTGTGACGAATTGCTTTAAAATATTCCTCATAGATGGACGGAACACGTGACAAAATCGGCAAACCTCATCTAGTGTATTGTGAGACTATTGTGAGATGTGTGTGTGTGTGTGTGTGTGTGTGTGTGTGTGTGTGTGTGTGTGTGTGTGTGTGTGTGTGATACCATATTCTTCTGTGTCATAGTAATCATCCCTCTCCCCAATGTTGCCCAGGAACAAATGAAGCTTCTGATCCAAGCTCTAAATCCCATTTTTCTCGGTCGGAATCATCTATCCATCTAGCACATACCGTTGGTGAAGTTTTTACCTTGAAATTTTTAGCTCCTTACATCAAGTAGTTTCATGCTTTGTCTGAAGCGATTTCCTTAAAATAAAATCTATGATTTTCAATGTTCAAGTTATAAATAAGATAAAATAAAGCAACATCTTTTCTGCGTATACAATATATGATGGAAGGCTTAAGTTTGAGACTCCATAAAGTTCCTTCCCAAGTTGGGACAAAGATTCCCAAGATCTTGTATGGAGTTCATATTTGTCATATTTGGGTCAATGAATCTTTGTCCCATTTGAGAGGTCTTGATAAGGTGCAGAAATGTATCTGTAATTTGGTGGCTCCACTGTTACTTCTTTTCTGCACTCCCCCTCCACACTCTCTCTCTCTCTCTCTCTCTCACACACACACACACATACGCACACACACACACACGCACACATGATGTAGCTAGTCTCGGTCATTTCCATACTATTATGGTATGCATTCTTCTGAATTGTCTAATCTATTCCCTGCCTCTTTTGTTCCAGCTCGTTTGATTCATTGGTCTAGTGGTCTACATTAATTCTCTGTTTTGAAACATCATTATAATACAGCTTCCTATTCTAATAGCTTCTTTCCAAGAACAATGTGCTTGTGGAACTCTCTTCCTGCTGACTGTTTTCCTCCTACCTATAGCCTACGTGTTTTCAAGACTAAAGCCAATAGGCATAGCCCTAACCCCAACCCTAAGAATATTTAGTGTATTGTAAGACTTATTCTAATTTGTACCTCATAAATAAAGTGTCATGTTCGAAATTTCATGTAGATTCCCGAGTTTGACAGAAACATTCCCGAGTTCGACATGATACACCTGAAGAAGGTCGTACGTTACACTGACCAAAACATAATGAAGAATCCACTATAAATTAGTTTGAATCATTTAAAAGACATAAATTTGCAATCCTCATCTTTTTTAGATGAGGATTGCAAACAGAATTCTAAAACACAAGTTCTATTTTTAACACATTTAATGTTTTTAGGATCAAATATATTTTAAGCACTCCAATTATAATCACAAAGCAATAAAATGTCATCTGTGATGAGAAACATTTTTTTTGTTTGTTCTTATTCTTTTACTTATAGTGTGCTCAGTAATTATGATGAACTGCTTCAAAATATTCTTCATAGATGAGTGGAATGCGTGACGAAGTCGACAAATCTCATCTAGTGTACTGTGAGACTTATTTTTAATTGTGTGTGTGTGTGTGTGTGTGTGTGTGTGTGTGTGTGTGTGTGTGTGTGTGTGTGCGCGCATCTGTGTGCGTCCATGTGAGCCTCATACCAAATTCTTATGTATTATACTAATCATCCTTTCATACTCATACATATTTGTATGTATGGGATTCACTCCTAAACCAATCAACCGATCATTATGAATTTTGAAATAGAGTGCTAAGTGTAAGGGTGGGTAATATGGGCTATATGTATTTTAATTTAGTTTTATGAACAACAACAGATGTTTAGATATCTTCTATATATAAAAAGTAGTAGTGTCTGTATATGTGTGTCTGTGTGTATAACTCTCCTACAGCCCAAACAACTGGACTGGTCATGACCAAACCTGGTATGATGATGGTCCCCCACCTAGGGATGGTGCACACCATTTTCAAAAGTAAAGGTCAAAGGTTAAGATCATAGTGAAGTCCACATCACTGGAACGATCATGACCAAACCTGTGATGATGATGGTCTCCGGCCTAGGGATGGTTCACACTATTTTTCAAGGTCAAGTTCCAAAGTTAAGGTCGAGACTTTGCTAGTTGCTTATATAAAGTTAGGTATATGTATATGTTTATATATTTCTATGTACGGGATACACTCCTAAACTAATTAACCGATCATTATGAATTTTTGAACATAATTGCTAGGTATAACAGTGGGAAATGTGGACTATATTTAGTTTAATATAGTTTAATGACAAAGGGGGAAGAAGCTCTTTGTGAGAATTCACATATCGTAAATGTTGATGAAATTTTAACCATGGATATTAAATATAAATTAATAAATATATACAAAATTTTTGTTTAGGATATGGGGGGGAGGGCATAATATGGGTATGATTTCCCATTTAAAAATTCAAATATTTCAGATTTACATTGAATCTGATCCATAATCATTAAACATTAATTAAGCAAGATTTCCTGAAGTTGTTTTTCATTCTCATTCGATAGGTTTTACACTACGTTCATTTTTAAGTAAAAAAAAAATCACTTTAAAATAAGTTAAAACATAAAAACCTTATCCAAGTAGGTAATAGAGTAACTTGGCTTGCCTTTAATAACATTTATTTGTTGTATATATATATATATATATATATATATATATATATATATATATATATATATATATATATATAAATTTATATATATATATATATATATATTTATATATATATATATATTTATATATATAAATTTATATATATATATATATAAATTTATATATATATATATATATATATATATATATATATATATATATATATATATATTTATTTTTTTTTTACTCCTTTTTTGCTTTGTTAGCTATTCTGGAAAATTACCAATCATTCTAATTTTAGACGGCTTCTCTTGACAGCAATAACCAAATCCGCGTTAATAAGAAGGGGCTTATTTTTGAACATGGCACAAGCTCAAGTGTATCGATGATGTGAATCGATTAGTCTGACTATCATTTGTATCTTGGATGTTTTTTATTACAACGTTTCGGCCGCTGCCCCTCTTTTTCAGGTGCATTTTGTCAAACTCTGATCTTTTTTTTTAACTTTTATTCTTATTTATAATTCAATCTAATTTTTTTTTTACAGAAAAATTTTAATGATGCACGTACCATCATGAAACGGCGATATTATATCCTAAAAAGCTCGTAAAATGATCAGGTAGTTTTATTCTTAACTAAGAAAATCAAATTTTATGAATATTTGAGAAGTAAATGTCTCGCCAGTCATTATGAAAAAAATGTCAAGAATCAAAGGGAGATAACTCAATAATAAGTCATTACTAGATTTATGCTGCAATGCCGGCGAATTCTCATTAAGAATGATTTTCTTTATAAAAATAAAACTACTTTATGAATTTACATGAGTTTTGGAATATGACATTTTCGTTTCGTGACAGGTACATACACTATAAGGATTTTTCTGTAGTTTTGTTTATCTTTATTAGGTTGAATTCTAAATAAGAACTTCAACTTTCTTTTTGAAAGTCTTATTCGCGATAAACTAGACATATTGAGGCAGAAGAAAATGTCTACTTAGCAAATGGACTAACAACGAAAAACACATAACTTGCCTGCAGCCCTTCACAAAAACCTCCACATCATACAAAAAATATCTATCCCATTCCAAGACTTACTTATCTTGTAATGCATGAGGCATTCAAATTACAAGTAGTGACGGGATGATAAATCAGAATCGGAATTGGAAAAATTGGAAGATTTTGGGAGTATCGGAATCAGTATTTGAATCGGAAAAATTGATACCTATTTTCCGATGCCAAAACGATTCTTTTAATTGTTTTTTTTAAATTTTTTTCTAAGTAAAACCTCCCATTGCTGATAATAATGATAAAATAATAAAATTAACAATAATGCTAAAGCGACAGATCATCCTCCATAAGTGCAATTTTACGTTCAGGAAAACATCTGCATATTTAACATGTGTTTTTATGAAAATCGGGGAAATTAATACTCTTATTGTTAAATATATAGAGATTTAAAAAGAATCGGAATCGGTAATTGTATCGGAATCGGGAAAAATATTGGAGTCGTCCCATAACTAATTATAAGCCATCATTTTCAATCTGAAACAAGATTCAGTTTTTTTCCAGTGCAATCAAAACTCACTCGATTGCATATTTCCAATTCATTTTTGGTTTTCTAACGGAACTATGAGGTGGTTACCAAAATTCGTTTTATTGAGTAGTAAATATTTTAAAATGGAAGAAAAGGCAGGTAAAATGTTGTAAATGGGGCAATTGATCAAAGAACTCAGAAAAGTTATTAAGTTCAGTTTATTTAAAAGGAAATAAAAGTAGTTACCAAAGCTTGGAAACTTTAAAAATTCCGTGTATAACAATCATACAAAAGGGGGCCAAGTAAATCCTAGAAGAAATATACAGAGAAATGAAACGAACGTTTATCAGGTCTCTCTAACAAAATAGAAAAAAGGCTGTAAATAATAAAAGCATTAAGTAACAAAATTATCATTTTTTGATTTTGTTCAAAGTTTGTTTCAGTCCGATACAGAGAAAAATCTTCAAATGTGTAAAAGTCCAAACGTTTAAAAGTTTGCATATATGATCTTCTATAATATAAATCTAACCTGTCTGTTTAAATGTATGCATGTATGTTTGTATGTTTGCCTAAAACTTTTGATAGATGCAACGGATTTTCACGAGATTGGTATCATTTTGAAACTCAACCCTTCAGACGACAAATGTTGAAAAATTGGCTAAAAATATTAATTCGTTCACCCTCAACTGGGCACTTTTCTACAAGCAGGGTCGCTTTTTTCGCTGATATTTTTGAAAGTCATCCCTTTTTGATTGACTAGTCTTAATTTAAACCTTCACCACTTCCGGTTTGGCGATGAACGCAACGGCAAAGACGTCACGTTTTTTGGGTTTATTTTTTTTACTTTCTTTTCCTCCTTTGTGGTACGGGTTCGAGCCTGCCTGCCTATTACCACTTTTTTTTTTTTTGTTTTTGCTCAACACACACCTCTAAACACCCGGGAAACGCCGGGCACCCAGGCTAGTATATACGAAAGACAATCTTATTTTCTTTGATTTCGTTAAATTGTATTCGCCTTGTTCGGTAGAATGTCATCTGAAAATAAAACACTTCAAGATAATTCTCTGTTCCTTTCTTCTTTTGGGCTGGATATATATTTTTTTAAATTCTGTTTCTCATGACATTAATATTCTTTTTCCTTTTCTTTCTGGATAGTTTTTTTTTTAAAGTTTCCTTTACGAGAAACATTCTTTCTGGAATATTTCTCAGGAAATTAATATTCTTTTCTTTTTCTTTCCCCTTTTACAGAGCTTTGTTCTTTTTAAAAGGAATATGAAGGAAATACACCAACGAGTCAATAGCTACCTATGTTGTGAGACCTTTTCTCTTTTCAAAGGTAGGCTTCCAGTGTTGAATGCCAATAGAGTACAAAAATACTGGTCTGACTTCTTTGGGCTGCCTCTATGTACTCTAAAATTAAAATATCCGGCAGTAGCAGACAGAGGTGGGGGTAATGATGACTCATTTAGGAAGAAGAGGTCCCTAGTACAATCTGACCACAACATCCCCAGGCATAAGCAAAACAAAACACAAAACAGGGGTGAATGCTGACTTCCTCCCCTCCCAGCACTGCCTAATGGGGGGAGGAAAGTAAATTTTATAAACTTCCTCTCCATCTCTTTCCATTAGGGGTCCATTAAGCACTTGGTTAACAATTCTCTCTGGGACCAATCTTTGGATTCTCTCTGAGACCAGTGTTTGAACTAACCTAGACATCGTTTGCAGATTATTAACAATACTACATGTTAGTTAGTGCGATCTCTGACTTCTTTGTTTGTAATTCAATCATTCCATTCGATCATTAGCGTTCTTCTAGGACACTTGGAATTAAACGCACCTAATTTTTTCTCTTGGCTGATTTTGAGGTGCCAAGTTTCACTTTCATATAGCAGTGTGAACAAGACGTTGGTGTTACAAAATCATAATTTAGATCTGAAGGTGAATTTTTACTTATCCAGATCTTGCAGAGTTAGTTAAACCTTGCTGAGGTCTTACCTATTGTGGTGTGTATTGTCTGACGAGGTTAGGCTTTGGGCTGAGTTCAGCCCCCAAAATTATGACTGCCGTGCTGAAGACAGTGCTGAGCAAAGACTGTACAGTGGAGGAGGCCACTAGTTCGTACATTGACGACATCCTGGTGGAGGAGGCAGAGGTGACAGCAGAGAAAGTAAGAAGCCATGTCGAGAAGTATGGGTTAACTGCGAAACCGGCAGAGGCCCTAGATGGAGGAGTGGTGCTGGGGTTGAAACTAAGGCGAGATGGAAAAGAAAGCCTTGTCTTCGAACGAGGGAATGCAATACCCGAAGTCGGATCTGAGCTGACGAGGCGAGAACTCTTCTCAGTCTGCGGGAGGCTGGTCGGGCACTATCCTATCGCTGGCTGGCTCGGGATAGCATGCAGCTTTATTAAACGACAAACAGGCACTGATGGCTGGGAGGGCCGTGTGACGAAGAAGGTCATGAACATGCTGCAAGAAGTCATTGCGAGAGTGAGGAATGAGGACCCAGTGAAAGGGAAATGGTATGTCAGCGGCGAAGACGCGGGTGTGGTTTGGTGCGATGCCAGTAACCTGGCGTTGGGCGTCGTACTAGAGATAGGAGGTGTAACTGTGGAGGATGTGGCGTGGCTAAGAAAAAACAACGACTTCTCCCATATCAACGTAGCAGAACTAGATGCCGCTATAAAAGGAATCAATCTGGCCCTGAAATGGGGATTGAAAATAATTGAAGTCAAAATCGATTCGGCAACGGTAGCGTCGTGGATTCGGTCGGCAGTAATTGGCGATAAGAGAGTTAAGACCAGGGGTGCTGCGGAAATGCTGATCAAGCGCAGACTCGGAGCGCTCACCGACCTGATAGTGGAATTCCAGTTGAGAGTATCTGTTGTGTTGGTCCCGTCAGAAAAAAACAGGGCGGATTCGATGACACGCGTGAAGAAGGCCTGGCTGCAGGAGGGGAAAAGAGGTCTCCTCGGTATGCTGTGCAGGGGAAGAAGTCAAAGAGTCACACGAAATGCACCACTTTGGTCGAGAACAAACGTTATTCCTAGCCAGAGAGGTTTACCCGGAGACCACCGAGGAGGAGGTTAGGGAGGTGGTGGAGAACTGTCGAGAGTGCCAATCAATTGACCCTGGACCGTCCAGACACGAAGCAGGAGAGCTACACATTGCGGAGGACTGGAAGCGATTGGCCATTGATGTGACACACTATCGCCACAAATTGTATCTGTCGATGGTCGACTGTGGACCGGGAAGGTTTGCCATCTGGAGAGAGATCAGGGCAGAAGCTGCATGGGCGATCGGAGGGGTCATTGAGGAGATATTTTTGGAGAGAGGGCCGGTTGAGGAACTCTTAATGGACAATGGCTCCGCTTTCCGATCAGAAGCCTTTAAAGGAGTGTGCGATAAGTGGGGAGTAAGGCAATTTTTCAGAGCAGCGTATCGGCCGAGTGGCAACGGAATAGTGGAGAGGAATCATCGCACCATTAAAGCCGCTGCGGAAAAAAGCAACGTATCACCCATAGAGACGGTGTTTTGGTATAACATCTCGCCGAAGACCAAACAAGATGAGACAACTGTGCCTCATAGGGCCGTTTTCACATATAAGTGGCGGCATCCGTGCAACAAAACAGCAGGAATTGAGAGTGAAGAAGCCACTATCAAAGTAGGTGAAGAGGTGTGGGTGAAACCCCCCCCCCAATGCACAGTGTACCACTCGTTGGAAAAGAGGGGTCGTAACAGGATTGCAGTCGAAGAACAATGTGATGGTGAATGGCGTTCCCCGGCATTTCTTAGACCTGCGTCGTGTGACATTGCTGGTATGCAGTGAGGGCAGTGAAGATGAGGAAATCGAGGGCCACCGAGAAGCAAATGATGCTGCTCGACCTGACTTAGGCCCGCGTTGTAGTGAACCTGAAAACGTTAACCCCCGAGAAGTTGTCCCCCAGAGGCCTCGACGTGAGAGGAGGCGGCCTGCTTGGATGGAGGATTACGAAGTATCCTATTGATCTCGAAGATCAGGGGGGCGTGTGGTGTAAATGAAGAAAAAAGAAACAAGAACGACCGACCGCGTTTTTGTGTGGCTTACCTCGTGTTCATAATGAAGAAGAAAGAAACAAAAATGGCTGCCCTGTTTCTTTATATGCCTACAGGGTGACCACGAGGTATGCAAATGAGATGCTCCTGATTGGAGATAAAAGAGGAGTGATTTGGGGAAGGAGGGCATTCTGAAGTTAGATTGCAAGCAGAGAAGTTGTATTTGTAGAAGAGAAAAGTCGGATTCGGGGAGAGAAAAGCTAAAGTTGCAGAAGTTCGTTTTGGAGTGGAGAGAAGACGCATCAAGTGGTAACCAGAAAGTGAAAGTTCGGACAGCAGTGTCACGCAAACGACACCTATCTTGCACTGGCAGGTGATGATGGTCAAGTGGTTAACGACACAAATTGATGACCTAGGTGTTCCAAGTTCGAATCCAGTTCGTCCAAAAAAAACAAACTTTCACTTAGGATGTTGGCAACCTCCTCGTTGACCCTTCCATAAGTACCCGATGTCTTTCTAGAAAGAATTCTGACTAGAAAAATATCGGGGAAACCAATGCTAACAATAGAACCTTCGGACTCATATGATATGATGATGATCTTACACTGCAACTCATAGTCCATAGTTTTTTGTTCATGGAACTTCCTAAACCTTTTCAGTTAATATAAAATTAACTTGTAATATACAACATAAACCCCTTCCGTCTTCTTGATACATTACACAAATTTCATCACATCTCTCCTACCAGCTCAAATATAACATCCCCATAATCCCCACTTATATCTACAATTATATAAACTTTGTCTTTGTGTGTGTGTGTGTGTGTTCGTCCCTTATAGACTCCGAAATGTCTGAATAGATTTTCTTTACAGAACTTTAGTGCATAAGTCTGGGAGTGATCTTAGTTAAGTTTTGTCTCAGAATACCCTCTATAATTGCCGATAATCGATAATCGAAACCATTGTTTTAATTTATCTATCATCGGTAAAGCCATTTTTTCCATGTCGTTGCTTAGCGACAATGATAAAACAACAGGCCGTGAAAATTCTACTGCGAGTAAGTTTATAGCATGTTTTTGTTTTTTTTTGTTTGTTCATTAACTGCAAGTAATTTCATAAAACTTGAAAATTTACACGTTTTTTTTTGTTTTATTTGTTTGCATGACGTGGTCTGTAGGTTCAAACCCCACACGTAAATTTCTTAATGTTTTTTTTTCGTTAACTGGAAAGAAGTTTATATAAAATAATTTTATAAAGAAACAGTAGGTTCTCTAGAGTGCAATGTACAATAACATATATTTTGGACTAAGTTACTGCATGGAGGCATGTGAAGTTTCCTCCCGGGTGATTTCACGGATTTCGATGACAATAAAAATATAGGAGTGTGAAATGTTCGTTGATCATCATTCAATTCCAGGCAACGTCGGGTCTCCCTGCTAGTCACAAATAAATCATAAATGGCTCATTATTTTCTATTAAAACAATTTTTTAAAATATTTTAAATATATTGATATATAAAACCTTATTAGCTAAATACTTAAATACATGTTTACATGGACGTAAGGCGCACTATGTAGGGTGTTGAACAGTGAAATATATGTTCACATTACATTTAAATTTCTGCACGTTAGTACAGACAGGGATGCTGGAAAGAGGGAGGGAATTTCAAAGTTTAGCGGTTCGAGGAAAGAAACTATTAGAGTAAAAAGTTTTACCGATTTCTACATTGAAGGGGTGGGATTTTGTTGCTATTCATGTTATCCAATTAGTCAAGGATGCTTACATTGAGGGGGTGTAAGTGCTAAGAGTTCATTGAAACATTAAAGCATTTGTAAAGCAGACACAGGGATGCAACATTGCATCGATGGGACACTTGACGTAAATACCCCCGACAAACCCAAAAAGCAGCAAAATCCCACCCCTGCACAGTAGAGATCCCTAAATGTAAGAAAGCCTTCTACTCTAATAGTTTCTTCTCCAGAACTGCTAGACTTTGGAACTCCCTTCCGAGTTCCTGTTTTCCTAACTGTACTGATATTCAGAAGTTCAAGTATAATGTGAACAGATATCTCGCTGCTCAACTCCCTACATAGTATCCCTGCAACCTATGTCCTCGATAGTAGCCCCCTACAACAAAGTGGTTCGGTGCATTGTTTGGGGTGAAAATGGATTAAAAAATTTTTTTTAAATGGTTTGGAGTTTGAATGATAACGTGGGATCTATTAGATTGGAGACTCTTTTTTGTACCGTGTCTCAGAAGAGAGATTAGTGGTAAATGCACCAGTTCGGATGTGGCAGCAATACTCGTCCGAATGGCGTTGTGCTTTATTTGGAGTGAAAAAAAAAAAACAATAAAAAAACGAAAAAAAAAATAATTCAATTCCATACATAGGTGAATCATGGCTTTGCAGAGATAAAGGATACTGTCAGGGGTAAATAATTTTCTAGCAGAGTAGAGGGGGCCCACATTTTTTGCAGCAACCTTGGCAATGTCTTCAATATAATCGTTGCAGTTCATGTTGTATGTGAATGTTAAACAGAGGAGTTTGAACAATGAGTTCTCAGGTTTATGTCAAACTCTGAAATCTGGTAATTGTTCTTAAACAATATAAAAACCATACACAAATCTAACTTTATTTGAGTAGAGATATACTGTTTTGATTAGAAAGGCTATAATATTGTGAGTTTGACGTCTGCATCACATAACTTTCATGGCATAGAGAGACTAAGAACTAACTGTCCATGGTTAGCATGTGCCCATTGTAAGGAAACAGCGTCACGTGAATCTAGAACTATTTAGATATGAGGCGAGCATGATTATGCAAATTTAGGCGTTGTTGGAAATCCAAAATATCGTTCATGTATGTTTTTTATTGTTGGTGAAAAAATGAAAAAGGAGGGCTGCTGCTGCTGCTGCTGCTTCTGTGATGAGCTGACATTTTCATCATTAATGAAGAAAATAAAATAATCCAGCTCGGGTGTGTATTTTAGCAACTCAAAATAATTTACATGACTGAAATAGGAATTAATTGCTTAAATACACATTTCAGTCATGTAAATTATAAATTTATCTGGAAATAACCTTCTACTTACAGCCTTGGTTTCTTTTTTTTAAGACCAAGGCTGTAAGTAGAAGAGAAACAGTGAGCAGGAAGGGAATTCCACAACCTTTCAGTCCTTGAAAAAAAAAGCTACTGGAATAAGAAGCTGTATTATAATGAGATATTAAAACTGCAAATTGATGAGACCTCTAGATCAATGAGTCAAACAAGCTGGAACAAAGGAAGCAGGGAATAGATCAGACAATTCTGAAGAAGACATGTCATAATAGTATTTGTTGAAAAGACTGAGACTAGCAACATCATGTCCCTAAGAGAGAGGTCATAGTGAAGAGGAAAGGGTCGGGCTAATAAAATTGTAGATACTTTACTGCAATTTATCATGAACCTTCAAATGGGACAGAGATTCACCAACCCAAATATGACAGCAGTACTCCATATATGGTCTGATAGTAGATATGTAGAGATAGAGAGTAGTCTCGGATGCGAGAAAGTGCTTAGAATGATAGAGAGAACCGATTTTACGAGAAGCAGAAAGAACAATGGATTTAATATATGGACTTCAAGAAAGATTTGATGAGAAAGAAATACCAAGAAATTTTAGAGTCGATTTCTCACCGAGAGTAGAACAATCCATAAGAACCACAGGAAGAAAAGGGACATGCCTACAGAATGACTTAAGTTTGAAACTGTATTTTATTTGGTCTGTCTTAAGTTTGAAACTGTATTTTATTTGGTCTGTCTTAAGTTTGAAACTGTATTTTATTTGGTCTGTCTTAAGTTTGAAACTGTATTTTATTTGGTCTGTCTTAAGTTTGAAATAGCATTTACTTCCATATGTCACAATTAAGATTGAAAAATGGGCAATTTCATCGATTTCGATGACAATCAAAGTATTGGAAGTGTGAAACATTTATTGATTCTCATTTAATCCCAGGTAACGCCGAATTTCACTGCTAGCTTAAAACAATATAAATTAACTAGCGGGACCTGTGGGAATTCCACAGAGGACTCATTCATATGTAATATTTTGATTTTGGCATTCTGTAGATATTCAGTGTAAATGGAGATGCTCTGATATTATTGTAGCTCTTTTGTTAAAACTGCAAAAGTATTTATATAAACTAGCAGATACGTCTGGCGTAGCCCGGTTGTAAAGTACACTTAAATATGATATTTTAATTCTTGCAGATTTTGTATATATTATTATAGAGTTAATGTTCTATCGATTTTTGTATATTATAAAATTGCAATTTCAAAAATAAAAAAATATATACCCGTATGACTTGAGTGCATCAGCTATAACCGAAACCAAAACCAAAACTTTGAAGAATTCTTGGTAAAATTATTTATTACAAGAAATGGAAGTCCATAACAATAAAAATTTTCCCCACTCCTTATCTGTGCCTAAATCAAAACGTAGATTCCATGAACAAGGCTTCTTTCTTAGAACTGCACGCATGTGGAACTCTGTTCTGCTTGCCTGTTTTCCTCCCGACTTCAACCTGGATGTCTTCAAGTCCAACACAAACAAATTCCTGATTAACCGCCCCCCTAAGTAATGACACCTTATCAATTCTCCAATACTATTGCTACACTATCCCATTGATTACTGTACACACAATAACCCTTATCCCCGAGTGGCCATTGGGCCTTGATAAGTGGTGAACTCCATGTAAAAAAATAAATAAATAAATTAAACGACAGTAGCGTGACACACAAAATAACACGCTATCCTGTTTATATAGATAAATAATATTGCAATAAGGTCGGTAGTTTTATAATATTGTAACCCCCATGTCTCCGCCAGAAACTTTAACGGATTATGGGAATTTAACCGCAGCATGCCAAGCCACAAACGGATGGCCGATTATAACAAATAAATCAAACAGAAAAAAAAAATTAAGTCATTAATGAATGGACACACTGGAAAGTTGAACTTACTAATAAAGTCTACAGTTGGTAAACAAGGAAGTTATTAAGCAATATGAAGTTTATTTGAAAGAAATCATTGTTTAGGGTGTAAACAAGTTGATCAAAGTTAAGTTAATGAGGTCATAATTACTTTAAAATATTAATGAGGTCACAATTCAACAGGACAATCCTTTTATTATTTAAGAGATTTTGATGATATCCCGTGATGCAACACTCACACAAAATAAATATGATGATAAATATCATGAAATTCTTATTCACATGCATATGTGTTTCATCCTTTTTTGGAAATCATCAGTGTGGAAAATGGCTGTTCGGCCAGACCAAGCTACCTTTTAACTATCAATTCTTAACCTTTATCAATGCGGCCAAACCAACAGCTATGGGGAAAGGGGGGGGGGGGCATTAAACCCTATTTATGTCTATACAAACGGCATATCTTAGTAGGCTGTCATAATAGCGTTTAGCAATTCAGTTGGATGGAACTTCGGATTGCACATTAATAAGCAGCCTATGTTTTATTCTCTTAAAGGGCGCATCCTGTTAAGGGGCTATAAGCAATATTATGATAAATATTTTTTTAAATTTTATCCACGTATGCATGCGTTTAATCTTTTTTCAAGAACTATCAATGTGAAGGATAACTGTTTTGCCGGTTGCACAATTCGAACCCCAGACCCAAGTCACCATTTAACTTTCAAATCTTAACCTCTATCAATGCAGTCAATCTATTGTATAAATCTCACCTGTCTGTTTAAATGTACGTATGCATGTAGGAGGGAGTCGCTGTTTTCGTCGATATTTTTGAAATTCATCTCCCTCTTTTTGATTGACTAGCTTTAGTTTAAACCTTCGCTATTTCCGGTTTGGCGATGAACACAACAGCAAAGACATCTCTAGAAGTGTAAGCCATTTTGACTTTCAGAATAGTTTCAGATGGTTCGCTGTTACACACAAGTCCTGGGAGGTGACTTGCTTGTAGTAGACAGTTCCACAGAACAAAATATTCTTACCGTGTCGAAACCCGGGAAAAGAACATGTGAAATTGCTCCAGAAAAGGTTTAATATTTATGAAGCAATTCTGGTTTCTGATTGGTTGGTAGCAGAACGTGAATTAATTTGATTCGTCAGTTCTTAGCAGCATCGTTTATAAATAGAATCGTCCGACTGTGTGGGATCATACCCCATTACCAGTCCAAAATATTGCAACATCCTCCCTATTTTTTATAATGGGGAAGTCCCTTGTGTTTGTTCTGCTCAAAAATAAATATATATTTTCATATTTACTTAGACATAACAAAAATTAGAAATCATTTGGATCTTAGAATTTTAGCATTTAAAAAGACGCCATTTTTAATTGTGTTCAAATGTCAAAAAGGAAAATTACAAAGATTTTTTTTTTTCTAAGCAAAAGTATTAGTAGGTTAAAGTGTTAATACAAATAAAATGGATACAGTTTAACGTCTTGTCCAGGACTATTTTTTTTTTTTTTTTTTTTGATATATAGAAATCTATATACTCTGAGCATTACCCCTAGGGTTTTCCGCTGATATTCATGCAAAAAAGTAAGAGCCTTCTCATAAGTGGAACTTCGCTGGTCTGTATTTTTAATATATAGAAATCTATATACATGCAGGGCAGTGAAAGAAAAAAAAATTATTCAGTCGAATTCACCAACAAGTTTTGAGAAAAAACGTTGTAGCTTAATCCGTGTATATTTTTATTAATATCATTTTCGACCGGTGTAGAGCGTTTCTTGCACTCCCCCATTCCAAATTTTGATAGTATTTTGTCGATGTATCTCGATTGAGTCATCGTAACAAGTCCTTTGCTTTGAGTAAATTCTATCCCCAGAAACCAGGATATTTTGCCAAAATTCGGTCATTTTGAATCTTTTACTTAATTTGTTCTTAACATCAATTAACATTATGTCACAATTTGATGCGATTAAAATATAATCGACCTACAAAACCAAAATCAGTAGTTTATCGTCTTTGTGTTGGGTATATAAACAGGGGTCTACAGCGCATTGTCTAAATTGTTGTTTAATAATATAATCATGGAATACTGTGTTCCAACACTGAGCACTCTGCTTTAGACCATATAATGACTTGTTAAGTCGCCACACGCTATTTTTATTTTTCATTATAAATCCCTCTGGAGGGGTAATATAAATTTCACAGTCTATTGGGGCATTCAAATAAGCATTTTTTACATCCATTTGATGGATGTTTAGGTCATATTGTGATGCGACTTGCAGTAAAATTCTGATTGTCGTTAGGCTTGTGGTCGGCGAAAACGTAGAAAAGTATTCTTTACCGTAAATCTGAGAGCACCCCTTAGCAACAAATCTTGCTTTGTACTGTTCTACGCCTGATGCTGTACTCTTTTTTGTAAAGACCCATCTGGTAGAAATAACATGTTTATCTCTTGGGAGAGGCACTACCGTATAGGTATCATTTTCGGTTAAGGCATCTATTTCTTTTTTCATGGCAATTTTCCATTCATCACAATGTTCTGAATTAATTGCTTCGTTGAAGCTTTTTGGCGCATTTTCCATTGAATAGCAATAGTCGATTTGATAATCTTTTATATTGTCGACCACAAAAAAATCGGGTCGTCTTCTATTTCTTTTGGGATATCTTTCGACTTTATCATCATCATCATCATCATCATGGACACTCTCGTCTCCGTCATTTTTATTGTTTTCGTTTGTTCTAATTATTTGAGGTAATATAATTTCATCCTCTTCATATGACGGGTTTTCGTCTGTAAAATTAAACGTGTCTGTGAATTTTACACACCGGATTCTTTTTATTTTATCTTTTTCGGGAAAAAATATTAAATTGGCTGGACTGTTTTTATCGTATCCAAGAAATATACCTCTGTCGGCTTTAATATTCAATTTACTCTTTTTCTCTATATATGCGAAGCAAGTTGAACCAAATATATGCATTCTGCTTAAATTTGTTTTTTTACCGCAGAAAGATTCATATGGAGTTTTAGATAGTGTTTTGTTAAAGCACCTGTTGCGTATATAGGCTGCTGCCATAAGTGCATACGTCCAGAGGTTTTTAGGGAGTTTTGATTCAATGAGTAGACATCTTGCGATTTCAAAAAGTGTCCGCCACGCACGTTCAGCAGTCCCGTTTTGGTGTGGCGATCTAGGAGCTGATGTTTCATGCCTGATATGATGGTTAATTAATAAAAGTTCAAAGTCTTTATTGGTAAATTCCGTACCGTTGTCAGAGCGAATACACTTGATTTCACCCTAGGAGGCCATGTCGGCTAGATATTTCTTAGTTGCTAGCAGGGTATCAGATTTGTTCTTTAAAAAGTAAACCATTATTAAACCTGAATGGTCCTCTACGAAATTCAACACATATCTATAATGTTCTCTGGCCATCGGTTCTACGGGACCGTTCAAGTCACAATGCACCATTGATAGGATTTTTTTTTGGCCTTTTTGTCTGGTATCTTGTTTTGATAGTTTGTCATTTTCCCTTGCGTACAGATGTCGCAGTTGAAGGTTTTTGATGTTTGTATTTGCATTCCATCAACTACAGTCGGCAACTTTTTGATATCAGGAATATTGCAGTGTCCAAGAATTTTATGCCATGTCTGTAGATCATGGCTGGCGGTTTTTGATGGGACTACGCTATTTAAATAATATAGTCTTCCATTTTCTTTAATGTCAAATACAGTTCCATTCAGGTATACCAGTTTTGATTTATTGGGGCTAAAGTTTATATTTGCACCTTGTTTTGTGGCAGCTTGTACAGAAAATATATTTTGTTTAAATTTTGGGATTAGGAGAGCGTTTTCTAGAATACAGAAACACAGTTCACCTTTATTGTTCTTTAGCGAGATTTTCGCATTGCCTCTTTTCAAAACGATATCATTGACTCGACTCCCGTCAGCTAGTTCTACAAAATGATTTTGTGGCTTAAAGTTGGGTTCAAAATTTATAAAATCAGATTCCTTTGTAATCACATGTGCCGTGGCCCCACAATCGACAAGAAAATTATTATTGTTTCTTGAAGCATCAAATGTACACGAAAATAAAAATGTATGTTCGCTAACAGAGCTCTCTACATTTTTAATGTAGTCGCCATTTTGAGTCCTGTATCTACATTGGAAACTCTTGTGATTAGGTTGTCCACAATTATAACAAATAATTTTTGTACTTTTCTTAGGAAAAAACCTGCTTTTGGCAAAGTTGCGTTTTTTATTCCTGGCATGGGTATAATTCGATTTTGGTGTTTTTATGTGTGTATTTTTAAATTTCATGATATTTGTGGATTCGTTTTTTTCTGTGATCATTTTTTCAGTTTCTTCGTAACTTCTGAGTGCTACCTTGAATTGGCTAAAAGTCATGGGTTTTTCTTTCTGGGGTATCACGGTGGTAAATGGCTTGAAATCACTCGATAATCCCTTAAGGACCATGGAAATTAACAGACTGTCACTTATAACTTCACCAAACATTTTTAAAGAATTTGCAGTTGTCTCGGCTCTTCTAATATAATCAGTAATAGTTTCGGCTTCCATTCGTTTTAGAGAGGTCAGTTCAGTGTATAAAGAAATAATTTTGGGTTTTCCTTTCGATAAATAATGCTCTCTCAATATGTTTAATGCTTTGCAGCTGCCGTCCAGGGCTTCTCTCATTACCAGTGATAGACTTCGGTCATCTAAACACTGTATTAATTCCGCAAAGACAGTTGCGTTCTTTTCAATGAAGTCGGGGTCGTTTCTGTTTTCAGGTTGTGTTTGTAGTACTTTGTGTAGCTTTTGGATTCGTAGATATCCCAGAAATTTAACTTGCCACAATTCGAATTTTGATTCGGATCCATCGAAATAAAGACGCACGCTGGGCGCATAACCTCTAGAAGTGTAAGCCATTTTGAGTTTCAGAACAGTTTCAGATGGTTCGCTGTTACACACAAGTCCTGGGAGGTTACTTGTTTGTTGTAGACAGTTCCACAGAACAAAATATTCTTACCGTGTCGAAACCCGGGAAAAGAACATATGTGAAATTGCTACAGAAAAGGTTTAATATTTATGAAGCAATTCTGGTTTCTGATTGGTTGGTAGCAGAACGTGAATTAATTTGATTCATCAGTTCTTAGCAACATCGTTTATAAATAGAATCGTCCGACTGTGTGGGATCATACCCCATTACAGACTCTTTTGATGGGATGTGTCTCCTAGCGGCTTCGGCTGCAAGGAGACAGGGTAGTACCAGTCAAGGATTCGTCACTTGACACTCAGCCCAACAGGTGAGGGGCCGGGAACCGGCCCAGCGTCTGTTGGACTGAGGTACACTGCCTGGGTAATACCTAGGCGGTCCACCCTCCCAGGCCTTGCCACCGGGCTTTCCGGTGGGACAAGTTTATTGCTTGCTGCCTGAGGCGCCCCGACCGGGGAATGTCGACGGGGTTACTCAGGCAATTTTTAAAATTGCAGGAGTGCCCCTCCTTTAGGGGAGCCTGCGGGTATCCCACTTTCCAGGCCTTGTGCCAAATATTGCCGATGTGGGTGGCAATTAAATATATACCCCATTAGCAGTCCTCTGGACTTGTGATGGGATGTGTCTCCTCGCAGCTTCGGCTGCCGGGAGGCAGGGTAGTACAAGTCAAGGATTTGTCACTTGACACTCAGTCAGCACCTGTTGGACTGAGGTACACCGCCTGGGTAATACCTAGGAGGTCCACCCTCCCAGGCCTTGCCACCGGGCTTTCCGGTGGGGCAAGTTTATTGCTTGCTGCCTGAGGCGCCCCGACCGGGGAATGTCGACGGGGTTACTCAGGCAATTTTTAAAATTAAAGGCCTTGTGCCAAATAATGCTGAGGTGGGCAGCATTTAAATAACTACCCCATTACCAGTCCAAAATATTGCAACAATATCACGTTTTTTTTTCACTTTCCTCCTTCGCAATACAGGTTCGAGGCTGCCTGCCTACTACTTTTATCATCTGATGATGATTCATCCAATGATTTTCTGGAAAATAACTGTCCATAAATGCAGACTTGATTAGGCAAAACTCTCTCTCTCTTTCTCTCTCTCCCTCTCTCTCTCTCTCTCTCTCTCTCTCTATCTCTCTCTCTCTACCTCTCTCTCTCTAACTGTATGTGTAAGAAATCATATTATAAAGTCTCATTTGTATTTGTAGCATGGTCCTTGGTCTTGGTAGAGGTCATCTTGGAGCATCTTTGTGTACAGCCAAAAACCACGTCAACATTTATGAATTGAGTATAAAAGTTATTGCTTTAGCGAAGGACGAAAACGAAGAGGATATAAATGGAACATGCATAAATAAATGAAAATAAAATGTCGAAATAATAGAAGGGTCACCAGATAGCAAGTGCAATCTAAAAAGTGAACAGAATTTTATAAATGAAAACGTTAGAAATACGAAAAATTTCAGCAAATCATTTTTATATAAGAAAAAGAATATTAAAATTCTTTTTCAGTAATGAAAATGTTCATAGAACAACTCGTGCTTAGGTAAAGAAGTTGAGTGAATAGTAGTTACAAGACAAAATGTTCATTGTGTGAATATGTGCATATTCGAGTATTTGGCAGCATGGCATTGTGTATGTGTGTGCGTTTACCTTTATTCTTGTTAGCATGTGTATAGATGTGCATGAGTATGTAACTCACTGAGTCCTTTTGCTTTGCTATCCCCAGGGCAGAGTTAAAGGCATGGGGTGGGGTATGTAATAGACATTCTTGGGTTTCTTTTATTGAAGGATCTCTCAAACTAATTTTTTTGACCAGGTCATAGGAATTTCTAAGTTCACACTGGCTTACTACATTCGCGTATAGGTATAACTTTTTGAAGTTTGGAAAAATTTCCATTGGTAGAAAATTCTTTAACACTTTCATGTTAGAAGTTAAATTTAGGAAATGACGGAGGGGAGAGTATATCCATACGAACTGGAATCATACTTTTCATATTTTTTAAAATCATACCTTTAAACATATGTATGCCATATATATATATATATATATATATATATATATATATATATATGAGCAAACAGTTAATAAAATATGTTAAAAAAACACTTAGAAATGATTTAAAGACATATTTAATCTGAAAATACTTTCCTTCTCATCAGAAACTCCGTGGATTAAGGACTATCCATTTATCTAGTGTTTTCTTTTCAGATTAAATATGTTTTTAACTCATATATATATATATATATATATATATATATATATATATATATATATATGTTGTGGTTGCAAGGTTGAACAATAATTAGTAAGGAAATACAATGAAGACGCAAACAACAAGATAACGCAATAATAAGTGTATTAAAGAAAAGGTATATTTACAATATGTACAAATGACGGTGTCGAGTCAGAGAGTCTTGGTGGGAGGACATGTACGCTCTTCGGCGTCACTTCCGGTGGCATTTGAGTAAGACACACCAAGGCCAACCTAGGCTTGCCATTTATAGTGTTATGTTATTCGCATATGCAAATAAGTGGTTGCCACCACAACACCCCCCTCCCAAGATTTGAAGTCACACAGATTTCAATATCTTTTTTTTTTTTGGTTTACCATTAATGGTTCATTCACTTTTCTTTTCCTACCTGATCTTCGGGGTTCAGGTGCATTTTGAGGCGGTTCCAAATTAAAAGATTCGTATATGATATCTATGGTGTCCTCCTCTTCGACTGTTGTCGTATCATCATCATCTTGGATATGACGTTTTTTTATCTAATTTAGGTGCCCATCGCTTGCTGAAAGATGGCAGGCGCTACTTTGATGCTAAAAGGCAATCGGTTTATTTGTATAATCCCTTATGCGTATTGATGCATAGTATTTTTGAGCAATTCTCCCCGACCGGTATTTGCAAATACGCGTCGCTCAAGTCTATCTTGGAGAAGATATTACCCCCATTCAACTTCGTGAATATTTCCTCTGGGCTTGGTAGGGGGTAATGGTGATCTTTTAATAGGGAGTTGACCCCGGTCGAAAAGTCTGCGCACACTCTAACTTAGTCATTCTTTTTCTTTACGCATACGGTGGGGGCTGCCTACTCGTTGTGTTCTATTTTTGATAGAATTCCCGTCTGTTCCAATCTATTTAATTCTTTATCAATCTTTTCCAACCCAGCGAACGGAACATTTCGCTTTTTTCTAAAAATTGGGCTGGCGTTTTCTTTAAGTTCAAACGAGGCCTTGAATTTATTGCAGCGACCTAAGTTAGTCGTGAATGCCTCAGGAAATAATTCTTTTAAATCGTCTTTTATATTTACTGTTGTTGGAGAAGAACATTCTAATTTTTTACAGAATGTATTGATTGGCTTATCCCATAGTCCGAATTTCTCAATTAAATCTATTCCAAACAGATTTTCACTATTTTTTAGTACGAATATTTTTAATTTCTTCGAAATCCCTTTCAATTTTATCGGGAGGACAACTTCTCCTTCAAATTTTATACCACCACCAGTTACCGTCCGGGCTGCTTTACTAGTTTTCATCATGGCCGGTTTTCCCAACTTTTTCCACGTATTCAGGTTTATTATAGAAACATCGGAGCCGGAGTCGAGTTGTAACTTTATTGATGTTTTAAATATTTCCACTTTTACGTACTTTCGCCGATCTTTGTCTAATTTTGTATTTAATTTTGTTTGCTGTACTCTCTTTCTGGTGTAATCTTTATATCTGCAGCAATCGCCTTCTTACAAATGTAGCATTTTTTCTTCTTATAAGGACAATCTGATTCCCAATGCTTTTCTGCACATCTCTTACAGTTATATCTTGGAAGAGGCTTGTTATATTCTGTACTATATTTATGGTTATTATCTTTGGAATATCCCGTTCCATTGCTTTTCTTTGTAAAGTTCTTGGTTAGTGCATATGGTTTTCTAACTTTTCTTACATATGCCACTCCGGATTCTTCTATATTTTTTGAATCCTTTTTTAGTGTAATGGCCCTTTCACAGTCCTCTGCTAGTTTCTGGAGGGTTAAATCTTGCTCAGATTCCAGCTTAGACAACACTCGTCTGCGTATTTCTGCATTTTTCGTGGAAACTAACCCTTCAGCGAAGATTAGACATTTAAAATCTTCTACCGTTAGTTCTGCAAGCTTAAAATTATCGCAGTTTTTATTGACAACTGATGCGTATGTCAAATAATCTTGGTTTTCCATCTTTCTTAGATTCATGCACAGCCATCTTTTATGAAAAAGAGATATATTTGGATTAAATAATTCTTTTAGTAATTTTACAGCTTCCATGAACTCTAATTCCGCAGTTTTTTTAGGTAATATGTAATCTACGAATTTGCTGTGTTCTGATGTACCCAATTTTCTGAGTAAGAGGCTCACTTTCTGACTATTTGGCCAATTTTTACAGTCCAGTTAAAAAACATCCTCGTATCTTGTGTAGTATGCTTCAAAATTCTTCTCTTCCTCAGGCACATAATGAAATGTGTCCATGCTATTAAAAATAGTTGTATGGGAGAAATTAACACTGTCGACATTTTCTCGATTACTCTTTAGTAGTTCCAGTGTTTTAGCAAAACGTTCATCTTGTCTTTCTTCATATTCCAATTGTAGTTTCTTATGCCTTTCTTCCTGTTCCAATTGCAGTTTTTTCTGCTTTAATTGTGCCATTTTCTGCTTTTCTTCTTGTTCCTGCTGCCATTTCAATAATCTGTCCTCTCTCTTTTCCTCGCGGTCAGCCTGTGCCTGTATTTGTGTTTGCAAAAGCTCGTTTTGTGTAGCTTGTCTGCGTTCATCCCGCTCAGCCTGTGCTTGTAAAAATTGCATGAACATTTTTGATAAGTCTTCCATGTTTTTTTTGTTTTTTTTGTTTTTTTTTTAGTGTGTAGTTAAAAAAAAATATTGTACTATGTACAATATACACCGGTTTGGGTTACAACAAAAAAGCAAATTGCCGTAAGCTCCTGTTTTCAATAATAATATCGCTGCTTGCAATAATATATTCTTTTTGCGAGTCACGCTGCAAAAAATAAAAAATAAAACAGGTTTATCTGGAATCACGAAATGGAATTGACTTTCCGTTTTTAGGCACTTACTAATAAGTAACTCTTTCCACAAAATAAAAGTTTGGGTTTTTTTTTTTTTTTTAATCGAGTCACAATTGAATAAATGTATGCAGTACATTTAGTTCTTTGAGTTTTTTTTTCTCTAGTATTTTAGTAATTAAAATACCTCTTAAATTGAGATTACCTTTTTTTTTCCGTGACGTTTTTCAGTGACAACTTCAAGAAAAAAAAATCCTTTCCTTGAATTTTAGTTTTAGCTGTGGTATTTCCTTTTAGTACCAACGTCAACCAAAACATTAATTAAAAAGTCCTTTAGTTGTTGTTTTGTTTACGGAGAACAGTTATTAGAATCCACTGGTGAACTTTTTTCGTAGGTTACTTCCTTGCTTTTCGTAATACGGGTCTGGCCTGTCGTTTTTGCGACAGAACAAAGTTCGCTTTTCGTTTGCAAGTTGGTCCTTTAATAAGATTTGTCGTGTAGCGACAAAACAAAAATTCACTTTTACATTCGTTTGCAAGTCGGATTCCCAGAAAACGGCGTAAATTGTCGCTTTTGCTACGTTAGAGTTTTTTTTTTCACTTGAGTTGAAACTTCTCTTTAGCGTAAAATCTGTTTGCTCGTCAACACTTTGCATTCCTTAAAAAAAAATGGTCAACCTTTGCGTTGTACTTTTTTTTTTTTTTTTTTAAATAGTTCTTCGTCAAACTGTTATATTTGACGCTTCATATCTCGTCGCCAACTGTTGTGATTGCAAGGTTGAACAATAATTAGTAAGGAAATACAATGAAGACGCAAACAACAAGATAACGCAATAATAAGTGTATTAAAGAAAAGGTATATTTACAATATGTACAAATGACGGTGTCGAGTCAGAGAGTCTTAGTGGGAGGACATGTACGCTCTTCGGCGTCACTTCCGGTGGCATTTGAGTAAGACACACCAAGGCCAACCTAGGCTTGCCATTTATAGTGTTATGTTATTCGCATATGCAAATAAGTGGTTGCCACCACAACAATATATATATATATATATATATATATATATATATATATATATATATATATACCATATCTTTTTTCTGTATGCATACCATACCTATCCTTTCTCCCCTTTTTTCCTGTTTCTTGCTATACCATTCAAATTGAATCCCTATAAACTGTTAAATGACTTTTTATGCAAATATGATAAACTTCATACTATTTGTTTCTTCGAATGCATTAACCTGCAAAATTTATTGTATATTTTTCGAACCTCTTCCCTCTAATGATAAGAATTATATTCTTCGAAACTCCATGGAATAAAGGTTTTTCTTGTTTTATTTGTACTCCTTGTCAAATAATTAAAATTTTGTATACATTCCTTACAGGTTTGAAAGGTTTTCTGAAAATTAAAAGAAAATTTTTTCAACTTCAAGATTTTTATTATATATATATATATATATATATATATATATATATATATATATATATATATAATAAAAATCTTGAAGTTGAAAATAATAAAAATCTTGAAGTTGAAATAATAAAAATCTTGAAGTATATATATATATATATATAATAAAAATCTTGAAGTTGAAAAAATTTTCTATACATATATATGTGTGTGAAAATAAGTGGGAATCTCTCAAGAGCCCTTTCGGCCATTATCTCATCAGGAGAAATCGATAGCATTGAAATAATATTAATGATGAAAAAAAAAGAGCAATGGGGATCTTTTATAAATTAAAGGTGCCAAAAAAAGACGACTAAAACCAATAATTTAATTTAATTTAATAAAACATGTAAAAAGGGATTAAAATAGCACCGCGGGGGATGGAGAGGTTAGGGTTCGGGTTAGGGTTCTCTGAAGAGATTTAACAATTTTAATAATTCCTTTTGCCGGCACAAAGAAAGTTTACAAATTGCGAACTGCGATAGAGACAGATTCTAAAATGTTTAAATGATTGTTAGAATCTGCCCTATACAGTATCTCAAATCACTCAATTTTATACTGATTGGCACAACGAGTATTTATTTAGCACTTGACCCCGGTCCTAGCATTATCTACTGCCAGGACCTCATTTGGGGTCTGAAGTTGCTTAAGCACAAGGCCAGGGGACGGGAGAAATGGGGGTATGCGGGGGGGGGGTCTTTCTATTCTACTTTGTTAGGTCTTTTGAAAAAGACCTTCGATTGGCACAACGAGTATTCTCAACCAGATGCAGGCCAATAGCGGAGTCCAAAACTGCAGAGGAAGGGAGACTCACAGATCCCGTTCTACCCTGTCTAATGTTGGATGGAATGTACTGGTTTATACAAGTCTGCAAATGCAAGGAAGTCCGCTCGACATAATCAGCATCACACTGGCATTTAAATTGATAAATAATGTTACTATTTGGATGTAAGACAAACGATCCTTGCAAAAAGAAGGGAAAACAGGTCTAGAGTATATACCAAACGCAAGGAAACAGAGTAAAAACAATTAAAAATATTTTTAACAATTTGTTTACTTAATTTTGTACCATTATCCCCTATCCACGGCAATTTTAAGTAAACGGGGCATTTTAGAGGGCCAAATATTTTAGGGATTTAAAATCAGCA
>NC_136525.1:23657354-23722354 GCF_053919585.1 Euprymna scolopes | reverse complement strand
ATATATATATATATATACTGTAATTGCGCAAGAGGTTGAATTGTGTACATTTTTAAAAAATTTCCTAGGACTGAGCCAAACCTAATTCGGCCAAAGAAGTGTCATGCCAGAGTTATGTGTAAGCGAATGATGTGATTCTATGACAACTAACCGGAACTGGTACTGCTCCTCCAAGTTATAAAAACGCTAACACTTATAATCTCTTGAGGAAGAATATAAAACAATAAGGATTCTGAATTTATGACCAAACAATTTATGACCAAACAATTTATGACCAAACAATTTATGACCGCCATTAATATCCGCACCCAACAAACGTGTACAAAAACTGTTAATGATCTAGAACCTGACCTAAAGAAAAGCAGTGGAAGAAGTTGACACGATTAGCCAATTATCAATCAGTAGCTAATGTTTTTTTAAAGGAAAAAAAAAATCTTTTCTATACTTTTCTTGAAATAGTTTTCGATCATAGTCGTTTCCATAAAAAATGTTTACATCATACATAAAAAAAAAATACTTATTTTATTGAAACTTATCTTTGCAAAAAAAAAATAAATAAAAAACTTTGATAATTTTCAATGAAAAAAATACAGAAGGAAAGCGGTGCTTTGTGCAGTATACTGGGTTTTCAAACGCACACATTTCATGTGAAAACATTCTTACATCTTTGTGTGACATGTTGAAATGAATTTAAATTCCAAAGATTTCAAAAAATGATCCAGAAAATGTCTTAGATCTCTTTTTTCAGAAACAACTGAAGCATGCATGGTTCACCGTGAGTGCAAGTTTTATAAAAATCCGAGGCATAAAATAAATGACTAAGTTCAGCATCCCCGCCTCCATTTAGCCACAAAAATCGCCAAGGGATGTCAAATCCTGGTAAAAATGAATAAACAGTACAGTTTTAGGCATTGACATATGTAAATTTGATTTCTGCACCATCAAAAAAAAAAAAAAAAAAAACTAAATCCGTCATTTGCCTCCCCCCCCCATTTAATCCCAAAAGTCCCCAAGGCCTTAACATATTTAAATTTAAGCTCAGCACCATGCAAAACTGCTAAATAGACATACGCAGAAAATTTTGGACAAATATTGTAAAATAGTCCCCAAAATAGAGTGTTTTTATTAGCCCTAAAAGAGCCCCTGGGGTACACCCAAGAGTTATTGCAAAGTATAGAGAAACAAAATTTTATAAAAATAAGTTAGTTACAACTTTTCAGAAAGTTTTATAAAAATCCAAGGTATCAGTTTTTTTAATAAGCACAAAAGTGTCAATTTTAACCATTTTAACCTGAAAAGCACCCCTAGGGGACAACCGGAGTTTTCCCAGGAAATCCGTACTGTTACTTTTTTACTCATATCATATTTAATGTTTGTGCAAAATCTTTTTTAAATTCCAAGTGCGAAAAGTACGGACAGATGAACTGGTGAACGGACGAATAGACAATGGTGAATTTACAGGTCTACCCTCCTTTTGTTGGGGGACCAAAAATCGTAGAGACTAGTGATCAGACATTCTATTTTTTCAATGGTGGATTTGAAAGAAAGCAAGGGAGATAAGTCAGTTTGTCATACAGAATTGGTCGCACAGTTCTTCCACGTTAAACATACAATAAAACTCAATAATTTAAATTCTATTTTTACTTGTAATTATTTTTTCGTAATTTTTTTGAATTTATATTAATTTTGATCTGACACATGAATACATAATAGTGTTTTTACCTGAAATGCATTCAAAAACCTAGTATACTGCATAAACACTGAAAAAATATTTAACATTCTTTCGTAGTGGTTTCTTTGTTTTCATTAAAAAAAAAAAAAAAAACGAACGAAAAAATAAAACTAATTTCTTTGAAACATTTGTTGAAAAAACATTTGTACATACTTTTTTAGAAAATAATTTTTAAATTTCTTTCGTATAATTAAACTTATGGTAAGTCTTATCATATTGTGTTCAAGTTTCGGTATTTTTTTATGACCTGCTCCAGCGTAGTATAAACATCTCCAACCACCCCATGTTAAGTGGGGCTTTCGGAATAGCCCTTTCCCCCAACCTCCGCCTGTTAAGAACGGCTTTCGACTTTATTCTGAAAGCCGTTCTTAACATAGGGAGGTTGGGGTGTTTATAATACGCTGGGGCCTGGCATCTGTATTTTGTAACATTATCCGCATTCAAACACAGGACCCACACATTGTATACAGTCTCTGTCACAAGGAACAGAAGACAAGTAATAATTTAATTCCTTTTTTGTTTTTGTAACAACATTTATTTTCTCATTCTTCCATCGCTCATGACTTCTCATTATGGCTGTGAAGTCTCTAACTGTGCTCTCTCTCTCTCTCTCTCTTTCTCTCTCTCTCTCTCTCTCTCTCTCTCCTTTTTATAGTCTTTTCCTTTTTCCTTACCGTGACGTCATTTCACACACACAACTCGGTATTTGCATATGTACCACCTCACTCTGTTACATTTTTTCTGACAACTTTTCCATATGCTTACTCCAAACTGCCAGAAGATGCCAACATGGTCTTCGGTCAGGTTCTGGATCAATATCAAACAATTAAACTGGCAACATTTTTCAAAATATGATTGCACAACTAACGATAGGATAATCTCATTTACAGGCTTCCTGAAATGAACTAGACCAACAATTGGCATGACTGATAGTGCTCCATTTCAAACCTTGTGTCATACATAAGCACACAAAAGTCTATAATCATACTACTTGCTCCTGTATGCACCTTTTCCATGGTCCTTCCAAACTAGGGAGGTACTACCTGCAAATAAGTAATTTCATACCTCAAAAAAAAAAAAAAAATGTTGGTCTCTCACATAAAATGTAACGTTATTGAGGGGTTTATTTATACGTCGTGTGATTGTGTGTTGTGTTACTGTTTATAGTGGGATTCTTTATTATCTGAACCATTTGTTGTCTTACAGTATATTTACATTCTATTTACATTCTGTGTTGTATGTGTGTGTGTCAGCCATAATTATATAAACACATTTATTTGACGGCATATTTAGTTTTCTGCTGTCGGCCTCTGGAAGATATTCAGCCAGTCTTGAGGAGAAGGATTCTGCGTAAATGAAGATGTTTCAACAGAGAAACTAAGATGCTGTGTAGTTTTGCATAGCTTCTTTTACTCCCAGGCATTACAGAGGAGTGATTGACGATCTTTGCTTGGGTGGTTAATTCTAGTCTCTATTTTGAGTTATGTCAGCTCCCTCCCTGTTGAGGGGGATAACGACCTGTTAAACTGTCCGCTCTGTTTGACGTCCTCTTTTCAACTCATTTATTTTCTCAGCTAACCAGAACACGTGACAGAAAACCGCGTGACAGAAAACCACGTACTTCCAATGTTGGTCAAATCGATGTCGGTGCAACTTGTCCAGTTTAAACCTTAACCTATTTTGACAACTTTTATCAAAACATAGCTTCACATTTCATCTCTTATTTACTTCCAATTAGATAGATAGATAGATAGATAGATAGATCGATAGATAAATAACTAATTTCTCTTCTGTTTCACAACTATATAACACAAAGGGAAAAGAATTACTGTTTTCTGGGCCGGAATCTATTCATCTTACACTTATCATTGACTGGTTTTTGACCTTGAAGTAGTATATATATATTTTTTTGATTTTTGATAAAATTTATCTGTAATTTGATTAACCCCATACTTTCTTCCTCTATACGACCTCTCACAGACGTGATGTTGCTAATCGCAGTCCATAAATACTATTATGGCATGTGTTCTTTAGGATTGTCTGATCTATTCTTTGCTTCCTTTATTCCAGCCCGTTTAACTCTTTGGTCTAGTGGTCTTCACCGATTCGCTATTTTATACCTATTTATGATACACATTCCTATTCCAGTAGCTGCTTTCCAAAAACTGCAGGATTGCAGAACTCTCTTCTTGCTGCTTGTTTTCCTCTAACCTATATTGGACTTGGTCTTTTTAACACCAAGTTCAATATGCATTTCATTGGTGATAACCATCTTTGATCCTTTTTTTTTAGCTTCTTGAATCAAGCGGCTTCATGTCTTGACTGGAGCGATTTCCATAAAAAAAACATAAATTTGAAATCACATTTTTCGTCGTTAAATACACAGATAAAATGGACATATGTTAAGAATGCTTTGTTGAGTTCATATCAAATTAAAGATTCGTGGAAAACGTGTGAATCGTCTTTTGTTTAAAATTTGTCATGCTGTAACAAATCACGACAATGAATGAGTTTATTTATTGAGACCCTACGCCAGTAAATAGAAATTATGTTAACTAGTATGGATTTTGACGAGGATCACATTCATCATCATCGGCGGTCACTCGTGTCCGAGTAAGACTGTCCTCCGTTGTGGCTTCTGTGGGTCCTTAGGTGAGCATAGAGCCCAATCCTAGACCCAATTTTTCTTGTGCAATTTGGGCAGATAAAGGTAGTGGTGGTGGGGTGAGGTTGGGTGTGTCTGGTTGATAATCTGTCCTTTCTGTGCTTGCGTTTATCCTCAGCAGCTTGATTTAGGTCACTGCTATAAAGTACAGCACCTTCGTGGACAGCGCTCCTCCATGCCAACCTGCTCCCAGCCACGTCCTCCCATGTCTCAAGGTCCATGTGAAACCGCTTTAAATTTACTTTGATGTTGCCCTTATACCTCACCTTTTGGCCACCCTGGGCACGCTTTCCCTCAACAAGCTGAGAGTAGAGAATCTGTTTTGGGAGGCAGAGATCCGGCATTCGGACAACATGATCAGTCCATCTGAGCTGGTGTCGAGCAACAGTAGTGGTGATAGTAGGAATGTCAGCCTCACTCAGGACGCTGGTGTTGGTGCGTCGGTCCTTCCAACTGATTCTGAGGATTTTTCGGAGGCATCTTTGGTAGTACGTCTCCAGGGTTTTTACGTGCCTCCCGTATGTGGTCCAGGTCTCCGATCCATAGAGAAGAGTGGGCAGCAAGACAGCTTTGTATACCATGATTTTGGTCTTTGCCAGAAGGTCACGGTTCTCAAATACTCTCTTCCTTAGGGTCACATTAGTACATGTCAGATGAGGGTCACATTAGTACATGTCAGGATAACCTGGCAGCAAACGGAAATAGACCCAATGCAACTAGTGTGAATGAGGCGAAGGGGGTATCAAGGGTTAGTTTTTTTTAATTTTTTCTTTACACAGGAATCACAACTTATCAAGGCCCAAAGGCCACTCGAGGATAAGAGTTAATGGGTATACATTAGTCAATGTGATTATAGCATAGTAAACATAAATAGTGGGAATTTTGTAAATTGGATTACTTGGGGGGGCGGTTCATCAAGAACTTGTTTACGTTGGACTTGAAGACAATCAGATTGTAGTCAGCTGGAAAGCAGGCAAACGGAAGAGAGTTCCACAGGCGTGCAGTTCTAAGAAAGAAGCTTTGTTCATGGAATCTACATTTAGGTTTAGGCACAGATAAAGAGTGTGGGAAATTTTTGATAGTGGTTTTTGGCTTGACAAGTGTTTTTCGTGAGAGTTTGGCGAGGGGGAGACCATAGATTGAAGCTTAGATGAGCATTTGCCATGAAAATAACGATAAAGCAGAGACAGACTCACAACGTCTCTTCTGTGGGAAAGAGGCTGCAGGGAAGAGAAAAGGGCATCCCCCACTAAGCTAAAAAGTCTATTATGAACTCGTTCAAGGCAGAATAAGCTGCTTCTAGCAGCTTCTGCTAAGATGTGGCAACAGTACTCCATCGTTGGCTGTGCCTGGCTTTTATATAGGTAGAGAATTGCATCAGAAGTGAGATATCTGTTGGAGAAGGATCTAGACAAAACGTGCTAGATATCAGGTGTCAAATGATATTAAAGAGAAATTACGTCACATGTTCGGAGAACAAAGTAGAGTTTCTACACAGTTGAAGCTGGGAAGTGAGAGACGATATGCATCTGAAGGTATAGAAAGAATCTGAATGAACATCACCTTGATATCTGCTATCTCCATCTCTCAATCCCCAAGTAGAAGAATAAGTAAGAATTAATTAATTTTAGTCCCTCTTTTGGTCTCTCTCCTCGTGAACAAACTTTCTCTCCTCAATAAAACCTTTGAAATCCAACAAACCTCCATGAGTTTTATATTTCACAAGTAAAACAGCCGATCGACAGCCATACAGAGAATGGCCGTCATAGAAAAGTGACGGCCATGCATGTATGTAAAAGATTTTTATTATTTGAGTTTTTTTGATCGCTCACAGGCAAAAACTACAATTGCACAAATGTGTGTTAGTTGGAAACAACGTGTGCAAACAGTTAGTTTAACGTTTGTTTAACATAACATTTTATAATATTATGTATGGCTTAATGTAAATGGGAAAATCGACTTTATTTTATTATATATGTTTAACTTAGATGACATACCAATGTAGAATATGTGGTTTCAACAGGATTTTGACTTTATCACATATATAATTTAGTTTTATGCAAAAGCTATAAAAAGGGAATGAAAACACTTGGTGAAAATCCAGCTACCCAAAACTTTTGTGAAATTTTAACAACAGTCATCAATTAATTTAGAAAATCTACAATAAAAATATATAGTTTTTAACTTTTATGAAATTAAAGAAGCTTCAGTAGACAGATCTCCTATTTACCTTCACCTACCTTGGCACACACACACACACACACACACACACACACACACACACACACACACACACACACACACACACACACACACACACACACAAACACCATAATTTTGTTGTCTATTTATTTAAATGTAGTTGCAGTTCGTACAACGTTGGGAACACATTACAAAGATTGGACATTCGGGTCAAACAGCATACTCCACTAAAGATTCAACATGCAAATTATTCACCATATGATGCATTGAATAATATCTATATATTGGTTCTTATAAATAATTGTGCTTATGCCTCCAATTTCAGTATCGACTTGTTTTCCATTCTTAGAAAGCCACACTGTCCTTTCACCTGAAAATTTTAGAAACTATTTACATTAAGTCTTTGCATGCAAAAAGAAAATCTTTTAGGACTTAATGTGGATTCTATTTAATTCTTTCCCCATTTTTATTTTGTTATTCTTTTTGTCCATTGCCATATTTTCCATTTTCATAAAATTTTTAATTGTAATTTCCTAAACATGATTAAGCTCTGTTGAGTGAGGCTAGTTAGCCTTTTCATTTGTAACTTTTAATTCATCAAGTTAAAACAAATTTGTTTTTTATATAGCCATTATTAAATTCTATACTTCCAAATACACACACACACACACACACACACACACACACACACACACACACACACACACACACACACATATTTAGGCAAACATTATTAAAAACAACAGAGATACCTTGCTTAATGATTCTTTTTTTCATTTTTTCGATCTTTCGTAAGATTTTTTAACTTCAAGATGGAAGGTATTTACAAATGTTCCATGGTTCACACGAGCGCTTTCGATTCTTTCTTGAGTCATCATCAGGTGGAGATAAAATATTAAAATAGAAGTGAAATATATTGTTACGAATGATAAAAAGAGTCAATGAAAAGTCGATTAAAATATACATTTACGAGTGATAAAAAACTCGATTAAAAATTAGGATGATAAAAGGCAATGTTAGTAAAACCAGTCGTATACTGGTTATGCTAAACATTTATTGCTACTTTCAAAATTAATTCTATTTATAGATCGGTGCTGGGTTTTTATATATAGTGCTTCAAGTATTTTTAATTTTTTACAATTACTTTCCCGTTGCAAAATCCTTGTGTTGTCCACGAGGACCTTTCTAAGATTAGAGGGGGGACAGCTATGCTGATTTGTTAAATGCTGGTATATTGAGCTAGTACTGTTCAAATGCATCGTTAATCGACGGGACAATGTTGTTTTTGTATGTCCAATATATGCGTTTTTATTTTCAGAAATATCGCTATGGATTTGAAGCTGTTGAAATCAATGGTCGAATACATGCTGAAGACAAACTCTGTGGATAAAGAAGAGAGGACAGAAAAGATCAATTGACAACAGGACTGAAAGGAGAATGAGGAGGACTGTAACACGGCTTTTGACATCTGGAGAAAAAGTTACAGCAAGAAAAGTGAAGTAGAAATGTGAATTGGATGTAAACGTCCAAACAGTACAAAGAACGTCGCATTTCCCTAGTTGCCATGGCACGCACCTACTGCAGCATTGCTATCGCTGCTCTTAGTGAGACAAGGTTTGCTGGTAAGGTGTCGCTTGACGAGGTCGGCGAGGGCTACACCCTTTTCTAGAAATGTCTCCCATGGATGCCCGTCACACTCATGGTGTCAGCTTTGCCATCCAGTCATCTCTGCTTTGGCATCTATCCAAGCAAAGTGAAGAAGGCCATTCACAGCCTAAAAAACAACAAGGCAGCTGGCTCCAACAGAATACCCACTGAGATCTTATAGTGTGGCAGAACTGACCTCCTCCTGCATTTCCACCAGTTCAGTGCTTATTGCCATGAAAATTCCAGTGAAGACTAATGGTCACTGCCAACGAGAAATCAATGGTAAATGGCTGTTGCAATAATACAAATTAATTAGCAAAGTTTATCAGAAGTGGTGGAGAGCACGGGAAATCAGAGGAAAGATGTTGTCACTCAGACTCCAAGAAACACCACAGTTCTTAAAGAATAATCTTTTATGATAGCTATAACTTATAATAACTAGCAGAACCCGTGGAAATTCCACGGGAGTTTAAAATTTTTTAAACACATTATAAATAATATGACTAAAAAATAAAATAAAACAAATAACGATGAACTGACAAATTTTTTTAGCCTTTAAAAGCTAAAAGAATTGATTTTAAAAATTTAGATATTTTAATGAAAATTCGGCACATTTTGTTTTGTTTTTTCTGAACAAATTTTTTTTAATTATAAAGGAACAGATGTCAATTTACTTGCACATTTTTTTAAAATTTTTCCTCTCAACATGAGTTTTTTTAATTATAAAATAAAATAGCTAATTTGAAATCATAAACAGACAGCCATGTTTTTGTTGTTGTTTTGAAAATTTTGGAAAAAAAATGGTTTAAATGATCTTCTGATATTCTGCTTCACAAGTAGAAAGGGCAACAATTTGTTGCTTTTTAGTTTTCCAAGAGATCATAGGTCCAGTCTTTGACAGTCTGAAACAATACCCCGTTATATTTTTTCTATCCTCAGAGTTACCCCAATCTGAATTTGAAAATCCTTCTAAATTTAGAGGATATGTAGACTTTTTAAATATCAAAGATTGTTGCTTGGTTCCTTTTAGGTAACGAAGGATGTTTTTTGCACGATTAAGGTCCTTAATTGTCAGTTTCGATAAGTTTTGAGATAGCTTTGTTACAGTGTATGTGACATATGTCAGGCGTAGTTGCGGTCATCAAGTAGATGAGGTTCCCTACCATTTCCCTATATAATCGATTATTTCAACGGGAGTTTTACACAGTTTGCAATCTTGCATTCCGAACTTGAGCTGAATTTTTTCAATGTCTCGTGATTGGTTCATAGTTATAGTTTCATTTTCACAGGTAAATTTTATACCGAGGAACCATGACAGTCGTCCAAGATTGGCCATTTTAAAATTTTTATTTAGTTCATTTTTAACATCTTTTAAAGTGTTGTCATAGTTTGAGGCGAGTAATATATCATCAACCCAAAAAACCAAAATCAACAATTTATTTACTACATTTTTAGTATACATGCGCGCATCTACGGGACATTGCTTGAATTCCTGTTCTATAAAATAATTATGGAGTGTTAAATTCCAATTGTGTGCACTTTGTTTTAGTCTATATATATTTTATTTAATTTCCACATCCAATTTTTATTTTTCATTTTAAACCCCTCTGGAGGGTAAATATAGATTTCACAGTCAATCGGAGCGTTTGAATAAGCATTTTTTACATCCATTTGATGTATTTTTAAATTGTATTGAATGGCAAGTTGTAATAAAATTCTAATTGTCATTAAATTTGTCGTTGGTGAAAATGTTGCAAAATATTCCACTCCAAAAATTTGGGAAAAACCTTTTGCAACAAATCTTGCTTTAAAAGTTTCACTGCCAGAAGCTGTGATTTTTTTGGAAAAACCCCAGCGTGAAGAAATTATATTTTTATCTGTTGGTTTTGCCACTATTTCGTATGTGTTATTTTCAGATAAAGCTTTTAATTCAGATATCATAGCTTGTTCCCATTGTTGGTGATTTTCTGAATTAATCGCCTCATTATAACTTTCTGGTGCACTGTTTAACGAGTAACAGTAATTCACGGTGTAATGTTGTATCTTTTCAATTTGTAAGAAGTCTGGCCTTTTTTGCTCCCTTATTAGGTATCGACGTGTCTGGTTAATGTATCATTGAATTTTACATATCTAACCCTGTTTATGGCATTTTGGGCTGGAAAGTAGATTAAATATGCTGGACTGTTTTTATCATAACCTATGAAAATACCTTTTTTGCTTTTAGTATTTATTTTACTGGTATTTTCTATAAATGCAAAACAATCAGAATCAAATATATGCATTCGGTTCATTTTAGGTTTTACTCTACAGAACGCTCCATACAGTGTTTTTCTTAATCTATCATTGAACGATCTATTTCTGATATATGTTGCTGCCATTAAAACATACGTCCATAGACTATGCACTTATTTCAATTCGATAAGTAGACATCTTGTCATCTTAAAAAGGGTTCGCCATGCCCTTTCAGTGGTGCCATTTTGGAATGGGGAATACGGCGCAGATTTCTCATGTTTAATATGGTGGTTAATTAATAGAAGTTCAAAGTCTTTACTAGTAAATTCAGTCCCATTGTCTGAGCGAATACATTTTACTGAGCCGTACGGGGCAATATCAGCTAAATATTTCTTAGTGGCGAGGATAGTGTCCGATTTGTTTTTTAAAAAATAAACTATAATTAAACCGGAAAAATCATCAATAAAGTTCAAAACGTACCTTAGATTATTTCTCCCCATTGGGCTGATCGGACTTGCTAAGTCACAATGCCCAAGTGAGAGAATTTTTGTAGCTTTTTTGTCTGGCGTTTGGCTTATATATTTTGTCATTTTCCCCTGTGCACACACATCACAATTTGGGAGATCGTCTGAAGGTTTTACTTTCATGCCTTCGACTACATTTGGTAATTTTTTAATATCAGCTGTATTTCAGTGTCCTAGAATTTTATGCCAGGTTTCCAAGTCGTGACAGGCAGTTTTGGAGGGAACCATATTTTTTAAATAATATAGTCGGCCATTTTCTGTAATGTCAAATACAGTTCCATTGGGGATATCAATTGTGACTTGTTTTGGCCAAACTTTATATTCGCGCCTTGTTTAATTGCAGCCTGCATGGAAAATATGTCTTGCTTAAATGTAGGTATGAACAGAGCATTCTTTAGAATACAGTTACAGATTTTGCCTTTATTATTTTTTAGGTATATTTTAGCATCGCCTCTTTTCAAGACTATATCATTTATTTGACTACCATCGGTAAGTTCGACAAAATGACTTTGAGGATTAAAGTTTGAATCAAAATTAATAAAATCAGATTCCTTGGTGATAACGTGTGATGTAGCACCACAGACTATAAGGAAATTTTTACAATTTGTGGTATTGTCAAAGTTACATGTGAATAGAAATGTATGTTCTTCCTCAAAGTTCTCAACGTTTTTTACAGAGTCCATTTTAGAGCGTTTATATCAACATTGGAAACTTTTGTGGTTTGGCCATCCACAATTATAGCAGATAATTTTATTCTTTTTCTTGGGAAAATTACTTTTGGAGATCATGTTGCGGCAAGGTGTGTAATTTGGTGGTGTCTGCTTTCGAGAAGCATTTTTTAACTTTATAATATTGCTGGAGTTATTATTGTCCATGAGCATCCGATTTGTCTCTTCGTAACTGTGCAATGCCACTTTAAATTCACTGAAATTTATGGGTTTGTCTTTTTGTATTATAACAGTTGTAAATGGTTTAAAATCGGCTGAAAGTCCCTTTGTTATATAGGGGTTTCATTATTATTATTATTATTATTATTATTATTATTATTATTATTCTTGTTGTTGTTATTATTGTTCGTTGTTAGGAAGTCTTATTAAAAGTGAGTCTTAGAGATTCTTATTAAGAGAGATGTTGCGTTCTGTGTTCGTGTTATGAAGAGATTCATATATATAAAATGTTCATACTTAGAAGTGTAGTAGAAGCTCTTAGAGTGAGGAGACATTATTGAGACAGTCTTAGTGTTCACATTGTAGATATGAGATGTAGAGACATTGTGTATGTGAAGACATTTTAAAACACAAGATATATAAGACATATAATGACAATTTCACTTTACCTTTTGGTAGAATTACAACACAAAGACGAAGTTTATAAAAACACATGATGCGTTTTTTTTCCATGGACCAGTCGGTGGTTTTCTTAGTCAGGAATTCAAAGTTTTACATTCTATGTTTCAAAGGTGACTGCCTCGCTTCCAGACGTTCGACTGTCCATCTCTGGACTCCAGACTGTCGTCTGTCGTCCTCAGACTCTCCCTGCTAAACTCTCAAGTTTCTAACTATATCGAGAACTTCCCATTTTCCATGACGTCATACCCATGTTAAAACATGTGTCTTCTTTCACGTGTTCTGAAAATGCGTGTCCAAAACATTTTCCTTTGTTTACAAAAGGAATTTTAACCTATATTTCCAGTAACCTATATTTCCAATATGTTAAAAACATGTTTATTAAATTATCCTATAGTTGCATTCCTCAGTTCAATTTCATAACAGAATTGACAAATGCACATTCCTTTTCTTAAAATTATTTTATCTCTAAGCTAAACAATGGTTTGTTTTTACATTCCATTTTCTAATTCTCTCTCGTAATCTATTTCTAAACCTAAGTTACGAGGTTCGAATTTCGTCTATTCTATTTCATTTTTACATTTAACTAATTCCCTATTTTTATACTTACATGAAAAGGGGACAGCCCTTATCATGTAACACCTTGAGGGTCAATGATATCAACAAGATATCGCTTATTATTTCACCTGAGAGTTTTAAGGCATTGGCAGTTGTTTCTGCCCTTATAATGTAGACGGTAATAGTTTCATCCTCGTTACATTTCAAAGACGTTAGTTCTGTATATAGTGATATAATTTTCGGTTTCCCTTTTGATAAATAATGTTCTCTTAATATGTTCAATGCTTTCCGTTCGTCATCCAATGCATCTCTTATAATCAGAGACAGACTTCTATCGTCTAAGCATTGAATCAGTTCTGCAAAAACAGTTGCATTCTTTTAAAAAAATTCAGGGTCATTAGGATTCTCTGTTGAAGATTTTATCACTTTGTGTAGTTTTAGAATCCTTAGATATCCCAGAAATTTTATCTGCCACAATTCGAATTTAGATTCCGATCCGTCAAAGAAAAGACGATGGCTGGCCGCATAGCCTGTTAAGTTTTGAGACATTATGTTGAACAAAGATGGTGGCGTAGTTCAGATCAGATCCTTATTGTAATTGGCAGTAACCAAGATGACCGCCAAGAATCAAATGCGTTCTGTGGCATAGTTAACGGCGAACTAATTGAATCCAAAATTCGACAATATGTCAGCTCTACTACATAATGAAGGTTTTCATTGGTTGTTTAGCATAGCCGGTTATTATAAAAATGATTGGTGAATACATTGGTCTCATACCCCCACTAGGAGTCAAAAACATTTTACACAGCAAGATTGATCACCTCAGCGAAAGACACCTTCAAGAAGAACAATACAAAAACAAAAAGACAAGAAAAGAAAATAAGAGAAATGGCTACATGGACGATTCATAAAAATGACAAGAGAATAGAATCATGAAAACACTTGAAAAGGACACATGAACATAGAAACAAAATCTCTACTGACAGCTGCACAACACAACATGATTAGAACTAACTACATTAAATAAATTAAAATATATAAAACACAAGAAAACAGTAAATGTACACTTTGTGGAAAAAGAGGTGAAACGATAAACCACATACGTGTATGCCACAATTATCCCCAAAAGAATATAAGGACAGGCATGACTGGATGAGGAAGACTATGCACTGGGAACTCTGCAAATAACTGCATCTCAAACATGTGAACAAATGGTACAAATACAGGGTGGAACGATAAACTTATCGCCCTAGAAATGACAACATAATTCCATTTCTGTTTGTTGCAGACTATCTACTAGTTGGCCAGTTGTGTACAAATCCCAACAGCAATAGGAGCCTTTTATCATGCCTGAAAGTGACACAGTGATCAGAGATGCATTGCTATACAACTCATGCTCTCTACCAATTCAAATTATGACAACAGAACCATTGCCAGCATGCTCAAAATGCAAATCTGGAGAGTTCAATGCTTGAGGGCACAGCTCAACAAAGTTTTCGACCATGGATATGGTCATTGGTATGGTTTCAAGTGAGGGCCACATCATACTACCTCACATCTTCAAAGTCTGCTTGAAAGTCAACACCAAAGTGTGTGGTGATCCCCTGGTACAATCAGGTGGCCGCTGGCAGACCCTGGGTGTGGCAGCAGGACTTGGTACTGGCCCACAAGTCTAAAGAGACCCAGGCTTGGCTTCAGAATGAGTGCTACGACTTTGTACCTTCTCTCACTGGCACCCCTCCTCCTTCCCTGACCTGAACCTGCTGGACTACTTCGTTTAGTCATATGTCGAGAACATCACCAACATGACCTCCCACAATACCAAAGCCAGCCTGATCATTGCCATCTGCTGAGTATTCGTCAGGCTCTCGCTGGCATTTGTGGAAAAGGCATGTTCCCAGTTTCAGACCTGTATTGAGGCTGAAGGCAGCTACATTGAATAGATGTCAGCTCTACTACATAATGAAGTTATTTGAGTTGATTTTTTCAATAAAAGTTTTAAAATAAAGCTGTAGTGTTGTTTTCTTTAGGGCGACAAATTTATCATTCCACCCTCTACGAACTGGAGACAATACTGGAGGATGAGAACCACAAGGTTCTTTATAGATAGACAGATAAACTCATCCAAGCAAGAAGACCGGACGTCATAATAATAAACAAGAGGGAAAGAAACTGTCAAATTATAGATGTTGTCGTCCCATCAAGCCATAGGGTGAAGATCAAAGAAACAGAAAACTGAAACAGCAAATGTAGTGTTGGCATTGACTAGTACTTCACCAAATAGTTAAGAAGTGTCAAGGAAGATGAAAAGACTGAAACGAGAAAACACTAACCAGACCTCCACTAGATGAGTGCGAAGTAGATTGGGACATTGGGGAGGCTTTTTGCTACTGAATTCCAGTAAAGGTCAATGCAAGTGGCTATTGCAATAATGCAAATTCATTTGCATACCTTATTGAAAGAATTGGAGAGTACTGGAAATCTGAGCAGACACCCAGACTCAAGGGAGACACCACCAGCTGCTGTCAGTGAGTAATCTATGATGATGACCTGCGGGAAAACTCCTAGTGAGTAAAAAATATAATAACAGTAATAAAAACAATAACAATGTTATGTTGACATGTTTGATTCACTGGGAAAGATGCACCCTTGAATAAATTTGTCTGACGGGTAGGCAACAAGGTGGTATGCCACATAACGGTGTACTGGCAACCTGCTGCAAGATGCCTTCCTGAACCTGCATGTCAAACACATGTTTGTCGCAGCGAATGGTGATATCTGAAGTGTGTATGACACAAATTTGTACATCGTGGATCACGTAAAAACACGTCGTAGCTGGGGCTGGGTCAATCCTAACGAGCAAAATGTATACTCATATCCGAGCTCTGCCAACGATATAACGAAATGTTAACAGATATTTAGTGATATCGATTACAAAACAAAAGCAAACAAAAAGATAAAGAAACAAATATGAAGAAATTATTGACAGAAAAGACCAACGTAACAGATGTAGGCGTGACAGATGTAGAGGTGGGGCAATATGAAAGAGGATATCACATTGGGAGAAAAGTGCATGTTATTCCTGGGAAAGATGGGACGATAAAGAGTGTGGTCAAATTTTGCATTCTTTGTTTTAAGGATGCCATTCTGTGCAAAAAGAAATGATTAGAAACTTTTTATCTAACGATTTTAAAAATAGATAAACAGTTGTTATTTTTATTGTGCTTAATGTCAGACATTTTTAAAGATCAATTGTATTCTTTTTTTTGTTGTTGTTGAGAGACTGTCGAAGGGGTTCTGCTGAAAATATCCATTAAATACATTATAAATACAATAATTACTTACCAATGTAGTTATCATTTATTTTATTTTATTTTATTTCTGTCCAGAATTTCCGGCTGTTTACGCAAACAATCTGAAGATTCTGAAGATCTTAAACAAACAGAATACTCGAGAACTCTGAAGTCTTGGGGTTTTTAACCCTGCCAAGGTAGGTTTCCTGGTGACAGTACTCAACAGGAACGCCGAAACCTTTCTTCCCATATCTGTACTAACTCCAAAAGAAAATCTGCCATATTTTCGAAAATCAGTAAAAAAAACAAAAAAACAAAAAACAACAAAAAAAAAAACAAAAAAAAAACTTGCACAGTTTTTGAACCAGACAAAAACTAAATTCGTTTTATTTGGATTTCTCGGACAAGTGTTCTAATCTTGAGTGTTATGGCAGCAAGGATGCATGATGTAGTGCAGGGATGTGCAGAGGGATGGTGGTGTTAGGGGTGCCCAAGCACCTACCCTTTTTACTCCAGTTTTAAAAGTGCCCTTTTCAGAGGAATGTATTATAGGCCTATGCCCCACTGAAACTGTTCATTACTATATTTTTGCCGTTTTCTCACTTGAACACCTGCCCTGAAAAAGTCCTCTGCACGTCACTGGTATAGTGGATATAGTTCTTGGTAAAATTCAGTTGTAAAAGTTACGCTTCTGGAGGTTGGCAGTTCAATCCTTAGCGTGGGCAACACTGAAAAATATAATTATGGATTATTCAGAATTTTTACCCAATCATGACGGATGAAATGAGAGCATGCTACGTCTGGGAATTAAATATAGGATTTCATTAGAAACTCTGTGCAGATTCCCGAGTTTAACAAGATACACATGCAGAAGGTCGGAGATTACATCGACTGAAACGTTGTGAAAATAGCAATCAAGATGGGAACAGAATCCAAATAAGATGAATAAGCAATCCTTATTTTAAAACTTCAGAAGCGTAAAACCTAAACTGTTTTTATTTTTAACCCTAACCTTAATTTAATCTGTTTGAATTTAGTTCAGTACTCCCTGCCTACCAAAAAAGGAAAAAAAATTGTAGAAATTTGAATATATTTAATCATGGATTCATTCATAAAAAAAAATTATTAGAAAAAAATTATCGAGTATGTTTTACAATTCACAGAGATTCGAAAAAGTGGTAAAAAAATTCAAATATATGACTAATAAATGTTATCAAGGCAAGATAAGTTACTCTTCTACCTATCTGGAAAGGATTTAGTGGTTTTATTCACTTTAAAACGTTTATTCAATTTGAAAAACAGGCAGAGTTGAAAAACATGCAGAGAAAAAAAAATGGCCACAAATTAAAACCGGATTGTAAAATATACTCAAATTATCTTTTATCTTCCACTGAAAAAAAAAAAGAAAAAAACCCATTTCATTGATTTTCTTAATCCAAAATAAATAAAATAAAATAAAAAATAATATTAAATAAACATATATAAAATAAAATTAAAATAAATAAAATAAAACAAAAATAAATATAAATCAAATAAAATAAATATAAATAAAATAAAAATAAAAAACTAAATAAAATAAAATAAAAAATAAAATGAAATAAAATAAAATAAAAAATAAAATAAAAAATAAAATAAAAAATAAAATTAAATAAAAATAATATAAAATAAAATAATTAAAATAAAATAAAATAATTAAAATGAAATAAAATAAAAAATAAAATAAAATAAATCAAATAAAAATAAAATATAAAATACAATAAAAAATAAAATAAGATAAAATAAAATAAATAAAATGAAACAAAAAATTTAAAAAATAAAATAAACGAAATAAAATAAAATTAAAAATAAAACTAAAATAATAAATCAAAATAAAATAAAAATAAAATAAAATAAATAAATAAAATAAAATAAAAATAAAATAAAAATAAACGCATGGTGTGGTGTTTTCCTTTCATGAGTCTTTTCAGGCGGCAATTCTGGGTTTTGGGAGGATACGGTCCTACTAAGAAGGGATGTTTCCTAATGACTGTATCCAACCTTTCTTCCTGTGTCTGTTTGTATATATGTATATGTATATATGTATATATATATATGTATATATATATATGTATATGTATATATATATATATATATATATGTATATCTATGTATACATATATGTATATATATGTATGTATATATATATGTATATCTATATGTATATATATGTATGTATATATATATGTATATATATGTATGTTTATATGTATATATATGTATGTATATATGTATATATATGTATGTATATATGTATATATATGTATGTATATATATATGTATATATATGTATGTATATATATGTATGTATATGTACATATATATGTATATATATATGTATATAAATGTATATATATGTATGTATATATATGTATGTATATGTATATATATGTATGTATATATGTATGTATTTATGTCAGGTCATGTCATATGCTACTGGTACCATGTAACCCAGTACTACCTGCCTCATGGTCGGGTCACCGGCGAATAAACTGGTTCCCCCACCAGACTTGTTTGGTGAGGAGGGCGGCTAGTCTCCCTGAAGGATTAAAAACAAGACCTTCCAAAGGGCGAATGAACTCTTTTTCTGGGTCAACGGCCAACTAGCACCGTGTATATTTGTGTGTGTGTATATGTGTATTGGGGTAGAGAGGGCTCCCATAAGCTGTGGTGAAGGCAACCTTTCTAGGAGAAGCAAGTCTCTGATTTAAAAAAACCATAAAGCGGAAGACCAGTACCCGCATTAAGCTGGTCTGCAGTTTAATTTGTTGCTGGCTATCTTGCTCTTGCTTGTTGCTGGATCTCAACATTTTGAACCGAGAGAGAGACTTAGCTGTCGTACAAAGCTAAGACTCTTTAACATCATATTTGTATAGATACTCCGTCAGACATTTGGGCTCATGGATTTTAAATGTCTGAGGGAGTGGCACTCGTCTGACAAGACGTTGCAATCATCATATATATGTATATATATGTATGTATATATATACACATGTATATATATGTATGTATATATATGTATATCTATGTATATATATCTATGTATGTATATCTATGTATGTATATATATGTATGTATATATGTATGTATATATATGTATGTATATATATACACATGTATGTATATGTATGTATGTATATATATATATGTATGTCGTAATCCTAATCATTGAGTATTTAAGACTTTTGGAATGTTCCTTCATGTGTATTATGTGTATGTATGTATGTGCATATGTATGTATATGCGTATTTGTGTGCTACTATGTGTGTATGTTTGCACGTGTGTGCACATGCATATGTATGTTGGCATGTGTTCATTTCAATGTGTGTGTGGGATGAAGAGGGCTCTCGTGGGGCGTGGTGAGGGCAGCCCCTCTGGGAGATGCGGATCTCTGATTTAAAAAAAAAAACAACATAGCGGGAGATCAGTACTTGCATTAAGCTGGTCTGCAGTTTGACTTGTTGCTGGCTATCTTGCTCTTGCTTGTTGCTGGATGTCAACATTTTGAACTGAGAGAGAGATTTAGCTGTCGTACAAAGCTAAAACTCTGTAACATCATCTTTGTATAGATACTCCCTCAGGCATTTGCCTATTAAAAAAACAAAAGAAAAAAGTCCTGTGGCGATAAAAAAGCTGTGACGTGTGTACGCCTGAAATGCTGGATGCATGTAACAATTAATCTGCCATCATTATATGTATCTATGTATCTATATGTGTATGTATATTTATATATGTATGTGTGTGTGTATATTTATATATGTACATGTGTGTTTATATGTATTTATATCTATGTGTATATGTATGTATATTTGTCTGTGTGTATATATGTTTGTGCGTGTATGTATATACATTTATATATGTTTGTTTGCATGTATGTGTGTACATGCATATATGTGTATGTGTATGTATGCATGTGTGTATGTATATGTATGTGTATATGTGCATGTATGTGTGTATGTGTATGAATGCATATATATGTATGTGTATGTATATGTAGGTAAGTGTATGTATATATAGTGTATATGTGTACATATATGTATGTGTAAGTGTATGTGTGTATGTATTTATATATGTTTGTGTATATGTGGATGTATATGTATGTATTATATGTATATGCATGCATGTGGGTATGTATATGTATGTTTGTGTATTATGCATTGTGTATGTATATGGGTATATATGAGCGTATGCTTATAGACATGTATGTATGTATGTATGCATGTATATATTTGAAGGGCGAATGAACTCTTTTTCTGGGTCAACGGCCAACTAGCACCGTGTATATTTGTGTGTGTGTATATGTGTATTGGGGTGGAGAGGGCTTCTGTAAGCCGTGGTGAAGGCAACCTTTCTAGGAGAAGCAAATCTCTGATTTAAAAAACCATAAAGCGGAAGACCAGTACCCACATTAAGCTGGTCTGCAGTTTAATTTGTTGCTGGCTATCTTGCTCTTGCTTGTTGCTGGATCTCAACATTTTGAACCGAGAGAGAGACTTAGCTGTCGTACAAAGCTAAGACTCTTTAACATCATATTTGTATAGATACTCCCTCAGGCATTTGGGCTCATGGATTTTAAATGTCTGAGGGAGTGGCACTCGTCTGACAATATATTTATATGTATGTATACCAATGACCGTCTTGTGCATGTTTGCATGTGTGTGTATGTATATGTATTTATGCGTAATGTGTCTTGTGTATGTATGCATTTATATATGTGTGTGATATGTGTACATATGTATGTGTGCGTGCGTGTATATATATGTATGTATACCAATGACCGTCTTTAGTGTCATGTCTGCTTGAGCATGTGAATTCGCCGTTAGGACTATATGTCATTTTCGGGCTCATGAACTTTCAGTGTCTGAGGGAGTGGCACTCGTTTGAGAAGACGTTGCAATCATCATATATATATATGTATATATATATATGTATATATATATATATATATATATATAACTACTTCATTTACTCACATAAAATTAATATACGAAAGTATAGATTTATGCGTAAACTTTAAGTATTTACTTCAAAAGTGCTCAATACGTAGGTAGAGCTTATGCGCATAAGCCTGACGAATCGATGACGAGTGGATGAAACGCCGAATATTCAGTGTAGCTTAATCGCCATATATATTTTATAAATTACTATATATATAAATATATATATATATTATATACAACCAGGTCGTCCGGTGTTGATCTGCCATAAAATAAGTTAAATATGATATTGTAATTTATGTAGATTTCGTGTTTATTATTATATAACCAAAACTCTATTGATTATTATATTATACTCAATATATTGTAGTGCCTCCTTAGTGTGATCCAGTCGTGAAATATTTTAAAATATAATATTTTAATTTGTGCAGATTTCGTATTTATTATTAGAGCCAATTTTCTATTGAATATAATATTGTACCCAATATATAATGATTTCCAAAGTTTTTAAAATTGACTTAGGTGCCATCAGCTAGAATAGAAACGAACACATTTAGCACTCAAGCCTTAGTCGTTTCTGTTGGAGCTATTGACAGATGAATCAAAATTCAAAATTAAGCCACTTGAATGGAAAAATGTATATTTGTGCATGCAGAGAAGTAACAGTTTTAGTATGCTTACTCTTGCTAAGGTCATTTTTTTTAATGGTGACCTCTTAGCGACTATTTTTACCAGCTAGAAACTAAATTGAATTTGTTTCATAGGTCCAAATCCCCTATATATCAAGTTTCAAGTCAAAATTAAAAAATGAGAGAGGAATTTTGTAGAGAGCATTCCGCAAACACAAACTTTTACACACAATAATGATAATAATAATAATAATAACACACACACACACACAAATACACACAAAGACACACACACACATATAGATGTGTGCATATACTAGAGTGTTTTCATCCTAAATATTATGCAATTACGCACAATATAGAAAATATGCATAGATAGAAGTGAGGATAATATTAAATAAAACCAATTAGCCAAAAAGAAAGTATAAAAATGAATAATTAATTAATGAAAGTTCGTTTTTTGTCGAAATATGCAAATTAGTTAACATTTTTGAAGTCGCTCGTATATCCGTGACTAAATGTATTAAAAAGTTTGCTTGAAAAATTTTGAATTGAAAAAGTATAACATTTTTCACATATACTCTCTTAACGTTTTCCAAATAAACTTCGGTAATGCAGTCGTCTATTTTTCTCTAATGGACTCAGTATGTATATAGACACGGTCGCAGAGAAAAATGATAACTTCAACACAAGTTTTCTTTGTGAAGAAAATTTTTTTTTTCCCCATTTCGTATAACCAAAAAACAGGTACTCATTGTCCGTACAGGGTACGAGAAAACACATCTCATAAATCACACTTGCACAACGACTATTTCTACAAAGTACGATTTTTTTTTTTTTTGGAAGGGAAGAAAGAGATAAGGTAGTCTCTCGCGTGCGTTGAACGTAACGGTCCAACTGCCATGCATCGGTTTCTTTTTCTTCTTTTTCTTCTTCTAGTCTTTGTTTTTTGTTCTCTCCTCTGCCTTTCCTTCTCTTTCGATATTAGTCTCTGTACGCATTTGCGTCCGTGATGTAATACGCATGCGATGCACCCAAATGCTAACGTGATTATGTTACAAAAATAAGCTTTTAATATCAATCTTAGTGCAACAAAATCTCAACTATATATATATATATATATATATATATATATATATATATATATATATATATATATATATATAACATTTTGAACCGAGAGAGAGACTTAGCTGTCGTAACATCACCTGTGTATAGATACTCCCTCAGGCATTTGTCTATAAAAATGGTCCTGTGGCGATGGAAAAGTTATGACGCATGGAGGCTTGAAATGCTGGAAACATGTAATAATGACCGTCTTCAGTATCATGCCTGCGTGAGCGTGTGAATTCACCAGTAGGACTAAGAAAAAAAAAGAAGTCATTTCTGGGCTCATGGACATTAAGTGTCTGAGGGAGTGACACTCGTCTGACAAGACGTTTGCAATCATCATATATATATAGATATAATTATTATTTTTTTACTATAATAATTAAATACCTACAGACATTATTGTTTCATCGTTTCGGGAATCTTCAGTGGAGGGTGTCACGATTAACACCAGTCAACAGACAAATTCGAACTCGGCAACACGAGCCATCTCTGCTTTATTAGCAAAGACCATATCCAATTGGCTACCATTAACCACGGGAAATAACGTTGAATTTAAACATTTTAATTTTAAATGTTCTCTACGTCAGTCAGACAGTGATCTAATTGTTATACGATGATCTATGCATAAGAGCTACATTGACCGACTTAATTCAACTGAAAGTGCTCAATGATAAGAAACGATATATATATATATATATATATATATATATATATATATATATATATAATGTTTGTTTGTGTGGTTTGTTCCTTGCTAATGGAGTCAGAGATGGCTTTATGGCCGGGTTCAAATCTCCCGACCAGCTGTAATCGTAACTCCCTGCACTGATGATTCCTGAAAGTATGAAACACTAGTGTCTGTAGGTATTAAAAGTAATTATAGTAATAATTATGTTAGCCCCCTTCAGAACTCAGTTTTTATTGTTGAACACTCTAAGTTGAAATCAAAGTCGGTCAATAAACTCACATACAGAGATCTTAATGTTATAATCATAAGATCACTCTAGCCGTCTGGACATTTATATGAATGGTAATTTCAATTGTGTTTCTCGCGGTTAACATTGGCCATGTGGTTTGTTCTTTGCTAATGGAGTCAGAGATAGCTTAGTGGCCAGGTTCGAATCTCCTGATCAGTTATAATCGTAACTCCCTGCACGGATGATTCCTGAAAAAATGGAAGACTAGTATCTGTAGGTATTAAAAAAATATCATTATAGTAAAAATTATATATATATATATATATATATATATACCAGGTTGAGTCAGTATCATGGTGTAGTATCTGTTCTGATGCTGCACTTGGGTTTATTTTGTCCTTAGTCAGTGTGGTGGGGGGGGGGCTTCTATACTAGGGTAATTTGTATTTTTACCTAGTTCCAAAGTGCCCTTTTTGGGGAGCAGGTTTTCTCCCACATTAAAAATGACCTTGTGTCACATTTTGCTTTCATGAGAAAGCAAATATATACCAACAGGTTTTAATATTAATGTCAGAGCAAGAGAAAAAGTCAACTTTATAGCTATATAGAGAAAGGGTGTTTTTTTTAAAGGCGGCGAACTTTAAATTAAAATAAATCACAGAAAAATATTTTTATTATACAAATATGTGGTTTATTCCAAAGATTAATTTTTGGCATTTATAATTTTAATACAATTTCAGTCATATTTTTGCAGACTGTTATCCTCATCTTCATTTGAAGAATAAGATATGAACACAAAATTGGATTTATAAAACCATAAAATCCAACCTTGATCGCCCTTTGAGCCTGTGGCATGGTGGATTTGAGTCTCTATCGGTCTAGTTGAGCATTGTCTGAAGATAATGGTTTCAATCCTACCCAAAGCAGACCAGAGAATTAGTTGGCCAAAATGTGAAACAACAACTATGGAAGGCAGTAATTACTGGGGATACAGTTACAAGACTCAGAATTCTCATCACAGTTAACCATCTAAGGCCAGAGGATGAATTGGCTGAAACGCTGTGAAATAGAAATAACTATGAAGATGAGGATAACAGTCCGATACGAAATGGAAAAAATAAAAAAAATATGAAAAAAATGTAAAAGAAAAAAAAAATGAAAATAAAATGAAAATAAAAATGAAAATAAAAATGAAAAAAAATGAAAAAAATGAAGAAAAAAATGAAAAATTGAAAAAGAATGAAAAAAATGAAAAAGTGAAAAAAAAAATGAAAAATGTAAAGAAAAAAAAAATGAATACATTACCCCCCCCCCCAACAAACAAAAACCACTGATAGTTGTGTAACCTAAAAGTCACTAAACTTCTTTTTAATAAAATATTATATAATAAAACAGTATTGAGAATATCAGTGTGAATAGGACTTAAACTCAATGTGACGGGAAAGCCAATCAGGGAGTACAGACAATGTATGTTTAGAAAATGGAGAGAATGAGGAATATTTGAATCAGCAGAATAGCACATGTGTGATCAAGCAAGAGACATATGGAAAAATTGATAGTTAATCAGAGGTCATAAAAAGACAGTAATGGGGGATGATATAACAAACGAAGAAGATGTATAGATTAATGAAGAAAGAACAGAGAATGAAGTGAAAGATGTGGGTGAAGCGGCAGGAAATGGAGAGGAAACGAGATGAGGTAATTGGTAATAATGGGGAAACTGATGATTAGATGCTGGAAGAAACTGAGGAAATGAGAGAGATCATTGAAAGACTGAAAGAAATGATCGTGAAAGGAAAGCAAAATGGTGGAACCATGTTTAAAAAACTAGACAAAAAAAAAAAAAAACTTTGATGGTTCCGGTAGGCAAAGTAAATGAAGCAATGAAGTATATGAATTGAAGGACCATCACAGAAAATAGAACAATAAATGATAACATAAAAAAATTAGGAAAGGATGTGAAGAGAGTTGAAAAGCTTTCAAATTCTTAGCATATTCTCATTGAATTACAAGATTGAAAGTTTTGGGAACTTTTTATTCCCTGGCCTTCGGGCCAAGATCACATTATTCTTATTTATTACTTATTTGTCGTGTTATTTGACGCAAGGTACAGGCAAAAATGGACGAATAAAGATAGAGGGACATAGTTTTGAACGCCAATTTATCACAATTTTTTTTGTAGGTTTTCGACTACTTTTCGATTGTATTTGAAAGATTAAAGACTAAAGTTAATTCCCCCCCCCAAATATTTGTACACGTGAAAAAAAAAGTTATAAAAAACGTTTTCACGGCAAGCTAACCAATTCAGCTAAATTTTGGAGTTAAATACATTGTAAAAATCCTTTAAAAGATAAATATTAGTTTTCTGGGTCTATTTCAAAGATAATTAGTAAAGTCTTAAGATATTGAATTAAATAAAAAAAAAAAACCTTGTTTGTACAAAAAATAGCTTAATTATCCAACAAAATCAAAGGATTCTGCCGTTCGCAAAATTGCAATAAACAAAAGTTTTGTAAACACGGATTATACGGAAGCCCAAAATCTGATACAGTCTCAGGCTGTCTGAAAATGATGTCCTGTAGTTAAAAGGAGGTAGAGGTGCTAGTTTTCTTTTTTTTCCCCAAACGTGCATCTGTACATACTTAGCATGAACGTTTGTATCATTTTTACCATTTTTTAATTTAATTATTTTTCTATGTTCCTGTTTTTAAATTAAATTTAAAAAAAATTATTTTTCAAGATTATGTAAAAATTATGTTATGCCGAAAGTTTCATATTCATGCAAGCAAGAAAAATATTATAATCTTACACATAAAAATTATGCGAAACCTCTAATTTTAAAAAAAAGTAGAAATATTTTTTGCAATTATAATTTTTTTGTGTGAAAATAAACAATGCTTAATTCTATAATAATATCGGTAGTTCGAGAAATTAATTTTTCTTCGAGTTATATCAAATTAATTAATATGGATTTAGGGATTTTTTTCGTAATGTTCCTGAAAAAAAAATTTTTTTTTAATTGTTACAAATTACGATGCTTTATTTTCATAAAAAAAGCAAAAATAAATTCATGTATTTTTTTTTTTACTACTGAAAGCCATAACTTTAGTAAAGGTATTTTTTGTTTAAAATAAAATAATGCATTTCCACTAAGATTTAAATAAAAGTAATTGGTTCATTATATTCCGTGATCATTATTTGGTAAATACTGAAAATATTATTAAAATTGGTTAATTTCCTGAATTTTGATGAATTTTTAAGTGAAGGGAGGGGTCAACATTTTGAGCATCGGCATTCATTTTGTACGTACCTTTTTGACAAAGAAGAAGTTGGAGTCTTTTTTTATTACGTGATTTATTTATTTCATTTTCAGTCAATTTTATTCAAGTACGCATGGAAAAACAAAATAATCAAAAAGATAACGAAATAGTAATTCGTTGTTACTAAAATAATAACAGGGGAAATACATCTTTTCTTGTAATAAAAATAAAGTTTGTTTCATTTTGTTTTCGAGTTTCCGATTCGATACTTATGTGTGATGGACACAGACATTTTTTTAAGCAGTGATTTGGCCAGGGTATTCCAATATCGACATTTACCTAGATCACAACTTGTTGAAAATCAAGTCGGACCCTTTAAATAATAGAACATTTGAGCATAAATGCCAAATAGTTATCCTGGAAATTAAACAATATTGTGAGACATGGCTATTTGTGAGGACAAAATCTAGATTATTATTGAATAAAAAAGACTATAAGGCGATTCAGAAGTATAAGCGACTCTAAGTGCAGTGCTTGTTAAGATAGAGTCGAGATCGATTGTTTTTTAATGTCGTTTTAAGCAAAAACAATATTACATACTTAATTATGATGTTGAAATTAGTAATATATCCAGAAATTATGAAAAATCATCAAGTAAAAAGTTATTTCTAGTTAAAGGTAATTTTTACTGAAAATGGGGTAAAATCGCATTTTTCTTAAACGTTATAAAGTATATGGTAGGAGGCTAAACACAGGGAAGGAATAGTTTAGATTACTTGTGTCCTGGCTGCAATATTTGCTGGTTATAGCGGTAGACTTTTTTTTCTTAAACTAATAGCAGTTTTTCTACTCGATGATCTTCCGTAATTTTTGGATTTTTTTCTTTTTTTTACACGGTGGTCACCACTTATCAAGGCCCGGAAGCCACTCAGGGACAAGGGTTATTGCAAGTACAGTACGTTAGTGTGGAGATTTGATGAAGAGTGTACTTAAAGGGGTGGTTCATTAGGAATTTGTTTACGTTGGACTTGAAGACATCCAGGTTGTAGTCAGGTGGGAAGCAGGCAGACGGAACAGAGTTCCACAGGCGTGCAGTTCTAAGAAAGAAGCTTTGTTCATGGAATCTACGTTTTGATTTAGGCACAAAGAGTGGGGAAAATTATTGACAGTGGATTCAGCTAGACGGGTGTTTTTCGTGAAAGATTGGCGAGGAGGAACCAGAGATTGGAGTTCAGACGAACACCTGCCATGGAAATAACGATAAAACAAGGATAGGCTTGCAACGTCTCTTCTGTGGGAGAGAGATTGCAGGGAAAAGAAAAGGGCATCCCCCACTAAGCCACAAAGTCTATTTTGTACTCTGTCAAGGCAGGATAGGCTGTTTTTAGCAGCTCCTGCCCAGATATGGCAGCAGTATTCCATCCTTGGACGTACTTGGCTTTTATATAGATAGAGAATTGCATCAGTAGTGAGATCTCTTCTGGAGCGGTAGAAGGATCCCACCATCTTTCCAGCGACCTTGGCAACAGACTTGATGTACATGTTCCATTTCAGATCAGGAGTAAAGGTCAAACCCAGAAGCTTGTCAAAACACGGGGCCTCTCCCAGACGCGAGCCATCCATTTCAATTGATGCCAGATGGGGATCATAGCGTTGATGATGTTGATGATGGATATATTACAATTTTCAACACGACAATTAAGCGCGTAACATTGTTTTTACTTAAAACGATATATGTAAAAAGCTATTTGTCGACTATACCTTAAGCACCCCAAGTGTGTTACCATATCGATGTCAGGTGAAAACCTAGCCTTAATGTGAAAATGTTCCAGTTACCAAACTGAAGTTCCAGTTTTGGTTTGAAATCTGTAAAATATATTTAGAAAAAATATGAATAAAAACGTGTTCAAAGGTTTTCACATATTTTCTTTCATGCCAATGTATTTATTTTAAAATAAAACAAAATGTCCGGTTTGATAATCGGAACATTTTCACACCGAGGCTAGGTTTTCACCTGACACCGGTATGGTCGCACTTAGGGTCGCCTATGCTTCTGAATCGCTAACTATAATAGATAAGAAGGTGCTTGTTAAGATAGAGTCGGCAGATCGATTTAAAAAAAAATATTACGTACTTACTTGTCATATCGAAAATAGTAATATTCCAAAATTTACGAAAATTCACTTAATATAAAGTTATTTATAGTTAAAAGTAAAATTTACGGAAAATTGGGTAAAATTACATTTTCTTAGATACCATGAACTAGACGGTAAAGAGTTAACACAAGGGGACATAACTCGGAACGCAAATTTTATATTACACCGTAATCGCTTCCGACGTTTGTAGCCTATAGCGATAAACTTTTTTCTTTATTAAAAACACAGTAACAGTTGTTCTACTCGATGAATTTTCATAATTTTTGGATATATTACTATTTTGGACATAACTTAGTAAACGAGAATTGTCTCCCTCTGCACAGTGACAGACTGTAAAAAGCGCCTGTTAAAGTTTTAACCTGTTTAAAAAAATTAAAATATTACAAAAGAAAAGGAAGCTTAAACTATTTTTTTAATTAACAAAGTTTATAACATTAATAACACAAAACTAATCTTTGATATTACAAAATGAAGCCGCGACTATTTCTATTATAGTAAAAAATATAAATATTAAGTTTGAAAAAAAAAAAAAGCAAAGTATGAAAGAACAATCACGATCCGAATCTTTTAGTAAAATACAATTATCCCCCTTAGAACAATGACGAGTTATGCAAAAATACAGTTTTGACTTTATCGTTAGTGTGAGAAATAGATCTAACTTTCACATTTATTAATTGTTAAGGATATGTAATGCATGCGTATGTTATAAGCCCCTCCCCCTCCACCTTCTCCTTGGGTAGAGCACTGTCGTAAAATGATTTCACTTGTTAGATTAAACTTCTTTGGCACGTCTTTTCTTTTTTGAAGTAAGAATTATTGAAGATAGATTTCACTCGTTGTTGTTGTTTACTATTATTATTATTATTATTATTATTATTATTATTATTATTATTATTATCATCATCATCATCATCATCATCATCATCATCATCATCATCATCATCATCATTTACTCACTAGGAGTAGTCACACAGGCCATCATCAAAGATTTCTCTTTGAGAACAACTTCTTCTTCTTCTTCTTCTTCTTCTTCTTCTTCTTCTTCTTCTTCTTACTACTACTACTACTACTACTACGTAAGAATTGTTTTCTCTAACTCAGGATCTAACTAGGGATCTCTACACAGTAGAGATCTCTAGAAGCAAGAAAGCCTTCTACTCCAATAGTGTCTTACCCCAGTTAACTGCTAAACTTTGGAATTTCCTTCCGAGTTCCTGCTTCCCCGACTGTACTGACATGCAGAAGTTCAAGTATAATGTGAACAGACATCTTACTGCTCAACTCCCTACAGTATCCCTTCGACTTATGTCCCTGATAGCAGCCCCCTACATCAAAGTGGCACTGTGCCTTGTTTGGGGTGAATATGTAATAAATAAAAATAAAAATAAAAATAAAACTCTTGTGAGTAGAGTTGCCTCCCTTCTATTATTTGGTCAAGAGTTGTTTCCCCTTGCGTTTTTAGCCTGCTTATTTTTAGTCGAGAGTTATCTCCCATGTATTTAAAAAACGGTGGCGATGACAATTTTCTTCCAAACACCAATTTATACAACAAATAATGCGAAGAACTGAAAAAAAAAAAAAAAAAAAAAAAATTTTTGCTTCAGTACAAAACAAAATATTCAGTATTAACTGACCCTATCTGGCATTGCCTGGGATTTTTTTACTTTCATTTTTGTATTGCTTTGTCTTACCTTTGTCTTTTTAACCAAATTATTATTTTCTTTTTTAAATAGGATTTTGAAGTTTAAATTTTAAGAGACAGGTTGAGACAGGTAAAAAAAAATGTGGAACACGGGTCGTCATGCGGTGTTATAAATTTAATGCTAGTCTCGGACTTAGTAGACTTTTGAGGTTTACTTTACATGGCACTGCAAACAGGATCACACTACGCAATCGTTGTTTCCTCTGGAAGATCCAACCTATCATGGATACGCCAGATTATTTTTTCATACAACTTCCTCCTCAACCATCTTCCCAAAGGCCAAGAATGAAGGATAGCATATTCCCCTGGGACGTACACGAGAGAATGGACGCGGAAAACATGGATGATTACATGGTGATGGCAGACGACACATTTGACGCAGATATTGAAGTGGATAATTAAGACCTGATCAGCCACAAACTAACGAGTCCAATCCCATGATGCAGCATGAGAGTAACATGACAACCAAGACCATTGTCTCCACAAATGCGAGGACCAACTCACAACTATACAGAACTTTCTCAACGAGTGACCACAAAGCACCGGTGTTGCAGTCATAAGATGGGGGAGGGGGCATTAGAGAATTGGAACGACTTATGAGACGGGTTGGAAAAAAGTGGAACACCAATCATCATGCAGTATTATAAATTCAGTGCTACTCTCGGACTCGGCAGACTTTTTAAGTCCACTTTATATAAGGATACATTTTTTCTTTGTAAACTAGTTTTATAACCCCTTCCTTCCCTATTGTGCTCTTGACGAACTGAGTTATTGACTAACCTGTTCCAAACCCAGGCGATTGAACATTAGTAATGGGGTTTAATATCTGTTGTGATTGGTTAGATGATTAGTTGTCAGGATGAAGAACACTAACTTTGTAAAGTTAACTGAGTCTGGTTGCATCTGACTGGAATTAAATATTCAATAAGAAAAAGGTCACGATTTTCCATAAACAACACCAATACCTCCGCTACTAAATATGCATCAAATTTTATTCAAGGGAACATTGGAACATGATGAGAATTGTTTAATAAGCTGGTTTTTATTGATAAATGAATGTTGTATCCTGGAGCTCCATAATAGCAGGCTGCTTGTGGTGAAATGATGAGAACAGAAAAGCACATTTTGTCATGAGGCGATCAACTTTGGAACTGGTTTGAATCGTACTTTTCGAGCTAATCTTCATTGGTGCACATTGATTTCGAGTCTGTGCAGTTCTAAGTTAAGTGTGAATACGAAGTCAAACCATAAACTTAATCTAGTGAGTGTGAAATGAAGTTTACTGCTTGTCTTTGCATCCACACCTAAAGAAATTACATTTGCTTAAAAGTTATTAATAAGAGTTCATGTTCATTTGTTTTCATTATAGAAAGTTCATTGAGAACTGTGGTAACTTAGAAATGAAATGAAATGAACATATCTGGAGTCAAGCGATCAATGTTTTGACAAGCTTCTGGGTTTGACCTTTACTCCTGATCTGAAATGGAACACGTACATCAAGTCTGTTGCCAAGGTCGCTGGAAAGATGGTGGGATCCTTCTACCGCTCCAGAAGATATCTCACTACTGATGCAATTCTCTATCTATATAAAAGCCAAGTACGTCCAAGGATGGAATACTGCTGCCATATCTGGGCAGGAGCTGCTAAAAACAGCCTATCCTGCCTTGACAGAGTACAAAATAGACTTCGTGGCTTAGTGGGGGATGCCCTTTTCTCTACCCTGCAACCTCTCTCCCACAGAAGAGACGTTGCAAGCCTGTCCTTGTTTTATCGTTATTTCCATGGCAGATGCTCGTCTGAACTCCAATCTCTGGTCCCCCCTCGCCAATCTTTCACGAAAAACACCCGTCTAGCTGAATCCACTGTGAAAAATTTCCCCCACTCTATATCTGTGCCTAAATTAAAACGCGGATTCCATGAACAAAGCTTCTTTCTTAGAACTGCACGCCTGTGGAACTCTGTTCCGTCTGCCTGCTTCCCTCCAGACTACAACTTGGATGTCTTCAAGTCCAATGTTAGCAAATTCCTAATGAACCGCCCGCTTAAGTAAACACTTCAGCAAATCTCCTCACTAACTTAATGTACTTGCAATAACCCTTATCCCTGAGTGGCTTCCGGGCCTTGATAAGTGGTGATCACTGTGTAAAAAAAAAAAAAAAAAAAAAAATGGTGCGTCCCACAGAATATTCTACCATGGCAGTGTCTAAGAGACCATCCTTCAATGCACCACTTACATCGAAAGGGAATAGTAATTTTACTGCTTTTTATACTGAGAGGCAGATTCTAATATGGACCCACCTAATAGGGAATGGGATGCTTCGGCATGGCTGATTTGACTGTGTGGCTACTTCGGCAGAGGAACAATTTGTGGTCGACCACTACAGTCACATTTTTATATAAAGATTTTATAACTTCTAAAAAAGAATCAAGAAAAGAAAAAAGAAAATATTTTACTTTAACCGTTTTTAAGAAAAATCGTGATTGTGTAAAACTCTTTATGGTTGATTATTTTCTAATGAAGGATTAAAAACTAAAAAAAATATTTGTTAATCTTTTTTTTATAAAGAAAAACAATATGAAAATATAGTCTCGTTGTTAACGATTGAGTGTTTGTTTTTGTGTTGTGTTTTGAATAAATAAGGTTATTTTTAACTGTTATTTTTTTTAAAATCAAATTAAATGTTTTCTTTGAATAATTTTTATTCTAATTTTATTCTAATTTTATTCTAAAGAAAAAATATCTTCGTTTACTGAATTAATTCTAACAATGTAAAAACTTAGTCTTAATCTGATGCTGAACCGCCCCCACCCCGCCGAATCAGCCACACACTGAATCGGCTACATTAAATTGGCTATAGCGAAACGTACCAAACTCCTCCTAACAAGATTTTCTGAAAATATGAAGATTGTTGTCTTTAAAAATGACCATAGGCGGACATATGTCAAATGTTAGATTTCATTCTCTCCAAATTCTCCATAACTTTTTAATTTAACAATTTTTTATATTCTTTCATTTCAGAAAGTTTTACTTTCAGTTTTTATTGTTGTTTCTCTTTGAAAATAATTGATTAAGACCTTATTCTCCAGATATGACCCCCCCCCCAACGACTGCTGACTGTTTTCAGATCTCCAAACAATGATCCAGAGGAAAAAATTTGATTGCAAAGAAGAAGTGATATCAAACTAAGGTGTATCTTGAGACAAAAGACAAATCGTTCCTTAAAAAATGGCAACGAATTGTTACGAAAGAAGTTATTACGCTAATTTATGTTGCATCAAAAAGTTAAAATGAAAGGAGATTTAACAGTTTTCAGACATGCACTAACATATAAAATAATAATTGCAATTCTTATATCATATTTTGAAAGAAGAAAGACTAAAAGATAAAAGATTAAACTAGAAAAAAAGGATTAGGTACACTAGTGAGACCTCTATAAAATGCACCTACTGCTCCTACCTCATGGGAATGTGGAAAAAGAAGCCGTTATGAATTAATGTTTTATTTAATAAATAAGATAATTATGTATGAGGACAGAATATTCACATACATCAAATGCAACCTGGCAATGTCGGGTAATTCAGCTAGTATAATAATAAAAGATGTCTGACTTTTTAGTTGTTTTCATTTAAGTCAGTAATCCGTCGACTTTCAACAGAACGAGTGGAGAAGTGACGTTGGCTCAGTGATTAACAACGAAAATTGACAACCTGGGTGTGCGAAGTTCGAATCCAGGTCATCCCACAGAAATGTTTTTACTTGAAGATGTGGTAACCTTTACGTGAACCCTCCTCTAAGTACTCGGTGTCCTTCTAGAAAGAATTCTTAATAGAAAGATATCGGGGAAACAAATGCCAACAAAAAACATCGCCATGAATAATGTTCAACGAATAAACAGCAATATTCAAATTTTGGACCACATTAGAAAATGATTGGTTATCGAATTCTCTTTTATTATTGGCCAAGAAGTTTTACAATATGCTATCCAATGGCTGCATATAGACCATTATAGATTATAGACCATTATTTACTAGGAATCCTGAAACTGATATTGTAAGCGTTTTTAGAATGGGATGTTTTGGTCCCCCGACAAAAGGAGAGTGGACCTGTAAATTCACCCTTGTCCGTTCGTCTGTCCGCACTTTTCTCAATAACTATGCCTTGGAATTTAAAAATTTTTTGCACAAACATTAAACATGATATGAGTAAAAAAAGTAACAGAATGGATGTTCTGGGAAAACGGTTGCTCTTTCGGGGTGTATTTTGGGTTAAAATGGCTAAAATTGACACTTTTGTGTTTATTAAAAAAAAATTGATGCCTTGGATTTTTACAAAACTTTCTGAAAAGTTGTAACTAACTGATTTCTATATAATTTTGTTTGTCTATACTTCGCGATAACTCTTCGGTGTGCCACAAGGACTCTTTTAGGCTAATAAAAACACTCCATTTTTTGGACTATTTTACCATATTTGTCCAAAATTTTCTGTGTATATATATTTAGCAGTTTTGCATGGTGCTGAACTCAAATTTAAATATGTTAAGGCCTTGGGGACTTTTGGGGATAAATGGGGGGGGGAGCAAATGATGGATTTAGTTATTTCTTTTTTTACATGGTTCAGAACTCAAATTTACATATGTTAAGGCCTAAAACTGCACCGTTTGTTCATTTTCACCAGGATTGACGTCCCTGGGGACTTTTGGTGCTAAATGGGGGTGGGGCAAATGCTGAACTTAGTCATTTTTTATGCCTCGTTCACTGTGCACTCATGGGGGACCATGCATGCTTCACTTTTTTCAGCAGTACATGCCTCTCTTTCAATGTACCATGTTGTGCCACATGATCGTTAAGGGTTTCTGATCCTTCGTCAACATCGTTCTCCTCTTGTTTGTTTGAAGATTTTTCCAGTTCATTTTGTGAAGTAATGTGTTCAATTATTGACTCATCTGCAGAAGAACTTTGATAAGCTTCTAGATGAGACACTAGCCAATATGGCAGCGCGCTTATATATGTGTCTCCCTATTTGACAAGTACCTGCTTGTACTCCGAACCTATAACACTTCCTGGACATCTATCACAGAGATTTCTCTTGTAAAACACAATTGTAAAACACACCATTTTTGTATGATTATGTTATATCAGTTTAACTTGTACGTGTTCATTTTTCTGAAGATTCACACAATATGAATTAATTTTTAGCTGCATGCATGCATTGAGGAAGTTCCATGTGCCCCCCCAAAATGACTTAGTCCACAATACATTGTAGTCTACATTGCACTGTAGAGAACCTACAACTTATTTCATAAAATTATTTTTAAATATAATGACTTTAATTAAAGTTTAAAATGCAAAAGTCAAGTATCATAGTTCAGTTTTGCTCTTAACAGAAACATTCATTTCGAACGCGCCTCTGTCTTATTAAAGAACCTGCTGTTGACTTTATATGTCTAGCTTTTCTTCTTGTGCAGTGATAATGGTTTGAATTTATATGCCCGATCCTTCTGCTTGTGTGTTGATAAAACTTCTCAAATGCACTTTTGCTACTAGGCTGTTGGTTAAAATCAGACTGTTCTTTCTTTAATCAAGTTTTTTTGATTATCAATTTTTTTCGATACTATTTATGTTTACTATGTCTAGACTGGTGAGAAGAAGCGACAGTACTCCACTGCCTAGCTGAGTGCTAGTCAGTTATACCCGTATTCCTACCTTTGTACCTGTGATGTTAATAAAATTCGTTTGTTAAACTAACCTCGACTTAATTTTCTTCTTTTACTATTGTGTTACGTCACAACAGATATTTATTGGACGAATTCTAATATCAAACCTATCCAGGCACATAAATTACCCTCTCAAACACATACAGTATATGCGTGTGAAAATTTTAAAATATCAGTCCAACTGTTTTGGAGTCCATAGAGGATGGACACACACGCACGCACGCACACACACACACACACACACACACACACACACACACACACACACACACACACACACACACACACACACACATATGACTTTTATATGTAAGGAGGAATTACATTTTTGTTTCAATTTTTATTATATTTTCAAAGCCTTAGAAACATTTAATAGCTGAAAAAAGAAATGTTTTTATTTTCGGTTTTTGTTGTTCAACTTTGATAATAAATTACAACACCATATTCTTCACACCTGGCCCGAGTGACCACTGACTGTTTGTAGACCTCAGAAGAATACTTCAATGAAGACGTGATATCAGACTATCAGGCATAATTACATTGACACACCGGTTCTCATTAAATCACCAACGTTAAGTAACATTAAGCCTGGTCATTTGGAAATACCAGGCACTGTACATAAGAGGACAAGAACACCTTACTGCACGAATTGCAAAAACCTAACGTCACCACCGTTCTAGACTAGGATATACACGTGATTGAGGACTGCTTGTGAATTTGATATATCCGTGAAACTTTCTCCTTCTTTGCTTGGGGTGAATGTTGCAGGCTGGCTTGATGGATATCAGACTGATGTATATTTTGAGGCATTTCAGGATCTTGCATCTTTTTTTTATTTTTTATTTTTTTATTACATTTTCACCCCAAACAAGGCAAATTGCCACTTTGGTGTAGGGGGGCTACTATCAGGGGCAACAACTACCGGGGTACTATGTAGGGATTTGGGCAGCAAGATGTCGGTTCACGTTACACTTGAACTTCTGCACGTCAGTACTGTTGGGGAAGCAGGGACCCGGAATGGAATTCCAAAGTCTGGCGGTTCTGGGGAAGAAACTATTGGAGTAGAAAGATCTTTTACATCTAGGGATCTCTACAGTGTGGGGGTGGGATTTAGCAGCCTGTCGGGTTTATCGAGGGTGCTCACGTCGTGGGGGCACAAGTGCTTGCAGTTCATCAGAGCATTCACCACTAAAATACTTGTAGAACAGGCAGAGGGACGAATTCTAATATCAAAACGTCGGTGGGACAGAGGTTGAAGCTTAGATGCCAGTTCAGGGCCTATCAGGTTTGCGACTCTCTTTTGAACCCTGTCAAGGAGTGAGAGACTAGTAGCAGATGCACCAGCCCAAATGTGACAGCAATACTCCATACATGGGCGAATGCTGGCCTTATAGAGGTACAGGATACTTTCGGGTGTTAGTAGTTGTCTAGCACGGTAGAGAGAGGCCACCTTTCTTGCAGCGGCCCTGGCAATGCTTTCAATGTAATTGTTCCAACTCATATTCCCTGTGAACGTTAGGCCAAGGAGTTTGAAAGATCTACTCTCAGATAAAGAGTCGTTGGCCATTGCTATAGGTGGTAGAGAGGGTTTCTTGTAATTATTAAATGAAACTAGTTTAGTCTTGGCGGCATTGAATGTGACCATCCATTTTTGTCCCCATTCCACTACAGATTGGAGGTCTCTTTATTTATGGTATTATTTATGGTATGCTAATATATATTAGCAGGGAGACCCGACGTTGCCCAGGATTGAATAATGATCAACAGATATTTCATGCTCTCATATTTTTATTGTCGTCGAAATCGATGAAATCGTCCATTTTTTAATCAAATCGATTGATTGCTTGTGTTGCATTGTGGTTATAGCGAGTATATAATTCACAGTCATAAGAATAAATATGTATAACATGGGGGGGGTGTAAATCGTGTATACATTTGTGTTTCTATTATCATCTAGTAATGAGAGTGTATACGTGTGTATATACGTGTGTATATATCTGTATATATTTGCGTGTGTATATATACGTGTGTATGTATGTGCATATATATGTGTGTACATACGTGTGTATATATATGTTTGCATATACATGTGTATATACGTGTGTATATATGTGTGTATATACGTGTGTATATTTGTGTGTATATATGTGTGTATATTTGTGTGTATATATGTGTATATACGTGTGTATATATATGTGTGTATATGCATATCTATATATATATGTGTGTGTGTATATACGTGTGTATATATGTGTATCTATGACCGTTTAGCGTTGTTATCGTCTAATCTAAAATTTGTTGTGTGTATATGTATATTTAAGCACATGACGAAACAATAATATACATAAATCCCTTCACAACACAAAAGACGAATAACATTTATTTGGAATTTCAGCATCTGGCCAGTCGGGAAACATATCTGGTTCATCTTTGGTCTTGTTTTAATGGAAAGCTACAATGAAAATTCTCCCTAATAACGACGGAGCCTCGGGTTTTATTTTCAGCATCTTTTTATTCTAGAGTGTTTTTTCCCTTTTCGAAAGTTGCACCTTGATTACGTTTTGACTATCTCCATTTCTGACATCCTCTACTTGCAGCCACCCCAATCTGTTGACCGTCTCTCTTTCTCTCGTGGCTCTGACCGACTCTTTTCTCTAACTAATTTCCAGATATCTCCAAATAATAATCTCCCCTTCTAAATAACGTCATTAGTATACGTTATTAAGATAATTACCTGATGTTTTTACATGTCATTATTTCTAAGTTTTTTCAACTAAATTGTTTTGATACTATTTTAAGTTAACATTCCTAAATCAATGTAAATAAATATTTATTCTAAAACATATTTTAGCTGACAAAACCTTTTAGCTTGAATAATCATACTAATCATTGACCAATATCCCATTTCGGCGTTGCTTAATCAATATATAACATTTTCTTTCATTGGAGACCCATCGCGGTGAACCAGGAGGGAGCTTCACATGCCTCCTCGCAGCGACTCAGTCCACAATACATTTTAGTCTACATTGCACTGTAGAGAACCTACTGTTGATTTTATAAAAATTATTTTCATAGATAACAGCTTCTTACAGCTTTATTCTTTTCAAGATTGAGGTCACTAGGCATCTCCTGTCTTTGCAGTAAGCATGTTTTATTCTTATATATATATATTATTCCTTATTGGAATTTTTTATTTTTGAGATGAGCATTGTATGTTAATTTTATTTTATTTCGGACTATTAGTCTCATCTTATCTTTTTATTGGTGCACAACGTTTCGGCCAACTTCCTCTGGCCTTCGTCAGGTGGTAACCACGACGGATAGGAACTTCGAATCTCCTAACTGCATTCTCAGCCATCACTGCCATCCGTAGTTGTTGTCGTCTCACCACATTTTTGACCAATTACCTCTGGCACGCTTTGGGTGGGATTGAAACCGCTATCTTCAGACAATGTTCATCTGGAACCGTAGAGATTCAACGTCTCTATCAACTGCGCCACGGGCCCCGAAGGGCGATCAAGGTTGGATTCTTTGATCTTATAAATCCACATTTATTTATATCTGATCTTCCATAGTCGGGTCCGTACCTGACGAAGGCCAGAGGAAGTTGGCCGAAACGTTGTACACCAATAAAAAGATAAGATGAGACTAATAGTCTGAAATAAAATAAAATTAACATGTTTTATTCTTGTTAGCTCCTTACATCAAGTGGATTAATGCCTTGTCTGGAGCGATTTCCATGTATATATACATATATAACCCTAACACCCTCTCTTGTCCAAGGGCCGGGCCGCATCCATCGCTTACCTGGTTCACGGGAGCATACTTGTGATGTACTTCTGGCCGTGCTCGTCGCTACCAGCTCACAGGACCATAGATGCAACCCAGCAGGGCTACATTCTTGCTTCTCTAGTGGTGGACCCCTCAAGGGTGACCAGACTCTCACTGGTCACTGGAAAATATCTTTCTGCTGCTCAGGGCACGCGAAATGTGCATGACCCTAAGTCCGTGTGGCAACATTGTCGATTTCGGTCGTCACTCTGGCTTCGTGCTGGATCCAGTTTATCTCTTTACTCATCTGGCGTCAGGGCATACCTGAAATAAACTGCATCTTCATTTAGGCCGGCAATCGAGAAAGAAAGAAAAACTCTGGGACATTTTTATATAACAAAACAAAATACTTATTCATAAATCGTTTTACACTTGTTTATAGTCGAGTTCTTTGATCCAAGCTTCATGATGCAGGTTATTAACTTAAGTTCATCTAGTTAATTTCCCAGCTAAGAACAAGAGCTTTTCAACTTAGCTCTTATGAGGGTTTCGCCCCCCCCCCCGGCCTCCGCCAGGTGGGGTGAAAGCGATGTGGACGCCTCGATGCCAGGTAGTAAAAAAGAACTCTAACTCTAAAAAGCCAATCGTTTTCATAAACTCAGAAATTCCCCTTCCACCTTTCTGGAGTTATTCTTTCCTTTCTCTTAGAGCTTATCTCTACCAGACCTCAACCCCCACCTGCACTGAGATTTTTACTTATTACCAATTAGGCGTGATTAGTCACCCTAGGTCGAACAATGCCTGGCGGTGACCCCTACTCTTGACCCCCATTCTTCATCTCGCTCAACAGAGATTTTAAAAACAACCTTTCCATTGTTGATAGATATATAACAGCCGTGATATAGGAACAAATTCTCATTTGTCTTTCTCTTAAAAACTCCACCCCAGCACTGATGTGATAAGCGATAACTATTTATTTCCCATTGAAATATTTTATTTCTTCTGGACATGTTTGCCTCTTCCTATCGCTACATAAGTACAAAATGGAAATTAAAACCGCTTAAGAACAACTATTATCTATCATCATATTTATTTATATTTTTTTTTCTCATTGAAATATTTACTATTTCTTCTCTGGGGGCAGGAATCTCATAAGCATCTGTTTTTCCTCGACCAAGTGTTAGCATGACCCCCCCAACCATACCTCATCCTCTCCCATCTTCTCTTCCTCTATTTAAAAAGCAAGATCATCTGGTGTCGCCAGGGATCTCGTCATATATATATATATATATATATATATATATATATATATATATATATATATATATATATATATATATATAACTATATATATATATATATATATATATATATATATATATATATAACTACTTCATTTACTTACATAAAATTAATATACGAAAGTATAAATTTATGCATAAACTTTAAGTATCTACTTCAAAAGTGCTCAATATGTAGGTAGAGCTAGTTAGTAAGTTATAAAATATATATGGCGATTAAGCTACACTGAATATTCCGCGTTTCATCCACTCTAGGCTCTGAAGAGTCCTAGAGTGGATGAAACGCGGAATATTCAGTGTAGCTTAATCACCATATATATATATATATATATATATATATATATATATATATATATATATATATATTTCAGAGGAAACATAATTAATTTAAATACCAAAAAACAAAAAAACGGGCAGGTGAAATTATTAAAATTTTCCTTAAGGCCTTATTGTCTGACCCTCTAAGAGGAAACGTCAGAATGATAAATTAAAAACTAAGAAACGAATGAGGAAAGAAGGGAATTTGGTTTCAGTTGGAAGAACAGTGAGAAAAAAAAAATCTCACTATTCAGGTGGTTTTAAATCAATAAATATCTCCAACTGATGTTTCAAAATCTTTTGTCTACACAGGCTAGGTCGAGAGTTATTAATGACTAACGCCTCAATGATATTGAGATGATAGTTCGACCTCGCACTGTATAAAACAGAAAACCACCCATCGGAATATTGATCAGAACACCTATTTATACTCATCAGGTGATTACCAATGGCGGACTCATGAGCTTGGGAGAATATCCCAACATATGCCTCAGAATATTCGACTACACCAGGTTTCGAGAACATCCGGGCACTCCCAAGCTCATGAGTCCGCCATTGGTAATCACCTGATGAGTATAAATAGGTGTTCTGATCAATATTCCGATGGGTGGTTTTCTGTTTTATACAGTGCGAGGTCGAACTATCATCTCAATATCATTGAGGCGTTAGTCATTAATAACTCTCGACCTAGCCTGTGTAGACAAAAGATTTTGAAACATCAGTTGGAGATATTTATTGAACAGTGAGATTTTCTTTCTTTTTTTTTTTCTCACTGTTCTTCCAACTGAAACCAAATTCCCTTCTTTCCTCATTCGTTTCTTAGTTTTTAATGTATCATTCTGACGTTTCCTCTGCCCGTTTTTTTTGTTTTTTGGTATTTAAATTAATTATGTTTCCTCTGAAATTTCTCCTTCCATTTTGTTGTACCAAAAATTTACTTATATATATATATATATATATATATATATATATATATATATATATATATATATATATATATATATATATATATATATATATATAGCCATTTGACAGTACAAAACTTATAGATTGCTTTAAAGAAAATAGCCGGCAAACCCCTAGGGGCCCTTTTCACAAAAAACACTCATCAGGAGTTAATCGTTGGGTATGCAAAAAATAAATAAATAAGAATATCATGTAAGAGCAGACACTTAATGGAGTGTGCATGTAATTTTTATCGAGGGAGAAACAAAAAAGAGATGAATGGGAATACGAATAAAATAAAATATTTACAATTATTTTAATATAATAAAATTCGCATCAAATGTGCTTGAAAGCCAAATCACAACGCAATATTAGGAAACAAACAAATATTTTACTTGTTTGAAATTTATAACATGAGTATATTTCAGAGCTATACTCCATCCTCAGTATGTTTGTTTTTTTTCCCTTCTTTCTTGCCATATTGTAAAGTTCTGATTTGGCTTTTAAGCGCACTTGATGCATATTTTATTCGATTAAAATTAAATCAATGTTTCTACATGGAACTCACACCCTTGACATTTACAATTATGTTAAATATATGTACGAGTGGGGACAAAGGGGAGAGTTAAAATATCTTTCCAAATACGTCTAATGACTTGACGAATTCTTTCTGTCGACAGAGAGAGGGCCTACGTGTTTGTTTGTGTTTTTTCTATTGAATAAAATTCCGTTTTAATATAAATCGATTTGTATTTCTCTTAAAAAAAGTAATTCGATACGAGTTATATTGAAACTGGATGTTATTGCATTTAAACTAAATAATAAACGAATTTTAATCTTTAAAATCAATGAAACACTGAAATGTTTATTTGCTTTTAACAGAAGACAACTCAACTTTTTTTATTTTGAATTAATTCTTATTTTTCCTTAATTGAATATTGAATAAGTTCGGTCTCAGTATAAATCGTGTTCCTTGTGTTTCTCTTTATCGATGCATTAAAATATTCTACTTCTTTAGTAAAAATCTCTTATTCATTATAGACATTCTAACTGTTCTACAGATCTTGTTTGCATGTACTTCAGGTATGACGTCATTTTTTAGTGACCTGGCCTGCGTTGCGATGGTCGTAGCTGAAGGTTCTCGTTTAAGTAAGTATTCTTCATCAATTCAGACTCGTGTTCCACAGATTTTGGGCCGAGTGCTGCTGCTGCTACAGCGAAGCCCTTTTGATAACAAGGTAAAATATTTGCGAAATGTTACTTACAATAATAAAGAAAATAAACAAAACAAAAAGCTGTGAAACTTTGTTGTTTCAAACGGCATCCAACGACGACTTGTGAAGACAGATTTTTTGTTGTTGTTAAATCGTTCTCTACCAACTTTATTCTTTACATATTATTGCGTTTGTACTTTTCCTATCAAAGCTAGGATCCAGACTACACATGCACTTACGGACTTAGCCTATAGTTTTTCTTTTTTCTTTTTTGCATTGTTCAGTATTCTTTATTATTTTGTTTTATTTTTTATTTACTACTACTACTACTACTACTACTACTACTACTACTACTACTATTTAACTATTTATTTATTTTTTACTCACTAGGACTAGTCGCACAGGCCATCTCTCTTTAAGAACAACTTGTGGTGTTCTCTGGACTCTGAGTGACAACAAGTCTCCCCAGATTTCCAGTACTCTTCACCTCTTTCGATAACCTTTGCAAAACCTGCTTATCATTGATTTCTCATTGGCAGCGACATCGGTCTTCACTGGAATTTTGGTGGCAATAAGCCTCCCCAAGGACCCAGTCCTCTTTGTACTCAACCAGCAGAGGTCTGGCTAGTGCTTTCTCTCCTCGGGCTTTGTACCCTCCTTAATCCTCCTCACTTATTTTGTGTAGTGCCAGCTTATGGTGACATCATAATTATTATTATTATTATTATTATTATTATTATTACTGCTACTACTGCTACTACAACAACAACAACAACAACAACAACAACAACAACAACAACAACAACAACAACAACAACAACAACAACAATAACAATAATAATAATAATAATAATAATAATAATAATAATAATAATAATAATAATATGACACTGATTTGGAAGGATCCTGCAAAGAGAAGAGCTGCCAGCAATTATAGACCGATTACATGTCTACCCCTTATGTGGAAGCTGTTAACTGGAATCTTTGCAAAAAAAGTTTATGGACATCTTTTGAGTTATGGTGTTCTCCCTGATGAACAAAAAGGATGTTAGAAAGGCTCAAGAGGTACCAAGGAGCAACTAATGATTGATAAGGCAGTAACGCAGGTGCAAAGAGAAAGAAGAGGAATTTGAGCGTAGCATGGATTGATTATAGAAAGGCTTATGACATGGATCGATTATAGAAAGACATGGATCCGTGAAACAGTATCGATGATAAAGGTTGCTGGAAATATGATAGGACTTTTGGAGACAAGTATGACTCAATGGAAAACAGTGCTGACAGCAAATGGAGAGGTGCTGGGGTAGGTTGGCATTAAACGTGGAATATTCCAAGGAGATTCGTTATCTCCACTGATAATGATGTTACTCAGCATCCTCTTGAAGAGAGAGAGGCTAGGGTATAACTTTGGATCTGATGGCAGACGCCTTGATCATCTACTCTTTATGGATGATTTGAAGATATTTGGAAGAAATGAGAAGGAAAAGGAGAGACTGGAAGAACTCAGTGGGACATACTCAGAAGACATCGGAATGGAGTTTAGGATTAGTTAATGTGCAGTGCTAATGATGAAAAATGGAGTAAAGATTCATTCGAATGGAATAGTGTTGCCAAATGGAGAAATCATGAAAGAAATAGAAGATACAGGATATAAGTATTTGGGAGTGCTGGAGGGTGTAATAATCATGAACAGAGAAATGAAAGAGAAAGTCAGGAAGGAGTATCTTAGAAGAGTGAAACTAATTGCGAAGTCAAAATTGTATGGAGGAAACCTAATGAAAGCGGTGAATGCATGGGCAGTAAGTGTTTTGAGATACAGTGTGGGAATTTTAGAATAGTCTGACAAGGAGCTGCATGCCATGGATATCAAAACAAGAAAAGTTTTAGTAATGTTTGGTATATTCCACATTCGAAGTAGCGTAGCAAGTCTGTATCAAAAGAGGAAAGACGGTGGGAGAGGATTGAAACGTGTAAAAGATTGTGTTAGAACTGAGGAGATGTCGTTGAAGGAGCATGTGGTTAGAAGTGAGGAGTGAATGCTTATGGTTGTGGCCAATGAAGTGAAGGTATGTGACACGAAGGCTGATTATGTGAAACGTATGGATAGAGAAAAAGCAGAGTAACTGGCTAGGAAGAAAATGCATGGAAGGTTCTTCCAGGATATAGCAGATATGGCTGATGAAAGATCATGACATTGGCTTAGAGCTGGGTATCTGGCTAAGAATACTGAAGCTTTTGTTTGTGCAGCACAAGAGTAGGCATTAGGAACACGACTGTTAAAAAAGTGGTTCTAGGAGAGGAAGTATTATTGGTATTATCATTATGTTTTTATTTTTATTGTTATTATTATTATTATTATTATTATCATTATTATTATCATTATTATCATTATTATTATCATTATTATTATCATTATTATCATTATTATTATTATTATTATAAAAAAAAGAAAAAAATTTACTTTTATTAGTTATTACTATTATTTTTGTTATTATTACTAGTAATAGTAGTGGTGGTGGTGGTAGTAGTGGTGGTATGTTTTTATTATTACTGTAGCTGTAATGGTAGGTGTTGTTTTTTGCTGTCATTGCTATTGTTGTTGTTGCTGTTAATATTATGACACGTGACGGATAAGCTGATAAAACCTTACTTTTATTTCTGAACCATAAAGGAAAACGGTTTGGAACAGCTGCTTCCTCACCCTATAAGGGATAGATTTAGGAGACGAATTAATTTATGTGGTTAAATGAAGTAGTCATAAAGCCCCCCTCTTGGGTAGAGCACTCTCGTAAATTATCTTACTCGCTACTTAATTTAGCTGAAAAAATGCGAAGCTCGCGGTTTGTTTACAAACAAACGTTTGAGCCCTCTACGAGTGGCGGACGGATGTTTATTTAAATAGACATTCGGACAGTTTAATTTCGGCCACCGATTCCGTAGTCAGGGGGTAGAACTGCCGACTGTCATCACGACGGTTCTAGGTTCGATCCTCGGCTTGGGAGAGGTGTTAGTCTAGCGGCATTGATGAGTTGTGAAACAACGAAACAGGTCTGTATGTCGATGACTAAAATATATTTTATAAAGCCCCCCTCTTGGGTAGAGCACTCTCGTAAATTATCTTACTCGCTACTTAATTTAGCTGAAAAAATGCGAAGCTCGCGGTTTGTTTACAAACAAACGTTTGAGCCCTCTACGAGTGGCGGACGGATGTTTATTTAAATAGACATTCGGACAGTTTAATTTCGGCCACCGATTCCGTAGTCAGGGGGTAGAACTGCCGACTGTCATCACGACGGTTCTAGGTTCGATCCTCGGCTTGGGAGAAGTGTTAGTCTAGCGGCACTGATGAGTTGTGAAACAACGAAACAGGTCTGTATGTCGATGACTAAAATATATTTTATATATATATATATATATATATATATATATATATATATATTAAAGAAAAGGAAAGTGTTACCATTCCAAATAACAATATATCTTTTATAACCTCTGTTATAAAAAAGCGACTACAACAAAAAGGAAGTAAAAAAAAAATAGTAAGGTCTACTACTGTTACGTGTTATCTACACAACAAGTTTGCGGCTGGATTTGTGATGAGACGACATCCGGATAGTCTACTGGCATCAAATAATTGACCCGCCATAGTGCTATATAGAATAAATAAGATAAGATTAGTGAGGGTCCGAGGAAAAAGCAAACAAGAAAAAATGAATGAAAGAGGAAAAAAATAAATACGTAATGAATTTTAAGAAAATGAAAGCTGGGGTTCTTCTTTGTTTTTTTTTTATTATTAATTTACCGGGTTAAAGAAAAAAAAGAAAGATGCTTTCGGAAGTTGTCAAAATAAGAATATAATTGGACGTGCTATATGGAAACAAAAAAAAAACAAACAAAAAAAAACAAACAAACTTTAAAAATGCCTTTAAAACAACTAAATTAAGTAAAGTAATTCTCCATTAAAGTTTAAGGTAAGTGATTAGCACTGAGAATTGAACTGCATTTTTATCAAGTACTTTATCCATTACGCCACGCAGGGACATGTACTTGTAAAATCCAGTTGTAAAAGTTACACTCTTCTGGAGCTTGATGATTCAATTTTCAGTTCAGTCAAGACTTAAAAATACAATTGCGAATTACTTAAGAATTCTACCAGATCATGGCTGAGGTAATAGGTGCATGCTATCCTGTGGATTAAGTAAAGGGTAAATTAAAGGGAAATTCTGTGAAGATGCTCAAATTCGACAGAAAGATTCCCGAGTTCAGCAAGATAAACTTGAAGAAGGTCGGAGGCTTCATCAACTAAAACGTTGTGCACATAACACTCAAGATGAGACCAGTAGCCCAAAGAACTCAGATAATACAAATAATCAATTCTTATCTAAAAAATTTAGAAACATTGAAGTTAGAGGTGAATCTAACGTGTACAGGACGTTGCATCATAAACAGGAAGTCTGCAATGACACGTAGTCGACAAGGTGATACAATATTTATTTGTTTTTGAACTGCAAAGGAAAGCGAACATATTTCACCTATCACCTATCAGAGATTTGATAGCCGAAGACCCCCACATATTATTTATACTATAAAAAAAGATCATGCGTAGGAATTGTGCAAAGGAAGACGTTATTCCGCTCAACGATTGTGTAAGTTATGAAAGATGTCCTTCGAAAATTTCGATAGGAAATGCATAAAGTTCCAACTTAACTCCATAAAATTTTGTTCTTTTTCAAAACCCAAAGAAATACTCAAAGACACCCATTTTAATGGCATAAAAGAGGCAAGTAAAAAGTAACACAAAAAAGTCAAGTGATCAGTTTCGTCCTCCCTCAACAAGAGCTGTATCGAAGGATTTTTTTTTAAACCTGACACATACAAAGAATTGTAGCATTGACTCATTCTCCATCTGAAGTCATGTTCACTCAAAATGCAAGTATCGTTTAAATATTGTGAGGACTATCTACGTTCGTTTAAAATGATACCCTTTTGGAAACAGTGGGAGTTTTACGTAGGTTTACACGTAATTAGACTCTATTGTATGTATACGACAAGGATAAGCATCAATGGTATAATCTTGGAAGCTTAAAGTGTATATAAATACTAATATATAGATATTTATAGGACAATCATAACCAGATGAAAATGATCAATATTTGAGATAAAGCATTGATAAAAGAAGAAAAGTTTAAAATTTGTCAATTGGAATTGACAACATTTATTATTCAACACAATGAATATTAGTTGAATCTTAAAATGTTTTTATTTTATGGAGTTTCAAAGTTTTACATGATTTTTATGTATCTGCTAACCAGCAAAATTATAGTAAACGTATAAATATTATTTTGCTATTTTTCCTCTGACGATAAGATCCATCCTTTAAAATTCTATGTAATATTAATAAGGGAATTTTAAGATTCAACTTATATTCCTTCTATCGAATCATAAATGTTGTAAATTCTGATTTACAACATTTTTCATTTTCCTTCTTATATATATATATATATATATATATATATATATATATATATATATATATATATATATATATATAAATATATATATATATATATATATATATATATATTCAAGCAAATATTATTAAATGTAACGGAGACACTTTGCTTTATGATTCTTTTTTTTTAATTTTTCGATTTTCCGTATAATCTTTTTTGTATCGAAATCCAAAATATTAATAAAAGTACCATAGTTGTTGCTGTCACGAGCGCTTTCGATTCGTCCACGAATCATCTTCAGCTGTTGAAATAAAAGTGCGAAGGAGCAAAACTTAAAATTAAAAGTGAAAACTAAAATGTACAGTAAACGGCGTTAGTTGAGGATAAGTTAAAATATATAGTCGATGAAAAGTCGATTAAAAATATAGATCGATTAAAAATTCCAATATTAAAATCAGCAAGTTTATGACACTCTTAACAAAGTCCGCCCACTACGAACTACGCAAGACATTTAGAACGTTACTTTTTTTCTCGAATGCAATATCAGTTATAGTGGGTTGAAGGGTTCTAATATATGACGCTAAAAGAATTTTTAATTTTTTAATATTATTTTCATGTTGTATAATTTTCACGTTGTCAACGAGGACCTTTCTAAGATTGGAGTGGGGACAGTTATGTTCTTTTATCAAATGTTTATATATAGCATTAGTATTATTTAGATGTATGGTTATTCGCCGGGACAATGTTGTCGTTGTATGACCAATGCATGTATTATTTTCGGAGTTACATTCTCCCATAGATCATTTGAATTTATACACTACATTGATTTGTTCCAACGTAAGTAAATACTAGAAATCGATATATATATATATATATATATATATATATATATATATATATATATATATATATATATATTGAGATAAAACACATACTTAAATCATTCGTTGACATCTATGCTGATGACACGACCATCTATGGCAACACATCAAAGGCCGTAAATGACAAAGTTCTCTTTAATTCTCTCTCCTCTGATCTTGAGGACGTGGTACACTGGGGGAAGAGGTGGCTGGTCACTTTTAATGCATCCAAAACCAAGCTTCTATCTTTACATCATCAACGCTCTGATCCCCATCTGGCATTAATTGAAATGGATGGCTCTCGTCTTGGAGAGGCTCCATGTTTTGACAAGCTTCTGGGTTTGACCTTTACTCCTGATCTAAAATGGAACACGTACATCAAATCTGTTGCCAGGGACGCTGGGAAAATGGTGGGATCCTTCTACCGCTCCAGAAGATATCTCACTACTGATGCAATTCTCTATCTTTATAAAAACCAAGTACGTCCAAGGATGGAGTACTGCTGCCATATCTGGGCAGGAGCTGCTAAAAACAGCCTATCCTGCCTTGACAGAGTACAAAATAGACTTTGTGGTTTAGTGGGGGATGCCCTTTTCTCTTCCCTGCAACCTCTCTCCCACAGAAGAGACGTTGCAAGCCTGTCTTTGTTTTATCGCTATTTCCATGGCAGGTGCTCGTCTGAGCTCCAATCCCTCGCCCCCCCCTCGCCAATCTTTCACGAGAAACACCCGTCTGGCTGAAACTACTGCCAATAATTTTCCCCACTCTTTATCTGTGCCTAAATCCAAACGTAGATTCCATGAGCAGAGCTTCTTTCTTAGAACTGCATGCCAGTGGAACTCTCTGCCGCTTGCCTGTTTCCCACCTGACTACAACTTGGACGTCTTCAAGTTCAGCATAAACAAACTCCTGACAAACCGCCTCCTTAAGTAAGACACTCTATCAAAACCCCCAATACTAATGATACTACAATACTATCTCATTGATTACTGTACACGCAATAATCCTTATCCCTGAGTGGCCTTCGGGCCTTGATAAGTGGTGACCCCCATGTAATATATATATATATATATATATATATATATATATATATATATATATATATATATATATATTCGTATATGTCTCTAAATTTAGGGCGATAATGCCTATGTACAGGGCGAAAATTCTCCTAGGTTCTAGGGGGAGCTAATTCATAGCAAGAAGATTATTGCTAAAAATGGTAACAAAACATTAGTATATATATATATATATATATATATATATATATATATATATATATATATATATATATATATATATGTATGTATGTGTGTGTGTGTGTGTGTGTGTGTGTGTGTGTGCATAATCTCTTATTTTAATCATGCATTTGAGTTCAGACACCTTACCCTAGACATACCATTCGTCGAATTTTCAAATCTTTTGTCGTCTCACAAATCTTTAATTTTGGTAACAAATCCACACATTCTAGTTGACAACTTCGGAAAATCAACATGAATAATTATAAAACATTAGATTTGATCGCAAAGCAAAATAAAACACGCTTTTATTCAAAACTAAAACGTTTTGAAAAAAAATATATATATATATATATAAAAAAATAAAAAAAATAAAAACAATGACTACTGATGTGCAACAAATTCTTCAGTTATTTTAAAAGTTTGTTTTAAAGTTTATCACCGGAAATCGGACCAACGTCTTTCTATATGAGCGTGGGTGAGCGCGCGCAAGCGTGTTTGTAAAATTGCACCATTCTGTCAATTTACCACCCCAGTCTTGCCGGTCTCTCAAATGAACGAGTTTAGCATGATACTGTATACGACATCTTCTATTCACGTCTGTTCTTCCCAAAGGTTTTGCTTGTAATTTTAATTTTAAACCAGGATTTGTACATTATTTATTCTATATTTATTTTTTATTTAATTAAATTTCAATTTGAGTTTTACGTTTAAATTTTGATATAATGCTTTATACATTATATATTTGTGTGATATATGGAAATCAACTTCTTTAAAATATAAATTAGCTTTAAAAGGAATAGAGCATGCAATTGTGTATGAGCAGGTGCATATATATACAAGTTATAAAAGCATTTCATCCAAGGCATGAAAATTGTTAAAAAATATTAAAAAAATAAAGGTACAAGATTCAATTTGAAATTTATTTATCTTCAAAGTGCACTTTTATAAATTTTACAAAGTAAGGTATAAAAATTTAATTTAAATTGAATCCAAAAAATTATCTTGGATTTATTTTATGTAATGTACATTCTGTTGCACTTTAAAAAAAAGATCATTGAAAATTTTATATATATATCATTAATTGCTAGATGAAAGATAATGTTTTTAAATTGCTTTTCTAATTGTATCTTATCTTTTTAAGATTATATTTTAAAACTCTCCTTCTCCCTATTTCAGTTTGTATTTCTCCTCACACCACAACTCATTTTTGCAACCCCCTCTTTGTATTATTACAGATCTGAATATTCTTTCTGTTTCAGTTTGTATTTCTCCTCACATCACAACTCATATTTTGCAATCCCCTTCTTTGTAATACAGGTCTGAATAATGAGAAAATCTGAATTTTTTTAACAAAAACTTTAAAATAGCTTTTTTAGATTAAATTTTTTAAAACTTCTTTCAGAATAGAAAATCTTTAAAATTTGATAAGGAACATATTTCATATAGGTTTCCTTAACAAATATTCAGTACATAACAAAAAAATAGAGATGAAAATTTCAAAAGGAATGTATAACTGGTTACAGTCAAGTAGTCCTCGCCAGCGAAAGTCTTTGTTATTGTTATTCTATTATTATTATTATTATTTAAAACATTTTGTGTCCTGCTCTTTCGCGTGAGGACTAATATATATATATATATATATATATATATATATATATATATATATGCATGTGTGTGTATAGGTATCTACGAATATGTGTGTATATTTTAATATTAATTTTGTTCGTAGTATGTTTTTTCATATACTGAACGTTAAAACCGAGGGAAACATAAGTGTACACACACACACACACACACACACACACACACACACACACACACACACACATATATATATATATATATATATATATATATATATATATATATATATATATATATATATATATACACCGGGTATCAATCAAGAGCGATACAAGGTCGCAACACTAGACATGTTAATGTTTCGGACAGATAGTCCGTTAAAACCATAAGTTCTCATAAGGCGACTTAAAAATGATTGCTTTCCACAGAAGAAGCCAGTCCTCAAAATCGTCAGTATATATATACTTCATTTACTCACATAAATTAATATACGAAAGTATAAATTTATGCGTAAACTTTAAGTATTTACTTCAACAGTGCTCAATACGTAGGTAGAGCTAAAATATATATGGCGATTAAGCTTAATCGCCATATTTATTTTAGCTCATAACTTCCTATATATATATATATATATATATATATATATATATATATATATATATATATATATTTGTGTGTATGTGTTATCATTTTTAGTGTGTAAATTAAAAGCTAGGAGTTTGACAAAAATGAAATAATAAAATCTGTCGATAGAAATTAATGAATAAAAAGTGATTTTTTACTAACCTCTAACCAATTCATTTTAATAAATTTGACTTAAAGTAATTAAAGGTTTTATTTAAAAAAACATACAAAATAATAATTTGATAAGGGTCTTGTTATGTAGTTGTTATTTATGTGTAGTTGTTATGTGTTTATGTGGGGGTATTTTGAGCTAACAACTTAGGGGTCATTAATACACACACACACACACACACACACACACACACACACACACACACATATATATATATATATAGTCTAAAAAAGTTTTGAATAAAAAAAATGCAAAAATAAAAATAAAGAATGCAGTTTAAATTACCGGAAGAAAAAAAAAGTTTAAACTTTAACCTATCGCAGACTTAGCACCTACATAATCCGTCTTCTAAAAAGTTCATAATGACAAAAGAGAATTCATTTATATAAGGATGAGAAAAAAGTCATTAACTAAAGTTGTTAAATAGAAACAGACTTAGCATTTGCATAAGCCGATTTCGCAAAAGTCTTCAATTTTAAAACAGAATTCAACTACATAAGGAGGAAAAGAGATATCCTTAACTAAAAAATTCTAAATAGAAAACGGGGATCATCAGCTGCTTACCATGTACCTGTTTCGGAGATTTAAAAACAGGACAACTGTTAAATATATGGCTCTCCAGTGGATAACACCATTTCCCCAATAAAAAATGTAAAATAATACGGTTACTATTTTTACTAATATATGAAAAAAAAATAGATGAATTAAATAAAAAGATATATATAAAAAATTAAAAAATAGATGAATTAAATAAAAAGATATATATAAAAAAGATGAATAAAAAAGATATATAAAAAATAGATGAATTAAATAAAAAGATATATAAAAAAAATAAAAAGATAAACTATTAATAAGTAAGTTTAGGATTACAATATATATAATTGCAAAAATGAATCTAAATACTGTCTTTAAAATCGGAACCAATCAAGATAATCACAAGCTCAATATACAAGATAGAACGATTAAAGAAGTATGAAAAAATATTGGATGGAAATAGTGCATTAATTCTTGGAATTTACGATAATCTCTTCACATCTTGTGTGTATTGCTTTTCATTATGTATATTATATTCAGACATCTAGTGCGTGTTGCTTTTCATTATGTATATTATATTCAGACATCTAGTGTGTATTGCTTTTCATTATGTATATTATATTCAGACATCTAATGTGTATTGCTTTTCATTATGTATATTATATTCAGACATCTAATGTGTATTGCTTTTCATTATGTATATTATATTCAGACATCTAATGTGTATTGCTTTTCATTATGTATATTATATTCAGACATCTAATGTGTATTGCTTTTCATTATGTATATTATATTCAGACATCTAATGTGTATTGCTTTTCATTATGCATATTATATTCAGACATCTAATGTGTATTGCTTTTCATTATGTATATTATATTCAGACATCTAGTGCGTGTTGCTTTTCATTATGTATATTATATTCAGACATCTAATGTGTATTGCTTTTCATTATGTATATTATATTCAGACATCTAGTGCGTGTTGCTTTTCATTATGTATATTATATTCAGACATCTAATGTGTATTGCTTTTCATTATGTATATTATATTCAGACATCTAATGTGTATTGCTTTTCATTATGTATATTATATTCAGACATCTAGTGCGTGTTGCTTTTCATTATGTATATTATATTCAGACATCTAGTGCGTGTTGCTTTTCATTATGTATATTATATTCAGACATCTAATGTGTATTGCTTTTCATTATGTATATTATATTCAGACATCTAATGTGTATTGCTTTTCATTATGTATATTATATTCAGACATCTAATGTGTATTGCTTTTCATTATGTATATTATATTCAGACATCTAGTGCGTGTTGCTTTTCATTATGTATATTATATTCAGACATCTAATGTGTATTGCTTTTCATTATGTATATTATATTCAGACATCTAATGTGTATTGCTTTTCATTATGTATATTATATTCAGACATCTAGTGCGTGTTGCTTTTCATTATGTATATTATATTCAGACATCTAATGTGTATTGCTTTTCATTATGTATATTATATTCAGACATCTAGTGCGTGTTGCTTTTCATTATGTATATTATATTCAGACATCTAATGTGTATTGCTTTTCATTATGTATATTATATTCAGACATCTAATGTGTATTGCTTTTCATTATGTATATTATATTCAGACATCTAGTGCGTGTTGCTTTTCATTATGTATATTATATTCAGACATCTAATGTGTATTGCTTTTCATTATGTATATTATATTCAGACATCTAGTGCGTGTTGCTTTTCATTATGTATATTATATTCAGACATCTAATGTGTATTGCTTTTCATTATGTATATTATATTCAGACATCTAATGTATATTGCTTTTCATTATGTATATTATATTCAGACATCTAATGTGTATTGCTTTTCATTATGTATATTATATTCAGACATCTAGTGCGTGTTGCTTTTCATTATGTATATTATTGGATGCAGCTTCAATTATTTGATTGTTCAAATTTTAACAAAGTTTTTATGCTACAGTTCACGTTTGGACTCTAGATAGCTTCACACATTTAGAATTTATTTGATTAATTTATTTTGTTAATTGATTGATTAATTGATTAATTGATTGATTAATTGATTTTAAATTATTCTGTGGAAAATTTCTTTTAGCCTTTGCATTTATTTTCTATTTCATGTTAAACTCGTTCATTTCAGAGATGGTGGTAAATCTGGGTTGCTGATATTCACGTTGATGCATAGGAATTTATAGTAACTTTAAACCCCCTATGCCTCTTTAATCCCATCACCACCACCACTGGAGACGACGAAGGCTCTGGCTTCTTCGATCCTTGGTCTATCTGTCACATTAGCAACCAACATAAAATCAATAATTTCTTTTATTTGTTTAATGTTTGAGTTATCCGGACCATTTAGGCGATCGGGGAATGTGACCCCAGGTCCCGTCTGCTGTTTAACAATGTTGGTCTCCGTGCCTTCAAACGGAGGTTGAGAACTTAGCATGAAAAATAAAACACCCCCTAAACCCCAGACGTCAATCGGTAACGGATTGTAGGGTTCACGACGTAATACTTCCGGCGGAAGGTAGCGAGAGTCACCGATGTAGTCTTCGCATAAGATCGGATTGTCCTGGTCTTTGCCGCAAGGTGTTGCTAGTCCCCAGTCGGCTAATTTAATGACGAAGTTTTCAGTAAGCAGAGCATTGCTTGGGGTCATATCTCGATGAGCAATATTACGTGAATGACAGTAACAGATTGCAGAGAGCAGCTGATCAAAATAACCCAAGATTTCAGCCGTTGGTAGTGGGTGGTTTCTTATCACATACTGTTCAATGTTACCGTATTTGGCATATTCCATGATGATGTAAAGTCGTTCTGGTTTTAAAATGAACTCTTCCAATTCGATAATATGCGGGTGTTTGAGTTTCGATAGGCAGTACACTTCGGCGAATACGTACTTATCGTCTTGAAATTCCCCTTCGTAGCACAACCGTTTTAAAGCGAATTCACTGTCGGTCTCCCTGTTTCTCACTTTGTAGATTCGACCGAATCCGCCTTCATCGATTTCCTCGAGGACTTTGTAACGAGGTGATTTGTTTGGTTCATTCTCTTCAATTGTTTCGACGCAGCCATCTTCCATGTCGTTGGGCGTCGCTTCCGGTTCAAACAGGAAGTAATATCGGGACCTCGGAATTTCTTGCTCTGTGAGCGCCCTACAAAACAGGAGAGAAAAAAGTCGAAAATAATCAATGAGTTCTCCAAAAGAAAATAAATAAATAATAATGCAAAAATTAACTTTAACAATCCTATAACAGTATTCTTCTATTTGATATAAAAATATAGAAAAAAAAAAAAAAAAAAAAAAATAAAAAATGGTGACATTTTTAGTAAATGTATTTTTATATTAATGCAATACAATCTTATCCTATGGCGCTAATCTCGGCATCCCAAAATTGTTAACGTATTTTCTGGAAATAACGAGTCCGTTCATTGAAGTCTAACTGATTTCAGTTGCGTTCTTACTTTTATTTAAAATGCTTTTCATTTCTCCAGCTTTGTTGTACATTTGTTTTTGTCACGTGACGATGATTCGACGAAGAATCGAAAAGGTACGTGATGTATATATAACATACAATATTGTTCTTTTTCATTTTAACACAAAAAAGCCCATTCAAAAAATTGAAAAAAAATGAAACAATGATATAATTAAGCAGCGACTTCTGTTATTTTTAACAATGTTTGCTTAAACGAAAGAATGCTGTCTAAAGACACAAAATAAATAAATAAATATACTACTACTACTACTACTACTACTACTACTACTACTACTACTACTACTAATATAAAAATAATAAAATATAAGCTCGTACATGTGGTGGGAAATATGGAAAAGACTGCATTTTTAACATAAATGATTACAGGCACAATCCAGAAACAATATTGGAAACCAAAAATCACTCAACTAAGTAAGGAGACCGAATGTCATAATAGTCAACAGGAATACAAAATAAATGTCGTCTCAGCAACCACAGGATGAAGATCGAGGAGACAGAAAGATGAAGCAAGTAAACGAAAAAAAAAAATTGCCAGTGAACTGAAAGGAATATGAAATATGAAGAACGTTAATGTAATACTAATAAACATGTGAGTAGTCAGAACAGAAAAATCTGGAAAACAAAAACTGTGAGAAATTGGAAACAAAGGGAAGACTGAGACTATACAGAAAACGGCGATGATAAAACCAGCTGAAACTACGAGAGATTTTATAAACGTGAATAAACAATATGTTGTCTGTTTGTGTGGGGAACGGTCTCTACCAAACTCCTCTATCAATTTTTGGTCTACAGACTTGAAATTTGATATATAAGAGATTTGGACATGAAGAACAAATTCGATTTGGTCTTTAGCCGCTAAAATAGCTGATAAGCGAGCAAAAATGAACAAAAATTGGAACTTGGCAGGCGTAAGTCGACTAAATGCGTTATTTCTACACCTGTGCAAATACGCATTTATACGTTAAGCAAATTTTTTTTTACTCTTTATATGTCTATGGACGTGGCTCAGAGATAAACGAATAAGGCTAGAAAGCTATGTGCTTTGTTTTCGATTCTAGCGATTCAAGTCGCACACACACACACACACGCACACACACACACACACACACATATATATATATATATAACAAGAAACTAAATAAAGTATAAAATAAAAAAAATTTAAATTAAAACTAAAAATAATTCGCGCATAACTATTCTGCACCCACCTTTAACAACAACAACAAAAAAACTATAAATACACCAAACCTCAAAGGAAAAGAAAAAGAAAAGGACAACAACAACAACAATCGCTCCTGATGATAATCGGACGCTCCGATAAAAAACGCTTGAATAGAATATGGCTGAACAACAACTTTTGGACGCCATTCTGTACAACATGCCGATTGAAATAAAAAAAAAGAAAGATATCCAGAAAAATCGGAAAAAAGAATAATTCTGTCGCGCTCAATCAGAATGTACTTGAATAATGACTTGCTGCCAATATATATATATATATATATATATATATATATATATATATATATATAATTATTTAATTATTACAGAAAAAATAATTATATATATCAATATATAAAGTAGTAGCGTTCATGTGTGTGTTTATCTGTGTGTACAACTCCCAATCATCAAATAAATATAAAGGCCATATGTGTGTACACCTCTCCTGGTCAAGAAATATTAACGCCCATGATAAGATACTTTTGTCAAAGGAGACATTATGTTATAAACGTAATTTCTATATATAGCACTCTTCAAATAACATCTACATTGATTGAGTTACGGTCATTAGCATATCACATTAAAATAAATCTATTTAAATAATTAGCTCGATGATATTACTTATTCGGCATAATAGCTTCGTTTCAACTGTACTAATAAAAATAATTACTTAGTTTATTTAAATTTCAATTTATATTTGATTTAACTTATTTTATCTGAAACCGTTTAATTTTCAAACCAGAAAACTAAAGGGGAAACAACTGTGATAGTTTAATTGAAAAATTGTTTTAAATGGAGCACGTTATTAAATATTTTCTCTAATAGATTTGTTTTCATTTCGAAATATTCTTCTAAGCTGAAATATTATTTTTATTTTTAATTCGCTTATTTTTAATTTTTATTTTTGTTCGCTTATTTTTAATTTTTAAGTAAGCTTTTTTATTTGTCAGAGAAATATAATTAAAACTAATGTCTTCATTTACTTGCATCCCCACGAGAGCAGAGTTAGTCAGGCACAGGGCCAATTTTTCATGTGAGCAAAATCTATCATCCCATACATTATCTGCTGCTTTTTTTTTGTTTATAAAATTTAATCGGTGTTGCCGAGGATATATTATAATAATTATACCATGGCAAGTGTGTTTAATTGCCTGTGAAACAGATTTTCTTGATAATTTATTTTATATCTTAAATTAAAAATGATAAATTTTTACGACGTGACTCAGCGTCGTTTAACCCCCCCCCCAAAAAAAAATAAGACCTACTTTTTTGGGCCTAATACGTTTAAACAGTCTTTATAAATAATATGAAAAATAAATTTTGCATAAAAAACAAACTTAACATTTTAGTGTGGGGATCATTTTTCTATATAAATTTAACGTAAAATGAGCACCCACTTTTTGGCCACAAAGCGTTGAACAAGACATGTCATGTCTAGCATTTTTTCAAGTTCGGCGATCGAAGGGGTGAGGGGGGGGGGGCAAAACATACCAAATACATTTTTTTTTTTTGGTGGTGGGGAGCTGGAATTACATTTGAAACATAGAATAACGATAAATTTAATTAGTTTTTATGAGACCATTCTGTACTTCCACCTAACAATTTTAAAGACAGAACGACCCCCAAAATGTGACAAATGCAATTTTTTGGGGGGAGGGGAGAATTACATTAGAAATATAAAATTACGAAAAATTTAATTTAATTGTTTTTGGAATTAATTTTTGGTAGATCTTCTTTTTTTTTTTGCGATCGCACGGGCATTCACTGCTATTTTTTTTTTTATTGAAACAAAAGTTATGATGATTTATTTTTAATAATTTTTTTTTTTTTTGGGGGGGGGGTAGTTTTCTTTCCAGTGCTTAATATCCGGAGAATAGTTTCTTCTCTTTGTAGCCCTTCTGCGGAAATATCTGGTGGAGAGGGTATCACAGATGTCTTCTTTTTTGGGGCGATTACATTTACATGTTTTCATCCGTTCTTTTTTGTTGTGGGGGTATCCACGTTGACCATGATGAAAATGATTAGTATACAGGTATGTTTTAAACGGAACTTCATGTCAACCCAGGCAACACTGGGCACCCATGCTAGTATATATATATATATATATATATATATATATATATATATATATATATATATATTGAACTAGAAAGACGTATTGAGAAAGCTGGAATTAGACGTATCGAGAAAGCTGTCTCTACCTTTTCGCAACTCACAACATGTGTTTGGGACAACTCTAAGCTTAACATTAAGACCAAGGCTACTGTATACAAGGCCTGCATTATTAGTACCCTTCTTTATGGCAGCGAATCTTGGCCTACCTATGCAAAACACGAACAAACACTGAATGTCTTCCACCTATGGTGCCTACGACGGATCCTTGGGATTAGCTGAAAGGACAGGGTAACCAACAACGCTATCCTCTCTCGCTTTATTCTGCCAACGATATACACACTTCTGAAACAGTGCTGGCTTGGTTGGCTGGGGCATCTCACCAGAATGAAAAATGGCAGATTGCCAAATGACATACTCTTCGGCAAACTAACTTCAGGGAACAGAAAAAAATTGGCAGATCCCAGTTGTGCTACGAGGACATCTATAAGTGTGATCTCAAAAGGCTGGGCATTAACACGCAAAACTGGGAAGAACAAAACTGGAGCATAGGAGAGAGAGAGAGAGATAGAGAGAGAGAGAGAGAGAGAGAGATAGAGAGAGAGAGAGAGAGAGAGAGAGAGAGAGAGTTTAGAAACAACTAAGAGCTTAGAGCCAACGAAGGAGGCAAGAAATACCACCAAATGAGTTCACTTTCAACTGTGACAGATGCGGTCGCCTATACCGCTCAAAGATAGGTTTAATCAGCCATCAAAGAAGCTGTAGACCAACCTAGAGCGCAATTGGATGTGGTTACTATGCAACTGCCAGCCATCATCATCATATATATTGAAATCACTACACTATATTAGGTACAATATAATAATCAATAGAGAATTAACTCTATAATAATAAATACGACATCTGCATAACTTAAAATATCACATTTAAGTATATTTTACGACCAGGCAACGCCGGGGCGGCCTGCTAGTATATATATATAAAGTGAGATAAGTCACAGATTAAGATCAAGTGAATTATTCTGTAAGATATTACATTGAGGTAATACTTCCTAGCCAAAAAGGTGAAGCTCAATATTTAAAGTATAGAGCAATATATAAGTTTGATGGTTAAAGTTAAATTCTGTAAATCAAAATATAAACATATATATTCTTAAGTTAAGAATTTATTGTTTGAAACAAGGAATACATAAAGAAATTATATTTATTTCCTTAATCCATGGATAATTGCACATATCATCATTGGATTTCATTTTCTCTGTTGATATAAGCCATTATTGAAAATCTATGGAAATAAATATCATTTCTCCATATATTCCTGGTTTCAAACAATAAATTTTAAACTTATATATGTGTTTCTATTTTGATTTACAGAATTTTACTTTAACCATTAAACTTACACACACACACACACACACACACACACACACACACACGCACACACACACACACATACAAACGCACGCACGCGCACGCACGCGCGCGCACACACACACACACACACACACACACAAACACACACACATATATATTAATGAAATCAAAAGGATGTAGTGTTTATTTGATATACGCGATGGTAAACTTCAAACTAATATAAATATCAGTATTTATATATAGAAAATTTAATCCCAACCGAATAAAAAATCTCAATACGCAATAGAGAGTAGAGCTTATTATAAGAGAAAGAAAATTAAAACTGTAAATTGAACTTTACAATAAAAATTTATTTTTCGACTGAATGCTACAAAAAACAATTTACAAAGTCCTTATTCCGCAGAGTTGCAAAGTTGTTATTCTTCTAGTCAGAAGACATAAAAAATCAACAAATTATATTTGTAGCAATGCTAGAATTTGCTAGTTAAATTTCAGTTTGACTTAATGCCTTAACTAACAAATTCTAACATTGCTACTAATATAATTTGTTGATTTTGTTATGTCTTCTGATGAGAAGAATAACGAGAATACCATTGTTTTTTGGAGTAATCAGTCGAACGGTAAATTTTGATTGTAAAGTTCAACTTACAGTTTTATTTTTCTGTCACTTATATATATATATATATATATATATATATATATATATATATATATATATATATATATATATATATAAGAAAAAAAGAAAGAAAAATATGCTTTGAATAGCAAATAAACTTTATTTCCATCGCCTGACGAGGTACTTTTGTTTTTTAATAAACCAATTGCTCCAAAACATTAGTATGTTCAGTGTAGCGACTATGTAATATATATATATATATATATGTGTGTGTGTGTGTGTGTGTGTGTGTGTGTGTGTGTGCGTGCGTGCACGCACGTGTGTGTATAAGATATAAAAACAGATATAAGATATTTATATATTAAACGAATATCCATCCCAGGCAATATGCAAGTAATAAACATAACATTAGTTTAACATTTCAATGATTTAAACTTTTTTTTATGATGCTGCAGTTTCTCTTGCCCCTCTAAATGGTAATGTTTACAAAAACAAAATAATGTGCCCACTTTATTCATCCAGTTTTCTAGAATACGCACTAAACACACGCATATCATTCATGCTCATGTGCGCGTACCAATCCTTTTATAAACGTATAATTTAAAATAACTCAAATTTTAATGGAGAGCAAATCTTTTCTTTATCATTTTTTTTTGTATCTAACTAATTTTAAAGGAATTTTGAGGAGGTGTTAATGCATGTTACTCACCGCGTTTTCGTGAATATATATTCTAAAATTTATAATGAACAGGTAATTAGTTCAGGAGTTCGTCATGTATAAAGAAATATAAACATATCCCATCTACATGTTATAATGTATTTAAAACTGTACACATGTTACTCATGGTGTTGTCTAGAATATAGATTCCAAATTTCATAATGATTCGTACATTAATTTAGGAGATTATCACACACACACGCACACACACACACGCACGCGCGAGCGCGCGCGAAATATATACTATAAAATTTTGAAAAAATATTAACCATCATTTTTATACCCACAGAGACCAATGTCTACGTAATCATCAGTGTATGGAGGGATAATTACACTAGTCTGATTGGTTGGTTGTTTTTGTTTTACGGCATATCAACCCTTTTCGGGTTATTTAATGCCGAATCCAAAGATTTTGAAGAAAAAATTTATTAATAGAATATATTTGTGGTTTTCAAGTCGGTTTCTATTTAACCCATAGTTGGAACCCTAACAGGTACTACCACTCCGGGTCAGAGTGGACCTGGGAGCAATGGCAATTAAAGGGTGGCTCCACACTCCCCAAAGCCCGCAAGCTGGGGCCTCACCACTGGATATAGTTTAAGGTCATATCCAGGACCCCCATTGAGGGACTTTTACCCTCTGCAGGGGGGGGGGGCAGTCGGTGTATTCTAATGCCCCACCGACAGGGCCGTACACTAGTCTGGAAATTCGAACCTAGTCACAAAGTCACTTTTGA
>NC_136525.1:23632354-23652354 GCF_053919585.1 Euprymna scolopes | reverse complement strand
ACAGGGTACTGAGATTTGGGAAAATCTTTGGAATCCGTTTTCGGCCAGAAATTTGGCTCAACGATTTGACCTTTGAGAACTCTACCAAAATCCTCCAATAATTTTGGGTATAAACTCTTGAAATTTTAGATATAGGTTCATTGGACATGGATCAAAATTAATAACTTGATTTGAGCCCAAAACAATAAATGTTAAGATGTCATAATAGGGGTCAAAGTTTAAAAAAATTTGACCTCTGCGGTTTCTACCAAATTACTCAGACAATTTCTGGTCTAAACATTTGAAATTTTACGTAAAGGGTATTCAGAGATAGGACAAGCTTTTTAATCTGTTTGAGTCGAAAATTTGTAGTTACCATTAGATAAATGTATGTATGTACGTATGTTTGCATGTCTGCCTAAAACTTTCGACAAAGGCGACGGATTTTTACAAGATCAGTATCGTTTTGAAGTTCGACCTTTCAGACGACAAATATCGAAAAATTGGCTGAAAACATAAATATCTTCACCTTCAACTGAACACCTTTCTATAGGGGAGAGGTCGCTTTTTTCGCTGATATTTTTGAAAGTCATCGTCTCTTTTCGATTGTCTAGCCTTTATCTAAACCTACGTCACTTCTGGTTTGGCGGTGTTCGTAACAGCAAAGACGTCAGTTTTTTCCCGTTTTTTTCCTCCTTTGCGTTACGGGTTCGAGCCTGCCTTCCTACTACCACTTTTTTTTTTGCTCAACATACACCTCCAAACACCCGGGCAACGCTGGGATGAAATGCTAGTCTATGTGAAAATAACTGTGTGTGTCTGTGTGTCTGTGTGTCTGTGTGTGCACGCGCGTCCGTGTACATTTCCCTACCAAATAATTTTGTCAATTTTCGGTTTTGACATAAGGCGTATTGAGATTTGGGAAAATCTTTTTAATCGATTTTCGGCCAGAAATTTTGCTGTCAAGGGTCAAAGTTGAACGATTTGACCTTTGAGAACTCTACCTAACTCCTCCAACAATTTTGGGTCTAAACACTTGCATTTTTAAATGTAGGTGACTTGGACATGGATCAAACTTTTTAATTTGATTTGAGTCCTAAAAAATAAATGTTAAGGGGTCAAAATTGGAGTCAAAGTTAAAAAAAAAAATTGACCTCTACTAAATTTCTCAGCTAATTTCTGGTCTAAACATTTGAAACTTTACATAAAGGGTATTCAGAGATAGGGCAAGCTTTTTAATCGGTTTGTGTCGAAAATTTGACCTGCCAAGGGGTCAAAGTTCATCAGATTTGACGTTTACGGTGTCTAGCAAACTATTCAGCTAATTTTGGGTAAATTTGAAATTTATACACAACGGGTATTCAGACATGCGACAAGTATTTTAATCAGTTTGGGGCGAAAATTTGGCTGCCAAAAAGTCAAAGTTGAAAGAGTTGACCTTTGCAGGTTCTACCAAATTCCTCCAGCAATTTTAGGTCTAAAGACTTGAAATTTTAGATGAAGGTTCTAAGAAAGAGTTACCGCCTCGAGCGCCTCCACCCTCCACAAGCCAGACATACAAAAAAAAAATGCACACACACACACTAACACACATTTTGCCTTTTAATATATATATAGATGACAAGTGATGATTAGTGAATCTCAGTCTATGAAAAGTTTTCACACTTTAACTATCTGTAACTTCTTTGATAATTACAACAGTGATAATTGGAAAAATATTGGATCAATTATCTCAATATATAACAAACCGATCTGGCAGAGTCCCCCTCCACGAGTGGAAAATTTACTTTAACCATGACTAATGTTTGTGCAAAATAAAAAAAGAATGCAATGCGTTGTTATTGAGAAAATTTCGAACAGATGAACGATTTGGAGATAATTTTACCCCTATAATGCCCCCTAGGAGAGGGGGGGGGCAACCAAGTTATCCCGGAAAATCTGTTCTGGCAAAAATTTACTTTCACCATGACTAACGTTTGTGCAAAATTTCAAAAAGCAAAAAAATCAAGTAGTTATCGAAAAAAGTTCAAACAAACGAACGGACGAACGGGATGATTTTTTTTAAACAACCTTTGTTAAAAAAAAAAAACGAGTATATTGGTCTACTAAACTTTTTATTGTTTAAATTTCTATGAGAAGTTTTCACATGAATGATTAGAGAGAGAATCAGAGAAGATCACACACAGTGTAAGAGTCAATTGGAGACTGGGAGTCTCTTAGAAGCGAAGGGTAGAAGAGAGACCATGTAGTTGTGCAGGTTTGAATTCCTGACATCACCAATCAGCCGGTTGAGGAATAAAGAAATCAATAATTTTGTAACTGTGTTATCTTCGTGTCGTTTTTACAACTGAAAAGGTAAATGTGTTTTGTATATTCATCTATAAACGAACTCTTGTATAACTCCCCCTCTCAAGTAATGTGTCTCCTCCTCTGTGATATACCAAGAATATAAATGTCTCTCTGTTATAAATGTCATTATCGTCTCCTGTTCTGAATAATGTCTCCGATATGAACTCTCGTCATCTCCAATATGAACCAAGCGTAATAGTCGATGAAAACGAAACACTCAGGTTGTAACATTGTCCACATTAAGTTAACACGTCGCAAGGAATATAGAACAGGTATTAGTTACCACAATACCATATTTACTCTAGAAGTTTTCTCGGAAACTACTGGATGATCCGACCGAAATTTTGTATGGACCTTTGTCATGATAACATGCAGCGACCTAAATATTTCTTAGCAACTACGCAATCGATCTGATTGATATTTTGTATGAACCTTTGTTGTGATAAGGTCCAGCGAACTAAGTATTATGGTAGCTGTTCGATGCACAGTTAGAAATTAATAGGCATTAATAGAGATTAGTCAACATAATACCATGTTTATCATAGAAGTATCTTAAAAGAACTACTGGGATGATCTGACTGAAATTGTGTATGGATCTTGACTATGATAAGGTTTAGCGAACTGATTATTATGGTATCCTTTCGGGGCACAGGTGAGGGTTTAATATGGATTGCTAAGCTCTAGGCATTATGAGGTGAGGATCAAGAGTAACTGGAGAAATCCTGGGGAATGAGTGGCGCCCTCCCCTACATTTCAGTGTAATAGTCAATGAAAAGGAAACCTTCAGGTTGTAACATTGTCCACAATAACACGTTGTAAGGAACATAGAACAAGTATTAGTCACCACAATACCATATTTACTCTAGAAGTTTTCTCGGAAACTACTAGAATGATCTGACCGAAATTTTGTATGGACATTTGTCATGATAACGTGCAGCGATCTAATTATTATGGTATCTGTTTAATCCACAGTTAGTAATAATTAGGGATTAATAGGAATTAGTATTTAAAGCAAAGATAAATACAAATTTAACCATATTCAACCATTAATTTGGAATGAAGCAATCATTCAATGGGATATAACTTTTGCTTGTTTTGATTGGCAAAAAACATCTAATATGAATTAGATTCTGATAAACACATATTATCCGTTTTGGATCCAAATGCAGAAGAAAAAAAATAACAACCTTGCATCCTTTGCACCAAGTAACCTCTCTTATATTAATAAAAGAAAGCATCTTCAAGTGGGAGCATTTGTTTATTTTTTTAATAGCAACATGTACGTTGAATCAATATTTATATTCCATTTTAGATTAAATGTTCGTGTGGTTCTTAGCAATCTTCAAAGACGCTATCGTCATCCAAAATGGCCGCTACCAACTTCACTGCAATTAATTAGAAGAAAAAAAAATGATTTAGTTTGACCCAGACAATCTATCTTATGAAACATGTTTAACTACCCCCCCCCCACACACGCTGTAACGTCACCCAACACGTTGTAGTCTCCATCGCAAAGAAGACAAAGAACTTCAACTTTCTTTTTACCGGTGTAACAACGACATTTACTTCATCATTCTCCCGCCACGCGTGACTTCTCATTACGGATGTGACGTCATCCACCTCTCTAACGCGATTGTCTTCTCTGACGCCTGTCATCTCGAACGTCATCCACATCTCTCTCGTGATCTTTTTCTCTAACGTGCTCTTTCTCTTTTTATAGTCATTTTAATTACCGGTGACATCATTTTGTATGCATTTGCATACGCATCCACACTCTGCTACAACACAAATCATATGGAAAAAAAAATCTAAGAGCAACAAAAGAATATAAGAGTTGCCTCCCTTACAACTATAATTTCATTTCATTTTCTGTATAAGTTTTTAAAATGGGAGAACAAATAAAAATTAAAAACTAAAATTGCTTCAATTAGTTATTCTTCGAACTACTGTCCTCATCTTTGGTCTCACAACGTTTCGGTTGATGTAACCTTTGACCTTGTTCGGTTGCACGTTCTCTGACCGGGAACAAAAAGTTAATTATATTATCTGGACACTTTAAATTATTTATGTCCCCTGAATTGAAACGTAAAAGTTACAAATAAGGAATGAATGCCTTATTTGTAACTTTTTTATGGAACAACCAAATTGTTACCCTAGAAAAAACGACATGATTCCATTTCCATTTTATGAAAACCGGTTTTCTTTTTTTGTTGCAAACCATGTACTAGTCGGACAGCTGTGTAAAAATCCCAATATATAACATTCAACGAGCGAGACCGTAGATGCGCTGCTGTACAACTCATGCACTTTACTGATCCAAGTTATGGCAACAGGACCATTGCCAGCACCTTTAAAATGCATCGCTGGATTGCCACAAATAACAAGGACGTGCACAGGGTGCTGAAAACAAAATTTCTGGCTACGGTTATGGTCTTCGGTATGGTTTCAAGTGAGGGCCACATCATGCCACCTCACATTTTCGAAGTCGGTTTAAAAGTCAACACCAAAGTGTATCTAGATGTGCTGAACAGTGTGATGATCCCCTGGTGCAATCAGATAGCTGCTAGAAAACCCTGGGTGTGACAGCAGGACACGGCGTCGCTCCACAGGAGACTTAGGCGTGGCTTCAGAAAGAGTGCTACGATTTTGTCTCCTTCTTTCACTGGCTCCCTTCCTCTCCCGATCTGAACCCGCTAGACAACATCGTTTGGTCAGACTTCGGGAACATCACCAACATAACCTCCCAAAACACCAAATTCAGCCTGATCCCCGCCATCTGCCGAGTTCCCGCCGGCGCTTGTGGAAAAGGCTCCCAGTTCCGGATCCGCATCTGAAGGCAGTTACATTGAATAGATGTCAGCTCTACTACATAATCAAGTTACATGAATTGATTTTTTTTCAATAAAAGTTTTAAAATAAAGCTGTAGTTTTGTTTTCTTTAGGGTGACAATTTTATCGTCTACTTTGTACTTAACCCATATTTTACCCATGAATAGACAATGAAAATAAATTGAAATTCATTGCAACATGTATTTTGTATCATGGTTAGAGAGTTCGCTAATATGCCAGTAGACCAGGGTTCAATCCGCAGTCGAGTTATATGAAAAGCTAAAGAAAAATGATAGTTAACGGTTTGTTGATAAGCTCTCAGCGTTATAAGATGAGGATCAAGAGTAAGTGGAGAAATCTTGCGGAATGAGTGGCGCCCTCCCCTACATTGCAGTGCAATAGTCAATGAAAAGGAAACCTTCAGGTTGTAAGATTGTCCACAATAAGTTAACTCCTTATATATATAATAGTGACTACTTTTTTTTAACAACAACATTTATTTCCCTATTTTCCCACCGCGCGTAACTTCGCGTTATGGCCGTGACGTCACCTACGTGTACTCTCAAACGTGCTGAACCTGCTCGTCGGCTTGTACATTTTATAGTCTTTTTCTTCGCACACAGCTCGGCATTTGCATATGCGCGTCCGCTCTCTGTTACAAGGTCAATCTCGACTGTGGTAAACAACTTGACTTTTGCTCGTGACTTTTTTAAAAATTCATTTTTGTTTCACTTTATTATTTAGTAACTAGTGTACATCTGTTGCTAAAAATGCGAGAAAAATACCACGCTTCGTAAGTGTTCGCACCCGTTATTTATTTAGATATATTAGAAAAACAGTCATATACAATCGTAGAATTGTATCGGCAATTTAATTTCTCATATATTATTATCATTTCTGACATCCGGTTAGAAAAAAAGCACGTTTTTTACTCGCTAACTTTTGTGTGACGCAAGGAAACACACACACACACACACACACACACACACACACACACACACACACACACACATGTACACATATATTTATATGCAAAAAAAGCATTAAAAATGTAAGTTTTGTTTTATTTTCTTTTTCGGAGTTTTGAATACGATTTGAACTTTTCCTTCTCATGAATTATCTCCCTTAAAAATCCACGCTATATACCTCTTTATTTGTTTTTCTGAATGACGACGAACCGGAATATAAAGAATATTTCTCTCTACCGTGCTAGAAAGCTACTAACGCCCGAAAGTATCCTGTACCTCTATAAGGCCACCATGTATGGAGTATTGTTATCATATTTGGGCTGGTGCATCTGCTACTTGTCTCTTGCTCCAAGACAAGGTTCAAAAGAGAGTCGCCATCCTGATAAGTCCTGAACTGTAATCTAAGCTTCAACCTCTGTCCCATCGACGAAATGTAGCATCCCTCTGCCTGTTCTACAAGTAATTTAACGGGGGAGGGTGGCTAATCTCCCTGAAGGATTAAAAACAAGACCTTCCAAAGGGCGAATGAACCCTTTTTTGGGGTCAACGGCCAACTAGCACCGTGTGTGTTCGTGTGTATGTATGTGTGTTGTGTGTTGGGGTGAAGAGGGCTCCCGTAAGCCGTGGTGAAGGCGATCTTTCTAGGAGACGCAAATCTCTGATTTAAAAAAAAAAACATAAAGCGGGAGACCAGTACCGCATAAAGCTGGTCTGCAGTTTAAATTGTTGCTGGCTATCTTGCTCTTGCTTGTTGCTGGATCTCAACATTTTGAACAGAGAGAGAGAGAGAGAGAGAGAGAGAGAGAGAGAGAGAGAGAGAGAGAGAGAGAGAGAGAGAGAGACTTAGCTTTCGTACAAAGCTAAGGACCAGTAACATCATCTGTGTATAGATACTCCCTCAGGCATTTGTCTATTAAAATGGTCATGTGGCGATGAAAGTCATTTTTGGGCTCATGGACTTTTAAGTGTCTGAGGGAGTGGCACTCGTCTGACAAGACGTTGCAATCATATATATATATATATATATATATATATATGGAAGTTTTAAAAGCCAAAAACAATGCGAAAAAGACTGGAATCATGTGAGTAAAGAAAAGAAAAACAAACAAACAAGTAGACGGGTATGTTTGAGTAGAGAAATGTCTAACAGTTTATTCATCTATCATTCCTCACCTCGTTGTATAATTATTTTGCAACCAAGTTGTTGGCATGTCCGGTGTATATAAAGTGCGTTGGTAGTATTGAACTTTCAACAGTTAGACATTTCTGTACTCAAACATACCCGTCTATTTGTTTGTTTGTGTTTCTTTTCTTTACTCTCATGATTCCAGTCTTTTCCGCATTGCTTTTGGCTTTTAAAACTTCCATATATTCCTTTACCAGCAATGCTTCAAGCAAACTACCATCTACTTATATATATATATATATATATATATATATATATATATATATATATATATATATATATATATATATATATATATATATATATAGGCGGCTATATATCTGTCGGTGTCTCAATATTTTAAAATTCTATCTCCTACGAAATTAAAAGTCGCAGAGCGGCGCTAGGGGCCTCGAATTATTGGATATTTTTACGGGCCGTTCTTTTCTGGGTCTTTAGGCGATTAAAAGTGTTTTTTAGGGATCAAAATGGGTCAAAATAAAAAAATCGTTAAACGTTTTGTACATTCATCTTAGTTTATTTTTTTATTTTTATCGCTTGGTATTCAAGTCGCGTTGGTACAGTGGTAACGTCATGAGCTTTGAATGCTACAGTTTCTGTTTCGATTCTGGCTATCGCAAATAGATATGTTTTTATTATTATTTATTTTTGAAATCATGACTCTATAATAAAATATACGAAATCTGGACAAATTAAAATATCATATCGTCACTCGGGCAAAACCGCCCCCTAAGTATATATATGTAGAGTTGAATGTAATAAGCAAAGAAGAAAGCCGAAATAGCTTGCAGTTAAATAGTAAACAGCAAAACAAAATAAAATAAATACAATAAGCAAAAGTTCAGCCAGAATTCGTTACTGTCAACTTTCTCTCTCAACTTCCAGCACGTATTCTCCCAACCACCTCTGCCAACAGGCATTTTATTAGAAAACTGACTCCATTCCATTTGCATACGTGTGCAGAGGAAGATGAGATCTCGTGAGATACCACGAGACTACATCTTATAAATCCATGGCTGCCATCTTCAATTTCTCTCTCTCTCAGATCCCATCCGAAGATAAGTTGTATAACCGCACAATACACACACACAAACGCGCGCGCGCTTTCTTCTTTTATTATTACATTCAACTCTACAACATATATATATATATATATATATGTTACAAAGATAAAGATAAATATTATCTTTAAATTAGAACTTATAATAGAAAACTAAATATCAATAGCTATTAAAGAAACAAAAAAAAATCACGATGAAAATAAATATTTAATAAATTACCACATTTATTAATCCTTAAAAATTAAAAACTAGGTATTATAATAAAGAAAAATCTTTAACACATGCATTTTCTAAGATAAGCGCTCTTCATCAAGAGATAAACATTAATGAAAAAAGGCATCACTGGTTAGCATTAATTTGAAAATATATTCAAAAGCTATAACAAAATATATATAAAAAGCATTTCCAATATATATATATATATATATATATATATGTATATATATATATATATATATTATTATTATTATTATTATTTACTATAATAATTATTAAATACCTACAGACACTAGTGTTTCATTCTTTCGAGAATCATCAGTGCAGGGTGTCATGATTAACGCCAGAGGAGAGATTCGAACCCCGGCAAAAGAAATCATGTCTGGCTTCATTAGCAAGGACCTGAACCATTCGGCTACCATCAACCGCAAGAGATAGAAGTTGAAATTAAACATTTATTCTTATTAAATGTTTTTAACGTCAGTAAGAGTGATCTAATCATTATATGACGATCTGCATGTATGAGTTAAGTTGACCGACTGAAAGTGCTCAACGATAAGACAGAAGTTTCTTAAAGGGGCTGACATAATTATTTGCTATAATAATTAATAAATACCTACAGACACTAGTGTTTCATCCTATAAGGGTACTTTTAGCAGAGTATATAACTTTCATTACAATGCGGTATAGAGGGGCTCTTCCAGTCTTTGACAGACTATGGATACCCACAAAGTGGTGTCTGCGCGTGAAATCTTTGTGGCAGGAGGTGCGCAATCTCCAACCGCACCTTTTCTGAGACGACATTGTTAAATACCAGTGGTAATTGAAGTGAATGTACAGGACAACTGGAAACAAATACTACATAATAAAGTTACCTGAATTTATTTTTTCAATAAAAATTTAAAAATAAAGCTGTAGTGTTGTTTTCTTTAGGCGGATAATTTATCGTTTCACTATTATATATATATATATATATATATATATATATATATATATATATATATATATATATATATGTTACATATATATTTTTGGAGACGTACTATGCTTTTCTTGCAGTAGATTTGCTTTTGAAAAGGCTTTTACAATTCCAACAAATCGTGAGCGACTGACGAAACCAAAAACAAATTTCATTTCGTGGTGAGTCGCTGAGCCGAATTGATGTGCACTGACATTTCCAGATGAAATCAGCATGCATTTACGTGTCTTCCCATGAGTACAAGGCAAGTCTGGCATAAGGCGACCAAATGTGGGGAGCTTTGGCGTCTTCCGAAAGGCTCTCTCTTCATCATTGTGCCACAATTTAAATATTTCCCAAATTATAATCTTTTCAAGTCAATTTTTTAGCGTTTCAAATAATTAATCGAAATGAAGAATTAGAAAAATCAAAACTTTTGGGAGGTATCGGAATCTAAATACCTAATTTACCAATCATTATGAATGTTGGAACACAGCTGCTAGGCATAAGATGTCTTAACACATTAAACACCAGGCCTGATACTATGAGATCAGACTGTCTGAAGATACTAGCTTCCTGACCTAAACTGCACAAAGCATTAATCGTTTTTTATTTTCATTTGCAAAACCCACTCATGTTCTGCAAAGTAAAAAAAAACAACAAAAAAAAAAAAACAGCGATTTTCCTAAAAAACAACCGAAACAAAAGTATATAATTTTATTCCCAAACTAGCAGGCCGCCCGGTGTTTCGTAAAATATGAATAAATATTATATTTTAATTCATACAAAACCGAGACATGTGCATGCGAATATTGTCTCTTTTCTAAACAGTTCACTTCTTGTAAATAAAAAAAAAGAAAAAAAAAAAAGATACTCGGGCTGAGATCGAAACTAAAACCTAAAAACAGTAAGTAAAGTACAATAACCATTAGGCCGATTTGATACGATCTTTAAAAAGTGTTTTCAAACTTACTTATTTTGACATATTGAATCTGCCATGTGAATCATTCACGTATGCACATTCGTAGAACAGTTAGCAAACTGATAAAAATCCGACAACTCCCACGTACCAATTTTTCAGTCTTCACCCCTTAGCAACCCGTTTTTCTAGATAAAAACCGATTAAAAAATTTTCCACGTGTCTGAATGCCCTATATACGAAATTTCAAGTTTGTAGATAAAAAATCTGTTGAGTATATAGGTTGAAAAGTGTCCACACACGCACGCACACACACGCGCGCACACACACACACACACACACACACATTTTCACTTTTATAGATATGTAGATTACTGGATCCAGAATTAAAAACCCCCCAAAAGGCGTTCTCGTACCGTAAAACAAAATAACCAAAGCAAACATCATCAATAAATATGTAACTACATAAAGAACTTGAAGCGTAAAACCTTTCCCCGACATTACTGGATTCAGCATTAAATAATCCGGAAAGAGTTGATATGCTGTCAAACAAAACAGCCAAACCAGTCCATTAATTTGAGCCTATGGAATCTAATTTAATTTTTTGTTATTTATTTCAAACTTGGGGGTAATAAAAATCGGTTAGAATACAGAAATTGAAAAAAATAAATTTTGTTTTAATTTTACTTAGAATGGTAAATATTAACTCCCTTATAAATCAGACCCTGTGATATATTTTGGAAATCAAAAGGCTATACACTCAAAATAAAGTTTTCACAAGAACAAGTGAAATATGCATACCCCCCCCCGTGAGTGCACATTTACCCCCAAAAGTATCCAGGGGACGTCAAATCCTGGTGAAAATTAACAAACAGTGCAGTTTTAAGCCTTAACATATGTAAATTTGACTTCTGCATCATACAAAAAAAAAAAAAAAAAAAAAAAAAAAAGAAATGACTAAGTCCCGCCTGGTTTAGCCCCCAAAGTCCCCAAGGTTTTAACATATTTAAATTTGAGTTCAACACCATGCAAAACTGCTAAATAGACATACACAGAAAATTTTAGACAAATATGGTAAAATAGTCCCAAAAATGGAGTGTTTTTATTAACCCTAAAAGAGCCCCTGGGGCACACCCAAGAGTTATCACAAAGTATAGACAAACAAAATTATATACAAATCAGTTACAACTTTTCAGAAAGTTTTATAAAAATCCAGGGGATCAATTTTTTTAAATAAGCACAAAAGTGTCAATTTTAGCCATTTTAGCCCGAAAGGCACCCCTCTGGGGGACAACCGGAGTTTTCCCGGAAAATCCGTTGTGTTACATTTTTACTCATATCATGTTTAATGTTTGTGCAAAATTTCAAAATAATCCAAGGCGTATTTATTGAGAAAAGTGCGGACAGACGAACGGACAAGTGTGAATTTACAGGTCCACCCTCCTTTGTCGCGGGACCAGAAAAAATTTTGTTTTAATTTTTCTTAGAAAGGTAAATATTAACTCCCTTATAAATCGGACACTGTGATATATTTTGGAAATCAAAAAGCAAGATAAAGTTTACGCAAGAACAAAGCAGTTCACAAAACGAGTTGAATTGCACTCTTGGCAATAGGTTAGTGACTTACAAGGCTGACTTTGGCCTTCGGGACAAGATCAAAGTGTAGTATCTGTTCCGGCAGATGCTGCACTTAAGATAATTTGTACCAGTCAATGGAGGGGAAACCCTCTATACTGGGACAATTATTATTTTTGGTAACCAGAGTGACCCCTTTTAGGGGAGCTGGTTTTTACCTCACATTAAAAACGGCCTTGTGCCTAATTTGCTCAGTGGGGGAGCAAATAAACACCATAAAAACGGCCTTGTGCCTAATTTGCTCAGTGGGGGAGCAAATAAATACCATCTGTTCCGGCAGATGCTGCACTTAAGATAATTTGTACCAGTCAATGGAGGGGAAACCCTCTATACTGGGACAATTATTATTTTTGGTAACCAGAGTGACCCCTTTTAGGGGAGCTGGTTTTTACCTCACATTAAAAACGGCCTTGTGCCTAATTTGCTCAGTGGGGGAGCAAATAAATACCATCTGTTCCGGCAGATGCTGCACTTGGGATGGTTTGTGCCAGTCAATGGAGGGGAAGCCCTCTATACTGGGACAATTATTATTTTTGGTAACCAGAGTGACCCCTTTTAGGGGAGCTGGTTTTTACCTCACATTAAAAACGGCCTTGTGCCTAATTTGCTCAGTGGGGGAGCAAATAAATACCATCTGTTCCGGCAGATACTGCAAGCTGTGACTGGCAAGGACCAGATGTGGGGGCAACCCCACATGCCTGACCTTTAACCAGCTCTCATTTCCCACCTCTCGGGAGCTGGTCCCCCTTTTTCCCTTCCCCCTCCCTTCACTCCTCACATTAAAAATTGGCCTTGTGCCTAATTTGCTCGGTGGGGGAGCAAATAAATACCATCTGTTCCGGCAGATACTGCAAGCAAAGACCATATGTGGGGGCAACTCCACATATAAGACCTTGGTCAATGTAGGGGCAACCCTTCATACCAATTGTCACTATCCAGCTCCCCTACTCCTCGGGGAGTTGGTCCCCATTTCCCCTACACTCCTCACTTTAAAAATCGGCCTTGTGCCTAATTTGCTCGGTGGGGGAGCAAATAAATACCATCTGTTCCGGCAGATACTGCAAGCAAAGACCATATGTGGGGGCGACCCCACATATAAGACCTTGGTCAATGTAGGGGCAACCCTTCATACCGATTGTCACTATCCAGCTCCCCTACTCCCCGGGGAGTTGGTCCCCATTTCCCCTTCACTCCTCACATTAAAAATCGGCCTTGTGCCTAATTTGCTCGGTGGGGGAGCAAATAAATACCATCTGTTCCGGCAGATACTGCAAGCAAAGACCCTATGTGGGGGCGACCCCACAGATAAGACCTTGGTCAATGTAGGGGCAACCCTTAATACCGATTGTCACTATCCAGCTCCCCTACTCCCCGGGGAGTTGGTCCCCATTTCCCCTTCACTCCTCACATTAAAAATCGGCCTTGTGCCTAATTTGCTCGATGGGGGAGCAAATAAATACCATCTGTTCCGGCAGATACTGCAAGCAAAGACCATATGTGGGGGCAACTCCACATATAAGACCTTGGTCAATGTAGGGGCAACCCTTCATACCAATTGTCACTATCCAGCTCTCCTACTCCGCGGGGAGTTGGTCCCCATTTCCCCTTCACTCCTCACTTTAAAAATCGGCCTTGTGCCTAATTTGCTCGGTGGGGGAGCAAATAAATACCATCTGTTCCGGCAGATACTGCAAGCTATGACTAGCTATGACTAGCAAAGACCAGATGTGGGGGCAACCCCACATGCCTGACCTTTAACCAGCTCCCATTTCCCACGTCTCGGGAGCTGGTCCCCTTTTCCATTCCCCCTCCCTTCACTCCTCACATTAAAAATCGGCCTTGTGCCTAATTTGCTCGGTGGGGGAGCAAATAAATATCATCTGTTCTTCAGATGCTGCACTTCCATTTCTTGTTCTCTTTCGGTGGAGGATCAGTCGTTCACGACTGAGACAATTTTTTATTTTTGTACCTTTTCTCCACGTTGAAAAACGACCCTGGTGTCTAACTCTGTCCCGTGGGGAGACATTGTAAATAGGTACAATTGTAAGACTCATATTATACGTACGTTCATACATCATCGAACAAATAGAATTTTCGCAACAATTTTTTTCTAACAACTCGTGGAGAAAAGTTCATGAATATAAATGAATGCGATCGTTTCTTTAGAGCAATTAAGTAAGCAGTACTATTTCATATTATGTAACAGATTAAAGCAGTACTATTTCATATTATGTAATAGATTAAAGCAGTACTATTTCATATTATGTAATAGATTAAAGCAGTACTATTTCATATTATGTAATAGATTAAAGCAGTACTATTTCATATTATGTAATAGATTAAAGCAGTACTATTTCATATTATGTAATAGATTAAAGCAGTACTATTTCATATTATGTAACAGATTAAAGCAGTACTATTTCATATTATGTAATAGATTAAAGCAGTACTATTTCATATTATGTAATAGATTAAAGCAGTACTATTTCATATTATGTAATAGATTAAAGCAGTACTATTTCATATTATGTAATAGATTAAAGCAGTACTATTTCATATTATGTAATAGATTAAAGCAGTACTATTTCATATTATGTAATAGATTAAAGCAGTACTATTTCATATTATGTAATAGATTAAAGCAGTACTATTTCATATTATATAATAGATTAAAGCAGTACTATTTCATATTATGTAATAGATTAAAGCAGTACTATTTCATATTATGTAATAGATTAAAAAAAAGAAATTATTTAAGTCAGTAAGACCTTGTGGATTAATGTAGTCCATACTTATTTTAATTTAGTTTTATGCAAAGTAGGTTAAAAGGGGGTAGAAGCCCTTTGTTAAAAATGAAGACATGGAACTTGAATAATAGATTCACAACAATTTTCCCAATTAATAAACATTCCCCAAATTTCAGTTTTTGTGGAATATTTTCGAGGGTCTTTAAGATGCATGATATCGCAAAGTCAACCATTTCAAAATTAAAATGCATACCAATCGCATTGATATTAATTTACAGTCATTAAAACGCAATAAAGCAGAATTCACTGAAATTTAATTTCTTCTTAAGATACCATAAGCCTTAAATTTTAGAATTTTCTAGTATCAAAATTATATAATGAATTTTAATCAAAATTGGAATAAGGATTCTAGATATAAAGTTTAGCAGCATTATATTTGATTTTGATCCTTGTAGAGGAGGGGTGTAAAATGATGCAAAATTATTGCATTTGGAGAATTAATTTTACTCGCTCATTGCATCAGTCATAAAAAGACCCATAAAAAAATTTAGCCAGATCGGTCAAGTAGTTTCCGAGAAAAGTGGAACGACTAGACAAACAGGGAAATATTATATAGAAAAATTGATAAAATTTTAAATGTAACGTCAATGATTATTTCTTTGAGCTGAACATTTAACAAACATATAACCCGTTACAGACAGAGAAAGCTCGTTACAAACATAATAGCCCTTTATAAACAGAAAAAGCCCGTTACAGACATAATAGTTCGTCACAAACATAATAACCCATTACAAATATAATAGTCTGTTACAAACATAATAGTCCGTCACAAACATAATAACCCATTACAAATATAATAGTCCGTTACAAACATAAAAGCTCGTTACAAACATAATAGTCCGTTACAAACACAATAGTCCGTTATAAACATAATACCCCATTACAAAGGTAAGATACAAAAAACTGTTACCCGTTGGATTATTCCTTAAATTTTGATTAGATTGTTTGAATCGGGAAAAGGTGAGTTTGTAAAGCCAATCATATTTACAGGGTGGTCAAAAAGTCAGGTAATTACACGTGTTACACAATCAGTGGTTAATCGCTTCCAGCGATTGATAGAGAGAAATGGACGACAATTAACAAAATAAACATATTTCATGTTTGTTTCATTTTATATTTCAATGTATGGTACTTAAATATACGTGTATTGCTAATATCGTTTTTCTTTAAAATGTTACCTGACTTTTTGACCACCCTGTAGATTAAAGTAAAAAAACACGCAAAAAAGAAAGAATGCAATGATATTACCGCATTGACTAACTTGTTTGTCGATTCCGAATGTCGGGAGCTGAAATCCTAGAAGTTTTCTGGGGAAAAAAATCAAGCAACTTTGTTTTTTGGGCTTTTTTTTTTCTTTTTTTTTCTTTTTTCTTTCTTTTTTTTTCTTTTTTCTTTCTTTTTTTTCTTTTTTTTTTCCTGTTTCGGTAGAAAATGATAAATCAACAACGCGGAAGATGAAACACGTCGAGTTCTTATGGAGAATAGACGTTATTAGGGCGAGTGATAACTGCCAGGCTGTGAATGCGTTTGTGACAAACCTTTGATTTGCTAAAGCATGCATGCATGCATATATATATATATATATATATATATATATATATATATATATATATATATATATATATATATATATGCATACATACATATATATTGTAAAGTGCACGGGTGAACGGAAAACCAGCGATTTTGGCATGCGCAGATTATGCAATGTGGCGGATATCTTATAAAGACCTAAATTAGCACCAAGACATTAACCGACACTTAAAAATAATCGGTGATACGGGCACTGGGTTGGTCACAGGAAAATAGACGGATGTTTGCAGCTTTGCAAACATGAAACATTGAGAGGGAGGGGAATTCTTGTTCTTGGGCTCCTTTTCTCGCTTTTATTGCCTTTTATATATATATCTCTCTCTCTCTCTCTCTCGCTCTCTCTCTCTCTCTACCTCTCTCTCTACCTCTTTCTCGCTTCACACACACACACACACACACACACACACACACACGCACACACACACACACACACACACACACACATATATATATATATATATATATATATATATATATATATATATATAAGCGACGTTGTCTGTCTGACTGTCTGAGTGAGGAACGCCATCTACCAAACTCTTCTGTCAATTCTTGGTTTACAGACTTCAAACTTGATATATAGGGGAAATATATTCGATTTCGTATAAATCAGTAAAAATAGCTGCCAAGGGGTCAAATTTAAAAAAAAACAGGAACTTGGCAGGCATAACTCGGCTTAAAGTGCTACTCTATGGATGCTCAAATATACATGTATATGATAAAGTCGATTAATTTTGAAGTTCTGGTATCCATCTATTGTTGGCTTGTTAACGAATAAAGCTGGAGAGCGATATGTTTTGGCTAGTAACCCCTTTAAATATTTTGCTATAAAGTTGTATATTTTTTTAATTTTCAGATTAACGTAAAAACTTAGCTAAATATTTGCATATATTTTGCACACGCAACTAATACATTTCCGGTCGGATATATTGATTTTAGATTTGCTGGTAGTTTTAAATCAAAGATTTTTAATTTTATCGTTGATACAAGCAATGGAAATTCAGTTTACAAAAAAATTGAAATAATCGTTTCTTTTTTGTATCGGAAAATAGGCACAATTTTTTCCGATTCCGACACCTCAAAAGTTCTGATTTTTTTCATTCCGATTAATCGTCCTAACTTTAATATATATATATATATATATATATATATATATATATATATATATATATATATATATATATATATATATATATATTGTTACAACCGGGATGGGGCTGGGAGGTTAAATATGATAAAATGCAAACAAAGCAATATGGATAGGAATTTATGACCATCAAGCGTTTATCATAGGCAGACAAATCTTCGGCATTAGGGATATAATCATGGGTCCCAGTCGGGTTCAATTTTCCTTTTTAATACAAAAAAGGTTTGAAACAAAAAACAACAACAACAAAAAAACAGCAATTATTTTCTGTGAGACACACGGGTGCAAAATAAAGACAAAAATCGAACACAATAAGATTTGCAAGAAAGAACGAGACAAACATTTTCAAATAATATAAACTAAATTTATTAAAGATAGGGGAAAGAAAGATTTAACGAAAAATAAATATGTTCGAAGTTAAATGAATTGGGATATTTTTAACGTACAAACTGAAAGAGAATCCTGTAACAGAAAGACAAAGCGTAAACAGTAGTGACCAGATCACACAAGGAAAAATTCGAACTTCAGTCTGACAGAGAGAGAAAATAAAGTTTTGCACTTACAATTCTATTCTTTTTTTTTTCTGTTTGTTTTGTATTGTCCATGTTCTTTTAAACAATTTGCAATTGCCAGTTCGTTCGATAGAGTTCTCTTGCAAGGAAGGAAGAAATTCAAATTATAAGTCCACAGATTTTCAATCCGTTTCTTTTTCAATACATGCCCGTCGGTTCTCCAAAATAGCTTTATCGAGAAGTTAATTTGGGTAATAGCTAAGCGTTCCAACTCGCTTTCGGTCGGAATATTTTCTTTTTCTTTCGACGCTGCCATACCTGAAACCGTGACATGTTGCTCAAAATCCAGAAAAGCACTGATGCGACCGGACTTTGGTCGAACTGCGCGCGCACGAGAGAGTTTTTTTTTTCTCCTTTATTTGTTTCGCCCCTCGATTCTAAAAGTAGAATTGACGAAATCGCCTTTTCTCTTTTTGTCCTGCTTATTGGCGCTAAGGAGCTCGAAAATCAAACGAGATCACAAAGTGTGTTGACCGAATGACCTGTCACTTGCCTTCATACTGGAGAGAGGGTGGGAGGTGTTAACGTCGGTCGAACGTTTCTCAACTCCTTCGTTCTCTCTCTCTTTTCTTTCCACAGTCTCTCTTTCTCTCCCTCTTCGAGGCTGATGAAATTTCTTGTTGGTTCTTTCTTTGGTTTCCAAGATTGGATCGCGGTGTAACAACTGTTCTGCCGTTATACGCCACTTTCTCTGTCCTCGGTCAGTGGAAGAGAATTTCCTCATACCAATCCCAACACTGGGTTTTAAGATGATAAGGAATTAGTGGATTCTCGTTCAGTTCGAACATACAATAAAACATCTATCTTATATCACTAGCAGAATAATATAACAATATTTAATGCCGAGGTGGCCGTTTGTAACAATATATATATATGTATAGGCATCCACATACAATACTGTTTCACAGCTCATCAGTGCGGTTAGAGAAGCAACTACCTCAAGCTAGGATCGAAACCCGATCGCCCAAACGTCAGCCGGAGCTTCTAGCTATTGCGCTATACGGCTTCTGCTATGCGGGCTGTGAATTAACAATGTTTTGACATAGTCCAAAGTACCTAAGCTCAATTTGTTTACACAAAGAGCATCGCTTCATACGCTAATGGTAATTTGTATACCACTTCTCAAATGCTCAACCTAACATAGGGAGCATTATATATGTGTGTGTGTGTGTGTGTGTGTGTGTGCGCGCGCGCGCGCGTGTGTGTGGTTGTAGATCCGAACTAGTTCAGGAGGAATACTAGTCTTGTCGCACTGAAGAGCTGTAATACAGCGAAACAAAATACCTGGACATGACTATTTAAGCACCCCCCCCATACTTGGGTAACGCTTGATTTCACCCCCTGCCTGTTTGGCGTAACTCAACGCTTTTTGTTTGTAAATCGAGCGATAACTAAATGTTTATATAAATAGACATTTGAGGAGGTCTTTGCATGAACACTGCCGACTATCAACTTTAAACAATTTTTTATTTTATTTTTTTTTTCGAAAGAAAAGTTTTGATTTTTTTTTTGTAAGCAGCCGATGGCGACATTTTTTTGAAAATAATTTTCCGCAAAAATTCCTTTTTGAAAATAGGCTTTTTAAAATATATTTTTTAATATATTTGACATTTATTGTAGGACTTAGGATTACACTGTGTGTGTGGGGGGACAATTTGTGGTTTCCTGAAGATAGGCTATTTCCCACCGGTTGAAAGAAAGCATGCAATTTTCTTTTCTTGTCACAAGAATAAAGACTTGTTGTTTGAAGCGCAATGAAATTTTTCTTTCCTTTCTTTTTT
>NC_136525.1:23564854-23627354 GCF_053919585.1 Euprymna scolopes | reverse complement strand
TTAAAAATCAAGTCATTTCATGCAAATATAGTATGCACAAACTGCAGTACATAATCTGAGGTGTGCTATAGGCCTATTATCTCTAAACTTCCTCGATAAGCGTGCATTCCTATATTTTCCTGGTGAGAGTTCACTGCGAAAATCGGTTAGAACCAATGGAAGTTGTAAAATCTTTTCTCTCTAATAAATTCATCCTATCCCCGCTCCCCATTTACACCGCTGTTTGATCGTTCACAAGGAACAGTACGAAGAAACACCGGTGGCTTAAAAAAACTGGAATGTTATTACAACGCTCCTTTACGTTCTATGTTTTCTGCTGGGTGAAACGAACCATTTGACTTAACCCATTCGAAGGTTTATCTATGCCATTTTTCTTCATTCATTTTTGTTTTTCGTTTTGTCGTGGACTAAAAAAAAGACAAATATGGTATTATAACGTTCATTTTCTAATGAGTGAAACGCACCATTGGCTCATTTATGCCATTTCCCTCCGCTTTCCGCTGTGTTTTCTTTTTCTTTCACTTTAGTCCGTTTGGAAGTTGACACAAAAAACAGAATTGGCATTATCACGATCATTTTCTACTGTTTAGTTATGCCATTTTTCGTTTTTTTTTCCTTTCGCTTTCTTTCGTTTGGAAGTTGTCTGCAAAAACCAGAATGGCATTGTAACGTTCATTTTCTTCTGTTTAGTTATGCCCTTTCTTCCATCTGTTTTCGTTTTACAAAACGCGTACATTTTTTTCCCTGATTTTCGCTTTTTGTTTTTCCGATTATTTATTTATTTATTTATTTATTAAATAACTTACACGTTTGTTCCAAACAACCGGGCAACGCCTGGTACCCCTGCTAGTTATTAGATATTTTTTTACACGAATAAAATTACATCTTTGGACACGCGTGTTTTTGGCTTCTTAGCCTTCGTCAAAACAATCAGGATCGAACTCATGACATCAGTATCCGCATTCGGATACTTAATCGATGTACCACCGCTTATAAAGTTAGCGATAAATAAAAAAACTGTACTTAAGGTGGTAATCGACGGTGGTACATCGGTTAAGTATCCAAATGTGGATACTGGTATCATGAGTTCGATTCTGACCTGTGCTGACGAAATCTAAAACGCCAGGAAGGAAATGAAGGGGAGTAATTTTAAGTTTTTAGATTTAATAAATAATAGAAGGTGGTGGGGGATTTAAGCTGTTCAAGCAAACACAGAAATATATGAAATGGATAAAGAGAGAGAGAGAGAGAGAGAGAGAGAGAGAGAGAGAGAGAAGTAAGCGATTCAACACGTGTCTCACTAAGGAGATGCGATCGTGTCAAATGTGCTTTGACATTTTTGTAAAGTCTGACGAGGTTACTGGATCGTTAATACGATTCGGTAACCGAAACATGTGTAACTAAACAGATAAAACGGTAATAAAATAAATGAAAAGCATATTTGCTCTACAATAGTATTGAGCACTTTCTTCAGGTTTTCACTAATTACCATTTTTGCTATATATATATATATATATATATATATATATATATATATATATATATATATATATATATATGTGTGTGTGTGTGTGTGTGTGTGTGTGTGTGTGTGTGTGTGTGTGTATTGTTTGGGTACAATGTTTTTTCAATTATATTTCACTCTTTGTGTATACCAATACTTTTTGTTTAGAAGCTCAATGTATGTTAAATATAATAACAGAGCACATATCAAAGTATATCAGTATAGTTACATTTCAAGATCCAAATATTTATTTTTAATGCAAAACAATTATCCAGCATGGAAAAATTTACGTACATGTTTTACAGATCTGTTTTATTATGCAGAAACAAACAGTTATTATTATATCAATACCGTCTCTTTTCGTGCACATAATCTTCAAAAAAATTAGAAATTCTTTGCTTGGATGGAAAAATGCATAAGCAAACAATTTATAATTTTTCTGAAGGGTATATGCACGAAAAGAGACGTTATAATCGTAATAATAACCGCTCGTTTCTACATAACGAATTTATATGTCTAGCGTTATTTGCGGTCTTAGATCAAAATTAATATAAATTACTCTTAGATATTAATTTTATAATAATTTTAAATTAACTTAGATTTTTTATATTCCTTTAAATAATCAAGATCGTAAATTTATTTTCTTAAATAATGAATAAATAAATAAAATTTTTAATTTAAAAAATAAAATGTAGCAAATTGAATATTTAATATTAGATAGAGAGGAATAGGCAGAGACTTAAAAAGATCGTGGGAGAGAGAAAACTAGGAGGGAGAAGAGAGATATATAGAAGTTATGCTAGGTAGTTCTGCTAGTATTTCTATATAACAAGTTGCAGATTGTCCCGGCGTTTACCGGGCATCGGATAAGTCGAACGCGTAGAAGGTAGGGGTGCTATAAATCATATCATTAAGCCTATTTATGGGGTTAATCTGTACTTGAAGTCTGTACTTGAAGTCTGTGGCGAAAGACGGCATCTGCTGGAGAAGTGCTGCCAAGGCATGCCACAATATGAGTGAGGATAAGAGAGACCAAAAGGGGAGGAAGCGGAGAGAGCACAGAGGGTTGGGAAAAGAAGGTGGGTTCTCTCTGCCGCACTAGAAAATTATTTAAACCCGGCGGTATCCCATATCTCTACAAAGCCACTATTCTCATATGCTAAAAGCATTATTGCCACATCTGGGCAGACGCATTTATCACTAATCCCTCACTCTTAGACAGAGTTAAAAAAAAGAGTCAAATCTAATAAATCCTGCACTATCGACCAAATTCCAACCTCTGGCCCATCTCTGCAATATCGCATCCCTGTGCCTGTCTTACAAGTACTTTAATGAAATGTGCTCTGACGAACTTATATCACTTGTGCCCCCCTCGACGTATATAGTCCCGACCAACTCAACAAGCAGCAAAATCACATTCTTCACTTTGGAATTCCCTCATTGTTTCCTGCTTCCATGAATATACTGACATGCAGACGCCTTGTTTGGGATGAAAAAGTTGAACTATAAAAAAACCAAAAAAAAAAATAAAAAAAACCCAAAAACAAAAACAAAAGAGCGTTCTCAGAACCCAACGCTTACTATATGTATGGATAGGCTTGCACGGTCAGAGTAGGCGTTGCAATTCGCCAATGAACTGATCTGCTGCCCAAGACAGACAGATGCCAACAAGTACGATTGTTGCTCTCCTAGCAATTCGTTTGTAATAAAAAGAAAATATTAAATGGTCATTATGGTTGACTAACAGGAAGACCAGGGATTGTCCAGAATTGAATGAAGATCAACGAATGTTTACATTTCCAATACTTTAATCGGTGAAATCGACCATTTGTCAATCAAAGCTATTGATTGCTTATTCTAGTCGGGGAATTACTCAGTTTACATTGCACTGTAGAGAACTACTGTTTATTTTATAAAATTATTTTTATATAATTGTTTCAATTAAAATTTATAATGCAAAAGTCTAGTATCATGTTTCAATTGTGCTCTAAACAGAAACATGCACTTCAGACGCGCCCCAGTCTTATCAAAGAACCTACTGTTGGTTTTATACGCCGGGCCTTTCTGCTTGTGCGATGATAAGACTTCTAAAGTGCACTTGTGACATTAGGCTTTATAGAAATGTTAACTTTGATCAAAATCTGACTGTTCCTTCTTTAATGGGATATTTTCGATTATCGATTTTTAATACTTCTCTAAGAACACCCCCAGACACCTACAGTACATTTATGTGAAATTTAAAAAATATGGGCTCAGCCGTTTTGAAGTCCATAGGGAACTCTCTCTCACACACAGAGACAAAATGCCTTTATATATAAGTAGAGATATGGCCACTATATATATATATATATATATATATATATATATATATATATATATATATATATATATATATATATATGTCAGTCTGTCTGTCCGTTATAATTTTTCACGAGAACTACAAAACCGATCTGGCTCAAATTTTGTATGGATATTTATTATGATAGGTTCAGCGAATTAAGTACTATAATATCCGTTCGATTCACACTTGGGGATTAAAAGGAATCACGAAAACACCTTGACATGGCTAAGAAAAGGGCACATGAACAGAGAAGTAAAATCTCTACTGACAGCTGCACAGAACAACGCGATCAGAACGAACCACATTGAAGCTAAAATAGATAATACACAGGAAAGCAATAAACGTAGACACTGTAGACACTGTAGACAAAGAGACGAAACGATGAACTACATAAGGGAATGCAGCAAATTAGCCTAAAAAGAATATAAGGGCAGACACGACTGTATGAGTAATAGAGTCCACTAGCAGCTCGAACATGCTGACAAACGGTTCAAACACAAACTGTACTGGAAACCAAAACCACAAAATTCTTTGGAATATGAAGACACAAATAGATAAACCCATCCAAGCTTGAAGACCAGACATGATAATAATTAACAAGAAAAAGAGAATCTGTCAAATTGTAGATTTTGTCGTCCTAGCAGCCACAGATCAACGAGATAAAAAAACGCACCAAATCTATATATCTATAAATATGAAATTGTCTGTCTGTGTGTGTATGTGTGTGTATGTGTGTGCGTGTGTGTTTGTGTGTGTGGGTGTGTGTACATTTCCCTATCAAACTACTCTGTCAATTTTCAATCTACAGACTCGAGATTTGACATAATGGGTATTGAGATTTGAGAAAATCTTTTTAATCGGTTATGGCAGAAATTTCGGCTGCCAAGTGGACAAAGTTCAAAAGATTTGACTTTTGCGGTCTCTAGCAAACTATTCAGCCAATTTTGAATCTAAACATTTGAAATTTTACATAAAGGGTATTCAGATATGCAGCAAGGTTTTAAACCAGTTTTTGGGTGAAAATTTGGCTGCCAAGAGGTCAAAGTTGAAAGAGTTGACCTTTGCAGACTCTACCAAACTCCTTCGCCAAATTTTGGGTCTAAACACTTGAAATTTTAGATGTAGGTTACCTGGACATGAGTCAATTTTTTAATACATATATACACATGCACGTAAAGTTATGAACAGTACATACGGTCCGAGCAAAGCTGTGCTGAACTGCTAGTCTGCATAGAAAACTGAAAGGCATAACGAACGTAAAGATGTCAATATAATACTAATAATTGTAGGAACAGTCACAAAGAACGTTTCGATTTACATGGAAATTACATGGAATTAGTATTTAATGGAAATTACATGAAATTAGAATTAAATGGAAATTACATGGAATTAGTATTTAATGGAAATTACATGAAATTAGTATTTAATGGAAATTACATGAAATTAGTATTTAATGGAAATTACATGAAATAAGTATTTAATGGAAATTACATGAAATTAGTATTTAATGGAAATTACATGAAATTAGTATTTAATGGAAACTACATGGAATTAGTATATAATGGAAATTACATGAAATTAGTATTTAATGGAAATTACATGAAATTAGTATTTAATGGAAATTACATGGAATTAGTACTTAATGGAAGTTACATGAAATTAGTATTTAATGGAAATTACATGAAATTAGTATTTAATGGAAATTACATGAAATTAGTATTTAATGGAAATTACATGAAATTAGTATTTAATGGAAATTAAATGAAATTAGTATTTAATGGAAATTACATGAAATTAGTATTTAATGGAAATTACATGAAATTAGTATTTAATGGAAATTACATGAAATTAGTATTTAATGGAAATTACATGAAATTAGTATTTAATGGAAATTACATAGAATTAGTATATAATGGAAATTACATGAAATTAGTATTTAATGGAAATTACATGAAATTAGTATTTAATGGAAATTACATGAAATTAGTATTTAATGGAAATTACATGGAATTAGTATATAATGGAAATTACATGAAATTAGTATTTAATGGAAATTACATGAAATTAGTATTTAATGGAAATTACATGGAATTACTACTTAATGGAAATTACATGAAATTAGTATTTAATGGAAATTACATGAAATTAGTATTTAATGGAAATTACATGGAATTAGTATATAATGGAAATTACATGAAATTAGTATTTAATGGAAATTACATGAAATTAGTATTTAATGGAAATTACATGAAATTAGTATTTAATGGAAATTACATGAAATTAGTATTTAATGGAAATTACATGAAATTAGTATTTAATGAAATTACATGAAATTAGTATTTAATGGAAATTACATGGAATTAGTATTTAATGGAAATTACATGAAATTAGTATTTAATGGAAATTACATGAAATTAGTATTTAATGGAAATTACATGAAATTAGTATATAATGGAAATTACATCAAATTAGTATTTAATGGAAATTACATGAAATTAGTATTTAATGGAAATTACATGGAATTAGTACTTAATGGAAATTACATGAAATTAGTATTTAATGAAATTACATGGAATTAGTATATAATGGAAATTACATGAAATTAGTATTTAATGGAAATTACATGGAATTAGTACTTAATGGAAATTACATGAAATTAGTATTTAATGGAAATTACATGAAATTAGTATTTAATGAAATTACATGAAATTAGTATTTAATGGAAATTACATGGAATTAGTATTTAATGGAAATTACATCAAATTAGTATTTAATGGAAATTACATGGAATTAGTATTTCATGGAAATTACATGGAATTAGTATTTAATGGAAATTACATGAAATTAGTATTTAATGGAAATTACATGAAATTAGTATTTAATGGAAATTACATGAAATTAGTATTTAATGGAAATTACATGAAATTAGTATTTAATGGAAATTACATGGAATTAGTATTGAATGGAAATTACATGAAATTAGTATTTAATGGAAATTACATGGAATTAGTATTTAATGGAAATTACATGAAATTAGTATTTAATTGAAATTACATGGAATTAGTATTTAATGGAAATTACATGAAATTAGTATTTAATGGAAATTACATGAAATTAGTATTTAATGGAAATTACATGAAATTAGTATTTAATGGAAATTACATGGAATTAGTATATAATGGAAATTACATGAAATTAGTATTTAATGGAAATTACATGAAATTAGTATTTAATGGAACTTACATGAAATTAGTATTTAATGGAAATTACATGGAATTAGTATTTAATGGAAATTACATGAAATTAGTATTTAATGGAAATTACATGGAATTAGTATTTAAAGGAAATTACATGAATTTAGTATTTAATGGAAATTACATGAAATTAGTATTTAATGGAAATTACATGAAATTAGTATTCAATGGAAATTACATGAAATTAGTATTTAATGGAAATTACATGAAATTAGTATTTAATGGAAATTACATGAAATTAGTATTTAATGGAAATTACATGGAATTAGTATTTAATGGAAATTACATGGAATTAGTCCTTAATGGAAATTACATGAAATTAGTATTTAATGGAAATTACATGAAATTAGTATTTAATAGAAATTACATGGAGTTAGTACTTAATGGAAATTACATGAAATTAGTATTTAATGGAAATTACATGAAATTAGTATTTAATGAAATTACATGAAATTAGTATTTAATGGAAATTACATGGAATTAGTATTGAATGGAAATTACATGAAATTAGTATTTAATGGAAATTACATGGAATTAGTATTTCATGGAAATTACATGGAATTAGTATTTAATGGAAATTACATGAAATTAGTATTTAATGGAAATTACATGAAATTAGTATTTAATGGAAATTACATGAAATTAGTATTTAATGGAAATTACATGAAATTAGTATTTAATGGAAATTACATGGAATTAGTATTGAATGGAAATTACATGAAATTAGTATTTAATGGAAATTACATGGAATTAGTATTTAATGGAAATTACATGAAATTAGTATTTAATTGAAATTACATGGAATTAGTATTTAATGGAAATTACATGAAATTAGTATTTAATGGAAATTACATGAAATTAGTATTTAATGGAAATTACATGAAATTAGTATTTAATGGAAATTACATGGAATTAGTATATAATGGAAATTACATGAAATTAGTATTTAATGGAAATTACATGAAATTAGTATTTAATGGAACTTACATGAAATTAGTATTTAATGGAAATTACATGGAATTAGTATTTAATGGAAATTACATGAAATTAGTATTTAATGGAAATTACATGGAATTAGTATTTAAAGGAAATTACATGAATTTAGTATTTAATGGAAATTACATGAAATTAGTATTTAATGGAAATTACATGAAATTAGTATTCAATGGAAATTACATGAAATTAGTATTTAATGGAAATTACATGAAATTAGTATTTAATGGAAATTACATGAAATTAGTATTTAATGGAAATTACATGGAATTAGTATTTAATGGAAATTACATGGAATTAGTCCTTAATGGAAATTACATGAAATTAGTATTTAATGGAAATTACATGAAATTAGTATTTAATGGAAATTACATGAAATTAGTATATAATGGAAATTACATGAAATTAGTATTTAATGGAAATTACATGAAATTAGTATTTAATGGAAATTACATGAAATTAGTACTTAATGGAAATTACATGAAATTAGTATTTAATGGAAATTACATGAAATTAGTATTTAATGGAAATTACATGGAATTAGTATTTAATGGAAATTACATCAAATTAGTATTTAATGGAAATTACATGGAATTAGTATTTAATGGAAATTACATGGAATTAGTATTTAATGGAAATTACATGAAATTAGTATTTAATGTCAAAAAAATGAGTACAAATTTAACCATATTCAACCATCGATATAACAGAATATAACTTTTGTCAGTTTTTAAGACTAAACAGTCTGATACGACGTGCCTTCAGTAAGTTTCCTGACTTTTTTCGAAAGGGTACTTTTATTAATAGTACACAAATGAAACTATAGTCCTCTTTAAAGTAATCTCCTCTGGCTGCAATGCACTTGTACGGTTCAAACAACTTCTGGAAGGCCCCATTTAAGTGCTCTTGTGTGAGCATGTCAATGCCCCTTGTGACAACCTATTTCATCTCCCCAATTGTCTCATAACTATCTCCTAAAAAGAGTTTAGGGAATAATCCAGAGTTACAGGGAGCAAGATTTGGATTATAGGTAGGATGAGGAACTGTCTTGATGTCTATTGTGGTCAAATAGTCTGTGACAAAGATGGAGTTGTAGACTGGTGCATTCGCTCAAGTCTTTCGCATCTTCAGTTCCTTGCGAATAATTGTGTGTACAGTTCCCACACTGACATCAAACTGTGCACTTATTGTCTCTATAGACACACAACAGTTCTTATCAATTAAATTCTTTATTTGGCCAATCAACTCTGGTGTACTGACTTCCCTACTCTTCCTAGACCTCTCATCATCCCTCACAGACGCCTGGCCTACCTTGAATATCTTATGCTACTAAAAAACTGATGCTCGATTCATGCAAGATGGTCCATATTGCCTTTTTTAAGTTCACAAGCTGTGACAACCAGGCTTTAGTAGGGTGTATTCCAACACCTGCTGTAGCTGTTCATTTAAATCATAAGAATTGGTTAGTCATCTTATAAGATTTATAGCAATAACATACTTAAGTTTTAAGCGTCTACGACAATTTTAAATGCCTGTACAAAAAAATCTGGAAAAATATTTAAGGCACGTTGTATAGCTAAACGAACCAAAAAAGGCTAATATATATATATATATATATATATATATATATATATATATATATATATATATATATATATATACTAGCCTGGGTGTCCGGCGTTGCCCGGATGTTTGTGGGAGTGTATTGAGCAAAAAAAAAAAGAAAGTGGAGGTGGGTGTAAAGTTGTTGGTTGAGCAAAAAAAGGAAACTTGCGAGTGCAAAAGAAAATGTGGTAATAGGCTGGCAGGCTCGAACCAGTACCGCAAAGGAGGAAAAGAAAGTGAAAAAAAAAGTGACACGTTAACTGTTGCACCCATCGCCAAATCGGAAGTGACATAGGTTTAAATTAAGGCTAGACAATCGAAAAGAGAGACTGACTTTCGGAAATATCGGCGAAAAAAGCGACCTTCCCCCTGTAGAAAAGTGGAATACATTTGAGGATGAAGGAATAAATGTTTTTAGCCAATTTTTCGATATTTGTCGTCCGAAGGATCGTGCTTCAAAACGATACCGATCTTGTGAAAATCCGTCACCTCTATCGAAAGTTTTTGCGATACATAGATACATACATACATACATACATTTAAACAGACAGGTGAGATTTATATATAAATATGTGTGTGTGTGTGTGTGTGTGTGTGTGCGCGCGTGCTTTGATTATTTTAAGACTGAAGATAACGTCATGTCGAGAACAAGATTTTGTGAAATCATACGCGAATGTACGTTATTACTTACGCACCGATAATAATTGCTCAAGTTATTTTAAAATAATTAAGATCTCCCTCGCCTTTTCACAACATATTCCTTATTCAATTTGTATTAAATGACAGTAATATCTCTAGTGCTTCTGGGCATAATCTTAAAGTGCATCCTGTGCAAAATTCTTGGGAATGTGTGGAAAATATACATGTTGGACCTCTGATCTATTTCTGCGCCCAACTAGTAAGCACTTCTAGTGAGAAAGATTGTAATGTTGTTCTTTGTATGCATGAGAAATTCAAAATGAGTCTCTTTCTTTTTTCTGGTGAGTCTTACAAAGCCTTCAAACGTGTCCAATAACGTTTCTTTTCTGTCTATATATTTTACTTCGGTACTTCTACACAATATGGACTAAATTTTTTTTATTTAAAATAACAACCTAACTCTAAACTAACCATAAATTAACTCTAACTTAAGTTTTAGTCGGATTGGTTTAGTTTGCATTGTGTGGAGGCACTTTAACTTTGACTCGAAAGAGCAGAAGGGTTTCTCTTTCTCTTCATATCTGTTTATATGTATCTTTTTCTTTCTTTTGACGTATTTATCTCATTATCAAGAACCCACAATTGAGCAACTACGTTTATCTCGGTCCACTTTAGCAGACTTCATCCGAAGGAGAAAGTTTCTAGGGAATATCAAATAATCAAACGGTTTTCAGTCGAATCTATGCTGCGGTCAAAGGAAATAATCACGTTTGTTTTGAAAAGAAGCAGCAGTAGTAGTAGTAGTAAAAGAAGAAGAAGAAATTGGAGAAAGAAAAGATATATAGTTCAATTGGAGAAATGTTTAGAAAGTAACACGGCTATTGATGGGCACGGATATATATATATATATATATATATATATATATATATATATATATATATATATATAGAGAGAGAGAGAGAGAGAGAGATAGATAGATAGATAGATAGAAAGCGAAATATATATATATAATAAATGAACTCATTTTTCCCGTGTGAGTTTGACCTTAATAGGATTAAAAATCACTACATTACATTCAACTGTAATTTCCCCACACTTCAGCACAGGATCTGAGGTGTGCTATAGGCCTACTACCCTTACAGTTCCTTGATATTCGTACATTTCTATATTTTTTCCGGTGAGAGTTCACCACCACAATCGGTTAAAATCAATGGAAGTTGTAAAATCTTTTCTCTCTATTCGATTCATACTCCACCCACGACCACTTAACACCGCTCCGGATACGTCCACAGGAGAATATACGAGGAACACGGGTTTCAGTTCTTAGTTGCTTAAAAAATATGGATTGGCATTTTTCCGTCAGGTGAAATGCGACTTTATATTCCAGTTATTCTGTGGGTTACTTGTGCCATTTTATAAATTTCTTCTTCTTTTTCCCCCTTTTTTTTCTCTCTCTTTATATTTTTTCTCTTTTTGTAGGGGGTGGTGGTTGCGATCCGAAAGATTACTTAAACGAAACGAACTAACATTGGATTCCAGATTTTACAAGAAACTTTAACAGTCAGCGTTCTTCAAATCTTGCACCGATTAGTCGCTTTAATATTTTATTTACTGTCTTTATACTTCTATTATGTTTGCACTGATTTCATACGTGATACTAGAGGGGGGGAGCTGACTTCCTATTTTCGGATTAGTTACTTATTCATTATTTATTTCTATACATTGCATTTCTCAGAGTTTCATTAGCACAATTACTACTACGCTATCGATATTGGAATCAGACGACATTCAAATTGGTTAACAGCGACAACAAAGAAAATAATATAAAAAAAAGAAACCAAAATAAACCAAAACAAACCAACATTAAAAAAAAAAAAAAAAACACGGTCAGTTTTCTGGTTTTATTTATTCATTTTTTTCTTTTTCATTGAAACAATGAAAAATAAATAAATAAAATCTAATAAACATATTTTCATTATACACGGTAAATTTTATTTTTTTAATTTTGTTTTTCCATTAATAAAACAAAAAAATTAGATTTAAATAAACATATTTGCATTTTATGCGGTAACTTTTTTTCTTTTCTTTTTTTTTCCTTTTTTCCTTTGGTATTCTTTCACGTTCGTTTTGTTTTTATTCCTTTCAATTTTACGCGTCATATATTAGCTAAACCAGGGCGGGAACATCTATAAATATAAAAGCTAAAATTTGTGAGTGTGTGGGGGTGAGCGTGTGGGTGTTCCTTCACCCTAATCTCGGCCTCCTCCTGCTACTACGATAATGACGTCATGTTTGACCTAGGAAACTTTGACGTTAGTTTCAACCACCTGCAAGTGTTTTTAAAGGGTCAATATTATCTGTTCTAAATTGTGTATCTCATTGGCGTAGAGGTAACGTGTTAGGCATTTTTTTTCGCCTTAGCCTCGATGCTTCGGGTTCGAGCCTGTCTTCCTACCTAAACCTTTTTTCCCTTTACACCTTTTTACATTCCCCCCCTTTTTTTACATTTGTCCGCGGTTTTGCTTTGTTTTGGTTTTTCCGATTTCTTATAACATTGTGCTTTTTATAATATTAAAACAGGACCTCCCTCCTACATACACACCTCCAAATCCCCGGCCAAGTACCCCCTGCTAGTATATATATATATATATATATATATATATATATATATATATATATATATATATATATATATATATATCGTTGCATTATTCGATCTTCTATGCTGTGTTCAGTTGACTGTCAGACGGATTTGTAACTTTCTTAATTGCAAAGACGAACACTTTTCAACACTGTAAACACTTGATAGGTATAAAACAAGAATTTATACGGTCGAAATGAAGTGCAGATTCAAGGAATACAAAATAATTATAATATATATGTCTGACAACATCTACTTATCATATTTACTATTAATCATAATTAGACACAGCTAGATGCTTTATCAAAACAGCTGTCAGTTTTACCGGGCCTTTTAAACATGCCGGTTATATTCATAACCAATTATAATTGCTATTAACAGTACAATGTTATATAAAACTAGCAGAATCTGTGTTCTGGCGTTGCCCGGGTTGAATATAAAAAATGATTTCACTGTAAAAAATATCTGCAAAAAAGGAATTTCTTAAAAAAAGGTGAGAGATAGTCTATTTGATGCATTGCTAGTAAACAAATATGTGAGTGATTAAGAAGGATGAAAGCAATGTAGAATAATCGGTATGATGAAGAAACGTATGAACAAAAACAAGCAACAAAAGACAGCATTTAATTACAAATCCTCGTATATCTATTTACTTTTCAAAAGATCTTTCAACTATTAATCATAAATATAGTGGTGAAATATCTTTGATAATTTCGAGAGTAGACTTCTCTTTTTTAAAAAAAAAAAACAAGCAAAAAGTAAAACGAACTAACAATTATCCTTCAATAAATGAAGTGCGGAAACCATATTTTATGTTATAGGATGCATTTTTGCGATAACTTAAAATAAAACTTAGTTTAGGGCTAGATTAGAGCTAGTATTGATTCCTATTGTGTAGATTGTTCGGCGAACTTAATTATCGCCACTTATACTCAGCCAAACACTGGTAATTTTCATCATGGTCAAATATTTTTTATGTGAAATGGTCGCTGTTTACATACCACATAAAATGTCTAGAAAAGCCTAAGAGTTGACAAAAGTAATTCCCCCCATTTCTATTTAAAATATAAAAAAATGATGTGGATAAATAAAAATTAAAAAATTCCTTCACCTAAATTTTCCTGTACCAAAACTTATAGATGTGAGCTTATCGTTAGCTGGGTAGGAAGTATGTGCTTATATCGCATTTAATTTTTATAACAAATGCGAGCCCTCACCTTAAAATATAAAATATAAGATTTTTGGTCCCTAGATAAAAGGAAGGTGGACCTGTAAATTCACCTTTGTCCGTTCGTCCCTTCGTCTGTCCGCACTTTTCTCAATAACTACGCCTTGGAATTTTGGAAATGTTGCACAAACATTAAACATGATATGAGTAAAAAAGTAACACAACGGATTTTCCGGAAAAACTCTAGTTGCCCCTCGAGGGGCGCCTTTCGGGTTAAAATAGCTAAAATTGACACTTTTGTGCTTATTAAAAAAATGATGCGTTGGATTTTTATAAAACTTTCTGAAAAGTTGTAACGGACTGATTTCTATATAATTTTGTTTGCCTATATTTTGCAATAACTCCTATGCGTGCCCCAGGGGCTCTTTTAGGGCTAATAAGAACACTCCATTTTTGGGACTATTTTACCATATTTGTCCCAAATTTTCTGTGTATGTCTATTTAGCAGTTTTGCATGGTGCTGAACTCAAATTTAAATATGTTAAGGCCTTCGGGACTTTTGAGGCTAAATGGGGGGCAAATGCTGAACTTAGTCATTTTTTTATGCCTCATTCACTGTGCACTCACGGAGGACCATGCATGCTTCACTTGTTTTTTTTATGTTTCTGAATTGTTGAGACGAGATTTGTTTATTCGTATTATTTGGATTCTTCGGACTACTGTTCTCATCTTGAATGTTATTTGCACAACGTTTCGATCAATGTAACTGCCGACCGTTTTCGGGCGTATCTTGTCGAACCCGTGAACTTTTTGTCGAACTTGGGAATCTGCACAGTATTTCGAACGCTGTATTTAATGAACGGGAATAGCATATGTTCGTTCTGTCAGCCATGACCAGGTAGAAGTATCAAGTAATTAGTCTAGTCGATAGAGTACTGAGTAGATTTCAGATCTCAATTGCCCTTTTCTGAGTTTGAAAGTTTAATCCTCAATGTAGGCGTTGCGACTTAGGAATCCTAACCAGTCATGGCTGACGGAACAAAAGTATGTTACCGCCATGGATTAAATAAAGGGTTCTGTTCGAAATAACGTGCAGATTCCAGAGTTCAACAGAAAGATTCTTGAGTTCAGTAAGAAACGCCCGAAGAAGGTCTGAGTTACATCGACCGAAACGTTGTTCAAATGGTTTTATTATTATTTTGTTTTTGCTTATATTTTTTTGGGGGGGCTGTTTACGTGCAATGGAGGAAAATTATGTAAGAAAAATAAGTGTCAACTTTTGTTACGAAGCAGTGCGCTCTTATGGTAATAGCGCGTATGGGCGTGTATAAGAAAATCAGCAGCAGCCGTGGGATAGCTGACTAGCGAAAATATTAACAGTAGCAGCCGTTAAAGCCCGTATGCAAATTGACAATACGCGCTAACATCACGAAAAGAAGAACAAGAGAAAAAGAAAAAAGGACGCACGTGGTCGAGCAAGAGAAGCAAAGTACTTACAGGGGAGATAAGCGTGTAAATTCGAGGGCGAGAAAATGCTGGCTAAGACTAGCATCAGGTGGCGGTGACAGAGACTTTTAAAAAACACATGTTGTATGGCATGGCGTTGTAAAATACATGAATGCACGAAAAGACTTTTGAAATATAATGAAATGCGTTGTTTTGGAATAACCACGAATAAATACATTTAATTTGCACTTTTAAAAAATTCTGAGTCGGATTTTTATTTATTTCCTTTTTTAGTTGTTTGTTCTTTTACGACGGTACCAGACAACGTGTGGGTCCGAGAGATTTTAAATGTAACAACACGTTTAAAAAGTAACAGCTACGTTACAATTTTCGCGAACCAATGCAATAAGAAAAAATAAATGTCAACTTTTGTAACAGTTGTTTCCATAAATCATCTAGCTGTGTCTAATTATGATAAATGGTAAAAATGATAAGTAGATGTTGTCAGACATATATATTATAATTATTTTGTATTCCTTGAATCTGCACTTCATTTCGACCGTATAAATTCTTGTTTTATACCTGTCAAGTGTTTACGATGTTGAAAAAGGACATGTGTTCGTCTTTGCAATTAAGAAAGTTACAAATCCGTCAGACAGCCAACTGAACACATGGCAAATCGATTAATACCACGACAAAGACACACACACACACACACACACACACACACACACACACACACACACACACACACACATATATATATATAGATGTTGTTATTATTATTATTATTATTATTATTATTATTATTATTATTATTAGCCAGAGTTGCTCGGGACATAAATAAGAAAATAGAAGAGTTTTCCAAAAAAATTAAGCTTCTCTTTCTCTCTTTCCGCACCCATCTATAGCCATGTTACTTTCTAAACATACTCTTTGGTCGAACTACCTATCTATTCCGCTTCTCCTCCTTCTTTTCCTGCTCCAATTTCTTGTTCTTGTTTTTCTCCTTGTTCGTTTTTTCTTTTCAAAACAAACGTGATTATTTCTCCTGACCGCAGTGCTGCTAGCAGCTCCTGCACAGATGTGGCAACAGTACTCCATCCTTGGACGTACTTGGCTCTAATACAGGCAGAGAATTGCATCAGCTGTGTGATATCTACTGGAGCAATAGAACGATCCCACCATTTTCCCAGCAGCCTTGGCAACGGATTTGATGTACATGTTCCATCTTAGATCAGGAGTAAATGTCAGACCTAGAAGCTTATCAAAACATGGATCCTTCCCAAGACGAGAGCCATTCATTTCAATTGATGCCAGACGGGGATCAGAGCGTCATGTTTAAAAGTAAATATGAGAGAAAGAGATAATTAATACATCATGAACGTAAGCGTGGAAAGTGTTGTTGTCCGTAAATGTCTGGAAGAAAGACACGACTCGATATTTAGTAAAAATAAAATATATTGAACAGGAAAAAGTAAATAGATCAGATAAAGATTGTGGTTATACGTCAGTTCGACTGAAATTGTTCATTATTTTTTAATCAACTCGATTTATTGCCTGTTCTAGTTGGGAATCAATTGCTGTATGCCGGGAGAAAGTCTGCATGACTTGTGAATAACTTATGTGCCGACGCCTAAAGACATATTCTCCCTGGTCCTGGATATGACCTTAAACTATATCCATTGGTGAGGTCCCAGCTTGCGGGCTTTGGGGAGTGTGGAGCCACCCTTTAATTACCATTGCTCCCAGGTCCACTCTGACCCTTTTTAAAATTTTTCTTCAAAATCTTTGGATTCGGCATTAAATAACCCGAAAATGGTTCATATGCCGTAAAACAAAAGCAACTAACCATATTCTCCCAGTCTTTTAATAAATGGAATCTCATCTCCGTCATCTTTCAGGACGCTTCACCACCGAATCCAGTTCTCTCAATCTCGCATGATAGTTTGCAGGCCCCTGACACTTTCCAATCCTGTGTCCTGTAGCGGGTTGTCAATGTAGGTCATTCTTCTTCTACCACGGTTTGGGGGTCCATTTGTTTGTATCCAGAGAACTAGATTGCTTGCTTCCTCTTCGCTGTGTGTCATGCAGTGACAGGCTACTCTAATCCTTCTCTGCTGTACTTTCAGTGATACTGGTAGTAGGTCACCATAAAGCTGTTTGTTTGCTGCGTGGTTTCTCCAGGATGTATTGATGGCCACCCTGAGCATCTATGTGTAACAACCATCCAGTCTCTTCTTCAGCGCAATTGTAAGAGTCCATAGAGAAGGAGTGTTTCTACTGTGTCAACAAAGAGTCTTACTTTCAACTTTTCTGAGAGTGGATGACCATATCTTCCTCAACTTATGATATGCACTCCATGCCAGTGCTTTTCTCACTTCAAAATCTTTTTTAGTGCTCTCTGCCTCGATCTCGCACGACAGTTTGCAGGTCCCAATCACTTTTTAATCCTGTGTCCTGTAGCAGGTTGTCAATGTAGGTCATTCGCCTTCTCCACAGTTTGGGTGTCCATCTGTTGGTATCCAGAGAACTAGCTTACTTGCTTCCTCTTCACTGTGTCTCATGCAGTGACCGACTACCCACATTCTTGAGAACCGTTGAGGCAAAGTTGTAAATCAAAGTGTGAAAAAAAAAACAAAAAAAAACGTGCGACGTTAACCATTGCCCCACCGCGAGATGCTAACGGAAACACGTTTGAATTTATTTAATTACTTGGATTTGGCAGGCGGCCGTTTTAATGAGTTAATGAGGTCAAGTTTGACTGCGGGAGTTTTATTTTCCCAAGATGTTATAGGAAAAAGACTAAGCCACATGAGGCGAGCGACAAACGTTGAATATTTATCTTCCCGAAATCGAGCAAATTAAATAGACAGGCGAGCTTCGTTGTTAACTGTGAGATATTACGATTTATATGTGATATAAAAAGTTTTAAAAAGTTGTTAGGCTAGCGACCGCTTCTCTGAAAAAAAGTTTTTTGTTGACATACATAAAAAGTGAACACATATACAAACATTTTCGCTTTTATATTTATAGATTGCATGCCACCTTCATCAACTAAATATTAAGAGATTTAAAATTGATCGAAATCAGTAGTTGTATTGAAATCTGGAACAATACTGGAATCGTGTGTGTGTGTATATATATATATATATATATATACATATATATATATATATATATATATATATATATATATATATATATATATATATATATATAATAAGTGTGCGTGTATATGTGTCTATGTCTTTTCAAAACACTTTTTCTCTAAGTGTTAATTTTTTTCAGATTATCGTATATATATATATATATATATATATATATATATATATATATATCCTGCACACCTATATCTCTCTTTGCCTGACCCCCTGGCTCTCCCTCTGTCACCCCACATTTGCTTATGTATCTTTATAGGCTTGTGTACATACGTAAAACTGTCTACATGTATGTATATGCGCACACCTTTATGTATGTGCATATGTGTATCTGTTTGTATATGTATGTTTTTGTATGTATGTGTTTATGTGTATCTGTTTGTATATGTATGTTTTCTGTATGTATGTGTTTATGTGTACATGTATCTATATGCATATATATATATATATATATATATATATATATATATATATATATATATATATATATAGTAATTTATAAAATATATATGGCGATTAAACTACACTGAATATTCTGCGTTTCATCCAACTATAGGATTCGTCAGGCTTATGCGCGAATTCTGTGGTTGCTTCTTGTTTTTATATATGTTGAGGATTTCTAGTTGGCCAATCAGCTTTCTAGTATCCACCGCGCCCCTTCCTATCAGCCAATGGGCATGCATTTTATCAAACAAAGGATCTGTTTTAGAACTAGATTAGTGGTTTTAGGTAGACGTTCTCCTTTTTTTTATACATATAAATATACCTATTTTATAAAATAAATAAGCAAGAATATAACAAACTAATCACAGAAAACATTACAAAAAACTACAAAAAACTTGACACAAACGAATGCGATTACATAGATATAATAAATACTGAAAGTAAACAAATTACCGATAAACTAAAAATTAGCGATAAAGTTGGCAAATTGAAACCTAGAGAGTCATACATTCTGCTTAAAGACCAGAAATGGGACTTTAATAATAATCCCAGCACCCGCCTGATATACCCAACTAAACCAGAAATAGGTATAATTAGCAAAACTATACTTTCTAGAGTAAACAAACAAATCAAACAGGACCTAGAACTAAACCAATGGGCAAATACTACCGAAGCAATCACCTGGTTTAAAAATATAGAAAACAAAGATAAATATACGTCCATACAGTTTGACATAATAGACTTGTAGGGGACTAGCTATATATAAATACCCCAATCCCGTTACAAGAGAATAATGAAACGAATGAGGAATTGAAGGAAACAAAAGGCTCAGTTAATGGATAAGATAAACGTGGTTTATTTGCTATTGAAAGAAATGAACGTTTTAGTTACAATATGTCCGCGCGTATGTGGCCAATGTTCGTTGCAGGACTGGTGTTGTTGCAAGAAAGGAAATGTATTTTCATCTCAAGTTCGGGTCACTATTGTTTGTTCGCGCGTGGGAAGAGAAATAATTGTTGTAGGAAAATTGAGAATAGTAGTCCAGCGTGTGTATGCATTGATAAGGAATTCTTCTGTGGGGGTAGTATAATTAAACAAAGCGTACTTATCTTTTCAGACGACGGGGGTGGTAAGTGGCGGCCAGCCGTGCTACTTCGGTGATATGTGTCAGGCTTTTAACTGGAGAGCGACGACTACATTTATCAAGCTAGCAGCGCGGCGTTTTTGCCTCCTGTGTTTTTCTTCTTTTTCTTCTTTGGTTTGTGTAAGATAGGCATTGTTAGAATTGAAGGCGTCTCGGCTCATAACGTGAGAGCGGAACTTCTTCTTCTTCTTCATCTCTTAAGGTCGGGTGGAAGAATGTCTGTGCGTTCACTGACGCAGCTGGGCGAATCTCCTTTTCTTTTCTTTTTCTTCTTCATTTCTTTAGGCCGGGTGGAAGACTGTCCGTGCGTTCACTGACGCAGCTAGGCGAATCTCTCCTCCTTTTTCTTTCTGGTCCCCTCCTTTTATAGTCGTAAACCGGCTCCCAGCGGCTGTGATAATTTAGGCCTTTATTTTCGGCGGGGAGCTCTGCCATTGGTTCATAATTCTTTTTCTGGTTTCTTATTTTTCTTTTTCCAAACGGAAGCGATGCGTGGAGCCATGTGCAAACGAAGAATTTTTATTTTGTCTTTTATGCTGGAGACGTTAGCATCCGGTTGGCATGTTCCCACACACATCGCCACCCGAAATAGCGGAGCTATTCCGAGAGTGCCCGAGAGGATTTTGGTGGATTGGTTGGTTGGTTGGTTGGTTCGTTGGTGGGTTGGTTCGTTGGTGGGTTGGTTCGTTGGTGGGTTGGTTCGTTGGTTGGTTCGTTGGTGGGTTGGTTCGTTGGTTGGTTGGGTTGGTTTGTTGGTTGGTTCGTTGGTTTGTTGGTTGGTTCGTTGGTTTGTTGGTTGGTTCGTTGGTTGGTTCGCCATTTATGGCTCAGAGGTTTTTTTTTTTTTTTTTTTTTTTTGGAGGTTGAGGAGCTTTTTTTTTTTTTTTTTTTTTTTTTTTTGGATAGTTTCATTTAGAAGAGGTGAAGTGTTCCTAGGATGTTTGTAGGTGTGTGTGCATGCCTCGTTCAACCTCATCCATCTCATTTAAATAAAGGTGCGGGGTCACCATATTTGTAGGGGACTAGATATATATAAATACCCCAATCCCGTTACAAGAGAATAATGAAACGAATGAGGAATTGAAGGAAACAAAAGGCTCAGTTAATGGATAAGATAAACGTGGTTTATTTGCTATTGAAAGAAATGAACGTTTTAGTTACAATATGTCCGCGCGTATGTGGCCAATGTTCGTTGCAGGACTGGTGTTGTTGCAAGAAAGGAAATGTATTTTCATCTCAAGTTCGGGTCACTATTGTTTGTTCGCGCGTGGGAAGAGAAATAATTGTTGTAGGAAAATTGAGAATAGTAGTCCAGCGTGTGTATGCATTGATAAGGAATTCTTCTGTGGGGGTAGTATAATTAAACAAAGCGTACTTATCTTTTCAGACGACGGGGGTGGTAAGTGGCGGCCAGCCGTGCTACTTCGGTGATATGTGTCAGGCTTTTAACTGGAGAGCGACGACTACATTTATCAAGCTAGCAGCGCGGCGTTTTTGCCTCCTGTGTTTTTCTTCTTTTTCTTCTTTGGTTTGTGTAAGATAGGCATTGTTAGAATTGAAGGCGTCTCGGCTCATAACGTGAGAGCGGAACTTCTTCTTCTTCTTCATCTCTTAAGGTCGGGTGGAAGAATGTCTGTGCGTTCACTGACGCAGCTGGGCGAATCTCCTTTTCTTTTCTTTTTCTTCTTCATTTCTTTAGGCCGGGTGGAAGACTGTCCGTGCGTTCACTGACGCAGCTAGGCGAATCTCTCCTCCTTTTTCTTTCTGGTCCCCTCCTTTTATAGTCGTAAACCGGCTCCCAGCGGCTGTGATAATTTAGGCCTTTATTTTCGGCGGGGAGCTCTGCCATTGGTTCATAATTCTTTTTCTGGTTTCTTATTTTTCTTTTTCCAAACGGAAGCGATGCGTGGAGCCATGTGCAAACGAAGAATTTTTATTTTGTCTTTTATGCTGGAGACGTTAGCATCCGGTTGGCATGTTCCCACACACATCGCCACCCGAAATAGCGGAGCTATTCCGAGAGTGCCCGAGAGGATTTTGGTGGATTGGTTGGTTGGTTGGTTGGTTCGTTGGTGGGTTGGTTCGTTGGTGGGTTGGTTCGTTGGTGGGTTGGTTCGTTGGTTGGTTCGTTGGTGGGTTGGTTCGTTGGTTGGTTGGGTTGGTTTGTTGGTTGGTTCGTTGGTTTGTTGGTTGGTTCGTTGGTTTGTTGGTTGGTTCGTTGGTTGGTTCGCCATTTATGGCTCAGAGGTTTTTTTTTTTTTTTTTTTTTTTTGGAGGTTGAGGAGCTTTTTTTTTTTTTTTTTTTTTTTTTTTTGGATAGTTTCATTTAGAAGAGGTGAAGTGTTCCTAGGATGTTTGTAGGTGTGTGTGCATGCCTCGTTCAACCTCATCCATCTCATTTAAATAAAGGTGCGGGGTCACCATATTTGTAGGGGACTAGATATATATAAATACCCCAATCCCGTTACAAGAGAATAATGAAACGAATGAGGAATTGAAGGAAACAAAAGGCTCAGTTAATGGATAAGATAAACGTGGTTTATTTGCTATTGAAAGAAATGAACGTTTTAGTTACAATATGTCCGCGCGTATGTGGCCAATGTTCGTTGCAGGACTGGTGTTGTTGCAAGAAAGGAAATGTATTTTCATCTCAAGTTCGGGTCACTATTGTTTGTTCGCGCGTGGGAAGAGAAATAATTGTTGTAGGAAAATTGAGAATAGTAGTCCAGCGTGTGTATGCATTGATAAGGAATTCTTCTGTGGGGGTAGTATAATTAAACAAAGCGTACTTATCTTTTCAGACGACGGGGGTGGTAAGTGGCGGCCAGCCGTGCTACTTCGGTGATATGTGTCAGGCTTTTAACTGGAGAGCGACGACTACATTTATCAAGCTAGCAGCGCGGCGTTTTTGCCTCCTGTGTTTTTCTTCTTTTTCTTCTTTGGTTTGTGTAAGATAGGCATTGTTAGAATTGAAGGCGTCTCGGCTCATAACGTGAGAGCGGAACTTCTTCTTCTTCTTCATCTCTTAAGGTCGGGTGGAAGAATGTCTGTGCGTTCACTGACGCAGCTGGGCGAATCTCCTTTTCTTTTCTTTTTCTTCTTCATTTCTTTAGGCCGGGTGGAAGACTGTCCGTGCGTTCACTGACGCAGCTAGGCGAATCTCTCCTCCTTTTTCTTTCTGGTCCCCTCCTTTTATAGTCGTAAACCGGCTCCCAGCGGCTGTGATAATTTAGGCCTTTATTTTCGGCGGGGAGCTCTGCCATTGGTTCATAATTCTTTTTCTGGTTTCTTATTTTTCTTTTTCCAAACGGAAGCGATGCGTGGAGCCATGTGCAAACGAAGAATTTTTATTTTGTCTTTTATGCTGGAGACGTTAGCATCCGGTTGGCATGTTCCCACAGACTTTTATCCCTCGATATCCGAAGAACTTTTTAACATTGCCCTAGAATTTGCCGAGGCATACACTGATATATCCTCAGAAGAAATCAACATCATTAAAAAATGTAGAAAATCAGTTCTAATAAATAACAATAACCAATGGGTAAAAACTAAAATGAAAAATTCATTCGATTTGGCGATGGGTGTCAGAGACTCTGCAGAGGCATCAGATCTTGTGGGATTATTCATTCTATATACCCTCACAAGCATATTCGATACTACGGACATCGGCCTATATAGAGATGACGGACTAGCTATAATAAAAAAACTCCAACAAAGTCAAGGGAGAAAACTTTAAGAAAATCATACACAAAGAAATGAAAACATTAGGCCTAAAAGCGGACGTATCAGCTAACATAAAAATAACAAACTTCCTGGACTAAAACTTAGATAAAAACAAATATGAACCATACTTAAAAGATAACGCTACTCCAATTTACGTAAACCCTAAGTCCAACCACCCACCATCAATTATAAAACATATTCCTAACTCGATCGTAAGTAGACTCAGTAATAACTCAAGCGATGAAAATGCATTTAAGAGGTCATCCAATATTTACGAAACAGCCCTAAAAATAGTGAATACAAAAATATCGATATCAAATATAAGCAACAAAACACCAACAACTATAATAAAATTAAAAATAGAAGAAAAAGAACTATAATTTGGTATACGGCCCCATACAATCAAATGTTAAAAACAAAACTTGGCAAGAAATTTCTAGATCTTATTGAAAAACACTTTCCCGCAACCAACCCCTTACACAAAATCTTCAATAAAAATACCTTGAAGTTATCTTACAGTTATTGCGAAAATTTAGAGATGATAATTAAGGCTCATAATAACAAAACACTAAATGAAAACAATGTAAACAACAACAAAATAAACAATAAAAAAAGTAGACACCATGACAGAAATAAAACCAACACTAGCAGAAATAATAATAATAATAATAATAATAATAATAATAATAATAATAATAATAATAATAATAATAATAATAACAAACCAACCCCGGACAAGAACAACCATACCATAAAAAAAATACTAATAACGAACAAGATAAATGCAATTGTAGACACCGCACACTTTGCCCAGTTCAAAATAAATGCCTAACAAAAAGCGTAGTTTATCAAGCAACAATATTTGCGAAAGAAAACCCGAATAACAAGAAATATTACATAGGCATGACTTCCTTAGATTTCAAAACCCGATACTATGACCACAAAAGCACATTCAAAAATAAAACAAACACCGTATAAAAACAACACTAGCGAATAAATACTGGGAACTCAAAGAAAGCGGACATTCGCCGGTAGTCGAATGGAAAATAATGAGACAAGCTACCACATGCAGACATTTAGACGACCCATGTAAATTATGCCTCCATGAAAAATTTTCTATCCTGTACTTTAAAGAACCTCAAAATCTATTAAACTGTAGGCGGGAAATAGCAAACAACTGTGTTCACAAAATAAAACTTACTCTAGGATAGCGATACAAAATAGCTTTAAAACTAACAATAACAATAGAAAACAAACAAATAAATAAATTAAATAAACATGAATATACATAAACGATCACACACATATATGTATATATATATATGTGTGTGTGTGCATGTATGTGTGTACACATAGGTATATTTATATGTATAAAAAAAGGAGAACGTCTACCTAAAACCACTAACCTAGTTCTAAAACAGATCCTTTGTTTGATAAAATGCATGCCCATTGGCTGATAGGATACTAGAAAGCTGATTGGCCAACTAGAAATCCTCAACATATATAAAAACAAGAAGCAACCACAGAATTCGCGCATAAGCCTGACGAATCCTATAGTTGGATGAAACGCAGAATATTCAGTGTAGCTTAATCGCCATATATATTTTATAAATTACTAACTAGCTCTACCTACGTATTGAGCACTTTTGAAGTAAATACTTAAAGTTTATGCATAAATCTATACTTTCGTATATTAAATTTATGTGAATAAATGAAGTAGTTATATATATATATATATTATATATGTACTTATGAGCATTTGTTTGTTTATGTATGTGCATGTACATATTATTGTATAAAATAAATAAAAAGGAGCGTTTCGTATCTGTCTTAAAATACAGTTGAATTTGGAAGCGACGTATTCGTTCTTTTTTCGAACGAAAAAAATAACCATTTACTTACAAATATTTTTTATGAGTCTTATATCGTTTGAATGTTTGTTCTCTCTAGGAATAAATATTATCGTTGGAATTCAAAATATTACACAGTTAAATGCGCGTTTCTTTATATTTATTAACTGTTTAATTTTTAATTTTATTTTATGTGTGTATATGTATTGTGTGCATGTGTGTATGTGCGTACATGTATAGGTACATGTATTTAAGATTTACGTGAACCCTTCTCATTAGCCATACCCTCTCCTCCTTCCTCTTCCTTTCTCCTCCTTCCCCATGCAAGCACTTCATTTTAACTACACTGATGAAGACTGAAGGATCGGTCGAAAATATTTTGTATTCCTGCACGTCACGAAAACGAGTAAAGAAAAGTTATAAACTTTTATACTTTTCGTATTCCTTTTTTATGCATCTTCATATTCACACACACACACACACACAGAGAGAGAGAGAGAGAGAGAGAGAGAGAGAGAGAGAGAGAGAGGGGTGTGGAAGAATTTCATTCTCCTTATAAGCACCATCCTCCCCTGTCCATAATCAGCAAATATAAGTTTCTTTATTTTGGTCGGCCTTAAAAGTTTCTTTCAGAAGAAAATGTGTAACCAATTTAACATTCGTTTAGAATTACAAAAACAAATATAGACGATTTGGTTGGTTGACTGTGCATTTCTTTTATACTGAAGTCGAATCAACGTTAAGATACGTCCTATGTCTGTATCTCAGTCTGTCACACGTAAGTTTGAAATACATGGTAGTTGTTAAACGTGTAAATTGAATCTCATTTTGGATACGTCTAATTAAAAGTTTAGGCTTATTTGGTTTGTTAGATTAAGTTCGAAATAGAATTACTGTTGGTCTATCATACTTAGGTATAAAATGACATTGGCGTTAGTTCGTCACGGATATGTTAGGAATAAAGTTTCTATAGATTTTCATGTTTATATATAAAATAGCATTGCATTTGCTTCATATTCTAAACAACAATTTCATTGGTCTACGTGTTTAGAAACAGAATAGTATTTTCCTTTCTCTGACACGCTTAAGGTGAAAATTACTTTCCGGTTTTCTGTCAAGTATATATATATATATATATATATATATATATATATATATATATATATATATATTACATTTTCACCCCAAACAAGGCAAATTGCCACTTAGGTGTAGGGGCTACTATCAGGGCAGCAACTACTGGGGCACTATGTAGGGATTTGGGCAGCAAGATGTCGGTTCACGTTACACTTGAACTTCTGCATGTTAATACAGTTGGGGAAGCAGGGACCTGGAATGAAATTCCAGAGTCGAGCGATTCTGGGGAAGAAACTACTGGAGTAGAAAGGTTTTTTACATCTAGGGATCTCTACTGCGTGGGGATGGGATTTAGCTGCCTGTCAGGTTTGTCGAGGGTGTCTACATCGTGGGAGCACAAGTGTCTGCAGTTCGTCAGAGCATTCACCATTAAAATACTTGTAGAACAGGCAGAGGGATGCAACGTTTCGTCGATGGGACAGAGGCTGAAGCTTAGATGCCAGTTCAGGACCTATCAGATTGGCGACTCTCTTTTGAACCTTGTCTAGGAGCGAGAGACGAGCAGCAGATGCACCAGCCCAAATGTGACAGAAATACTCTATACATGGGCGAATGGTGGCCTTATAGAGGTACAGGATACTTTCAGGTGTCAGTAGTTTTCTAGCACGGTAGAGAGAGCCTACTTTCTTCGCAGCAACCCTAGCAATGTTTTCAATGTAATTGTTCCAACTCATATTTCCTGTGAACGTTAGGCCAAGCAGTTTGAAAGATGTACTCTCAGATAGGGAGTCAAATACAATTTTTCATGGTCTGTTACACTAAAATTTGAAATAGCATGGTCTTTAGTTTATTTTGTTTATGCTTAGCATAATATTTTCCTTGGTCTGACATTTTAAATAGCATTTTCATTAATCTATTATGCTTCAGTTCTAAATAACATTTTCCTTGGTCTATCATAGTTAAGTTTGAAATATCAACTAGTGGTCTGTCATAATTAAGTTTGAAATAGCATTTACGTTGCTCTGTCATAGTTAAGTTTGAAATAGCATTTACGTTGGTCTGTCATGCTTCAATTTGAAATAGGATTTCCATCACAAAACGCACAGTTTGAAAAAACGCAAATTAAGATTGGAGTCGGCCTCGTTTCTTTTTGTGTTACTTCATGGTCGATGACTGCAAGTCCAACCATATAAAATTCTTCCGGATCAGTTACATAGGAAATGCTATTTACAAATTCACATGAATACGCGGATCTATTTTAACGCAGGATTATATAATACGCAGATATGACTAAAGTAAATAGACAGCTCACAAAATAGATTTCATACATGCTTAAATTAGGGATAGAAAAGAGGCTGCTTTTTTTCTGTTGTTCTTGGCCTTCGGGCCGGGATCAAAGTGTAGTATCTGTTCCGGCAGATACTACACTTAAGATAATTTGTACCAGTCAATGGAGGGGAAACCCTCTATACTGGGACAATTATTATTTTTGGTAACCAGAGTGCCCCCTTTTTGCCTACTTTTAGGGGAGCTGGTTTTTACCTCACATTAAAAACGGCCTTGTGCCTAATTTGCTCAGTGGGGGAGCAAATAAATACCATCTGTTCCGGCAGATACTGCAAACAAAGACCATATATGTGGGGCTAACCCCACAAATCAGACCTTGGTCAATGTAGGGGCAACCCTTCATACCAATTATCACTATCCAGCTCCCCTACTCCCCGGGGAGTTGGTCCCCATTTCCCCTTCACTCCTTGCTTTAAAAATCGGTCTTGTGCCTAATTTGCTCAGTGGGGGAGCAAATAAATACCTCAAAGTGTAGTATCTGTTCTGCAGATGCTGCACTTAAGATAATTTGTACCAGTCAATGGAGGGAAAACCCTCTATACTAGGACAATTATTATTTTTGGTCACAACCAGAGTGCTTCTTTTTTACCCTAATTTTAGGGGAGCTGGTTTTCCCCCACATTAAAAACGGCCTTGTGCCTAATTTGCTTTCGTGGGGAAGCAAATAAATATCTTAATTTAGGAATATTTTTCTCTATGAAAGCGTTGTGTAAAATTGAATTGAAATTTGTAAGTTAAGAAGTCAATACAAGGCATAGTGTCAAAGGAAAAAAAAATCATGTCATAAGGAAAAAGAAAAAAACACAAATTGCTTCCCCTGTCGAAATGAAGTTGCGTTATATTGTTTCCTTTAAAATTCTAATTCGTATAGACCGTATATTTCGGCGTATAAGACGACCCTTAAAGTTAAAAAAGCACCTTTAAAAACCAATATTTCATGAGATATCAGGTATTGCAATCTCTAGCCTAGGCTAAACATGATTTAGCAGTCGTCTTTACAACCGATATATGATAAATTTATGAAAAATTGCTTGTACCTTGTCTTATCTGACGATCGCCTTATACGCCTTATACGCCGCAATATATATATATATATATATATATATATATATATATATATATATATATATATATATATAGTTAACATGTTGCAGAACGTATCTTGTAATCTGAAACTTACTTATTAATAGTTTATCTTTTTATATTTTTATATTTCATTTATCTATATTGTTTCATATATTAGTAAAAATAGTAACCGTATTATTTTACATTTTTTTTTATTGGGGAAATGGTATGCCATGTATTTGACAGCTGTGCTGTTTTTAAATCTCCGAAACAGCTACATGGTAAGAGCTGATGATCCCCGTTTTCTATTTACAATATTTTAGTTAAGGTTTTCTCTTTTCATCCTCATGTAGTTAAATTCTGTTTTAAAATTGAAGACTTTTGCGAAATCGGCTTATGCAAATGCTATGTCTATTTCTATTTAACAACTTTAGTTCATGCGTTTTTTTTTTAATCCATATATAAATGAATTCTCTTTGGGCACTATAAACTTTTTAGGAATCGGATTATGTAGGTGCTTAGTCTGCGATAGGTTAAAGTTAATATTTTGTTTTCTTACGGGAATCTAAACCGCATTCTGTTATTTTTATTTTTGCATTTTTTATTCAAAACTTCTTTAGACTATAATAATAATAATAATAATAATAATAATAATATATATATATATATATATATATATATATATATATATATATATATATATATATATATTGATAGATCTAGATAGATCTAGATATAGATATATAATGATAATAATGGAAACAATATTCCGACGAGATAAAGAGATGAAAAAAGTAACAAACCAAATCAAATGTCCACCAACGATTTTTTCTAGATGAATAAAAGAAAATAAAATACCAGTAAAATATTTGAAAATAATATATTTGTTGTGAAAACATGACTTTGTTCTATTCTGATCTCTGTCGCCACTGTGAAATCGACGAACACATCTCCTAATTGTGTTGATATCAATTGTTTTGGCTTTGCAGACGTTCAACAGGCACCAATGAATGTTGTTCGGTTCGATTTTTCTGCATGGAAGAATTCAATGACCGATCGCTGCATCTGACGCACATCCATGACGGGGGCTGTTTTCTTAGAGTCTCACATCGTTAATATCTGCAACAGAGAAATGAAATTTTCAGGTAATGAATGCATAAGTTTAGTCATCATTATGTTCCGTTCGTGCGAACAAAAGAAGCATTGCTTTTGGAACGCTCCTCGTATATATATACATATATATATATATATATATATATATATATATATATATATATATATATATATATATATACACGAGAATATGTATATATATGTACATATACATATATATATGTATATATATGTATATATATATACGAAAATATGTATATATATGTATATATACATATATATATATGTATATACATATATACGAGAATATATATATATATATATATATATATATATATATATATATATATATATATATATAGTACGTTATAAAATGTATATGGCGATTAAGCTACACTGAATATTCCGCGTTTCATCGCGTTTATGTGAGTAAATTAAGTAGTTATATATATATATATATATATATATATATATATATATATATATTGGAAATTTTTCTCGCTCTCAGCATTGTGTAATTTTTAAGTAGCATTTGTAAGTAATGAAACCAGCGCAGCACAATTTTTTTTTAAATATACATTTATTTATTCATTTAAGCTTTAAAATCAACTTACTTTCGACGATATGCATCTTCATCGGACATTTATGTTATTTTCCTTTTTCTTCCTTGTGAAATGGCGTCACTAGAAAAACAAAGTCCATGCCAGAAGGAAAGAAAAAATGAACAAGAAAAAACACAAAATCCTTTTTGTCTGATGAAGATGTATATCGTCAAAACAAGTTGATTAAAAAGTTTTTTTAAATATATACATTTATTTTTTTTTAAACAATTCTGCTTCTTAATTTTCCTATTTAAATTCAAATGCATGTTTAAAGTTTGAAAGCTTTATCGTTAGCTTTTGTGTTTATTGTATAAAGCAGGGCCCGCACTGGACCTCTGCCTCCAATAGCTGTTTCAAAAGTATTTTTTTTAACTTAATACGTAATCTCGTTTGAAAAATCACGGCTTTATATCGCTCTAACCTCCTTGTTATTTAACTCAGAAATGTTTCACGTTGAAGATTATTTTTTATTCTCCCTAAATACTGTACATTATTTTATTTCGTTTATTAATTAACATGATTATTCGACGTTGCTCAGGAGAGGCATTAACAAAAAATAGAAGAATAAAAAATTGTACCACCTTTCTTTTCAAATTTCTCTGCCTTTCTTTTATCCCCTGTCTCTATCTTTATGTATGTATGTATGTATGTATGTATGTATGTATGTATGTATGTATGTATGTCTGAAACGTTGAGCCTGGCCAGTGCCAGATGGGTGACCATTTTGGAATTCTAGGCGCTGTATGTGCTTTCCGCTTATCTCAGCATTGTTTCCAGTCGTCCTGAACCTCCACTTGCCACTGGTATTCAACAATATCAACTCAGGAGAAGTGTGGTTGGAGATTGCGTAACTCTTGCCACAAAAATGTCACGCACAGGCACCCTTACAGTGGGTATCCATAGTCTGTCAAGACTGAAGGAAGCCGTTTTTATGTATGTATGCATGTATGTATGTATGTATGTATGTATGTATGTATGTATGCATGTGTGTATGTATCTATCCTCTTCCCTTCTTCCTATCTCTCACCTACTGTTATATTCCGCTCCCTTTGTCATCATCTCCTTCTATTTCTATTATCCATACCTCTTCCTATTACTTTCTTCACTCTTTCGCTTTATTTGGCAACTGGAAAGATCATTCACAGGTTATATAAATTGGAAGCAATACATAGAAGATATTGCCAAGTCTTCTGTGAAGAAAGTGGGCTCCCTCTGTTGTGCTAGATAAATTCTCACAGTTATTACTATCCTTTAGCTCTACAAAACCACCATACGAACATGCATGGAATTTAGTTGTCACATCTGGTCTGGTGCACCAAACACTACTCTTATCCTCATGGACAAGGCGTAAAAAAGTATCTAATCTGATAAATCCTCGCACTGTCTACGAAAAGTTCTTCAATGTTGGAATCTTTAACCAGTTTGGAGCATGAAAACAACATTCAGTTCTATTCGTGGCACACCACTCGAATTGGGCGCCTCAATTGCATGTTCTTTTTATTCTTCAATTTTTTTATGTCCTTTTCTATATTTCTCTGAAATATTTTAACATTTCATTTATTTTAAAGTATATGCTCAAAAGCAAACTTATGTCTATCCATAACAAATATTTTACTAAAAATATTCCTCTGACGACGACATGAGCCTTACATCGAAAATCCAATTCTATATTTTACTGCAAAAATTTAAACATAAAACCTACACTTTTACTTTGCTCTATCTAGTATATTGAGCAAATTTATTTTGTTGGGATTGTCTTATATAAAATATTACCTCCTAACAATATTTTTTAAAACTCTGAACCACAGAATTAATTAATCTGTGATTTAATTCATTTCGTTATTCAAATATATATATATATATATATATATATATATATTTGTAATCATCGACATACAGTACTGTTTCATTGGATCACAACTCATCAGTGCCGCTAGACTAGCACCTCTTCCAAGCCAAGGATTGAACTAGAACCATCGCGTTGACAGTCGGCAGTTCTACACATTGACCCACGGGGGTGATGCCCGTAAATCATCTCGACAACTATCTATTTTAAAGCAATTATTCGTCCACTACTTTTATAGTGCTCAAACCGCTTGTTTACAAACAAACAGCGAGCCTTGCCTTTTTCAGCCAATTAGTATCTTTTAATTTTATTTTATTTTCGTATATATATCATATTTCGCATTATATATATATATATATATATATATATATATATATGTGTGTGTATATATATAGTAATTTATAAAATATATATGGCGATTAAGCTACACTGAATATTCCGCGTTTCATCCACTCTAGAACTCTTCAGGCTTATGCGCGAATTCTGTGGGTGTTTATCGTTTTTATATGCTCCTCTTCTATTGAGATTTTAGTTAGCCAATCAACTTTCTAGTATCCACCGCGCCCTTCCTATCAGCCAATGGGCATGCATTTATCGGACAAAGGATCTGTTTTAAAACTAGGTTAGTGTTTTTTATTTTATTGTTAGTTTATATATAAATATATATATGTGTACATATATATATATATATATATATATATATATATATACATACATACATACATATATGTGTGATCGTTTATGTATATTCATGTTTATTTAATTTATTTATTTGTTTATTTTCTATTGCTTTTGTTAGTTTTTAAACTATTTTTAAAACTAACAAAAACAATAGAAAATAAACAAATAAATAAATTAAATAAACATGAATATACATAAATGATCACACATATATGTATGTATATATATATGTATATATATGTATATATATATATATGTGTATATATGTATGTACACATATATTTATATATTATATATAAACTAAAAAACAAAAACAAAAAAACACTAACCTAGTTTTAAAACAGATCCTTTGTCCGATAAATGCATGCCCATTGACCTGATAGGAAGGGCGCGGTGGATACTAGAAAGCTGATTGGCTGACTAAAATCTCAAGAGGAACATATGAAAACGATAAACAACCACAGAATTCGCGCATAAGCCTGAAGAGTCCTAGAGTGGATGAAACGCGGAATATGCAGTGTAGCTTAATCGCCATATATATTTTATAAATTACTAACTAGCTCTACCTACGTATTGAGCACTTTTGAAGTAAATACTTAAAGTTTACGCATAAATCTATACTTTCGTATATTAATTTTATGTGAGTAAATTAAGTATATATATATATATATATATATATATATATATATATATATATATATATATATATATATATATATATATATATATACATAATACGAAAAATATATTAATGTGTATATCTTTTTATTATTTATTTCTTAGTTGTTAATATCTTCTGAAAAAATCTCTTTCCAAAAGAACAAAGTTTTTTTTTTCTAAAAGAACAAAGTTTTTTTTCTAAAAGAACAAAGTTTTTTTCCAAAAGAATAAAAAAAAAATTTCTAAAAGAACACCTTTTTTTACCGTTCTTTCGACTTTCCTCAATGTATTAAACATTATATGTGTGACAGGCTGTTTGTCTGGATCACAACTCTTCAGTGCGGCTAGATTATAATTTCTCCATAGCTAAGGATTGAATTTTCAACAGTCGACTGCTTTTACCTTTCGGCCACGAGAGAAGCGCTTGTAAATAATATCTACCACGTCTATTTATATAAACCCCAACTGCCGCTTCCGCCGTGCTACAACATATTTAGTAATAATTTAGAAGCCAGAATAATATCTCATAATTCAGATGGGAATTGAAAGCCAAACTCTGAAATGCATCACTGAAAAATTGCCATCTTGCTAATTTAAGATAAGTTATGACCCCCCACCCTTCTCTCTCTCTCTCTCTCTCTCTCTCTCTCTCAGTTTTAATATATACTAGCTTCCCCATACTCGGCGTTGCCCAGAACTTATTTATTGCATTTTCTAAAAGTCAATTCTGAATGCTTCCAAATTTCTTTAACATTTCCAAAAGTCAGTTGTATCCTTCCAAAAGTCCAATGTTCAAACCCCTCAGCATCATAAAATCGAATAATTACATAGAAGACGCTGCCAGAGCTGCAGCAAAGAAGGTAGACTTCATCTTGTGTGTGTGTGTGTGTGTGTGTGAGAGAGAGAGAGAGAGAGAGAGATAGAGGGTTCCCTATCTACTCCGAAACGGATGTACTTTCTGTATCTGGTAGGGTTCTTAGGTTACATATCAAAATATCTTCGATAATCGATAATCAAAATAATCCGATGAAAGAGAAAGAGGCGATTTTGATCAAAGTTAATAGCTTATACAGGCTAACATAAAAAGTGCATTTGAGAAGTTTTATTACCACAAAAGCAGGAAGGCCGACATATAAAATCACCAGTAAGTTCTTTGATATGACAGGAGCGCATTCAAAATTATGTTTCTGATTAGAGCGCAACTTAACTAGAATACATGACTTTTGAATTTTAAACTTTAATTCAAGCTATTATGACCGAACAAGCAAGAAAACCAGGCATATGATATCAACAGTAGGTTCTTTGATATGACAGGTTTGCATTCCAAAATGAATGTTTCTGTTTTAAGCACAAGTAGACCTATGATACTAACTTTTACATTATTAATTCAAGCTATTATATCTAAAAAAATAATTTTATAAATTCAACAATAAATTCTCTACAGTGCAATGTAAACTACAATGTATTGTTGACTCAGTTACTGCGGGTAGGCATGTGAAGCTTCCTCTTGGTACACCGCGATGGGTCCCTTAACTAGAATAGGCAATCAATCGACTTGATTGAAAATGGCCGATTTCACTGATTTCGATGACAATAAAAATTTACGAGTGTGAAACTTTCGTCGGCCGTTATTCAATCTAGGGCAACGTCAGGTCTTTCTGCTAGTATCTCTATAAAGTCACGATTCTCCTGTACATATTGTTGTCATATTTGGGTTGGTGCCGCAATCACTAACCCTTCTCTCTGGAATAGGTGCAGCAAAAATACTCAGGGTTTCACAACCAGGATTCCATGAAACCCTGGAGTTCCTTAAGAACTTGCCAAGGGCTCCTTCAAGAAATGCTAGTTTATATATATTAGCTGAATTTACCAGCTCACTATCAGTTCTATAACCAAAATATTTTAACAAAACTGTTGGCGCTTCTACACTATTGGGACGAAATTTTGTAGTCGATAAATGGAGTTTTCAGATAAAAAAAAACAATGGTTTCTACTGATATTTTTTGTCAATTCTAATAAATTACAATGTTAGCTTCCAAATTATGCAGTCGAAATTACCTGAATATTACTGAATTATTATACAAAGCAACTTTAATCATGTTAACAGGTGAACATTTGCCGCCATCTTGTTGAAATCAAAACGAAAAATTACCTCCCTTTTGAACTCTCCTGTGGCTTACAATTGTTTTAATCAAATTTTATTTTTATTTTCTTTAATAAATAATTTTCTACCTTATCGATTTTCGTAATTATTGGATATAATCACTTTAAAAATACGATGAATACATAGATATCATTGTTTTCATGTGAATTCAGTTTTACCGAAATTCGTCCCAATAGTGTAGATTTCCGAAATTTCGTCGCAATAGTGTAGAAGCGACAAACTCTTAAATAATATTGTTGTCAACAATGAAGCAAACTGTTTCGCATTTAGTCATATGAATCGGTGAATCTTAACACTTCCATTATTTTGGTGCACATTTATTTATATTTTATATATATCCGCAAAGAAAAGAGGATAAAAAGGAAAGAAATAGGTCAAAGCGGGGTTTCACGACTAGGGTTCCGCGAAATCCTGGTGTTCTTTAAGAGCTTGCCAAGTGTTCTTTCAAGGGGTACTGCTAAATACAGTGCCGGCAAAAAGAAATTCCGCACTTGCAATTTTTTAAAAAACTGCAAATTTAAACTAAATTTAATGTAACTGTTTAAACAAACTATACCCCATTTGATTCGCCTTTTATTCCTCTATAATTTTACCTATTCATATTTGACTTTTAATTGAAATATTCTAGTGTTCACGTCAATTTAAAAAAACAACTTCAAATTGCGGAAGCAAAAAGAAAATCCGCTGCAACAAATTCGCTTAAAACCAGCTTAAATTATCGGCCCTAAATCAGTTTAAAATATCCACCAACAGGCAACAAAGCATCTCTAATCGTAATTGTTGTTGTTCCAGGTTATACAACGTAACATTTAGTCCATATGCCACGACTTTCTCTTAGTGATCATCAGGAGCTCATTAATCTCCACCGTTCTGGTTTATCCAATCGAGAAATCGGTCGCAGATTGAAATGTGATGAGAAAACGGCACGAAAGACTGTGCAAAAGCACTAAAACACCGGCAGTGTTCGTGATGCCCCTAAATCTGGTTATAGTAGAGTTACTTCTAACAAGGAAGACAATGCTATCCAGATCCGCAGCCTAAGGAACAGATTTGAAATGGTTCCGGAAACAGCGCAATCTTGTTAAAAAGTGCTCTTTTTCTACTGTCAAGAACAGATTAAAGGAATGTAATTTGTAAGGATATGTTGCAAGACGCAAGCCAATGATTTCTGTAAAGAACAGAAAGCACCGTCTGGACTTCGTCAGATGCAATGACTCTTCATATTGGTCAAAAGTGCTTTTTAGCGACGAAAGTAAGTTCAATAGGTAGGCAGTACGTCCGTCGGAGGAAAGACGGAGAATTTAATCCTAGGTGCCCAGTTTCAACACTGCAATGTGATGGAGGTTCAGTTTTGGTGTGGGGCATTATTAGTACCAATGGTCCAGGGCCTATAGTTCGCTTGCAAGATTGATTTAATTCAACCAAGTATATTAGTATGTTGACTGAGCATTTTCTACTTTGGTCAGAATTTAGATGATAATCCCATCTTCATGCAGGATAATGCTCCCATTCACACAGCTGGCAATGTCAAGCGGTTCCTGAGAGAGCTTGATATTCCGTGTTTGGATTGGCCTGCACAATCTCCAGACCTCAATCCTATCAAAAACGTATGGCATTACATCAAGCAACAGTTACGCAATGATAAAATTTCAAATTTGGAAAAACTTTGGACAAAAATGAAAGAAAGGTGGGATGCCCTTTCCCCCGGAGTATTGCTGCAATCTAATTCAAGGAATTCCCACAAGATTGCAGATTGTCAAATTACAAAATGGCTATGTTACTAAATATTAACTAGTTCATTGTGTTCCTGTTGTATTTGTGTGGCATTAATGTTCTAAAGTTACATTTAAATAATTTTCCATTGTGCGGACTTTCTTTTTGCCTCCTCAATTTGAAGTTATTTTTTTAAATTGACGTGAACATTAAAATATTTTAATTAAAAGTCAAATATGAACAAGTACAATTATAGAGGAATAAAGGGCGAATCAAATGAGGTGTAGTTTGTTTAAACAGTTACATTAAATTTAGCTTAAATTTGCAATTTCTGAAAAAATTACAAGTGCGGACTTTCTTTTTAACGCATGTATAAGTTGTTATTATTATACTTTTGTACGCATGTGCAAATGCTTTTTTCAGTTTTTTTCGAACCTAATTTTCTTATGCAGGAAATATTTTTGGAAATCGTTGGAGTATTATTGCACTATTTCCAAACTCAAAGAATATATATTTGCAGAATACATTTGGTAAAGTGAAAACTATTACTTTCTGGTCAAAAGACATAAAACTGTTCGAGAGCGGTTCACGTTAAACTAAGTAGCTTGTTAGACTATAAAAACAAAAATATTGATCAACTAACGTGATTTTTAGAATATGATATTTTAATTTTAGTTTCGTACCGGATACGTACATCGTACAGATTTCTCTTCATTTCGTTTTAAATGAGACAATTCTGGACATTAACTAAAAATAGTTTACATGACGTGCATCCATCTATCTATATCTATATATCTATAAAAGTGAAAATGTCTGTGTGTGTGTGTGTCTCTGTCTGTGTGTGTCTGTCTGTGTGTGTACATTTCCCTACCAAATACCTCTGTCAATTTTCAGTCTACAGGCTCAAGATTTGATATAACGGGTATTGAGATTTCGGAAAATCTTTTTAATCGGTTTTTGGCTAGAAATTTGGCTGTCAAGTTCAACGATTTGGCTTTTGAAAACTCTACCAAACTCCTCCGCCTATTTTGAGTCTTGAAATTTTAGATGTAAGTTACTTGGACATGGATCAAACTTTTTAATTAAATTTGAGCCCAAAACAATAAAAGTTAAGATGTTAAAATTAGGGTCAAAGTTTTAAAAAATCTGACCCCTCAGCCAATGTTTTGTCTAAACATTTGAAATTTTACATAAAGTGCATTCATACATAGGGCAAGATTTTTAATCGTTTTTTGGTCGAAAATTTGGCTTCCAAGGGAGCAACGTTTAAAAGATTTGCCATTTGCGATCTATAGCAAATTATTATATAGAAAGACATTACCGTACATATGCACACTTTTTAATATATACATATGCATATAAAGGTATGAAAAGTGCATAGGGCCCGAGCAAAGCCGGGCTGAACTTTTTTTTATTTATTTATTTTTTAATTACATTTTCACCCCAAACAAGGCAAATTGCCACTTTTGTGTAGGGGGCTACTATCAGGGGCAGCAACTACTGGGGCACTATGTTGGGATTTGGGCAGTAAGATGTCGGTTCACGTTACACTTGAACTTCTGCATGTCAGTACAGTTAGGGAAGCAGGGACCTGGAATGGAATTCCAGAGTCTAGTGGTTCTGGGGAAGAAACTACTGTAGTAGAAAGAGCTTTTACATCTAGGGATCTCTACTGTGTGGGGGTGGGATTTAGCTGCCTGTCGGGTTTGTCGAGAGTGTCTACGTCGTGGGAGCACAAGTGTCTGCAGTTCGTCAGAGCATTCACCATTAAAATACTTGTAGAACAGGCAGAGGGATGCAACGTTTCGTCGATGGGACAGAGGCTGAAGCTTAGATGCCAGTTCAGGGCCTATCAGCTTGGCGACTCTCTTTTGAACCTTGTCTAGGAGCGAGAGAATAGTAGCAGATGCACCAGCCCAAATGTGATAACCATACTCCATACATGGGCGAATGGTGGCCTTATAGAGGTACAGGATACTTTCAGGTGTCAGTAGTTTTCTAACCCGGTAGAGAGAGAGCCTACCTTTTTCGCAGCGTGCCTGGCAATGTTTTCAATATAATTGTTCCAACTCATGTTTATATATATTTACACACTATTAGCAAAATATTTAAATGTATGACTTCTTTGCCAGGGCGATGATCTGTGTGTATATTTTGGGGGTGGATGTGGGCTAAAATCTTACAATTTAGAAATGGAACACAACTTGCTAAAATGAAGCCAGTCTTTCAGAAACAAATGGGCGGAACGAAACTTTTGACCACAAGTGATAAATTTACGAACGAACACAACATAAAACAGTATTCGTTAACGCAAATATGTGTTAGACTAAAATCAAAACAATCCTTGAATTAAAAAAATAATAATAATACAGAATAGTTAATTAATGGAATTTTCTTTTTAAAATAAATATGCAAATTCGTTACATAATCTATCTAGCCAATATATCAGAAATATCTATCGCTCCTTTTATTTAAAAAGACCGTTCTAACAAACCCTCAATGGGTTAAATTGCGCAATTTGATATATATTAGTAGTTTAGCAAGGCCACAGGGGAGAAAACCAAACAAAAAAAAAAACTAATCAAAATTCATTCCAAAGCATCGAAACTGAAGCTGCCCTACCAGGACACTATATATATATATATATATATATATATATATATATATATATATATATATATATATATATATATATATATATATATACAAATGTAGGCAAATTTGGGCATATTTTATTGGTTTGAAAATGAAGGTTCTTTTTTATCAATTGTCATAAAATTTTAACCATAGAATAGTAATAGTATTTTCAAAAAGTTTTCAAATTCTTATGTAGTTTTGTCCCATAGAACCAAAGATATGAGCATTTTAATATTCAATTTAGCTACCAGTATATATATATATATATATATATATATATATATATATATAGGGTGGCCAAAAACAAACGTGCCCCACTCTAATTAGGCCCCGTTTCTTAGTGTTTTGTCCGAATGAAATGAAACGCTGATCATAACTAGTTTATTATATTTAAAACATCAAATCAAAACACTAGGGTCTTTGGCCTTTTTTTCTACAGCATATGTTCTAGATGGCCTCTATTTAGCTTTTTTTTTTGGGGGGGGGGTCACCCCGCATATATATATACACTCACACGCATATATATATATATATATATATATATATATATATATATATATATATATATATATATATATATATATATATACCACTATTTTTGGCATTTTTCTAAGTTTCAAATCTCAGCGAGTATTATTCAGAATTTAACAAACGAAGGCTCGTTTCAAAGGTAATGACTCGAATTGTGTAGTGCGCTATGTGAAGTTTGTCTTCAAGGTTACATATTAAGGGGATCATCCATCATCAAAAGCCCGTTTTTGGCACTTTTATAACCTTTTAGAAATAAGCAACCAATCATTAGATGTTTACAAACGAGGGTTTTTTTGAACATCCTTTAGTTTAATTCATGTAATAGTAAATGTAAACTTTGTCATTTATTTCGCACAGTTTCAATCATTGTTATTTGTTATCCAAGTTTTGCATTTGAATTATGAAATATCTGATATCCCCCCCCCCAACCCTCTGACCTTGATGGAGGGGTTACTAAAATTTGCTAATGTGATTTCAAATGATCTGAAATAACAGATAGGGGAGATTTGAATCCAAACTTTGTAGATTATTCTTAACATTTGTCTATAAATTTGGCGAAATAAATATATGTTAAATATATCAATTGAAATATAGAAATGATTTTGCATATATTTATTTCACCAAATCTATAGATAAACATTGAAAATAATCTAAAATGTATGGAATCAAGTCTCCCCTTGCTGTTATTTAATCATTTAAAACCATATTAGCAAGTTTTAGTCTTACCTTTATCAAGGCCAGAGGTTTTAGGGGAATATATATATATATATATATATATATATATATATATATATATATATATATATATATATGTGTGTGTGTGTGTGTGTGTGTGTGTGTGTGTGTGTGTGCTAGCAGGCCGCCCAGCATTACCCAGTCATAAAATGTGCTTCAATATGACATTTTGATTAATGCAGATTTCATATTTATCAATATATTATATTGGACCCAATATATAGTAATAATTTATAAAATTAAAAAAAAAATGACTCGTGCGCCACCACCGAGAATCGAAACCAAAACGTTTAGCTTACGATTTTCTTTTTCCTTTGACATTAATGCCTGAGCTATGAAGACAGGTTTGCCGCAAGACTAAAAATTAAAACATTAACCAATAGCTATTACGTCACGCATGCATATTCGTAATGCCGCTGTTCGACCATCACCTGGCAAATTCCATTTCTTTAATTTTCACACTTTTGCACTGATTTCCCCGACTAAAACCCAAATATAAAGTTTCGCATGGGTTAGAATACCCTATACATTAAGTTTCATTCTGTAGATCAAAAACTGACAGAGGAGTTTGGTAGGCAAAATTTTTTAAACGAATATACATACGCATATATAAATATATATAGTAAAAGGTCTGTGTTTACTATAACCTTTTTACACAAATATTACGCAAGAATAAATCATGTAAAATATTTGCATGAATATCATTACACGTAATAGTTAACTAAAGATGATCACCCCCATCAGAAAACCGAAAAAAAAAATAATAATAGGGAAATTATTAAAATGAATTTTTAAAAAAATATGCAAATTAGCTAGATCTTTTGCAGATGAATGCAATTCCACGACCCATATATAACGAAGTTGTATTTTCTTTTTAAATAAATAGAAAAAAGGGGTTTTAATATGAATATCGATACAAAAAATTATAGGAGTATATATATATATATATATATATATATATATATATATATATATATATATATATATAATTGAAACGTCTTGTCAGACGAGTGCCACTCTCTCAGAGACTTAAAGGCAATGAGCCCAAAAATTACTTTGTTTTAGTCCTACCGGTGAATTCATATCCTCAAGCAGGCATGGCACTAAAGACGGTCATTGAGATCAATTATTACATGCTTCCAGCATTTCAAGCCTCCACACGTCACAACTTTTCCATCACCACAGGACCATTTTTATAGACAAATGCCTGAGGGAGTATCTATACACAGATGATGTTACAGAGTCTTACCTTTGTACGACAACTAAGTCTCTCTCTCTCTCTCTCTCTCTCTCTCTCTCTCTCTCTCTCGGTTCAAAATGTTGAGATCCAGCAACAAGTTAAATTGCAGACCAGCTTAATGCGGGTACTGGTCTCCCGCTTTATGGTCTTTTAAATCAGAGATTTGCTTCTCCTAGAAAGGTTGCCTTCACCACGGCTTACGGGAGCCCTCTCCACCCCAACAAACACATACATACGCACAAACACACACGGTGCTAGTTGGCCGTTGACCCCCCCCCCCCCAAAAAAAAGGGTTCATTCGCCCTTTGGAAGGTCTTGTTTTTAATAATTCAGGGAGACTAGCCATCCTCCTCACCAAACAAGTCTGGTGGTGGAACCAGTGTAGTCGCCGGTTACCCGGCCATGAGGCAGGTAGTACTGGGTTACATGGTACCAGTAGCATATGACATGACCTGACATATATATAATTAATAATTGTGTGTGTATGTGTGTGTATATATATATATATATATATATATATATATATATATATATATATATATTTATATATATAATTATTAATTATGTTAACCGCTTTGAATACAGGGAGTAAAACTCGTTATGGATTCATCGAAAAATCATCCTTTATATTAACGATATGTGCAAACAGCTGTCTCACCAAATATTGAAATTGCCCCATCATCACATATTAAATTATTGTAATCTAATTTACTCGTAATCGAATATCTGTTTAAATTAAAATAACACTAACAATTAAATCCCCACACTGCATTTCAATTTCTTCTTAAACAATTTAGACAGTTAAATATTTTGGTCAACATTTAAAAAACCAAACAAAAAACAATGAATTGCTTCGTGACTCTTCGAAATTTAAATCGAATTTGAAAGCACTTAAACTTCCTGATGGAATGTTAGGGTCTGCCAAACGATTGTGAAAAATGGACTGCATGATTCCGTGACGTCAGATTTGTGTTAACTATACGAACTATGGAAAAGCAGAAGCGACTTAATGATTTTTTAAAACCTTTGTTTATCTTCTTCAAACTGCAATCAATAATTAATCTTTGTTATAATTTTGTCAGGTTTTAAGATTTACATAGTTTAACGATTAATAATATCATAAAACATTTGTATATTAAATATGAAATACGGTTTTACTGAATGTTCATTTGCTTACCTACGGGGTTCCATATTTTGCTTGGTAAAAAGAGACAAACAAAATATGAGGGGGCATACAAAATGCTTAATATTTGTGCAATAATATTTTCAAATTGGTTTTAATCTGGCGATAAAATAGCTGACAAGAGTCATGTTTATATTAAAACTTAATATAAAAATAAAACAATTTAAACACAATTATTAAAAATCTATGTTGTAACGGAACATTTTTAAATAATGGAATTTCAATCGTTTTAATCTTTTAAAAATTAATTAATTTTTAGGAAGTTTCTTTTGTTTTGGCAGTTCAACTGATTATAGTATATATTAATTCGAAAAAAAAAACGCTATTAAAAATCATAATAATATTCAATTTATATCAATTTTTTAATTGTAACTTCAAGGTAATTTTTGTTCAATACGTGTATTTAATTTTTTTTTTAAATAAATATGTTTTAGTTGTTTGAACTCTTATGTTTCATAATAAATAGAAATGTCGATAGATTTAAATATATTTTGTTCAAATTTCGAAATGGGGAGGGGGACACGCACTTAACAAAATATTTCTCCTCGTATATTTTACGGAAACTGCATTTTATATGTAATTTCATTCTAAAATGGATAAGTATCGAAAATTTCACGCAAATCTGACCATTAGTTGATTTTTGCTAGATTTATTAAACACGGGTATGTTTTCACATTCGAAATGCTTACTACATGGGAACGTTATTTTAAAGCGCCAATTATGTAAACACGATTTTCGTCTCGCAATTTCATTATTTTCGTACAATGAAAAAAATTTTTTTAAATTATTACTGGTTTATTTTGCCCTTCTTTTAAATGGTACACAAGTTATATTGATAATCTTAATTTATAATAAAGTTACATCGTTTTACATATGGGGGGTAATTCTGTGGTGACTTTGGAGGTGCCTATAGAATATCATTAAAGCTAGCTTTTAAGTTCTAAGCAAATTCTCATTTAATCAAAAGATTGAAAGCTTGAAAGCTACTTACCTGTAATAATTAACCAGAAAAGCAGCAAAATCTCACCCCTTAACTGTCGATGTCCCTAGATGCCATAACGCTTTGTGTTTTATTAGCGTCTCCCCTCAGACTGCTAGCCTTTGGAATTCCCTCCCTGTCGGTGCTTCACAGACTGTACTAACCTGCTGAGTTGTAAATGTAATGTAAACAAACAACTCGCTTCTCAACTCCCCACAGTCTCTACTTAAACCCGATCTCAAATAGTAACCCTTTATGTTATAAGTGTCAATATGCCTTGTTTGGGGGTGGAAAAAGTTAAAAAAAAATGAATAAAATAATTTTATAAATAGAGATAATATCTTAACTATTAATTATAGTTTTAAAAAATAAATTGGTGCAGTTAATAATTTGATGACAAAATGATGTAATAATGTGATTGAAAAGTAGAATTTCTAACTTAAATTAATAATAATTAGACTAACAACAAACAAACGGTGTGTGTGTTTTTTAAGCAAAACAAAACTGAAAGTAAAACTACTCCCAGACAACGTTGGAAAGATGAAGCTATTTTTTTTTTTTTTATATAAAACTTAAAACTTAAACAAGTTTAAAATAAAAAAAGTACTTGCCAGTTTTAGATGAATTTCATATCTAGTTGAAGATGAATTAATTTCTCCGCTTCTAAGAGAATCCATCCATAGCTATATCATTGCAATGGAATGGGAGGACACGTGCTTACGAATTCACAACTGCTTATTCTCCCCCACCCCGTCTCCCTCTCTTTCTCCCGCTCCCTCTCTCTCACTCTTTATCCTCTCTCTTTCTCTTTCACTCTCTCTCTCACTCTCTCTCTCGCACACACACACGCACACGCACGCACACACACACACACACACACACACACACACACACACACACACACACACACACACACACACACACACACACACACACACACACACACACACAAGCACACGTATATGTGTGTATAAAGACCAGATAAATAAAGACACAAACTCTTTTATCAAAGTAGTCTCATCGGAATTAATTATCTTATGTCTAATATATAAACGACTATACTCCCGTCTGCCTGTCGGTCTGTCCGCTTGTCTGTCTGCCTGTTTGTCTGTCCGTCTCCATATTTTACAAACTCCATCTCATTCGAAACTAAAAGTTGCAGAGTGGCGCTGGGGGTCTCAAATGATTGGATTTTTTACGGGCCGTTCTTTTATGGGTCTTTAGCCGGCTAAAATAGTTTTTAAGGGGTCAAAAATGATTCAAATTGAAAAAAAATCGTTGAACATTTTGTACATAAATTCTAGTTTATTTTTAATTTTTAATCAGCTTATATGCGGGTAGCGTTGGTACAGTGGTAACGTCACCAGCTTTGAATGCTGCAGTTTCGATTCTTGCTGAAGGCTTCTAAATACTTTTATATATATATATATATATATATATATATATATATATATACTTGTGTATATAGATATATAAATATATGTATGTATATATATACACACATATACATATGTATGCATATATGTATATATTTATGTATGTATATATATATATATATATATATATATATATATATATATATATATATATGTATGTATGTATATACAGGGTGACTCAAAAAAACAGAGATATTCAATTGTTTTTCTGAGCATTTTACAGTCAACGGAGAAAAAAAGGCCAAAGACCCTAGTGTTTTGATGTGATGTTTTGCATATGATAAACGAGTTATGACCAAAGTTTCATTTCATTCGGTTAAAACACTAAGAAACGGGGCCTAATTAGAGTTTTCTGGGTTACCCCGTATATATATATATATATATATATATATATATACGTGCATATGCATGTATACATATATACATATATGCATTTATATGCACATGTCTATATATATGTTTATATGTATGTGCATATGTGTGTGCGCATATATATATATATATATATATATATATATATATATATATATATATATATATATATATATATAGCGAAACGAAAAGAAAAACAGCTATTTTCTATCTTCCTCCTATTACGTAATCAGACATTTCCCCGGGTTTTGCTTCGTGAAAGAAGAAATAGTGAAAAACTTACAAGATAAAAAAAAAATAATGGGAGCAATGCCAGCACTTTTCTCTCGATATATATATATATATATATATATATATCTTATTTTTTAATGTTCATTTTTCACATACGACCGTCCCTCCCCCTTCTCTCTCTCTATCTCTTTTTCTGAACCTCTCTATCCGGCACAACTAGTTTGTGGTAAGTATATATATATATATATATATATATATATATATATATATATATATATATATATATATATATATATATATATATATAGGGAGCGTTGCAAAAATAAAAAATAAATAAATAAAAATAAAAGTTCCATTTAGCGTCCCAGATACTATTTTCGAGGAGACAGTTTAAACGGAGGCTAAAGAGAGTCCGACATAGGTGACTAGAAACTGATCCCCTTTGTGTTATGTTTGAAACCGACGGTAGTAATGTTTTCTGATCTTCTGTAATACAAATATATATATGCATATATATCATGCTCTTAGATTGATATTTTCTTTATAGTCCAGCACTTTGTTTATATTCCCTCCCACAAACTGGATCGTTCAAAAAATAATGCCTCTTATTTTTAATCCGCCCCAATGGATCAAAGGAGGTTTGCAAATTGCATTGTTATGATGACTGAACTTAAGTATTTATGATCTCTGCTGCAGATATTGACAATGTGAGACTATAAGAAAGCACCCGCTGTCATGATGTGCGCCAGGCGGGGATGCGTCATTGAATTACTCCATACATAAAACATAAAAAAATTAAACCAATCAACATTCACCGGCGTCTGTTTAAGGTTTATAAAGCTGATTCAGTCGATTTCAGAACAGTTAGGAGATGAGTTTTTTTATTTCAGAGTGGCGACAGAGATATGAGTGACAGAGCGCCCCCCCCCCCGGACGCACATACACAGCCACCACTCCGGTAAACACCGTGTGCTTCAACCAACCTATCCACGGATCAGCACGGATAACCGTGAATAAATAGCGTGTAGCGTTGGATGTGTGAGTCAGTGCACTGGAAACGATGTTTACACCCGTAGGATACAGCAAAGTGGGTGCTGCCTCACTCACCGTACAATCCTGACTTCGCACCGTCAGTTTTCCACTTGTTCGGACCTCTGAGGGACGCATTATGTGCGCAACATTTCCCCGACAAAAACGCCGTAATAATAGCCGCGAAAAAATAGTCAGCCTCGACAGGTGCTGGATTTTACGACCGAAGCAGAAGCATCAAGGTTCTCGTTCATCGCTTGCAAAAGGGCATTAAGAGTGGTGGTGACTGTGTAGAAAAATAAATTCTGGAGCACAAAAGGTCGCTTGATTTAATGATACCACTCCGTCTTCGTAGCTCTTCAACTTATATATATCTTTATTTTTATAAAGTAATAGGGTTCGTGTGTTTCTGTCTGTGTGTACAGCTCTCCATCATCAACGAAATATAAAGGAGGTAAGAGGGTAGATCTCTCCTGGTAGAGAAACATTAGAACCCATTTTAGGATGTTTCTGTTATAGGAGACATAAGAATCTATGCCTAATTTCTTTATATACTAGTCTACAAACCACCCCCATATCGAATGACTTATGCTCATTTGCATATCACATTATATTAAATCTCTTTAACTAATTACCTCGACCTTATTACATATTGGAAATATTCTAATCATTTCAACTGTACTATTTACAAAATCTATTTAACATTTAATTATTTAATATATTTTCATTTAATTTTATATTCGATTTATTTCACTTTACGTATATTATCAAAACAATTCATTGGCGAGCAAAGCTTTATGTTTTGGGATTGTATTGAAAATGTAATGGAAATTTCAATTTCGTTCCGTTTTAATCTTTTATATTTTACTTGCCAATATAATTGAAAGAATACAATTCAACTATCGTAATTTTATATAAATAAACAAAAACAAATATTTTAAAATAAAACTTTATTAAAAAATAAATAATTTTATTTTTAAATGAAAAAAATCAATTTAGTAAAATAATTGTATTAAACACCCCCAGCCTTGTCAGCAAACCTGTAAACCTATAAAAGTTAACATTTCGAATGTAAACAGTGATTTTTCGATTTTGTTAGCACTTGCCGCAATTAAATACAATTAAAACGGAACTAACTTTATTTCCATTCTATTTTTTAAACAACCCCCAAAACATAAAGCTCTCTTCCAGTTATAGCCAATTTTTTTTTTAATTAAATAAAACAGGTCAAAATAAACAGATAAGCGCATTTTCTTTTACATTTTTCTTACAACCATTGTCATTTAACCAACTGCAGGATACCGTTACTTTTGTGGGGTTGTTTTGAAAATGGCACGGAGATTATAATTTCGTTCCAATTTAATCTTTCTGGTCGAGCCTATTTCGAAAGCCTGTCTTATCATAGATTTGAACTACAAATAATTTATTACATTTTGATTATTACTATCTTAAGACTTAAAGCTTATATTTATTTCATTTTTCTATTTATATATTGAATTAGTTATTTCCAGTCTTATTTAAACTTAGTGCTTTCTTTAAACCGGATGAACCTTTTATAAAAATATGAGTTTAACGTAAAGAACACAAACAAGGTTTTATTCAACTGAATTTCTTCCAGTTTACTAACAAAATATATAAATTTAAAAGAGATATAAATAATAAAATAAAAAGATTATGTAATTTAAAAGAAATACACGTACTCACAAAAGCAGAACTTTTTTTACACATTTTTTCTTTAAAACCATAACAATGAGACTAACAATTACCTAGATCTTAGTAATTATTTGTTTTAATAGAACTGTTTTAATTGTACTGTTTACTTAGTTAACCTAAGTTGGTATTACATTTATTTTACATTTACTTTTTTTTTTTAATTATTACTTTTAGACTGTGACGTTTACACCCGGAAGTAATGAGTCACACGTAGGTCGCTTTTATTCATTCCTTTTGGTCAAGATCAAAGTGTAGTATCTGTTCTTCAGATGCTGCACTTCATTTTCTTGTTCTCTTTCGGTGGAGGAGAAATCCTTCACGACTGAGACAATTTTTATTTTTGTACCTTTTCTCCACGTTAAAAAACGACCCTGGTGTCTAACTCTGTCCCGTGGGGAGGCATAGTAAATAGGTACAATATAATTGTTTATAATTGTACTATTCAGAAATATTATTTATAGTTCGTCCATTTCAGTTAGTATACATTTCCTTTACGCTTAATTAATTTACAATCATTAATATCGTTAAACAATTCCGTTTAAAACCGAAATTATGCCACCCAAACGAAGTAGAAACGAAAGTGAGGAAGAAAGAATGGAAAGATTGGAAGCTAATAGACTAAGAGTTGCTGCAATTCGCTCCAATGAAAACAATTCAGATAGAGAAAGACGTCTAGAACTTAACAGGATACGTCAAAGAGAAAGGAGAGCAAGACTGTCAGATTTGGAAAGAGAACCCCAACGTGAAGCTGACAGAACTAGACATGCTGTAAGGCGGTTAAATTCATCACAAGATGAAATTCAAGAAAGGCAAAGATATGCACTGGAAAGAGAAGCAATATTACGATCGAATGAATTATATGAGGTAAGTAGACGTACACAAGGTCAGTTGAGAGTGGCTCAACGACATCAGAATGAATCGGAAACCCAACGAAGCTTTCGCCTATACCAAGGGCAACAACGAGAGGCTGCATGGAGAGAGAGTATGACTTTGCCCCAGCAATTGACAGAAAACGAGGCAGCTAGACAACGAATGACTGCTTTGAGACACCATGAAATAGAACACTACAATAGAAAAGGATTGCTCTACAACAAAAATGACTCTCTCACTACAGCTGATATAGGAAAAATGGACAAAGTATGTCAACATTGCTCAGCTGTAAAATTTAAAGGAGAAACCCCTGGTTGTTGTTGTTCTTCTGGCAAAGTTGTGCTTGATAGCTTTCCACCACTGCCTCAGTTGCTTCAAGATTTGCTCTCCGGCAATGGTCCCATCTCTAAAGATTTTCTGCAAAATCTACGCTGTTATAACAATTGTTTTGCAATGACATCATTTGGTCACAAAATTGCGGCAGTACATGGGTAGAATCCTTCTTTTAGAATTCGAGGCCAGGTTTGCCACCAGATTGGGAGTCTTTTACCACCTGAAGATGAAACAGCAAAGTTTATTCAAGTCTACTTCTTGGATAGTCTGGAAGAGGAACTACATAATCGGGGACGTGACAGTAGACTCAATAGAGACATTCTCCAAAGTCTGACTGAATTTTTACATGAGAACAACAGCTTCATTTGTCAGCTGAAAACAACAAAGGAGAGGATTGAAGAAGAACACTTGGTAGAACATAAAGTTGTCATAAGGGAAGACCGAAGGCCGCAAGAAGAGCATCCACGGCGATTCAATGCTCCAACAACAACGTATGAGATTGGAATATTAATGGAGAATGAACCAACAGCTAACCGGGATATTGTCTTGCGTTTTAGAAATGATACATTAAAATGGATCTCCGAACTACATCCCCTCTACGATACTTTAATGTACCCGTTAATGTACCCCTATGGTTCTCCATCTTACAACATCTACATGAAGGCATCTAATGGGCGAAAAGTTACCCAACAGCAATTTTATTCGTACCATTTAATGACTCGGCCTGGAAACTATTTTCTCTGGTACCGAAGGCTATTTCAACAATGGCTGGTGGATGTGTACTGCAAGATTGAAACAGAACGTTTACAGTTCCTGAGGCGTGAGCAACAGACCCTGAGAGCTGACAATTATAGCAACTTGAGAGATTCAATTCTTAGGGAGGATGGGAATCCAGAACAGTTTGGTCAACGAGTTGTACTTCCGGCAACTTATACAGGAGGCCCTCGATACATGTTTGAGCGTCAAAGTGATGCCATGGCATATGTTCGGCGAATGGGCCGAGCCGACCTCTTCATCATGTTCACAACAAATCCAAAGTGGACAGAAATTACAGAAAATTGTCTTCAAGGGCAAGACCCTCAGGATCGTCCAGATATTGTTGCCAGGGTTTTCAGGCAGAAGCTAAAAAAGTTACTTGAATTTATTAAAAAGGGAGGATTTGGCAGGTTGAGGGCTTTCCTGTACAGTATTGAATATCAAAAAAGAGGACTGCCGCATGCACACATCCTCACCTGGCAGGCCCCAGAGGACAAACTTCTACCAGAAAAAATGGATCTCTGCATATCTGCAGAGATCCCTGACAAAGAGGAAGATCCTGATCTTCATGCTAAAGTGATGGCACATATGGTGCATGGACCTTGTGGACCATTTAATCCAAATTGTCCATGTATGATTGACAACAAATGTTCCAAAAAATACCCAAAAGAATTTCTTCAGTGTACCGAGCAAGGCCAAGACTCTTACCCCAAGTACAGGCGAAGAAAACCAGAAGATGGAGGCCAGACTGGTACAATAAGGATGAAGAGAAATGGTCGGTATATTAATCAAGAAATAACAAACCAGTGGATTGTTCCGTACAACAAGGTCCTCCTTCAGCAGTTCAACGCTCACATTAACGTAGAAATTTTCAGCTCGATCCAAAGCATCAAATATGTCCTCAAATACGTGAATAAAGGATGTGATCAAGCAGTGTTTGAACTACAAAGAACTGATGGAGCAGCTAACCAACAAGGCCAAGTACAAAGTCACATTGTGGATGAGATCCAGCAGTTCCAGAATGCAAGGTATGTCGGCAGTTCAGAGGCGGCCTGGAGGATATTGGAACATCCCATCCATGAACATTTCCCCCCAATTGTACAACTTTCTGTTCATCTTGAAAATGGGCAGCATGTCATGTTCTCAGCTGATACTGCTCTGGAACGAGCCCAAGGTCCACCGCCTGCCACAACTTTGACACCATTTTTTCAACTCTGCCATGAGGATGACTTTGCAAGGGGTCTCAAATACGTAGAAGTCCCTGAGTTTTACACTTGGAACAAATCGACAAAGAAATGGATGAGAAGAATGCGTGGGGTACAAGTTGAAGGTACTGAAAATGATGATGTATGGAAGGCACCATGCATTGGGAGAATCTACACAATTAGTCCAAAAGCAGGGGAGTGTTATTTCTTACGCCTGTTGCTCAATGAGGTTGCTGGTCCAACTTCATTTCAAAATTTGCGAGCATACAATGGTCAGGTGTTTGAAACATACAAAGCAGCGTGCCTTGCTCGAGGCCTTCTAGAAAATGACCATCACTTGCATCAAGCAGTAGGAGAGGCAAGTGCCACTCAATCACCTTCAAATTTGCGAAACCTATTTGTGATAATTTTAACAGCCTGTGAGCCAAGAAATCCTCTTGAGATCTGGATGGCTTTTCGTGATGTAATATCTGAAGACATTCTTCACAGATACAGGCAAGAAGTTAACAATCCAGAAGCAGATTTTAATGAGGACATCTACAATAAAACTCTTTGTCTAATTGAAGAAAAAGTTCTCCTTATGTGCGGTCAACCATTGGCAAGCTATGGATTACCTGCACCAACGCAAGGGAGAGATGAAAGACTCGCGAGAGAGTATCAACGTGAAGTTACTTATAATCTTGAAGAACTTTCCCTACAAGCAGAAAATATGCAAGAAAAACTGACCGATTCTCAAAGAGAAGTTTACAATTCATTCATGGCAATGTTGGAAGCACAAGGTGAAATGAACAAAAACATGATGTTTCTTGATGCTCCAGGTGGTACGGGCAAGACTTTTGTAATCAATTTGATCCTTGCAAAGATTAGATCCATGAGAAAGATTGTGCTTGCAACAGCATCCAGTGGCATTGCTGCTACTCTACTACAAGGTGGCCGCACTCTTCACAGCACTTTTAAAGTACCCTTGGATACTCATCGAATGGATCAGCCAGTTTGCAAAATTACTGGTAACTCAGCCTTGGCAAATGTAATTAGAGACACCTCTGCAATCATTGTAGACGAAGCCCCAATGACGCACAAGAGTGCTTATGAAGCAATTGACCGAACACTGCAAGACATCACAGGAAACAAGAATCCCATGGGTGGCATTCCAACCTTATTTTGCGGTGATTTCCGTCAAATCCTCCCAGTGGTTAAAAATGGCACAAGGGCTAACATTGTCAATGCAAGTTTGAAACAATCCTATCTCTGGAGGCACGTTATAGTGAAGAGACTGACTACTAATATGAGAGCCTATATCTCTGATAACACAGCTGCAGCAGACTTCTCAAAATTGCTTCTCCAAATCGGTAATGGTCAGTTTCCTATCACTTCTTCACCTGACACAATTAAGATTCCAACTGCGCTTGGTAAATGTGTCGGTAATCAGAAGCAACTGAAAGACAAAGTGTACCCAGACCTGCAAAACAATGGAAAATCACCGGATTGGCTTGCTGAGAGGGCTATTATTTCGCCATTAAACAGCAATGTGAATCATTTGAACAATTCAATAATGGATGAATTTCCAGGAGACACAAAGCAATACAAGTCAGTTGATTCAGCTACTAATGAATATGAAGCTGTTCACTACCCTGTGGAGTTTTTAAACACTTTGGAGATATCTGGAATGCCTCCATACATTTTAAATCTCAAAATTGGATCGCCAATCATGATTCTTCGATCCTTGGAACCGCCAAAAACAACAAACGGAACCAGATGTGTTATCACCAGATTGCACACCAATGTACTTGAGGCTACCATTTCCTGTGGTCCCTACAAAGGCGAAACCGTTCTACTGCCAAGGATCCCCTTAGTTCCATCGGACTCAGAACTTCCATTTAAATTCCGGAGACTCCAATTTCCTGTGAAGGTGTGTTTTGCAATGAGCATAAACAAAAGTCAAGGTCAGACATTTAACACCATTGGCGTAGACTTGACATCAGACTGCTTCAGTCACGGTATGTTCTACGTCTCCATCAGCCGGACAGGAAGTTCAGAAAAACTCTACATTCTAGCTCCAAATCAAAGCAGCAGAAATGTAGTTTACCCTGAGGCTCTTCAGTGAAAAGTTCGAGAAATGGATATGAGGAAAAACTGACATGATCTGATTGTGGTAAGTTTTTAGTATTGAATGTGCAAGATAAAATTTAAGCAAGAGTTGAAAATGACTTCAATGAAAAATTTACTATGTAACATCAAGTAACCTTCCTTTTTGATGAAAATGTTTTGTGAAGTTCCTGATTGAATTTCAGTCACTACAAGAGGTAGTTAAAATGTTAATCACCTTATGCAATCGTTGCTCTTACAACATAAACTTACTGGAAAGGTGCCCACAGATTTTGGTACCCGAGTGCGCAACAAAGCTCCGTGCGAAGCACGGGTATCTTTGCTAGTATATATATATATAAATGTAATCCTTGGTTCGTTCAAAGTCGATAAAACCATATTTCTACATTACCAATTTATTTGAAATTTTCAGACAACCCATCTTTAGAGTCGCGGGATGTTTCCATGTTATTAAAATAAATTAACATCGCCAATTACAAAATATTAAATAAAATAAAACTATTTTTCGTAAGTGTGAACCTGTTTTGTTGATAGAACTGAACTTCCGTTTCAATTCATTTCATGCACCACGATTTGACGAAACGAATTAAAAGATTTCATTTTCTGTTTACTCGATAAGTAAAAAAAAAAAAACATAATTCTTCCAAATTTTTTAATTTAAAATTTTTTCTTTACTATATCAGGCAAAAAAAAAAAATTGCTCACTTACTTTTTGATTCGAAGTCGTTTTTTTTTTTTTCGATATAAGAAAATATGAACTTTTTTTTATTATCAACACTATAAATTGTTAGGTGAAAGTACAGTTTTTTTTTTTCGAAGAAAATTTACGGATTGGTAACGTGCTTAAATAATATTTGGTGCTAATGCAGAGAGTGATCCGCGCTATTTTTTAAATCGTCTTTCCACGTTTAATTAAAATTTTATTATATGTTTTTTTTTATTCAATTGTAAGGTTAAAATACAGATTAGGTACAAAACACCCTTCCCATGTTAAGAATGGCTTTTTTAATAATAACGTTCTTATTTCAGCATGGATCACTTTCTGCATGAATACTGTACTTTCACTTAACAATTTAATAAACAAAACATGGTACTTATGCAGAGAAAGTACTGTGCTAAAATAATAACATTATTTAGAAAGCCATTCTTAACATGGGGAGGGCATTTTGTAACTATTCTATACTTTTACCTGACAATTTAATAAACAAAAGATGGCACTTATGCAGAGAAGGTACCGTGCTGAAATAATGTTATTAAGAAAGCTATTCTTAACATGGGAAGGGGAGGGTATTCTGTAACTATTTTATACTTTCACCTAACAATTTAATATACAAAAGATGGCACTTATGCAGAGAAGGTACCGTGCTTAAATAATACCGTTATTTAGAAAGCTATTCTTAACATGGGGAGGAAGCTTTGTATCTATTCTATACTTTCACCTAACAATTTAATAAACAAAAATAGAGAGTACTTATGCATAGAAAATACCGTGCTGAAATAATGTTATTTAGAAAGACATTCTTAACATGGGGACGGTATTTTGTAACTATTCTGTCCTTTCACCTAACAATTTAATAAACAAAACATGGTACTTATGCAGAGAAGCTACCGTGCTGAAATAATGACGTTATCATTTAGAAAGCCATTCTTAACATGGAAATAGGGGTGTTTTGTAACTATTCTGTACTTTCACCTAACAATTTAATAAACAAAAGTGTAGCAGACAAGGAACAGTACTGAAGCATTAACATTATTATTTAGAAAGCCATTCTTAACATGGGGAGGGAGGATGTTTTCTAACTATTCTGTACTTTCGGTGCAAATGCAGAGAGTGATCCGTGCTATTTTTAAAATCGTATTTCCACGTTTAATTAAAGTTTTATTATATGTTTTTTTTATTCAATTGTAAGGTACCGATTAATGCTTTGTTTTTTTTTGTTTATTTACCGTAGTTTCTTGGGGTTTTTAAAGAAAACCTTTTTTAACAAAAATTGAAAGTACACGTTTTTTCTTTTTTTTACAGAAGTTGTTTTTATATGAATGCTTTTTCTTTATTAAAGAAATTGGGTACTCATGCACTTATTGATCCTTGCTGAAATAATAACGTTATTATTTAAAAAGCCATTCATAACATGGGGAGAAGAGAGTGTTTTGTACTTATTCTGTACTTTAACCTTACAATTAAATAAACAAACGGTAAATTTTTAGATTAGGTCCACCTCCACAATTTTCTTTTAAATGACAACTTTTATAGGTTTTCGACTATGCTGAATACGAAAATTGCATTGAAATTTTGCAGAAATAAATAGTTATCGAGATGTAAAAAGTTGTATAATGCATTGTAATCTCTGGCGGCCATCTTTTTTACGCGCGTGCGCGCGCGTCATAAACAAATCTACACGCCTAACAAAGATGGCCGCTAAAGAATACAATGGATAAAACAACTATTTATATTTCGATAACTACTTATTTCTGCAAAATTTCAATGCGATTTCCTTATTCAGCATAGTCGGAAACCGATAAAAGTCGTCATTTAAAAGAAAATTGTGGAGGTGAACCTAATCTAAAAAAATACATAAAAACATAAAACTTTAATTAAATTTGAAAATAGGATTTTAAAAAATAGCGCGGATCAGTAAGTACATTAGCACATTAATTGAGTACCGTGACCTTATTGCCAAATAAGCTCCGGCTACAATGTTGAACGCGCTGTTCACGTTTTTTTTTTCAAGTTAAATTCAACTTTCACAAAATCTTTTTATTTTTTTATAATTTCATGATATCTTTTTTTTAATAATAAATTGTTAGTTGAAATCACAGAATAGTTACAAAACACCATCCCCTCTATATGGTAAGAATTGCTGATTCCAGCCAAAACCTAACAGCCAGCCATGGTTTTCTCCAGAATATGCTGCTGCTATTGCGCACAGAAATCACTTTTTCCACTGCTTCCAACATAATAGATGTATGGAAACAAAAGCCACTTTCAGGACTGCCAGCAACCATTGTAAGAAAGTAAAGAAGAATGCAAGAGAGTTGTATGCTCAGTCCATCAAGTCCAAAGTAGCTGAGCAGCGGCTTAGTTCCCACCAGTTTTGGCAAATAGAGAATCCTGAACAGAAGCGTGTGGTCTATCCCAACTATCATCAATGGACCTGAGTTAATCTCGTCAGCATCAGACAAAGCCAAACTCTTTGTCAAGAATTTGCAGTAAATTCTACCCTTTGCGACTAAGGCCGCCAACCCCCAATATTTCCTCCTGTATCAGAAAACACACTATGTGATACACAGATATCTGTACGTGATGTTGCCAAGCTAATCAAAAACCTTGATTTCAGTAAAGCAACTGGCCCTGACGATATTCCAATTATAGTACTCAAAAAACTTCAACCAGAACTAGCGCCCATACTTACAAAACTGTTTAAACGTTGTCTTAAGGAGAATTGCTTCCCATCACTCTGGAAAATCTCATCAGTATGCCCTGTATTTAAGAATTCAGGCGATCATTCACCCCCCTCTCAGTACAGGCCAATAAGTCTCCTGTGCGTCATGAGTAAGTTGCTGGAATCTGTGTTAAATAGAGAAGTAATCAACCATCTCAGCAAAAATAACCTTTTTAGTGACAGACAATATTGTTTCCGTTCTGCTAGATCTACAGCAGATGTGCTTACAGTTATATCTCATAAGATTAGCGAATCTCTCGACAGAGGCAACATTTCTAGGGCAATTGCTCTTGACATATCAAAAGCCTTTGATAGGGTATGGCATAAAGGTTTACTTCACAAGATCTCCAGCTACGGTATAGCTGGAAATGTCTTCTCAATTATTAAATCATTTCTCTCTGATAGATTCATAAGAGTAGTAGTTGATGGGCAAAAATCAGAAGCTCACAATATTAATGCTGGAGTTCGTCAGGGGTCCATCCTGGGCCCAACTCTTTTCCTGATCTACATTAATGATCTTACAAATCACATCCTTACATCGTTCGTAGACATTTTTGCTGACGAAACTACCATCTATGGTAGCACATTTAAGACAGTAAACGACCAAGTTCTCTCCGATTTTCTCTCCTCTGATCTTAATCACGTTGTACAATGGGGAAAGGAGTGGCTGGTTACTTTTAATGCATCTAAAACCAAGCTTCTATGTTTACATCATCAATGTTCTGATCCCCATCTGGCATCAATTAAAATGAATGGCTCTCGTCTTGGGGAGGCCTCAAGTTTTGACAGGCTTCTGGGCTTGACCTTTACTCCTGATCTTAAATGGAACACGTACATCAAATCTGTTGCTAAGGCCGCTGGAAAAATGGTCGGATCCTTCTATTGATCCAGTAGATATCTCACTGCTGATGCAATTCTCTATCTATATAAGAGTCAGATACGTCCAGGTATGGAATACTGTTGCCACATATGGGTAGGAGCTGCTAGAAAAGACTTGTCCTGCCTTGATAGGATTCAACATAGACTTCGTGGCCTGGTGGGAGATGTCCTTTTCTCTTCGCTGCAACCTCTATCTCACAGAAGAGATGTTGCGAGTTTGTCTCTGCTTTATCGTTATTTTCATGGAAAGTGTTCGACTGAGCTTCAATCTATGGTCCCCCCTCGCCAAACTTTCACAAGAAACACTCGTCTAGCTGAAAACACTATCAATAATTCCCCTCACTGTTTATCTGTGCCTAAACCTAAACATAGATTCCATGATCAAAGCTTCTTTCTTAGAACTGTACGCCTGTGGAATTGTCTTCCGTTTTCCTGCTTTCCAGCTGTCTATAATATGGTTGTCTTCAAGTCCAACGTGGACAAGTTTCTGATGAGCCGTTCCACTTAAGTTAACAAATTTACCGAACTTCCATTACTATCGATTACTATATTGTCCTGACTGCTGTACACTCTTGTGGTGACGCCTACGTTAAAAAAAAAAAAAAAAAAAAAAAAAAAAGAAAAAAAAGAGAATGATCCGTGCTGAAATAATAACGTTATTATCTAAAAAGCAATTCTTAAAATGGGGAGGGGGGTGTTTTGTACTTTAACCTTACAATTGAATAAAAAGCATATAAAACTTTAATTAGACTTGGAAATACGATTTAAAAAATAGCGCGGATCAGTAAGTTCATTAGCAGCAGAAATTGTTAGGTGAAATATAGAAAAGTTTTTACCAAGAAAACCGTTATTTTTTTAGCCATTCTTACCAAGGGGAGGGGATGGTGTTTTGTCACTACTCTGTGCTTTCAACTAACAATTTATTAATAAAACAAAAGGTAAATTTTCACATTAGGTTCACCTCCACAATTTTTAACATGGGTAGGTTGGGGGTGTTTATTCCGAAAGCCGTTCTTAACATGGAGAAAATGGTGGTATTTATTCCAAAAGCCGTTTTTAACAGACGAAAGACAGGTAAAAGGTTAAAACACGTTGTTAGGCATGGGTGTTGTTTATTCCGAAAGCCATTCTTAATATGAGGATGTTGGGAGTGTTTATTCATGGCCGTCAGTGAATTATAGTGCATAGTACAGGTCTTTATATTGCAAAAACTACTTGCCTCTGCAAATTTTAAATGAGATTTTCTTATTCAGCATAGTCGAAAATTGTAGTGGTGGACCTAATGTAAAAAAAATACCCTCTCCCAAAAAAGATATCATGAAATTTTAATTTTAGCGCGGTACCAAAAATAAAATTAGACAGAAAGATACCCCCTTTGGGTTTGTATTTGCACAAAGACTTGAAAAAGTTGTCAACAAAAACAAATATATAACAAGTAAATATTTTCAAAGGCAAGATAAGTTACTTTTCTACCTAATTGGATAATTTTTAGTGTTTTTATTGGGTTTATACTACTGTACATATAGATTCGAAAAAGTTGTCAAAAAAAATTTGGGTTTGTATTACTGTACACATAGATTCGAAAAAGTTGTCAAAAAAAAATGGGGTTTGTATTACTGTACATATAGATTCGAAAAAGTTGTCAAAAAAAATTTGGGTTTGTATTACTGTACACATAGATTCGAAAAAGTTGTCAAAAAACAAATATATAACAAATAAATGTTACCAAAGGCAAGATAAGTTACTTTTCTACCAAACTGAATATAATTTTCGTGTTTTTATTCAATGTAACATGTTTATTCAGCTCGAAAAGCATACAGTGTTTACCGATATATTGGAAAATTCAAAATGACGCCCGACACTCTCTTTAACACGATAAGTTCAGGAAAAGATGTTATAAATAATAAACTAGACAAAATACTGTTAGAAATTCGCTCAATATATGTTACCGTGACATAAGTTGACATATCGTCGGTGGTTTTTTAATAGTATTTTGTCTAGTTTATTATTTATAACACCTTTTCCCGAACTTACCGTGTTAAAGAGAAAGCTGGGCGCCATTTTGAATTTTCCAATATATCGGTAAACACTGCATGTTTTTCGATCTGAATAAACATGTTACATTGAATAAAAACACAAAAATATATCCAGTTTGGTAGAAAAGTAACTTATCTTGCCGTTGATAACATTTATTTGTTATATATTTGTTTTTTCAACAACTTTTTCGAATCTATGTGTACAGTAATACAAACCCAAAAAATGTATAACAAATATTATCAAAGGCAAGATATGTTACTTTATTATCAAAATGGATAATTTTTTAGTTTTTTTAAATGTAAAATGCTTATTCGGCTCGAAAAAAACAGCGTTTACTGCTATATTTGAAAATTGCAAATGGCAGCAGACTGTGTTAAACACATTAAGTTTGGGAAGATGAGCTAAAACTAAAAAAAATATACAAAATACTGTTAAAAATCACCGAATATATGTCTGCCTATGTCACGGTAACATATATTGAGTAAGTTCCTGACAGTATTTTGTATAGTTTTTTAGTTTTAACTCATTTTCCCAAACTTAACGTGTTCAACACAGTCTGCCACCTTTTGTATTTTTCAAATATACAGATAAACACTACATGTT
>NC_136525.1:23514854-23559854 GCF_053919585.1 Euprymna scolopes | reverse complement strand
AATAAATGTTATTATTAATGGGATAAAGGACAGATAATAATAATAATTATTATTAATGGGATAAAGGATAGATAATAATAATAATTATTATTAATGGGATAAAGGACAGATAATAATAATAATAATTATTATTAATGGGATAAAGGATAGATAATAATAAATGTTATCATTACTAATGGAATAACAGATAAATAACTATTATATTTTAATAAAAGATAAATAACTCTTATTATTATCACTAATGGAGTAATATATAACTAAATATTATTTAATTATGAATAAAAGATAAATAATAATAATAATTATTATTATTATTATTATTATCATTATTATTATTATTATTATTATTATTATTATTATTATTATTATTATTATTATTATTATTATTATTACTAATGGAATAAAATATATATGAAAATTATTTTATGTTTATTACTAACGGAATAGAAAATGAATAATTATTATCATTATTACTAATTATTACTAATGGAAAAATAATAATATAATATAAATATACCCCCTAAAACACACACACACACACACACACACACATATATATATTGTTGTTATTATTCGTTGTTGACACATATACACACAGATACACAGACACAGACACACAGACACAGACACACAGACACAGACACACACAGACACACACACATACATATATATATATATATATATATATTAGGCTGAGAAGAAAGTTCTTGCAGAAGTTTTAATTTTGATTTCAAATGATGTATTTTCAAATAAGTTTTCGTTATAATACCTTTACTTTATATATCATTTTAAAGAGCGTTTTCCCGCTATCTAATCGTTTACGTTACAATCGTTTTAAAACAATTATGTCTTTTTTTTTTCAGAGCGGAAAAAAAGCAAATTCACACAATTTTCTTTTTTTCAATTCAAGCTAAGTCGAAAAGCTACTGAAACAGTTCGTGATATCAACGAAGCGTTTGGCTCAGGAACCAGTGTTGAACGCGCAGCATAATGGTGGTTAAAGAAATTCCGTGGCGGCAATGATAGTCTTGATGATGAGCGCAGTGGTTGGCCATCAGATGTTGACAACGATCAATTAAGATCCTTAGTCGAAGCCAATCAACGCACAGCTGTTCGAGAGCTTGCTTCTGAATTAGACGTAACGAATGCGACGATTTCCAACCACTTGAGAGAGATTGAAAAGACAAAAAATAAATAAATAAATAATAAATAACTTGATAAATGGGTCCCTCACGAATTGAACGACAACTAAAAGAAACGCCGTTATGAAGTGTCATCTTCCCTTCTTTTACGCAACAAGAACGACTCGATGAAAAATGGCTTTTTACGACAACCGACGATGCTCAACTCAGTGGTTAGACGCCGACGAAGCTCCACGACACTTCCCGAAGCCGAAGTTGCACCAAAAGAAGACCATGCTTACTATTTGGTGGCCTACGTTTTTTTTTTTAATTCAGGCGAAACCATGTACTGCCAACAAATAAAAAAAAATGCATCAGAAACTACAACAACAACAACACCCAGCATTAATCAACAGAACTCAATTCTCCTCCACGACAATGCTTTGTATGCACGTTGTTAAACCGACCTACAGAAGTTGAAGAAATTGGGCTAGGAAACTCTACCTCATCCGCCATATTTTCCAGACCTCTCACCTACCGACTACCAATTTTCCCAAAAAATTTTCTGCGTGAGAAATTGTGAAAAAACCAAAGCAATATCAAAAACGCCTTCAACGATTCATCGCTATCAGAATGCAAGACTTTTTTTTACGTTACTGGCATAAATACAATTGTTTTGCATTTTTAGACCAATGGGATATATTCCGTTTTCTAGTGTTATTAGATATATTTATTTTACAAGATTGCCTTAAAGATTTGCTCATCTGAATTTAAAAATTAAAAACCGCAAGAACTTTCCTGTCAACCTAATATATATATATATATATATATATATATATATATATATATATATAATTATTTTTTTACTATAATAATTAAGTACCTACAGACACTAGTGTTTCATCCTTTCGGGATTCTTCAGTACAGGGTGTCACGATTACTACCAGTCGAACGATTCGAACCCCGCGACACGAGACATCTATATACACACACACACACACACACACACACACACACACACACACACACATACACACACACACACACATATATTATATATATATATATTGTTTTTAAAATATAAGTATCCACTGATACGTGTTTCATCGTCTACGACTCATCAGATTGGTTGAATCTAGAGAGAAAGAGAGAGAGATATGTGTGTGTGTGTGTGTGTGTGTGTGTGTGTGATGTCTATATATATAAAGAGAGGGGGTATTTCGTGTGTCCCCCTTTTTTTACCTGATGATGTAACGTTGCCTTCCAGATTTTGTCCATCCGTCAAACATGTCTGACAAGGCATCTAACGTTGCTAAGCATAACCATCACGTGACCGCCTTTTCGACCAATCAATATACAGTTATTTTTAGGCGCGGATATTTTCCGTTTTCTCTTGTTATTAGATATATTTATTTTTAAAGATTGCCTTAAAGATTTGGCACTTCTCGTTTTTAGCCCTCTGAAGAACTTTCTTTTTTTATATCTACAAATGTGTTTTCTTTTAGTTAAGATTGCGTCTTTCAACGAAATTCCCGCTCCGGTCGTATTAAAGAATTAGATATCCAGAGACGATGCAAGATAACTTGGCGCCCTAGGCTAGCCTATAGCTGTACGCTTCGGTAGGTGCTGATAAACATTACGAATATAGGAACTTTCAACAGCGTTTTTTCTAAGACTGAAAAACTTTAATAAATAAATAAAAGCTTTGAAAACTTGGAAAAATTAGCGGTTTTTGTTCAGAATTCCCCCTAGATCAAAAATAAAAAAATACAGAAAAGTCCAAGTACAGCGAAATATTATGAGAAAGGGAAATAGTTAAATGTCCTTGAGTGACCTCTTCCTCCAATTGAGATGCTCGAGGTCATCGCCTCGTCCTCCATCCCCAATGCACGTCATTGGTCAAATGCAAAATGCATGAAGTCAACTCCTTGATTGTTTACCCCAAACATTCAAGTATAAGTCCTAGTACCGAAAAATATTATGAAAAAGTGAGATATGTATTATTTGGATTATTTGGATAACTGTTCTCATCTTGAATGTTATTTGCACAACGTTTCGAACTTCTTCAGGTGTATGTTGTCGAACTCGGGAATCTACAAAAAACTTCGCACGGAAACCTATATTTAATCCACAGGAGTAGCATGTTCTCGTTTCGTCAACCATTTATGGTTATCTGTATTAATACATAGTGATAAGTAAAACAAAAAATAGAGTTAAGGCTAAAAAATTCATACAGTAGAACCTTGGGATACGGTGGCCCTAGGATACGGCTTCTTTCAGATTACGGTATGGAATACGATGTTTTTCATGTCCCTAGTTACGGTGTTTGCCCCACCTTACGGTGTTACTTATAATGTTATTTGATTATATACATGTGTATTATATGCTGTACTGTACTTTGTTACTATTAGGTCATCCCATATGTTCTGTCCGAATTTATGATTTTGAGATTGTTTTCAGACAATTCATGAGGCACCTATTTTCCAAGTTTAGGAACTTTTCCAAGTTGTTGAAGATGATGATGAACAGGTGTATGGTTTGAACTCAGTTTAATTTCCAATTCCTCAACTGATAAAGCAGGATTTTCCTCAAGAGCTGCTTCAAGAAACATCATCAAACTAAACTGGACGTCCGGTTCGATCTTCATCTTCAAGAGTGAAATCTTCACTTCTGAATTTCGCAAACCGTCTTCTGCAAGTTCTTTCATTCACACATTCCTTTCCATAAACTGAGTGAAGATTTCTAGCCACTTCGACTGCTGAGTTTCATTTCTTGAGCTCATAAAGCATTATATGCCTCAAATGAGTCTTAAGCATTTCCATGTTAGTAGGGTTGTAATCAAACAAATTTAAATTTTATTGTTCTGCAAAAAAATGTAATCAGTTAAAATGCATCTAAACATAAAAATGTAAAAAAAAATACACAATATTTTTGAAGTTTTATTCAATTTGAAAACGCAAGTTAAAATTCGGACAGAACTTATGGGATGACCTGATAATTTTGATATCGTATCCCGGGGTTTTACTGTACTAGAATTGTCCGCAAGAATCCGTGTTAGTTGATAAAGTACTTGGTGAAATTTAGTTGTAAGTTACACTCTTCTGGAGGTTGAAGGTTAAATCCTCAGTGGGGTTGCAATCAAAATACAATTGCGAATTACATAAAACTAAAGAACGCTGTGGATTAAATGAAGGGTTCTGTTTGAAATTCCGTGCAGAGTCTCGGGTTCGACAAATGAGATCGATGGAAACGTTGTAAAACTAAAATTCAAGATGAAGAATCCAAATATTACGAAAGTCAAAAAGAGTGTATCTCGGGGGCGTCACTATTCTGAAAAAGAAGCAAAGAATTTTTTTTCAGGGTCAATGTCGAAATTAGCAAACATATCAGTTTTCAGTTTTGTTTCGCGTATTTTCTTTGTTATCTCATGCCATTCTTCTGTTAAGTGCCTCCTACGGTTGGGTTTGCCGAAGAGGGAAGAGAAGAGAGTAGACACAACAACACGAAAATCGACGCTTTCGCGGTCGGCAGAACAAGACACTCCAAGAACGTGTACTAATTAATTGGTTCCGAAGGGTTGTCTCACACACACACACACACACACACACACACACACACACACACACACACACACACACACACACAGATAGATAGATAGATAGATAGATAGATAGATAGATGCTAACTACCATATCACAGAATAGTTTTTAAAGATAGCGTTCGTTCTACTCACTAGGAGTTCTTACACAGGTCATCATCAGAGATTCCTGAGAGGTGACGGTGGTCAAGTAGTTAACGATACGAACTGATGATCTAAGTGTCACAAGTTCAAATCCAATCCATTCCACAAAAATCACTTTCACCTAAGATGTTGGCAACCTTCACGTGTTCCCTACTGTAAGTACTCAATGTCTTTCTAGAAAGAATTCTGACTAGAAAAATATCGGGCAAACCAATGCCAACAGTATGATCTTCGGATTCTGTGATGATGATCAGTAATTACTCACAACAATTAATGGTGTTCCCTGCAGTCCGGGTTATAATAAGTCTCTCTAGATTTCGAGTACTCTCCAACTTTTTCAGTAACCTTTGCAAATGAATTTGCCTTATCGCAACAACCGTTTGTTATTGATTTTTCGCTGACAATGACCATTGGCATTTACTGGAATTTAAGTGGCAACCTCTACAATGCTCCGGTCCTTTTTGCTCTTATCCAGTGAACGTCTGGTTAGTGCTTTCTATCGTCGGTCTAACCATTCTTCTTTTTCTTCTTCTTCTTCTTCTTCTTCTTCTTCTTCTTCTTCTTCTTCTTCTTCTTCTTCTTATTATTATTATTATTATTATTATTATTATTATTAGTAGTAGTAGTAGTAGTAGTAGTATTCACTATGTTCTTAACAGGTTATCATCAGAAATTGTTCATTTGTAGGAAAACTTTGCAAATGAATTTGCAGTATTGCAACAGCCGCTTACCACTGACCACTCACTGGCAATGACCATTTAGCTTCACTGAAATTTGGGTAGCAATAAACCTCCCTAATGTCCCAGTCATCTTTGCACTCATCGAGCAGAGGCCTGGTTAGTACTCTTTCCTCGGTCTTTTCATCCCCTCCCTCGGCTACTCGACTATTTGGTTTGGTGCCAGTTGATGCCGACACTTTTGCAGTTTAAGTTTTCTGGATTGTGTAGGGTGTCCCTCTATCTTTATCATTATTATTATTATTATTATTATTATTATTATTATTATTATTATTATTATTATTATTATTATTGGCTCACAAAGAGCTTTCACACAGGTCATTAAAGATCTCTTCCTTAAAACAACCTGTGGTGTTTCCCCAAGTCTCCTCAGATTTCCAGTACTCTCTACCTCTTTCGATAACATCTGCAAATGAATGTGCGTTACCGCAACAGCCGCTTACCATTGATTGTTCGCTCCACTGGAATTTGAGTGGCAATAAGCCTCCCCAAGGTCTCAGTTCTCTTCACACTTGTCCAGTTAAGGTCTGGTCAGTGATCTCTCCTTGGTCTTTCAATCCTCCTTAAATTTTCTCGACTGTTTATCATCACTCTTTGGGGAGGGGCAATGGGAGGGGGAGAGGGGATATAGAACTTATAGATATGTAGCTTTAATGTTCTTGGTTCCATGTAACGCTTATTCATGTTTTGCCTCTGCGACAGTTTGTCCGGCCCGCGCATGTCTCTCGTGTGTATTAATCTCCGCATTCAAGAGGTTTCCTTAATATTTCAGCCGTTTTCATTATTGTTATTCGTTGTATCTTTCCAGCCATTTCTCTACCCCCAATTTCTCTCATTCTTGTTTCAAAGTCTTTTGGAATTGTTTATAGTGCTTCTACTATTATAGATACTATCTTGATTTTTTCATCATCCATATCCCTTTCAGCTTTCTGTCTAGCTCTGTGCATTTACTCCGTTTCTCCTTTTCTTTGATATTCACCCTGTGGTCAGTTGGAACATCAAATCTACGATTTAACAGGACTTTTCTTTTTTGTTTATTATAACGACATCCGGTCTTCTTGCCTGTATGGGTTTATCTGTTTGTATGTCCATGTCCCATAGTATTTTGTGATTCTCGTTTTCAAGTACTGTTGCCGGCGTATGTTTGGACCATTTGTTTGTGTGTTCGAGATGCAGTTGTTCACATAATTCCCAGTGTACTGCTCTTCCCACTTGATCCTGCCTGTTTTTGTATTCCTTTTGGGATAGTTCTCTGTATTCGCTTACTATATGGTTTATCGTTTTGTCTATTTGTCCACAGAGTCTACATTTGCTGTTTTCTTGTGTTTTGTAGATCTTTGCTTTGATGTGGTTGGATCTTATTGAGTTGTCTTGCGCTGCAGTTATTAGGGTTTCAGTTTCTCGGTTTACGTGTTTTTTTCGCATCCATGTTCAAATGTTTTCGTTATTATCATCTTTTGTCATTCTTATGAATTTTCCGTGTCGTTGTTCCGTTTTGGAAAGGAATGTGCCTATCATTTGATCGTGTCTAACAGGTTACTGCTTCAAGGATGGGACAACAGTTTGAAAGGATGTCCACGCGACAAACCCAGTTATCTTCCAGGCAAACGACCGTGTCACACAAAATTTAAAAACTAATACATAGAGGTAGTTGTATTCTCGCATATATAAGTAAAATTGTCTGTGTGTGTGTCTGTGTGTACATTTCCCTATCAAACTACTCTGTCTATTTTCAGAGATTTGTTATAAGGGGTATCGAGATTTGGAAAAATCTTTTGTATCGGTTTTCAGCCAGAAATTTGACTGTCGAGGGGTCAAAGTTCAACGATTTGACCTTTAAAAACTCTACTCCTTCGCTTCTTTTGGGTCTAGACACTTGAAATTTTAGAGGCATGTTACTTGGATATAGACCAAACGTTTTAATGATTTAAGCGAAAAACAATGAATGTTGGGAGGGGGGGTCAAAATTTGGGTCAGAGTTTAACAAAAATTTTACCTCTGCGGTCTCTACGAAATTATTCAATAAAATGTTGGTCTAAACATTTGAAATTTTACATAAAGTGTATTCAGACATAGGTTAAGCTTCTTTTTTTTTCTTTAGTTTTTGGCCGAAAATTTGGAAGCCAGGGGTCAAAGTTCAAAAGATTTGACCTTTGCGATCTCTAGCAAACTATTCAGCCAATTTGGAGTCTAATTTTTTTTTAAATTTAACATAGAGGGTATTCAGACATGCAGCAAGCTTTTTAATCAGTTTTTGGGCGAGAATTTGGCTTCCATGAGGTCAAAGTTGATAAAGTGGACCTTTGCAGACCCTACCAAACTCCTGATAGGTTATGAAAAGAAAGGGTTGTAAAGAGATAGCTTCGAATTTGGGGGGTATAAAAACCAAAGCAAAATATGATGAAAGTAAAAATAAAATAGATAAACCCCATAATTTATTATACCATACCTGTTCACACTGAAACACTTATCACAATATTCTGTGGATCTATATTAAAAAACCTTGTTAAACTTTGTGACATATTTACATTCTATGGAGGTCAGGCGGGAACGAACACCCCATAATTTTATCATACCATATTTCTTCAAACTGAAACATAATTATCAAAGTATACTTACGCAGATAGATATGAAAAGTCTTTATTAAAGTTTGTGCCTATTTCTATTCTATCGAGGCCAGGCGCGAACGTAGACCCCACAATTTTATTATACCATCCCTATTTAAGTTAAAACATACTTATCAAAGAATTATTGTGTACATCTATATCAAAAACACTTGTAAAGGTTTTTTTAAATTTTTTATTTCCATACTTTGTGGACCAGGCGCGTACGAAGGTCTGACAATTTTAATGAATCATCATTATGGCAGATCAAACATACCCATTCCTGTGTCTCGATAGATCTTCTATCATTATATGTGATCAGTTTTCTATAATAGTCAACCATATAGGAGCCTATTCGTGACCAGACTCACACACAGACGTTCAGCTCTATATTAAAGATATAAGCACATAAAGTTATGAACAGTACATAAAGCTCGAGCAAAGACGGGCTAAGCTGTTAGTATATATATATATATAATTATTTTTTACTATAATTAAATACCTACAGACACCAGTGTTTCATCCTTTCGGGATTCTTCAGTGCAGGGTGTCACGATTAACACCAGCCGAACGATTCGAACCCCGCACCACGAGATATCTCTGGCTCGATTAGCGGAGATAGTATCCATTCGGCTACCATTAACCGCGTGATATAGCGTTGAATTTTAAACATTTTAAATGTTCATTACGTCAGTCAGAGAGTGATCCTATCGTTATACGGTGATCTAGGCATAAGAGCTAAATTGGCCGACTTTAATTCAACTGAAAGTGCTCAACGATAAGAAATGAATTTCTTAAAGGGGCTGTCATAATTATTTTTTACTATAATAATTAAATACCTACAGACACTAGCGTTTCATCCTTTCGGGATTCTTCAGTGCAGGGTGTCACGATTAACACCAGCCGAACGATTCGAACCCCGCACCACGAGACATCTCTGGCTATATATATATATATATATATATATATATATATATATATATATATATATATATATATATATATATATATATATATATATATATATATGCGGCCCGGTAAAAGAAAAGAAAAAAAGACTTTTCATTAACAAGGATGTATAGCATCGAAATATACATGGCTTAAACAAATAAATAAATGCGTTGTTGTTAGCCTTCCAAACGTATTCATTTATATATGTAATTTTATTTTCAATTAATATGCAACGCTTTTTACCGATTAACGATTAATTGACTTCTCTAGTTGGGGACCAACTACAGAGTCGTCGGTCCAGCCGTTTAAAAGTTTATAGGGAACAAACTCACACACACACGAATATAGACACACACACACACAGATAAAGTTCCTTACACACACACACACACACACACACACACACACACACACACACACACACACACACACACACACACATATAAAGTTCCTTACACACACACACACACATATACATATACATATATATATATATATATATATATATATATATATATATATATATATATATACAGGGTGTCCATAAATTTCGTGTGACCTTTAACAAATTTATAAATTTATTACTTTATTCCGCAACTTGAACAATTAAACTTGAAAGATGATACAGTGTTTCAACAAGATGGAGCTCCTTGTCACTTTGCTCGGCGTGTTAGACAGTTTCTAAATCAGGAATTTCCTAACAGATGGATCGGAAGGGGTGAACCATTTCATTAGCCTCCACGTTCGCCAGATTTGACTCCATTAGATTTTTTTTTCATGGGGACATGTGAAAACAATTGTGTATGCAATCAAACCTAGTTCATTGGAAGATTTGAAAGCTAGAATAACTAATGTGATTTCCGGCATTACTATAAATCATTTGGCAAATGTTTTTCGTGAACTGCAACATCGTATTACCGTTTGTATTGCTAATGATGGAGGGCATGTGGAAAATTAAATAAAATTTCAATAAAGGCTTAAAAAAATATAGATTTACTTCTTTCAAATTCATTTTGCACATTATTTCTATTGCAAATACAAATAAAGTTATAAATTTTTTAAAGTGCACACGGACTTTATGAACACCCTGTATATTACGCAGGTTTTATTTTACTTGCCTCCCCACGAGGGCAGAGTTAGACACAAGGTCGGGTTTTCGTATGGGAGGAAACCAGCTCCCCCAAAAGGGGCACTCTGTTTAGTAACAAAAAATAAAAAATGTATCAGTCATGAAGGATTTCTCCTTTACTAAATGAGACCAAAAGAAGAGGAAAAAAATAAAGTGCAGCATCAGAATAGATACTACACTTTGATCCTTTTTTCTATTACGCAGTTTTTTGTTTGTTCATTTATTACGTTAATAATATAAGATAAACCATTAATTTACTCCGTGGACCGTTTGTACTAGCGATATTATCATCTCTCGAAGTTTCACCCCAGAAATCTGAACACCCTCACCAAAAAAAAGCAGAATAATGTCGCCAATAAATTCCATTGTTTAGATTGTATGACGCTTAATTGATGTAACTTTTAGCCGATCAGTTGATTAACCCGTTGACAAAGATTTATTGTGAAGTTTGGGATATATGTACGATTTCCGCTTTTTGTAAGCAACTAAGATTCCCGTTCAACGGTAGTGGCATGGCACTCTTTGGCTAAAGGAAATAAATCGTTAGTGAGCAGGTTTTCACACACACACACACACACACACACACACACACACACACACACACACACACACACACACACACACACACACACACACATATATATATATATATATATATATATATATCGGGAGAAAAGTGTATATATATATATTAATGATGGGATAGTCTGTTTGAAATTTCCGATTTCGGTAAAAATATCGATTCCGATTCTTAAAATTTTTAAAAACATTTTTGATTCTTTTTAAAACTGTTCAAATGACTGTATCATCCATATCCGTGTAATGTCCGCATATATTTTGCCAAACGTAAAAATATACTTGGAAGGATGACGTGTATTACAAGAGTTGATCTTTCTAAATATTTTTCTCTAATGTTTTTCTTGTAATTCATTGAAAATTGTGAGACAAGGTATTTTTCCTTTTAAACACATCTCATTTGATGTTTTTTGATGACATTTAGAATTTTCATAAACGATTAAAAAGAATCGACGATTGATATGCAAAATAAAAAAAAAAAACAGTTTAGGAATAAAATAGTTACTAAAACCCATCCCATGTCAAAAATGAGATTCTACATAATAATGTTACTAATTAGAAAACTATTCTTAACATTGTGACGAGTCTCTGTTAACTATTATTTACCTTCTTTCTGTATAGAAATGTTTATGTTTTTAATGCTATTCAAAACTTGGCGTGACAGACCGACGAAAATGCTATTTGAAACTTAGGCGAGACAGGCCGACGAAAATGCTATTTGAAATTTAGGTATGGCAAACATAACTTCTTAAAAAAAAAATCCAATTATATCTAAAATCTAAAAAAAAAAATACTATTTCAACCTCGACCATTGCTGACTCACGAAAATGTTATTTGTCAAACTAGCGTATACGATAATATACCGACAGACAAAGGCTCTTATAGATCTAGTCTATTGCTTCCGAATTAACGCGCACTGCCCCGTTGAACAGCACAGACCTTTTACGATGAATTATATAAGAAAGCCTCGTAAAAGTCAGCGCCGTTCCAACTTTATACTGGTTCTAAGGTTACAATTTACGCAATCTAAAGTTGGCGTTACTAACCCTGTCAAGTTGATTCTTTGTGAGGTCGCCGCTGACGAAGCCGGGAAGCAAGCGGAGAGACGTTCGTTGTATCAATTTCCCGTTTGAACCCGTCGATTAACCTTTTTTCAGGTTTTATTTTCTGACGGAATCATTTTAACGAACGTCTGGATATCTCGACGGCGAGAGTAGCAACGTTTGCCCTCACAGATATTTGATATGGATACCATTCGAAGTAGTTCCGTTTGCAGACGTTTAAGATGCCAAAAACATGGCTTAAAAACAGTATGTGTTATGCTTGTGCTATTAAGGGCGTTTAATTGTAAGTGCTTGATTTACGGCAAGATGAACTCTCAGAATTCTTTCGTTCGTTTTTTGTGTTCAATTATGTAAACATGTTTATGTGTGTAGCCATTGTACAGGCCGTAATCGTCCAATCGTTGTACTAGTCCAAATTCGTTCACACACACACACACACACACACACACACACACACACACACACACACACACATATGTAAATAATTAGATGACAAAAAATATTTCGAATTCTAAGATGTTATTCATCTTACCATTTATTTATTTCAACATGTCAAAAAGTCCACTCTTTTTACAGCATCTGGTTCGTGGCGCAGAAACAATCATGTTATTTAATTTTGAATTTTTCCGCACTGACTCATCAGAAAAAATAGGGACTTTTTAACTTTAAAAAGAAAAGGAAAAAAGAATTGGGCATGATCATATAAAGCCGAAAACTCCGGAGAATGTTTGCATCATGTGTTATTGAAGCCATATTTGATTTTATTTGAAAAGCTATTTCACTGTCAATCGACCCTTTCTAGACATCTTGGGAGACCTACAATAAAATGATACACACTTAAACTTACCAGAAAATAAAAAAATTAGTATAATTTTCAAACTATTTCTCCAAATTCCACAAAAATCAGGGAAATAGGACACCTTGTTATGTTCTTCCAGTGTTATACCAAATTTCACTTCTCTGCATTTCAAACAATTTCAAAATTAAAAAATACTGACCTGCAATAAATCGATACACTAGGTTTATATATACATATAGGACAATTCCAACCAGATGAAAATGCTCAATATTCGAAATATAAAAGAAGTTACCATTGGATCTTACCATTCATGTTCTTACCATTCATGTTCTTACCATTCATGTTCTCACCATTCATGTTCTCACCATTCATGTTCTTACCATTCATGTTCTTACCATTCATAGTCTTACCATTCATGTTCTTACCATTCATGGTCTCACCATTCATGTTCTTATCATTCATGGTCTTACCATTCATGTTCTCACCATTCTTGATCTTACCATTCATGTTCTTACCATTCATGTTCTTACCATTCATGTTCTTACCATTCATATTCTCACCATTCATGTTCTTACCATTCATGTTCTCACCATTCATGTTCTTACCATTCATGTTCTCACCATTCATGTTCTTACCATTCATGTTCTCACCATTCATGTTCTTACCATTCATGTTCTCACCATTCATGTTCTTACCATTCATGTTCTCACCATTCATGTTCTTACCATTCATGTTCTCACCATTCATGTTCTTACCATTCATGTTCTCACCATTCATGTTCTTACCATTCATGTTCTCACCATTCATTTTCCTACCATTCATGTTCTTACCATTCATGTTCTTACCATTCATATTCTCACCATTCATGTTCTTACCATTCATGTTCTCACCATTCATGTTCTTACCATTCATATTCTCACCATTCATGTTCTTACCATTCATGTTCTCACCATTCATGTTCTTACCATTCATGTTCTCACCATTCATGTTCTTACCATTCATGTTCTCACCATTCATTTTCCTACCATTCATGTTCTTACCATTCATGTTCTTACCATTCATGTTCTCACCATTCATGGTCTTACCATTCATGTTCTTACCATTCATGTTCTCACCATTCATGTTCTTACCATTCATGTTCTCACCATTCATGTTCTTACCATTCATGTTCTCACCATTCATTTTTCTACCATTCATGTTCTTACCATTCATGTTCTCACCATTCATTTTCCTACCATTCATGTTCTTACCATTCATGTTCTTACCATTCATGTTCTCACCATTCATGTTCTTACCATTCATGTTCTCACCATTCATGTTCTTACCATTCATGTTCTCACCATTCATTTTCCTACCATTCATGTTCTTACCATTCATGTTCTTACCATTCATGTTCTTACCATTCATGTTCTCACCATTCATGTTCTCACCATTCATGTTCTTACCATTCATGGTCTTACCATTCATGGTCTTACCATTCATGTTCTTACCATTTATGTTCTCACCATTCATGTTCTTACCATTCATGTTCCAACCAACTTTACTATTTTTAGATTTTCTTACAGTTCTATCTTTCATCTTCATACATGACCTTCAGGTTGAATATCCTTTCGATCCTGTTGATATTTCCATATTATCTTCGAAACGTTTCTCATACTCTGAAGTTTTTCAAACTATGACCTAACCAACAAAATTATGGGTAGTCTAAATAAGTGATAATTGGCTGTTTTCTTATGAGAGATTCTTTGAAACTCCATGGAACAATAACCCATACATGGGCGCTTGTGATTTTTGTTTTGTTTTTGGTACAGCATTATTTAACTGGGTTAATATTGATGAGAGATGGAGAACAATTATATATTATTTGATCCATCCGTAATTATAAAAGTCTATTCCTAGATGGCACACATGGAGAAAGACAGAGAAACATTTGCAGAAATAAATTAGTGACAAGAGATAAACTTGGTATATCTATATATTAATACGATAAAAAATAAACTTGGTATATCTATATATTAATACGATAAAAAATAAACTTGGTATATCTATATATTAATACGATAAAAAAATAAACTTGGTATATCTATATATTAATACGATAAAAAAAATAAACTTGGTATATCTATATATTAATACGATAAAAAATAAACTTGGTATATCTATATATTAATACGATAAAAAAATAAACTTGGTATATCTATATATTAATACGATAAAAAAAATAAACTTGGTATATCTATATATTAATACGATAAAAAATAAACTTGGTATATCTATATATTAATACGATAAAAAATAAACTTGGTATATCTATATATTAATACGATAAAAAAAATAAACTTGGTATATCTATATATTAATACGATAAAAAAAATAAACTTGGTATATCTATATATTAATACGATAAAAAATAAACTTGGTATATCTATATGTTAATACGATAAAAAAATAAACTTGGTATATCTATATGTTAATACGATAAAAAAATAAACTTGGTATATCTATATGTTAATACGATAAAAAATAAACTTGGTATATCTATATGTTAATACGATAAAAAAATAAACTTGGTATATCTATATGTTAATACGATAAAAAAATAAACTTGGTATATCTATATGTTAATACGATAGTGTGTGTATTATTTTGTGTGTCATGCTTTACATCATTTTGCTGTCGAGTGGCTGTAGTTTAATTGTTATGACCTTCTCTTTCTTGTAATAAATAATTTTACCGAGAATTCTTTATAAGTCTTAGTTTTGGTTTTGATCATAACCGAGTGAACTCCAGCTATGTATATATATATATATATATATATATATATATATATATATATATATATATATATATATATATATATATATATATATATTATGTATATATATATAATATTTAGTAATGTGATTGATAATTTAAAAATCAAATTAGAATTAAATTAAAAATCCGTTTCATAAGAAGGAACAACAACAAAATCAATAATTTGTACGATCGTTTCGGAAAACAATGTTTTTATTGCGGTAGACATCAAGCTAAGGACAATAATTTTTACATATAGTGTTTTTAACAAACAAAGTTTCCTCATCAGCAAATATTGGGAAGGGTTTTTATTATATGTAAAAGACACCATAAATGAACCTAGCATTAAAAGTAAGGCAGATGTATCTTTTAATTTTTCGCCTTTTGAAATCAGGAACTAAGGTCAAAGCACTCATATGGATGTTTGCTTTAGCTTTATATATATATATATATATATATATATATATATATATATATATATATATATATATATATATATAGTCATCCACATACAGTACTGTTTCGCTGTTTCACAGCTCATCAGGGCGGCTAGACAGGCAACTACCTCAAACCAGAATTGAAACCCGATTCTCCATAAGTTTTGGTTTCAGTTTTGATCATAACCGAGGGAACTCAAGCTATATATATATATATATATATATATATATATATATATATATATATATATATATATATATATAAGAAAAATAATAATTTTTAATTTCTATCCCTTGTTTCAAATAATAAATGTTGTAAATTCTAATTTGCAAAATTTTAACCTTGCATATATGTCAGAACATTGTTAATTCAATATCTGCATAACAGCAGCCGAATAGCATAACGGTTAGAAGCCCCGACTGTCGTTTGACTGGCTTGAAGTAGTTGCTTGTCTGGCCGCACTGATGAGCTGTGTTAGACGAAAAATACTGTATGTGGGTGATTGCATATTGTGTTCGTTCCCTACGGAATGTTTTCGATAAGTATCGATAATCGAAATAACTCGATGAAAGAAGGAGCAGGCGACTTTGCTTAAAGTTAACATTTTACAGAGGATAACATCACAAGTGCATTTGAGAAAAGCCGAAACATATAAAATCAACTAGGATCTTTGATATTGTAGGGCCGCGTTCGAAATGGATGTTTCTGTTTAAAGCACAATTTCACAATGATACTTGACTCTTTCATTTTAAACTTACATTCAAACCATTATCACTGCAAAAGCAGTAAGGCTAGGCATAAAAAACCAACAGTAGATTCTTTGATATGATTTGACCCAGATACTTGTGATTTTTTTTTTTGTCAATTAAGGTTCGGATTCGACAGGCAGTCACTGGATTAAGCCGCGCAAAGTAACAGATGCAGATGAGTTTAAAAACAAACAAAACAACAAAAAAAAAAATAGAAATACAATAAATAAATAAAAAATAACAAAAACCTACTGTAAATTTACTAAATATATTTATTTTTTCAAGAATTTTGTATTTTGTATTGTTTTTTTTACTTTTATTTTATTTTTTGTAATGTTTTTATCAACAAAAGTTTGTTTTTTTTCAAGAAAAAATGAATTTTTTTTTACCGTAAATTGTTAGGTGAAAGATTTTTCAAGAAAACTTACATTTTTTGTTTTTCTAAAGTTTTTTTTTGTTGCAAACTGATTTTTTTTTTTATAAAAAAAGATTAATGCTTTTTATGAAAACCGTAAATTGGTACAGAAAAGTATTTATTTCAAGAGAATGTACAAATTATTTTCTGTTAACAGATGTTAAAATCTAAACAGAAAAATAACCCCATCATCCAATAAATAATGAAAAAATTAGATTTTTTATGCAAAAAAAAAAAAAAAATGTCGGTTTTGTGTTTCAACATTTTAACAGCGCTCGGCTTAATCCGGTGATTGCCAGTCGAGCCCTAACCATAATTGACGGAAAATCCTGACTATTCGGGTCAAATACTGCAAGAGTATCATTTCGTCTTTTTTTCATTTTTTTTTTTGAGCGACTTATCAGCGATGCAAACTAAACGAAAAGGCCAAAAATATTTTAATTAAAGATTTAAAGGGGTATTATGTTTTTAATACAAAGTCCTAGTAAATCGACTCCCCTTATTGGAAACACTCAAGGGAAACACAAAACCAAGTTATTGTCCGTATATTTGGGAAAGGTTCTTTTCGTTTGTGTATTTTTTTCCAATATTTTTAGCAGATTATTATTATTGATTTGACACTCATCTACCAGAGTCTGCATTTTTTAAATGCCAAAAATTCAATATTTATAGATTTTTAGGAGTTGCTCAGTTTTTAATCTAACGTAAGTAGAAGTAGAAGCCTGTGGTGGTTTCATAATAAAACTTGTTATAACTTAGTGTATTAAGGTTATTTTTTTAAGTAAAAATAATATTTATGTTTGGATATAAATTTCTAAACTCATTTCACTCTACATAATTTAGGTGACTGAAATAGGAATCTCATTAGTCACTGAACAAATATACGTCAAATTCCATGTGAATCTTTAATTTCTTGTATAATAAAAACATGATCCACAATGGTTGCTTTGCTGCTAATATCCATTTTCGATGATTAATTGGCAGGAAAGCTACCACACGTGGTTAATCTAAATTAAATTTTAATCCCATGATTACATTTTCAAAAATCATGTGATTAAATTTTACCCATTTAAAATTTGTATATTTCTATTATACACATATTGTAAAAACATTCTGTTTACATTAAGCGAGATACTGATATTGACCGAAAGAGGTTTTTAGTGATGTCACATGACTGGTGACTCTTCGGCGGGCGGTGATATTTCCCCAAATAAAAAATAGCAGCATTGTGACAAAGAAAACCACCTTATTTATTAAATAAAAATTAAGTATATGTTATAATATATATAAAAAAACACGTATGGTTACGATGAAAATACTATGCCAAAATGTTGAAGCAATCGGTTACGAACAAACATACTTTTACATATATATATATATATATATATATATATATATATATATATACACGCATGCACACATGCACACATACGAGGGGCGTGCAATAAGTAATACTCCTGACCCACTTCCCATAGCGGTACAGCAACGAAACTTGACACAGTTATTAGTCTTTCTCTACATAGAAACCACCCAGAGTTATGCATTTCTCCTATCGTTTGATGCAGCTCTGGATACCGTTTTTGTAGAACACCCCAGGGTGGTCCTCCAACCACGACGTGACTTCAGAAATCAAGGCTGCATCAACTGGGAAACGCTTTCATTTCAAAAACAACTTCATGGCTGGGAAAAGGTGAAAGTCAGAAGGTGCAAAATCAGGAGATGGGGGTATTTTTCATAACCACACGCCCGTGCTTCTGATCTGGCGACATGCGAGTTGTGGACCGGAGCATTGTCCTGCAGAAGGAGGGTACCTTTGCTGATCTCGCCCCACCTCTTGATTTTGATAGCTTCCCTTAATTTCCTCAAAAGTGAAGCATAATAGGTTCCTGTAATTGTGGTACCCTTTGCTAGGAAATCTACCATCACTACTCCGTCCTGGTCCCAGAAGACTGTGAGCATGACCTTGCCAGCGGAGGGCTGAACCCTTGCCTTCTTTGGAGGTGGTGAGTCCAAGTGCTTCCACTGCATTGACTGGGCTTTGGTCTCTGGATCATAGTGATGGACCCAGGTTTCATCCTGTGTAATCAGTCTTTTGAAAACTTTGACTCATCTTCTTAGCACATCTCCAAATTCATCATCGAGCACTCGCTTCTGGAATGGTGTAAGCAACCTCGGAATCCAGCTGACAGATACCTTATGCATATGCAAATGGTCATGAATGATAGTTTCTGCAGACCCTGTACTAATCTTGACATCTTGGGCTATTTGGCGAACAGTAATGCGCCGATCTTCCAAAGTGGCAGCCTCAACTTGACGGACAACTGCCTCATCAATGGCAGAAAGGGGGCGACCAGGTCTAGGAGCTGTTTCCACAGACTTCCGACCATGTTTGAACTCACGATGTCAGCGTTTTACAAGGTCATATGATGGGGCATTATCACCATAAGTTTCTTTCATTTCATCAAAAGTCTCCTGTGGTGTGCGTCCTTTCAAATACAAAAACCGGATCACTGCTTGACATTCAACAGGCTCTGTTTCACACCTTACTCAGTTCAAACACCTGTAAAACAGAAACCACAATTATTTCAGAGCCGTAATTTGCCACATAATCCGTAAAGATATAAATCATTGCACATGCAAAATTTCAGCCAGATCAGACAACTGGAAGTGGGTCAGGGGCATTACTTATTGCACGCCCATCGTATATATATATATATATATATATATATATATATATATATATATATATATATATATATATATGATATAGAAATAAATAAATACAGGGTGGAACGATATAATCGTCGCCCTAGAAAAACGACATGATTCCATTTCCGTTTGATGCAAATCGTTTTTTTTTGCAGAGATCTACTAGTTGGCCAATTGTGTACAATTACAAGAGCGATAAAATCCTTCTATCATGTCTGAATGTGACATAATGTTCAATGAACAAGATCAGAGATGCACCACTGTACAACTCGTGTTGTCTGCTTTTAAATCAAATGATTGATGCTGGTGGAAAATATTTAAATTAATTAAATTCCTTTTCCAAATCTTTTTACTGATTGGACACAAACACAATAAAAATAGAAATGCCGTAAACAATTACGTGCATGTATTAAACAAAATAAGTAAAAACTGAGTGCAGTCTGTAGAGATCTATGTAGACAAAAAGAATGAAGAAAAAAGGAAAAAATGGCCGCCTTATCTCTTTATATGCTTGCGGTATTGTCACATAACATGCAAATGAGGTGTTTCCGATTGGATATAAAAAGCTTGAGTTTTTTTCCAGAGACATGGCTGATTTTGGATTTGGATGTAAGAGTAGCAAGTGTTGTCAGCAGTGCATCGTGTTCTAGAGTTGAGTTTTGACAGTAGGGTGTTGAGTTTGTGAATTTAGTTTTTGATAGCAGAGCGTCGAGATTTGGAGTAGCGAGCTTTTGGCAGCAGTCTGTCGAATTTAACATTTTTAACCATATAATATTCAGGCACCCTTTTGTGTAAAGGATGGGGAAAGGAGTAAAAATGAAGAAACGTAAAAAATTAAGAAAAATGATTTTCAATTCGAATAATTGATGAGGAGGGAAAATATTTATTAGTTGAATTCCTTTTTTTCGTACTTTTTTTTACTGATTGGATATAAACACAATAAATAAAGAAATGCAACTTCATATTCATGTATTGAACAAGCTTAAATATGTATTTAAATATGCCAGTGAAAAATAAATATAGAGTTCAATGAATACATTTTCATTTTTCTGTTTTAAACACTGATGAATATCGGTGATATTTTGCATAGCATAAAAATATGCGGTCTGGGGTAGGCAGAAATAATTGTTTATAAATATTTTTTAAGGGTATATAAGGATAACAAAAGTTTTATATATTTATATATATATATATATATATATATATATATATATATATATAATGATTAAATACCTACAGACACTAGTCTTTCATCCTTTCTGGAATCATCAGTGCAGGGTGTCATGATTAAAACCGGTCGACAGATTCGAACCCGGCAACGAAGCCATCTCTGACTCCGTTAGCAAGGACCAAATCCATTCGGCCACCGTTAACGGTGAAATTTAAACATTTATTTTTAAACGTTTTTAACGTCTGTCAGAATGACCTAATCATTATATGATGATCTATATATATAGATTAATCATTTAATTGAAACATACTCGGCTTGTATATACAAAACGTAATTGATTAAAAATATTTCTCAAATAGTTTTTATAATGAAAAAGATTTTTATATGAATTTTATAAACCTAACCAGATTTTATTCTATATAGACTATAAATCCAACCATCCTAAATCTATGAAAAAGGCAATCATATTTCTAAAGAATTTCTAAACCATCGAAAAATGAACAACTAATCGATGGTAATAATAAAAATACTATAACCAAGCATTAGCTAGATCAGGATACGATGGACATATTAATTACATCAAGGATATAAAAATAAATATGGAGGTAATGAAGTTAAAATAAAAACAAACGTTATATCATCTAACATGAACATGAACGTATATAGAAAAGAAAAAAAGGAAACTTAGAACTAAAGATAAGGAAATTAAGGAGAATAATAGCAAGACAGAACCAGCATTTAATTCAAAAGAAAAATAGTAAGGAAGAAAAACAGTCGGAAGAATCAAATCTGGTTTAATCCATTTTAAGCGAACATACAAAAACAATATTCCGAGAGAATTTTACCAAATTATTTTGAAAAAATTGACCCGGGAAGAAAATTTAGGAAAATTATTAACAAGAAAACAGTAAAATTATCCTTTTCTACAGCAAGTAGCTACAACAATATTAAGCCCAACAATACAAAATAAAATTAAATCGAACTAAGGAAATACAGGAATCTAATAGCAGAAATACTGATGCATTCTTACTTAATGAAAATTGTTTAACCTCTGATATATAAATGTGAAGTTATTGCAGGAAATAATACAAAAACTAGGATCCACGGATTTCCAGTTTAAAGATACATGGTGCAACAACTAAAAATCCTTCAAGTTAACTACAGAAAATGAAAACAACAATAACGAATAAAGCAATAATGAAATCAATAATAAAAAGAAAAATAAGAATACCTCAGGTGATTTGGTAAAAGCAATTAGAAAAAATAAAACTGAATTAAATAGTGGAGACGGAAAGTAAATATAAACCGTGTAAAACAAAAAGATGCAAATTTTGTGTCTTTGAAGCTTGCCACATATTAACATCGAAGGGTGATTGTCTAAATAAGCGCTAAGACGTAATTTAAGGATATTTGAATAAGAACAGATACTTTTCGTGGCTTAAACACGATTAAATATAACAAAATAACATTAAATAGTGATATAACAAGTACATATAACAAGTAAATATAACAAGTAAATATAACAAGTTAATATACCAAGTAAATATACGAAGTAAATATAACAAGTAAATATACGAAGTAAATATACGAAGTAAATATACCAAGTAAATATAACAAGTAAATATAACAAGTAAATATAACAAGTAAATATACGAAGTAAATATACGAAGTAAATATACCAAGTAAATATAACAAGTAAATATAACAAGTAAATATACGAAGTAAATATACGAAGTAAATATACCAAGTAAATATAACAAGTAAATATAACAAGTAAATATAACAAGTAAATATACCAAGTAAATATAACAAGTAAATAAACCAAGTAAATATACCAAGAAAATATACCAAGTAAATATAACAAGTAAATATAACAAGTAAATATACCAAGACAATATACCAAGTAAATATAACAAGTAAATATAGCAAGTAAATATACCAAGTAAATATAACAAGTAAATATACCAAGTAAATATAACAAGTAAATATAACAAGTAAATATAACAAGTAAAAATTACAAGTAAATATTACAAGTAAATATTACAAGTAAATATACGAAGTACATATAGCAAGTAAATATAACAATTAAATATACCAAGTAAATATACCAAGTAAATATAACAAGTAAATATTACAAGTAAATATAACAAGGAAATATAACAAAAGATATAACAAGTAAATATACTAATATATATAACAAGTAAATATAACAAGTAAATATAACAACTAAATATAACAAGTAAATATAACAGGAAAATATACCAAGTAAATATACCAAGTAAATATAACAAGTAAATATAACAGGTAAATATAACAAGTAAATATAACAAGTAAATATACCAAGTAAATACACCAAGAAAAGATACCAAGTAAATATACCAAGATAATAAAACAAGTAAATATTACAAGTAAATATAACAAGTAAATATAACAAGTTAAATAACAAGTAAATATTACAAGTAAATATACCAAGAAAATATAACAAGGAAATATAACAAGTAAATATACAAAAAAAATAAAACAAGTAAATATAACACGTAAATATACCAAGTACATATAACAAGTAAATATAACAGGTAAATACAACAAGAAGATATAACAAGTAAATATAACAAGAAAATATAACAAGAAAATATAACAAGAAAATATAACAAGGAAATATTCCAAGTAAATATACAAAATAAATATACGAATTAAATATAACAAGTAAATATAACAAGCAAATATTACAAGTAAATATAACAGGAAAATATAACAAGTAAATGTAACATGTAAATATACCAAGTAAATATTACAAGTAAATATAACAAGGAAATATAACAAAAGATATAACAAGTAAATATACCAATATATATAACAAGTAAATATAACAAGTAACTATAACAACTAAATATAACAAGTAAATATGACAGGAAAATACACCAAGTAAATATACCAAGTAAATATAACAAGTAAATATAACAGGTAAATATAACAAGTAAATATAACAAGTAAATATACCAAGTAAATATACCAAGAAAAGATACCAAGTAAATATACCAATATATATAACAAGTAAATATAACAAGTAACTATAACAACTAAATATAACAAGTAAATATAACAGGAAAATACACCAAGTAAATATACCAAGTAAATATAACAAGTAAATATAACAGGTAAATATAACAAGTAAATATAACAAGTAAATATACCAAGTAAATATACCAAGAAAAGATACCAAGTAAATATACCAATATATATAACAAGTAAATATAACAAGTAACTATGACAACTAAATATAACAAGTAAATATAACAGGAAAATACACCAAGTAAATATAACAAGTAAATATTACAAGTAGATATAACAAGTAAATATAACAAGTAAAATAACAAGTAAATATAACAAGTAAATATACAAAAAAAATAAAACAAGTAAATATAACACGTAAATATACCAAGTAAATATAACAAGTAAATATAACAGGTAAATACAACAAGAAGATATAACAAGTAAATATAACAAGAAAATATAACAAGAAAATATAACAAGAAAATATAACAAGGAAATATACCAAGTAAATATACAAAATAAATATACGAATTAAATATAACAAGTAAATATAACAAGTAAATATAACAAGCAAATATAACAAGTAAATATAACAGGAAAATATAACAAGTAAATGTAACACGTAAATATACCAAGTAAATATACCAAGTAAATATAACAAGTAAATATAACAGGTAAATATTACAAGTAAATATAACAGGTAAATATTACAAGTAAATATAACAAGTTAATATACCAAGTAAATATAACAAGTAAATATACCAAGTAAATATAACAAGTCAATATTACAAGTAAATATAACACGTAAATATACCAAGTAAATATAACAAGTAAATATAACAAGTAAATATAACAAGAAAATATAACAAGTAAATGTAACACGTAAATATACTAAGTAAATATACCAAGTAAATACAGCAAATAAATATTACAAGTAAATATAACATGAAAATATACCAAGTAAATATGCCAATTAAATATACCAAGTAAATATAACAAGTAAATATAACAAGTAAACATACCAATAAATTTTAACAAGTAAATACAAGTAAATATTACAAGTAAATATACCAAGTACAAATACCAAGTAAATATACCAAGTAAATATTACAAGTAAATATAACAAGTAAATATAACAAGTAAATATAACAAGGAAATAGACCATGCAGATATAATATATAATTTTACTTCTATTAATCAAAATTTTAAAACTTGACACAAACGACGTAAATAAAGGAATTATGATTTAAATACATATGCTTATAACAAATCATATTATATATATATAACTATATATATATATATATATATATATATATATATATACATACATATATATAAATTATTAACATTATTACTGTCATCTTTATATATATATATATATAAATATATAAATATATATATATATATATATATATATATTTATATATAAAGATGACAGTATTAATGTTAATGAGATAATTAAAATTTAGTTTCAAACTGCGCATATCTGAATACTGGTAAATGTACCTGTAGCATTAATTTTGAAAAGCCTTTACATAAACAATACTTTAGGTGTGACCTCAAACACGTGTGTAAATGTAGATTTTTCAATCCGTGAGCAACCAACATAAAATTGGCGATGAGAAAAGCAAGGTGTCTGAAGATTGATTCCCACAATTTGTAGGCTTTGTCCTTGAGATGCCAAAACTAATTTTAATTGGGAATTGTAAACACTTGAACTGGAGTGGCACATTTGATGAAATAAACGGAATCCAAGGAATTAACACAGTTTCGCCTTTAAAATTTCCAATTATTATAATGGTTTCCAGAACATTATTTTTTTCAAAGGTTTTATTGCTAACCATATGTCATTACACAGTTTAGGTGGATCAAAATTTCTTAATAATATAACTGGAGCTCCGTCCTTCGATATCACGTTATGGTGTGACATTCTAGGCGGTCGTAGTGTATTTTAAGGAAATTCTACTGTCTCATCTCCATTAATAACACAATCAATGCATTGATAACTTTTGCAAAAGATTATAATTGATTATTAATTGATAAGTTCTTTGGAATTTTCACTGACGTCATAAATGGTAGGTATGAGCGGATGTTGCAATATTTTAATTAAGCCTATATTTACTTAAAAATCTCATTGAGACATTTAAGATTCATCTTTATTCCAGGTTACAAGAAAAATTGGAGTACAACAGATTGGCAGGTATATAAATGTGCCAAACTACAGAGGTCACAGGGACATATTGGATCAATTAGAATTGACTTATTTTGTAGAAGTATGAGACTTTAAATTTTAAGTTACAAAATAATTACATTAGCAATAATATCCTTTTTCTGAGTGACTATTTTAATTATTTTTAGTGGCCAAGATTGCTGGTTCACGAAGCCATCCAATATTACGGAAATGTTTAGCAAAATCTGCGAAACCCTTAGTTATCAGGTCACTAATTGAATTTACAGTCTGGCCACATGTTAATTTTTGCAATTAAACATCGCTATTCAATGTTATTGGACCAGTTCCAATGAAAAGGAGGTGATTTGAAAAAAGTGTTGCAGATGGATCATCAAATAAATGTGTCATCATAATAATATTTTACAAAATAAAAACCAAAAACTTGGTTACTACTGCAAAAGTGCCGGATTTTCATATCATTTTAAATGGAAAGAAAGAACCAAATAAACGTTAGATTCCTGAGGACAACAGTATTTTGTTTGATAGATAAACCACTTATTGCACTCTATTGTATTTACCATTTCAAGGGTAACATAGTAATATCATAATACAATATTAATAATGTCAAGTTCTGATGTAGGATGATTTCGGAATACAATGTAAAAAGAATAGAATTATACTTACAAGATTGTAATGACGTGGCAACTGCCGATTGGAACTTCTAATGGCGCAGGGTGGATGAACATAAACTTTATAAAAGTTATTGTTTTACAGCAAATTCAAATTTTATTAAATTTTGTTTAAAAATAATGGCTTAGAGAAGTTCTGTTTATGTTTGAATGATTGCTTTCGTGTCAATCTTTCATTGGTTGATTTCAGTTTTGTGGCGGTTTTTAGATTATAAATGTCGACTTTTATAGGTTTTCGGGTATGCTAACAACGAATATCACAGTTAAAATTGGAACTGATAAGCCGTTTACCAGATATGAAAACATATGATATCCAGCGGAAAAGCTAATGTAATCCCTGGCAGCCATTTTATTTTCACAACCGAGTAGTTAATAATGCGCATACGTGTAACTGAAGCAGATGACAAAGCAAATATTATTTACCCGCACCCATGGAAAAAGCTGTTCTTAACATAGGGAGGTTCGGGGGTGTTTATTCTGAAAGCCATTCTTAACATGCGAAGGTTTGGGGTGTTTATTCTGAAAGTCGATACGTATGTGCATTACTAATTCTTCGGTTTTAAAAAAATGGCTGGCGGGGATTACATTAGCTTTTACGTTGGATAACAAATGTTTTCATATCTGCTATACTACTTATTAGCCTCAAATTTTACTGTAATATTCGTTGTCAGCATACCAGAAAACCTATGGCAGTCGACATTTCGAATGTGAACGATTTGTAGTTAATGTAAAAAATACCGAAAAAGAATTGTATTTTAGTCCGAGAAAATTTAAAAAGTTTCATTGAAATTAATATTTCTCAAAATTCGATGATTTTTATTTTATTTGTTATAAAAATTTATATTTTGTATTAAAATAAACCTCTATTTTGTGGTGTCATAATTTTCTTTTAAATATTTGGATTCAGTAAATGTGTAAGGAAAACTTTCTAAAAAAACAGAATTTTGGTTTGAAATTAATGTTTGTTTACCTAATCGATGAATGAATAAAAAAAGAAAAGAAATATGGGGGATGTTTTCGTCTTATTTCTTTACAAAAAAAGAAAAGGAGAAATTATTTATAGAAAAAGAGAGAAGTTATTTAAGAGAAAAGCTATTTAGAGAAAAGAAAAGAGAATAAGAGTAATAATTTAACTTCAAGAAAAATAAAATGATTAAAGTTAGGTTAGACTATAAATAGTTTTAAATTCAGAATCTCGAGCAATATTTACGTATTACTTGCAAATGAAAAAGAAAGAAAAAATGCAGGACATTTGCTGAAGCAATCTTTTCTATCAACATTGTCCTTAGAATTAGTCCCCTGTCGTGAAATATTTACTTCAGAAATATATGATTATTTTCATTTAATTTTGTCTTCGTTTGTGAGGGATTTTCGGCGAAAAAAATAATTGTCAAAATAGCTATCGTCTTAAAAGACTGCAAGAAATTAATAAGAAAATTTTTATTTTCAAAGCCTATATATAAATAAATTAATTCCGCTTACCGTAAAATACATTTAAATATATTTAAAATCATGCAGATAATCGAATTTATTAATACAAAGACATGATGGCCAAAGTTAAAAAAATAAAATGACTTGGTGTCATCAGCTAGAGTCGAAACCAAAGTATGCAGCCTTTCATCCGGGTACTCTAACGATGTTTTTTTTTTATCGAGAGAAACGTAATAAAACCTAAATATTGAAAGACTTTAACAAATGCATTTCATGTGCGCAACCGCAGAAAGAAGAAAAAGATGTCGGCCAGTTGAATTGAACATTTCGGATTTCAACTTGCCGATATATGTCTGTATGCGTTATTTATCAACCCAAACAAAACCATACTTGGTGAATAATGACTATTTCCTGTTAATTTCAGTGTTATGTGACCAGTAGTTTAAGAGTTTACCTATTAAATATTTAAACACACCTACATCTACTATTATATATATATATATATATATATATATATATATATATATATATATATATATATATATATATATATATATAAGTTGTTTTAACAAAATCAAGACATCAAGGATTAGATTGATAGCAACAAATAGTGTATTTCATCGTTAGTTACAATTGTTTCAAAACTATTCGGACATAATGTCGTTTGAAAATTTTCGCAAGAACAGCCTATCGTCAGACGTATTAAATAAAAAGAACTCTTTAACAATGACAGTATGGAGTCCATTTTCCTTATGTGGAAAAACATGGGAAAATATTTTACCTACATCTCATCCTTCCAAAGTTTTTTTTAAAGATTTATATATTTACCTATTTTCGTAGCTCTATATAAAATACTTTTTCAATCGAATTATCATACAACATTACCACTAATTACCTATGTTCACTTAATATGTTTTACTAATATTATTCATTAATTTCTTAAACTAAGTCTTCAGCTATATTGTTCCGATTCTATGTTAGTTTCATATCTGAAATCTGCTTTGTTTATTTACAAAAATATCAGCTAACCTATTTGTGTAATTTCAAAAAGTGTTTTTTATTTAAAACTTATTCCATAAGGAAAAAAAGTTTAACATTACTCAATATTCAGTGCAGTCTTATTCTTCATTTAAAATTAAGGATCTAAATTTATTTTTAAATTTTTATTTTCTTTAGTTCCTACCTCTTAAGATTCACGATTACAGGATATTTTAGACGTTGAAAGGGAGTTAACTCTGTACGTTTGAAATTTTAAAGGTTTTGTTGAATTATAAGTTACCAAAATCCTAATATATAATTATAAGTTACCAAATCCTATATATATATATATATATATATATATATATATATATATATATATATATATATATATATATAAAAGCGAAAGTGTATGTATGTATGTATGTGTGTTCGCTTTTTCTGTGTGTCGCTCGCTTAACAACTTTTTAAAACTTTTTATATCACATACAAATCGTAATATCTCACAGTTAACAACGAAGCTCGCCTGTCTATTTAATTTGCTCGATTTCGGGAAGATAAATATTCAATATTTGTCGCTCGCCGCATGTGGCTTAATCTTTTTCCTATAACATCTTCGGGGGAAAAAAAGAAAAAAGCGTTCAGCAGTAAATGAATACTATCAAAACTTGACCTCATTTAAAACGGGCACCTGCAAAATCCAACTGATTAAATAAATTCAAACGTGTTTCCGTTAGCATCTCGCGGTGGGGCAATGGTTAACATCGCACTTTTTTTTTTCACACTTTAATTTACAACTTTGCCTCAACGGTTCGGGTTCGATCCTCATACTTACTTTTTTTTTACCCCCCTCCCAAACACCCGGGCAACACCGGGTACCCCTCACTAGTATATATATATATATAAAAGACGATATATATATATATATATATATATATATATATATATATATATATATATAAAAGACGAAATTATATGTATATATATATATATATATATATATATATATATATATATATATATATAATTTCGTCTTTTTTTCCATGTCATGGTTAGAATATTCATAAAAGCTTCACAACGGCAATAAAACGAAATTGTGATATAAATATTTTCGAGTGCATATATCCATGGCATATCTATTTCACATAAACACTTAATATTTATTTTTATATATCTAGAAGTCTGAGATATAAGAAATGGGGCAAGATAAGAGGCTAGTGTGTAAAAACTAATGTGAAAAACGGTTGTTTTCCACTTATGGTTAGAGTAAGCATAAATAGTGGAAAATTCCATTAGAAGTTAACAAAGTAGAGTTATGATTTGCATTATGTGCATTGCTCGAACTACTGTTTTCATCTTATGTATTTTATCCAACTCTGGAATCTTTCTGTTGATCTCGGGAATCTGTACAGAATTTCGAACGGAACTCTCTATTTAATTCCTGGGAGTAACATCCTGTTGTTTTGCCAGCTATGACCTGGTAGAAGTCTTATACAATTAAAAATTATTCTAAGTGGCTGTCTTAAAAAAGGTGGAAGGTTCAATAATCAGTGCGCGTGACACTCAAAATACAATTGTGAATTGCTTATAACTTCTACTCAGTCATGGCTGACGGAACGAGAGCATGCTACCTCGTGGAATAAATAAAGATTTCCGTTTAAAATTCTGCAAAGAATCCAGAGTTCCAGTGTTCGATAGAATAATTCTTAAATTCGGTAAAAATGCACTTGAAGAAGTTTGGAGGTTACATCGGTCGAAGTGTTAGAATAATACGATAATAACAACAGTCGAAATAATCCAAATACTACAATTAAAATACTCTATTTGTTAAATTCTTATGGAATTTTCCACTACTCTAAACCTGTCCGAAATGTGAGAATAATATTTAAGGTGAGAACGGTAGTTAGAATAATTCAAATAATTATTAATGATTATCTAAAAAATTCTGAAACATTATAGAGTTATGACTCTATTTGGAGATATGAAAACAGGAATGGAAGTACGTGACAGGGAAGTAATGCTTGATAAAGTTGTAGTCGGTAGATGAGAGATCTGGAGAGTATGGCGGATGAGGCAGAGTTTCGTAGCCTAATTCTTTCGACTTCTGCAGGGTCTGTTTAACAACGTGCGGGTGGGAGACGGACGTGTAAAGTGAATGGGCTGGCTATGGCCAACGTGCGGTCAAAAGAAAGGGAAACGCCATTAAGTAAAATGAACACATGGCAGCGAAATGGACCTTTTCTGTTGATTAATGCTGGGTGTTGTTGTTGAAGTTTCTGATGCATTTCATCCATTTGTTGACTGTTCTTCTCTGCCGTAATGGTTTCGTCTACATTCAAAATACTGTAATGGATAACCTTTTGGTTCAACTCTGGCTTCGAGAAAGGTCGTGGAGCTTCATCGGCGTCTAATTGGGCGTCGCCTGTTGTTGTAAAGAACCGACTTTTCATCGCAAGTCAAAATCCGGCCGAGAAACGGATCGTTCTTGTTGCGTAAAAGAAGGGAAGATGACACTTCATAGCGGCGTTTCTTTTGAGAGTCATCCAATTCCTGAGGCACTCATTTATGAAGTTTTTTTTTTGTCTTTCCAATCTCTCTTAACTGGTTGGAAATCGTCGTATACATTACGTCTAATTCAGAAGCAAGTTTTCTACCAGTTGTGCGTGGATTGACTTCCACTCAGGCTCTTAGTTGATCGTTGTCAATATTCGATGGACGATCACTACGCTCATCATCTTCAAAACCATTTTCGCCGCCACAAAATTGTGCAGACCACAGAGTGAAGAGCAATGAAACAGAGAAGAGAAGCAAATACACGAAACTGGCCAGAGAGTTCAAAGGATCTGGAAGATGAAGAAAGTCAAGATAACCCCACTGGTTTTAGGAGCGCTAGGAATAACACCGAAAAACTTTGAAAAAGAATGGGAGAGATTGGAATCAGAGAAATAACTGAGAAGATACACTGAATAACAATAATGAAATATTAAGGAAAATTCTTGACTGCAGAAACTAATACACATGAGCTACATGCACAAGTCGGACATACAAAAACTTATAAAGAGGTAAAACCCAACTGAACATCACATGGAATCATGAAAACTGAAACTGTATGTCACCATAAACTAGTTCCACACCTAATTAATAAGTGAGGAGGTCAAGGAGGATAGAAATACAGACCTCCGCTGGATGAATGTAAAGAAGACTAGGACTTTGGGGAGGCTTATTGCCACCCAATTTTCAGTGGAGACCAATTGTGGCTGCCAACGAGAAATCAATGGTAAGCAGCTGTTCCGATAACTTTATCTGAAAAGGTTATCGAAAGAGGTGGAGAGTACACAAAATTTGGAGAGACTTGTCACCTAGATTCCAAGGAACATTACAGGTTGTTGACAGAGAGAAATCTTTGATGATGGCCTGTGTGAAAACTCCTTGTGAATACACTACTACTACTACTACTACTACTACTACTACTACTACTACTAATAATAATAATAATAATAATAATAATAACAACAACAACAACAACAACAACAACAACAGTATGCAATGCAAGATATGTTATGTACGAAGGCCAAGAAGCGATGCAGAATCTTATCATATGCAAAATTAAAGAGAAAACATGTAGGTTCAAGTTGGTTAGTGATTTTTATTTAGTATAAATAAAAATTAAAATAGGAACCGTGTTATGATATTTTTTTATTAAATTGTTAGGTGAAAGTACAGAAGAGTAGCAAGGATCCTAGTCCATTTCTGTCTAAGTATATTAAAAAACTAAAACTGTTATACTTTTAGTTGTAGCACAAATAATAATAATAATAATAATAATAATAATAATAATAATAATAATAATAATAATAATGACTAGCGGGACCTGTGGAAATTCCACAGAGGACTCATTCATATGTAATATATTGATGTTATCATTCTGTAGATGTTCAGTGTAAAAGGAGACGCTCTGGTACTATTGTAGCTTTTTTTGTTAAAACTGCAAAAGTATTTATCTAAGTTAGTACCAACGCCCGGTAAAGCCTGGTCGTAAAGTACGCTTAAATATGATATTTTAATTCTTGCAGATTTCGCGTATATTATTATAGAGTTAATGTTCCATCGATTTTTATATGTTATAAAGTTGCGATTTCAAAAATAAAAAAGATATATCCATATGAGTTGGGTGCATTAGCTTGAATCGAAACCGAAATTTAAACTTATGATATATATATATATATATATATATATATATATATATATATATATAAATTTGAATTCCTTCAGCATAATCGAAACCGAAACAAAAACTTATAAAGAATTCTTGATAAAATTATTTATGACAAGAAATAGAAGCACATAACAATTAAACAACCCGGATGTAAGCGTGACACACAAAAGAACACACGCGCTATCGTATTAATATATAGATAATAACAACAACAATAATGATATATGAGTAGTAGTAGTAGTAGTATGCAAAAAAGAGGCATCTTCCAATGAGATTTCGTTATTACTCCTACTGTTCATCATAGCCATGATGCCTCTTAACAACATACTAAGTAAGTGTGAAGCCGAGTACAAGATTACTAATGCAGACGAAAGAATAAACCACCCAGAGACGCTAATAAACACAACCAGAATCTTCAGTCAGGAAACCCGAATGGAAAGGTGCGCACTATTGATTATGAAAATGGAAGCAATGGCGGCAACAGAAGGTATGGAACTACCAAACAAAAGAGGGGGTGAAGGGTACTAGGCAAACATGACAACTATGAATATTTGGGAGTTTTGAAAGCTGACGCCATCGAAGCAACAGAAATGAGAGACGATTATAAAGGAATACTTCAGAACGATAAGAAAACTCCTTGAAAAAAATATATAGTTAGAACGTTTGTTTGTTCTAAAGATAGAGAAAAGAAGAGAGAGAAAAAAAAGGTCGGATTCGGAATTCTTCTTAACAATCAATGTTCTATTTCTTCACCCTTGTCGCCGCCGTCGTAATTCTCTTCATCTTCTTTGCAACTGGCAAATACCTCACGTACACGAGATAATCTCACTGCCGTCGAGAAAAAGAGAAAACAAAAAAAAAAAAAAATAAATAAATAAACAAAAAAAAAAAACAAAGACAAAAACGTATTTTTATTATTATACTATTGCTTCGAACCGCGATAGCGGCTAAATATGCATTCATCTTTATTTATTTATTTATTGTTGTTTTCGTATTGGGCGGGGTTTTGGGTTCGAATGCTCGCGCTTCTCAAGAGAGGGCACACGCCAACCGTTGGCGCTTATTGCCGTGGTTCTTCACACCGTTAGTACATAAAACCAATCGACAGATGTGCTAAATTGCTTCATTGTGTCTTGTTTGCTTTGTGATATATAACATAGTCTTCCTGACAGCCTTACAGCTTTTATTGCCATTCCAACGCAAGTTACGCCTTTATCAGCCGTTTATTGTCGATAGTTCTTGTCATAAAATAATCTTGGAATCAAGAATTCCTTGTAGTTCGTGTCTGTTTCTACTTACCAATAAAAGATTCGCAACAGTGTATTATTTCAGGCTGAAAATTCGGCGAAAAATGGCACCATTCACATGGTTCACAAGTAACGTTTTCAGACATCAAATATTTTTGGATTTTATGAGAAGCAGAATAATAAAAGACAATAGGAATATTCTCAAGTGTTAAGGTGACAATATCACCACATATTGGTTGTAGCTGATAATTTGGGAATATCAAGTGTTGTTTATAAAACCCGGTTTGCCCTCGCGAGTCGAACGCTAGAATTGATTTCAGTTTTTATTTGTACATGTGTGTTGCAAACGTTTGATAGAGAAGTCAAACATCCGCCATGAAAATAATTGTAGCAGATAGATTCGCAACGTCTCCTTAGTGAGAAAGAGAGCGTAGTCAAAAGAAAATAATAATAATAATAATAATAATAATAATAATAATAATAATAATAATAATAATAATAATAATAATAATTATTATTATTATTATCTATATATTAATTTGCTTGTACGTACGGTGTCACGTCATCATCATCGCAAACATTAATTAATGAAACGCGTCATCATCATCGCAAACATTAATTAATGTGAATTATCTCCCTTTATTGTTCACTCTTTATTATTTAACGATGCCTTCTGTTTATTATTGTAGGAACGTTTATTCTATTTTATTCAGTAATAAATATATTTTTTACATTTAACGTTACGAGTTAGATATTTTTTGTTTACTGTGCCACTTTATGTTTTTTTTATTTACTTTTTATTTACACAACAAAAAATATGTTTCGAAATGAATGTTACAAAAGTCAACAATGACTTTATTAAATAAATAACCAAAGTCACCATTCGCAAATACACTGAGTAACATAGTCAAAACATATTTTACGTCTTGTTCTGTTTTGCTTTTGTTTTACGGCATATCAATCTTTTTTCGTGTTATTTAATGCCGAATCGAGTAATTTTGTAACATTTATACATCTTCACGTTGTTTACATAGTTATTATTTATGTTTTGTCTGTTTTATTTGCTTCTTTTACAGGCATTCATCATCTTCTAATGCCCACCGACAGAGCATACATATTTAAATACTATAAAAAATGGACACGACAATTTTTTTAATATGAAATAAAACACTTAGTTTCATTACTTACAATTTAATTTATTTAAAGAAATATTTATTTCCTATTTAAAGATTTTCAGTATATTTTATTTAACTGAAGAAATATTTATTGTTCATACATATATTTTTCCCATTATTTTTATTACATTGTTAGGTGAAATTTCAGAATAGTTAACCCCCCTCCCCATATTAAGAATGGCTTTCAGCATGATTCTTACAATAGCGGTATCAAAGTTTTTTTTTTAATTATTATTTTAAAACAAATTATACAAAAAAAAAAGATACAAGACCATTGAATTTTTTTTTCATTAAATCGCTATTTAGGTGAAGGTTCAAAATAGTTAACCCTTCTCCCCATAACCGTTTTTTTTTTATGCAGTAATATACTGTTTCAATAATTATGGTTTAAATAAATATTTATTCCTTATTTAAAGATTTACACTATAATTTTTTTAACCGAAGAAATATTTATTGTTCATACATATATTTTTCCCTTATTTTTTTACATTGTTAGGTAAAGTTTCAGAATAGTTAACCCCCCTCCCCATATTAAGAATGGCTTTCAGCATGATTCTTACAATGGTGTTATCAAAGTTTATTGATTTTTCTCATTTAACAAAATTTATAAAAAAGATACAACCCCCTCCCCATATTAAGAATGGCTTTCGGTATGATTCTTACAATAGCGGTATCAAAGTTTTTATTTTTTTTTATTTTAAAACAAATTATGCAAAAAAAGATACAAGACCATTAAATTTTTTTTTCATTAAATCGCTATTTAGGTGAAGGTTCAAAATAGTTAACCCTTCTCCCCATAACCGTTTTTTTATGCAGTAAAATACTGTTTCAATAATTATGGTTTAAATAAATATTTATTCCTTATTTAAAGATTTACAGTATAATTTAACTGAAGAAATATTTATTGTTCATACATATATTTTTTCCTTATTTTTTTTACATTGTTAGGTAAAGTCTCAGAATAGTTAACCCCCCTCCCCATATTAAGAATGGCTTTCAGCATGATTCTTACAATAGTGTTATCAAAGTTTATTGCTTTTTCTTATTTAACAAAAATTATAAAAAAGATACAAGAACATTTTAAACATTTTTTTCATTAAATGGTTATTTAGGTGAAGATTTGGAATAGTCAAACCCTCTCCCCTTATTAAGAATGGCATTTTTATTATTTCAGCATGATGCTTACATTTTTCTTAATATAAAAAAAAGATACAAGAAAATGTTAAGCTCTTTTTTAAAATTAAACTGTTAGATCAAAGATCGGAATAACTTACTTTATAGCCAATTAGCCAGCTGTATTAAAATGTTTTAGCATTTAATACCTAATAAGGTTTTCGCTTCAATTGTCACAAGCAGACGATATCGATTCAAAGGAGGTAATTCGTCAACAATTGTTTTAGCCGAATTTTACGGTAAAGTGTAGTGGATTGGTGGATATATTATACATATCCCCCAGTTTGTATTTATTTGCTTCCCCACTGAGCAAATTAGGCACAAGGCCGTTTTTTAATGTGGAGAGAGAGAGGGAGGGGGAGGGAAATGGGGACCAGCTCCCGATGGGTGGGAAATGGGAGTTGGATAGGAACTGTTGGTATGAAGAGTTGCCCCTACATTGACCAAGGTAGATATGTGGGGTTACCCCCACATATGGTCTTTGCTTGCAGTATCTGTCGGAACAGATACTACACTTTGATCTTGTCGCCCGGGCCGCAAAGGGCGGGGGCCAGTGTATATACATATCCCCCAAGTTATTCATTTGATAAAAGCAATATTTAATGAGCATGGTTCTTCTTGCCAGGCAATGGGTTTACCTGAACCAACAGGTGATCCTCCAATAGATAATATGACTCGAAATACAAACGGGCCTAATGTTGAATTGTTAAACAATGAACAATTAGAGGTCTTTAATACTATAATCAAGGCTGTCATGGCAACTGAAAAAGAAGCCCCACACAACAATTGCTTCTATTTAGATGCCCCAGCCGGATCAGGAAAAACCTTTTTATTCAACATGTTATATGATTACTTCACCTCCAGCAGTACTGTAACCGCCACTGCGGCATTGCTGCAATGCTACTAACTTCAGGGAAAACACTCCACAGTATATTCAAACTACCTGTACCTCTGACAGAAACCAGTGTCTGTAACGTTTCTCCTGTATCAGAGCATGCTTCTTTTTTGAGAAAGGTAAAGGTATTCATCATAGACGAAGCCTCTATGATACCTAATCATGCACTGCTTGCTATAGATAGATGTTTACAAGATATAATGGGTAACGATAAAATATTTGGTGGAAAATTTCTCATACTTGGAGGTGACTTCAGGCAAATTTTGCCAGTAGTGCCACATGGATCACCTACATCTATTATAGACACCTGTCTTAAAAGATGCCCATTGTGGCATCATTTCAGTCAATTACAACTAACACAAAACGTCAGAACTAACATAAATGAACAGGAGTTTTCTAGATGGCTCCTTCATCTTTGTAATGGTACACTAACGAGCAGTCTTAATGACGTTCCTGTAGATGCCATAGAAATTCCTGACTATTCGGTATGTAATGGTTCTCTAATCTCAGAAATATTTGATTGCAGCCCTCAAGAAATGGAAAATTGAATCATCATGACTCTAAAAAATACAGAATGTTTAACAGTAAATGTAGAAATTCTAAATAATCTTCCCGGAGGCATAAATACATATTTAAGTGCAGATTACATCTCCGATGATGATGCTGAACTTCAAAATTATCCTATCGAGTTAATAAATTCATTAACTCCATCTGGAATGTTACCTCACCGACTTAATGTGAAAATAGGGGCAATAGTAATGCGACTGCGAAATTTATCCATAAATCAAGGACTTTGTAATGGAACTAGGATGAAAATAAAAGAATGTCATTAAAACAGCATCATTGCTATTTTAATTAATGGATCTAATAGAGGTTCCACAGTTATCATTCCAAGAATTAAGTTAAAGCCAAGTCATACAAATGTTCCGTTTGCATTTCATCAGATACAGTTTGCAATACGATTAGCATATTCACTGACCATCAATAAAGCACAAGGCCAAACTTTGGATAAGGTTGGTATATATCTTCAACAACCTGTATTTTCTCATGGTCAGCTGTATGTGGCATGTTCAAGAGCTCGATTTAAGCACAGTGTGAAATTTAAGGTAATGCAACTGCATAGAGATGATAATCAGGTCAGAAAGCGTGGTGTAACATATACTAAGAATATTGTTTGCCATGAAGTGTTATGAAAACAATCAGGAACAGCTATGGAATCTAAAAATTAACTTGGATGTAAATATGATTTTGGAAAAAAAATTTTTTTAAATTGCTTTCCTTATATTTAAAATTCATAATTTGATGAAAAAGTAGTGTACAGTTTGTTTAACCTACCTCACATCATTTTGATTATCGAAAAATCAAAATTTAACTGTATTTCGTAAGATTTACAGAAACACTTCATTTTCTATGCATGTAATACACAAGAGTCTGAATATTATAACAGATTACAATGTTTTTATGGAAAAAAAACTTTTGTACAGAAAATTCAAAGTGTTCTATTTATATTATCAGGAAGTTGTGATGCATTAATTGAAATCTATATCAATAATTCGGCTTAAAAAATATTTGTGAATTTCCAAATCTTCATTGAATAAAATTTAAAATAAGTAGAAAAGTCTATTGCATATGTAAAAGTTGACGGTTGCTTATTTAACTTCATTAAAAGTTATCAAAGTCAACCAAGAACTGCTCAATATTCTGGCTTAATGGATCATTTAGCAAGGAATGAAGATGGCCATTCTGGTGTACCAGTTATTCTACCATCTTCATTTACAGGAAGTCCTAGGAATCTTCAACAACTGTATCAAGATGCAATGCCGGTTTTCTGTAAATATGGAAAGCCAGACCTATTCCTTACCTATACATGTAATCCAAGATGTCCTGAAATATTAAACAACTTGGGGTCATCAGAACTTTCACAAAATCGATGTCAACAATGTCACACAGTTTTTTTTAAATTCACAGTCTGACTCCCCAGAACCTGCTGACTGACCACTATTCTCACTCCAAGCAACTGATCAACGTCCCTGTCAGCGCCTCAATCATCACCAGCACTTCCTGACAATATCAACAGCATCAGTTACGATCGCATTGGCCATCAATAAAAGTTTTAACTACAGTTCTTTGTTTGTTCTACTTGCTTCCATACGTTCATTTTTGTAATATAACAATAAGGAATTTCTTATGTGTTTTACAAGATTTTAACTACCGTGGAATTTCCACGGGTCCTGCTAGTTATTATTATTATTATTATTATTATTATTATTATTATTATTATTATTATCTATTATTATCTATTATTATCATTATTATTATATATTATTATTATTTATTATCATTATTATTATTATTATTATTATTATTATTATTATTATTATTATTATTATTAGTTTTGTTGCTGTTGTTGTTTTTGGTGGTTGTAATTTTTTATATTGTTATTACTGCTACTATTTTTTAATAACGTTGGCTTCAAGAGACCTTTTCTTTGTAAACAGTTGATAATTTACTTTAAAATCTACCCTGCATTACGAACTAAGTCATTTTCCATTCTGAATCGTGTTCATTCAACCTTTCTTTGATGATCTTGGAAACTATTTACGTTCGTTTGAAGAGATCTTCTCTTTGTAAACAGTAAGAATAAGGTGGACCCTAACTCATCGTGTCTTTATGATGTGTTCGAAAACAAAACTTGATAAAGATTCGAAAATGGTTACTGATATTTTATCCAATAATAGTTACCGTCTCGATGAAATTAGATCAGTCATCGAAAGAAAAATAACTAATTCTTCCTAAATAAAAGTCAATACGGTGGATAATTGTCGAATTGATATTCGTTTTCCGTGGTTATGATTGGTACGTGAGAAATTCGCCAACCAAATCAGCGCAATTGTAGAAAAAAGCTATTTTGCTTCCAATGTATGTGTCGTGTTCTCTACAAAACTGTTAATGGCATCATCTCGAAAAGACGTTCTACATCCACCACCACCATAACAATAATATAATTTACCAATTTAAATGTAGTACTGATTACGTAGGCTGAACGACGTTAAGATTGGATAGTAGAGTCCAACAACACATACCTAGCAAAATCTTGAATGGAACCTACCTATCAACGGACGTGCTAGGAAACACATTCGGGTTTTATATAGCTGATAATTTACTTAAAAACCCATCATGCGCTACGAACTTTAGCATTGACTCATTTTCCATTTGGAGTCGTGTTCATTCAACCTTTCATTTGACGATCTTGGAAACAATTCACGTTCGTTTGAAGAGACCTTCTCTTTGTAAACAGTAAGATTATCTCTTACGCTTGAATATGATTAGACTCAAGGAGATTCCAGCATTGTACATAGATCATAATGCAGCTTTAATGTTAAATATTTAGTGTATCCCTTCTTATTTTTTTCCCTGTTAATAGATCCCAACGCTGCTTTATTTTAGTATGTATAGTTTCCATCGTGTTTCTTTCCATTTTCATTATGAACAAAATCCCACAAAATCACTCTTTAGGAGTGAAGGCGAAAACGGTCAGCTGACCCTTTTTTCTGTCCTTTTAATCGTGAGTATCAAAAATAAGTCTCCACTTCGTAATTGCAATATATATATATTCCAAACTTTTTGTAAATAAATAAATGAATCACCGGGTAGCAGTTAATGCTTGAAGATCTGTGATATAGGCGAAACAGTCTGTCTGTGAATGACTATATATATATATATATATATATATATATATATATATATATATATATATAAGTGAACGTGTGGACATAAAATTGAGCATTTTCAAGTTAAGATATTAAATAAATTATAAAGAAAATCTGATTCGCAGGCAATTAAACATACTTGCTATGGTATAATTATTATAATAAATCCTGGGCAACACCGATTAAATTTTATAAGCAAAAAGAGCAGAGGATGATGGATTTTGTTCACATGTGTCTCTGACTAATTCTGTCCTCGTCAGAGTGCAAGTAAATGAGGACATTAGTTTTAATTATTTTTCTCTAACAAATAAAAAAGGTTACTTAAAAAATTAAGAATAAGCGAAAAAAAAAAAATTCCTCCGAATTAAAAATAATAATTCAGCTTAGAATAATATTTCGAAATGAAAACAAATATTTAATAACGTGCTCCATTTCAATTAAACTATCTCAGTTATTTCCCCTTTTGGTTTTCTGGTTATTGGTTTAAAATAAAACGGTTTCAGGTTTCAGATAAGACCAGTTAAATCAAATATAACTTGAAATTTAAATAAACTAAATAATTATTTTTTAACTATAAATAATTTTTATTATTTTTTTTAATTAGTACAGTTGAAACAAAGCTATTATGTTGAATAAGTAATGCCATCGAGGTAATTATTTAAATAGATTTAATTTAATGTGATATGTTAATGACCATAACTCAATAATGTAAACGTGGTTTGAAGAATGCTATATATTGAAAGTTCGACTGCAATATAATGTCTCCTTTGACAGAAGTATCCTAACATGTGCATTAATATTTTTTGCCCTGGAGAGGTGTACGCACATTTGGCCTTTATATTTCTTTGGTCATAGGGGGTTGCACACACACGCACACATACACACATACACACACACACACACACGAACGCTACTACTTTATATATATAGATATAGATATATTATTCTGATTTTAGGTACGATGGACATGATGAAATGGATGTTTACCATTTTCCCTCGTGAGCTCTATATACAGAAGTCCAACTCACTTAACAATTACAAGATCATCATCATTATCACTAGCAGCAGCAACAACAGCAGCAACAGCAACATCAACAACAGCAGCAGCAGCAACATCAACAACAGCAGCAGCAACATCAAGTTGTAAGTGAAGCCGTTCAAAATGGTCGACTGATGTCATTTGAACTTTAACGAATTGGATCTGACACGTGGCGCATTTCGTCTGGTAGTTCACGAACCTCGTCTGGAATGTTTTACTTAGAATTCCAGAACGTAAATCGCGAAATGTGAAGAACGTTCTTTTCGCCACTTCTGATGATGTCATTATTCAGTTCATTACATTTCGTAGAAATGATTCCTCATCTCCGCAACCTTTCGAATTGCGAGGGCGAAGGGATTTATTATTCGTATCTTTTTTTTTTTAATATTCTTTCCTTTCTTGTTTTTTCTTACCTTTCTTTCTACTTTTTTTATTTCGTTCATTTTTTTGTTTTCTTTCTTTCGTTACCTTTCCTTTTTATTTACTATCTTTTTCATGTTTCCTAATTTTTCTTACTTTTTCTTTTCTTTTCTTTTTATTTATTTTATTTACCTTTTCACTTTCTTTCCTTTCTTTTTTCTATTTTGTTTTCCGTTTTCTTCGTTATTCTGTTCTTTCTTTTTCTTTTTTGCTTTCCCTTTTCTTTTACTTTACTTTCTTTTCTTTCTTTTTCTTCTTATTTTTCTTCCTATTTCCCTTCTTTTCTTTCCATTTCTTTTTTCTTTTCCTTTTTCACTTCTTATTTTTTTTCTTTTTTTTTTCTATTTTCATTTAATTTCTTTTCGTTTTTTCTACGTTTTTCTTTCTTTTTTCCCGTTTTTCTTTTTATTTCTATTTTCATTTAATTTCTTTTCTTTCTTTTCTACGTTTTTTTATCTTTTTTCTTTCTAATATTTTCATTTATCATTTTTTCTCTTTTTTGTTCTTTTTCTTTTTTTTTTTAATTGTTCGTGTTTTTCTTTTCTCTGATTTTTTTATAGTTCTTTTCCCTCTTTCTTTTATTCTCTTATTTAATAAGAAAAATATTAGCATTTTGAAAATTTCGCTTCTTAATTGCATTATGCGATAAAAATTAAAAAGGCGATTCATAACGTACTTTCTTTTTTTTTTTTGTTTCTCTACAAATAAATACGAAAAGATGTTTTAAAAGTACTAATATTTTATCTTATTAATCGCAGCCATATGCAGCACAATATATTTAAACAAACCGTGAGTAAAATCTCCGCGGACTATTTATTATCTTAAGCGGGATAGATGGTTTACAAAAAGAAGAAAAAAATATCAGAAGTTGGTAAAGACTTTTTAGCGGACGTTGTCGAGAGTGCCCCCTCTAAATTCCACAATTTTAACTTTTTTTTTTTTTACATTTTTTCTGTTAATATCATCGATTACAGACTTAAGTTTTAGATCATAAAAATTTTTTGAAATGTTCATAACTTTTTACGTGGGGGTTCAGTTTTTAATTATAACGTTGTACTAAATTGAACACAAACTTTGTGACCACGATGAAAATAAAATGGCATTTCTCCCTAATGTGATTGGAAAGTAGGGGTTAGAAAGAAGGGGTTAAAAAAGGAAGATTTCTTTACCCTCTCTCTCTCCCTCTCTCTCTCTCTCACACACACTCACTCACTCTCATCTATGTATGCATTTATCTATTCATCATGGTCAAAAAGTTCGTGTTCATTTTAGTACAATGTTATAATTGAAAACTGAACCCCCACGTGAAAAGTTATAAAAAAAAATTTTTTCATTTTTTTTTTTAATCTGAAAATTAATTGTGTAATAGATGGTATTAACAGAAAAAAAGTAAAAAAAAACCCAACAAAACACTGGAAATTGTGGAATTTAGAGGGGGGCACTTTCGACAATGTTCGCCAACTTTTTTTCTAAAATTGAAAACTTGTTCATTCCTCAAGATAAATAAATAATTTATTTCCGAGAGAAAAACAAACAAAAAATTACACCGTTATTTAGCTTTCTAATTTGTATACTATAATTCATTTTCTTTTATTTTTATTCCTATATTTTTTCTTTCTCTTTCTTTATTTCCTTCTTAAACCTTTTTATTCTTTCTTCGTCCAAAACATTTCACACTACAGACGCGTTTCCTACCCATATAGCTATGGAGATATAAGTAAGAAAGATTTAATATTTAACGACTTGAAAAAATGAATTGAATGTGGCAAGCGCAGAAAGAAAAAAAAATATGTCGGGAAA
>NC_136525.1:23497354-23509854 GCF_053919585.1 Euprymna scolopes | reverse complement strand
TTATATGTCTGGCCATGGGAAGAGGGTTCGCACAGAGCTGAAAATATCGCTAACAAGAGTCAGACCACACAACACATATTCTCTTTGTTTGGATAAGTAAGTGATTATTTAATTCGAAGGTCGCACTGGGATCGGTCTTTGTGGGGAAAACAATTTCCCGCCATGAGCTCCAGATAAAACCTGCATAACTAGACAGTTGTAGAGAGTTTATGTCCGGAGCATCAAACCTCAGGGCAAACGAACAGTGACTATTATCAAAAGGCCGTAGTCAGTCAAGCGTGACGACCACGGAGAAGGAGGAGCAAGTGTGAGAGTTGGTTGAACCTTGGAGAGCGGGAAGTTGGTTTGGGTAAGAGTTACCGAATAGTTGAGCCGCTGTTCCTCTCCGGGTCTCTCAGCAAAGGGGCGAACAAAGATCATGAAATCTGCTATTCAACATTGTGAAATTGAGCGCCATTTTTCCAAAATAAAAAACATTATTAATGGTTTATAAATTCGACTTGTGTTGTTTTGTTTAGGATGGAGGAGCCTTTGTTGTAGCGTTGACTCTATCGCCGAACGATTTTGTTTCATCACAACGAAGGAGACGACCGCGGCATAGTGTATGTTCGCAACAGAACAACTAAGCAAAAAGCAACAGAAAGAAATCGAGGTCAAAGAATACATATTTAATAGAATGCTACTACAGAAACAAACCAAAAGAAAATGCTTCCAGAAACTAATGAAAAATCTGTGGGACATGCCTACTGACTCCCAGACAACTGAACAAAGCATTGCAGATCAAACAAGACGGATCCTTAAGAGAATTAGAAACAGAAAAAGATAAACAGTCTTCTCGCATACATCTCAGCAGATATTATCGCAGTAAACGGGTAAAATAAGTAAGCATGAAACTAAAAGTAGAAATAGAAACTGATAAAAAAAAATTGGCCGACATAGTTGGCCAGCAATGACGAAAAGAAGAAGAAAAGTAATTCTCATTTCATATCCACAACAGATAATAAAGTTGTCGCTGATTATTTAAAAAAAAAAAAAAAAGTAAAAAAGATCGAATGAATTAATAAAAAATAACGCTACATATTGGGGATTTTACGCCAGTAAGTAGCGATTAAGTTAGCTAATGTGAATTTGGACAAGGGTCACTCTGAGTGCATATAAGGATAACCCAGATCTGTTAAGCAGAACCGTTCTCAGAGTTGAATGAAATATGGGTGACAAGACAAGTCAAACTTCGTAGACTAAACAGGATTCGAACTATGACATGACGTCACGTTTTCTATTTTCAATAGAAATATTTTTTACCAACGTTCATCCCAAACAAGGCACACCTCCATTTGGGCGTACGGGGCTATTATTTGGGGCCATGTTTAGGTGGATGTTAGTTTACGTTAAATTTAAACTTTTACATGTCAGTACAGTCAGGTAAGCAGGAAGCAGGAAGGGAATTCCAAAATGTAGCTGTTCGAGAGAAGAAACTACAAAAATAGAAGACTTTCAAATATTTAGAGACCTCTACAATTAAGGGATGTAGTTTTCAGATCAGTTCTCCCCCGGAAGAAATATGAACGCCAATAATGTAGAATAATCCAAGGCGAATGTTACTTCTATGTCTGTCCGTCTACGTCACCCATTTCTTAAGTTAGCAAGTTAGATTTAAAAAGTAAATAATTATTAAGATACATTAGTCTATCCTTCCATAAGTAATTTTTCTCCAATAAAACCTTGAAGAAACTCAGCGAACGTCCCATTTCGTCTTTCATGAATGAAAACTTTTATTTATCTAAGTGAAGCAGACAGGGCGATTGCAAGGACTAGATGAAACGGCCATTCATGAAACGGCGATAAAAACGGCAAAGTCATTCATTAATGACGAAAAGAAGAAAAAAGGTAATTCTTATTTTATATCTATGACGATGATATTAAGCTTGTCGTTGACTATTAAAAAAAAGCGAAAAAGATTGATTTAATTAAACTTGAAACCCGTTTAAAAGAAGAGAAGAATGTAAACGGTCGTATCAAAACATTTTATTGATTGCTCATTGATGAAAACATTGCAATACAACTAGAAACCCAGATCACCAAACTTTGGAAGAAGCTAAAATAGTAAATAGGCTGAAAAAGAATATGAAGCAATGGAAGAGGGTATATCTGACAAACAAGGAGTTAAATAAGAAAGATAAAATCATGCTAAATTTGTATTAGAACCGTTGTATTCAGGTATTATGTAAATATTCGTAATAATGTTAGTATCTGGATTACAATGATTCAAGTTAGAAAAGATGACAATATTACACATCTACTCTATAAAATTAAGCCAGTAAGAATATTCTGTTAGACGCAACTAATAATTGGTTTGGTAAATTGATATTTGATTCAGACTAGCCAATCATTTACGTAACCGTTCAACCTGATAAGTAAATAAAACAGTTGTAAACTTTGACATATGATAGAAAAATAAACTTTTGACGTACCTTTGGGTAATCTCGGTCAATGGTAGGAATGTATCTCCCGTGTCGCCACGGGTTCGATTCCTCTCGTTTTCACAGTTTTTAGTCATCTTTTTTCTTTATATCCACTGCTTCCGTCTTTGAAGATATTAAATATTAATGCGATTCCTCCATGAATGGTTCTTCCTTTGTAACATGAAACTGATCTGAATAATATTTATGAATGGATGTTTGGATGATGCGCGTAATTATCCAAGTTGTGTTCATTGAAGAGAATGAGAATACCGTTTGCTTTACGGGAGCAAGGTTTCAATGAGTGAGGGATTGGTGACCCAAAATGTAAAAAGGTTCTATCTGAATGTTTTGTCATTTGAAGAGAATCTGAGTTCGAACCATAGTTCTTCTAACTACATCCAAAGTCATCACTGTGGTTTCGCGAACTTAAAAAAAAAAAAAAAACAGACTGTTTTTATTATAATACTACTTGGCTTTTTTTACATAGGCATCATCACTTATCAAGGCCCAGGGGCCATTTGAGGATAAGGCTTGAAGATTGTACAGTAGTCAATTGGACAATATAGTAATCGTTAGTAATGAAAATTCAGTAAATTTGTTAACTTAAGGGGAACGGCTTATCAAAAACTTGTTTACATTGGACTTGAAGATAACCATATTGTAGTCAGCTGAAAAGCAGGAAAACGGAAGACAGTTCCACAGGCATGCAGTTCTAAGAAAGAAGCTTGCCATTTTTTACTTGTGTCATTTTTATCATGCCATTTATTCAGACTTTATTTTTACCTAAAGTCTTTATTATGATATATAGATTTTAATTTTGATTTGAAAACAATAAATATTTATTTTAATATTTGCATCAGCAGTAGAGCATCAAGCTTAAAACAAATCAGAAGAATCGTTTTCAGAATCGGAAATTAGGTTAAAACTTTTCCGATTCGCTACTGATTCCAATACCCCGCCAAATGCCCATTTTCCCGATTCCCGATTCCGGTGAATCGCCTCAACACTGTTTTAATTCAAAGTTTTAATTTTTTTAAATAAGGCATTCACGCAAATTATTATATATGAGACAAAAAACACAAAATAGTAATTTATCAAAAAGTAATATTCCTCTAATTTTCTAACTGACTGGATTGTACATTCAAAAACACACTACTTTTACTATTTTACGGTAACATGACAATAACAAATTACAATTCACATAATTTCCTACGTACAAAAAAAGTGTATTTTAGTACGTCTGTGCATCCGTAGGTAAAATGCCAAATTGACTCCATCTTATTTACAACTAACAGGGTTACTCGATGTTGCTCGGTGTCATAAAAAGAAAGAAGCTAAATAGATGTTAAACAGTGTGAATTTTCTCACCCTTCGACAGACGAGAAATTCCATTTTTCTTCGATGAAAGAGTGAAAAATAAACTTCAGGTTGCCCCCAGAGCTAAAACTAAGTTTCTACCACCTCCTTTCTCTTGAAATGACAATCATTAAGAAGCGATAAATAAAATTGGGAGTTAACGTCTATCAATGCTAACTCTTGGTGACCCAAAACGTAAAAAGGTTCTATCTGAATGTTTTGTAATTTGAAGAGAATCTCCATGATAACATTAAAATCGTGTTTAATTCTTAACAACATTAAATGATTCACATGGCCATTTGACCCCGAATAAATAAATCTTTGTTTCTAAAATTTAAATATCATTAAAGACAACTGCCCTTTATGTAATAAATGGGAGCGATAAATGATGCAATTACGTAACATGTTTATTTAAATAAAAATTTCTAATTTGGTGAATAATAGTTTATTTTTAGTTATTTGTTAATGTGCTTAATTACTGTTTTATTTAGTTCAAAACTAAAAAAAAAATGTTAAATAATTTAAATAATTTAATTTAATTTAATTTAAATAATCAGATAATTTAATTTGATTATTATTTGTATTTATATTGTTAGAATGGGCGATAATGAGATTGCTTTCTGGATAAATAAGACATGGTGTCGAATCGAGGTTTATACACAGAACCAACTTTTGATATGTTGTATATACTGGATATAAAAGTATCTCGTTTATTTTTTAAATGATTTATTCATCAGTATTTTAAGCGGTGAGCGGACAAATTTATACACCGTATAATCAGTCGCGTGTGAAAACCATTATTTACTTAATTCAATGTAATACATGATAAACATTGTGATTTATGTATCTCAAAGTATAGTATTATCATACTGTTTTTTTTTTGTTTACATATTATTTACGTGAATAATAGCCGTAAATAAATTGTTAATTTGGCATTGGAGGGCTAGAAATAAATACAGACAGTCACGAAGAGAAAGATAGGATTCGTACACGTATGCAAAACTGTGCATCCCGAAGATGGACCACTTGTGGTGAATGTCGCCTTAACCATTTGGCTAACAAGTCCAACAATCATTAAAGGGTGAAATAGTAGATACTCACGCAATGTAAATTATTTTTTTGGTGAAAAACATGGCTTCAAATTTGGGTTAAAACATCCAGCCGAACACGTTAATATTTTATAAAAATCCATATGTCCGTGTGGCGCGTTTACTTCCCAGTGTCCTTTTCAACAGTAATTTTCTGATATTGAAGAGTAAACGTGAACGATATAATCTCTATATAGATTTTAAACCGAGGTTATCTTTTAACTGTATATTTTAATGTTTCATACAACGAGATATCATAGATAAGCAAAGGTTTAAATCCAGGTTGTCCTTGAACAGGATGTTTTAATTCGATATATAATCCAGATTTCCAGGTTTATTCCGCGGTTTATTCCAATAGTTACATTATATCAGTAATTTTCTGGTCTGTGGAGGGGCAGATATATCTATGACGTAGGAATGGGATCAAATGCAGGTTGTCCTCCAGAATGGTCTTTTAGTGTTTTATATCCTAGCAATTTTATATGTAACGCGTCTAGTTTAAATACTTGTACTTTTTATCAGTACTTGTTGTGAGGCCGATTGCTATTGTTGGAGGATATGGGTTTACAATCAGAGTATTCCCCAGAAAGGTTTCCAGATTTCCGAGTGCTGCGTTTAATCTAAAAACAGGTATAAATTGTCTCATCGGAAATTACGTACACAGTATTTGTGGCTGGCATAGATTAACCAATAACGTATTCTTATAATGCTTTATAAAATGCTGTTGTGTCCCGTCCCGTAAAGGTTCGGAAGAAAGGAAGAGCTCGGTATTTAATAACAATAAAATATATTGAATAGAAAAGCAAATTCAACAAAGAAAGAGTGTGGTTATACATCAGTCCGACTGCCAAGTGGGTGTATGACTTGTGCATAACTTGTGTGCTGACTCCCCAAAGCATATCTTGGCGTTTATAGTAAATGGAAGTGTTCATTATTATGCTTTATATAATCCAGATTTCTAGACGGTACGTTTACTGCAAAACTATTTTTTATATTTTTTTAATATTTTTCTTGTTGAAGGACATATATTAAAATCAAGATAATCAGTAAAATCTGTTGATTCTTTATATCCTCCAGTTTTCCAGGTTTTACGTTTATTTCCAAAATAGATCATTTTTCATCAGTAATATACCGGTGCTGACATATGTGCGCGGTATAATATCCGTTGCTGGAGGGCATATGTTTAAATACACGTTATCCTCCAGAAGGGTCTTTTCATTCTTTATATCATCCAGACTTCCAAGTTGCCTCTTTAATCCAGAAGCTACGTTTTTCATCAGTAAGTTGCTAGTGTTGAGGTGCATACATTTATTGATAAAGGACGTAAGTTTTAAATTAAGGTTAGCCTCTAAAAGAGTTTGTTAATGTTTTACACTCTCCAGATTTGTAGGTAATGCGTTTAATCCGAAAGTTGCTTAATGATAAATTATTTTGTGTTAAGTATATATACTATAATATCCTTTGCTACATGGGTTCAAATAAAGTTATCCTCCGGAAGAGGCTTTTAATTTTTTCAAATCCTTCAGACTTGCAGGTTGCGCGTTTAATATAAAAACTAATGTTTTGACAGCATATTTCTTGTGTTGAGGAGTAAATAACTATATCTTGAATGTATGGGTTTAAATCTGGAGGTAATCTTCCAGAAGGGTTTGTTAATGTTTTACATCCTCCAGGTTTCCAGGTCGTGCATTTACTCCGAAAATTGTCTAATCGAAAATTATTCTGTACGAAATATATGCCCATTTTCTGCTGGTGCTGAGAAACATATGTGCACTGTATAATATTTGTTGCTGGGGGGGCATGAGTTTAAATACGATTATCCTTTTAATCATCCATATCCTCCAGACTTTCAGGTTGCGCGTTCAATTCAAAAGCTTCTTTTTTTTTGTCAGAAAGTCCCTAATACTGAGGAGCAAATATCGCTGGAGGACATGGTTATCAGCCATAATAGTCTGTTGATGCGTTATATCCTCCAGATGTCCAGGTGCTGCGTTTAAATCGAAAACAGGTATAAGTTGTCTCATTGCAATTATTCTGTGTTAAGTACACGCACACAGTATTTCTGGAGGACATGGGTTAACCAATTACGTATTCTTATAATAGTTTATAAAAAGCAGACTTTTAATCCTGTGGTGGTACTGTAAAGGTCCAGAACAAATGCAGAACTCATTATTTAGTAGAAATAAAATATATTGAACGGAAAAGCAAATACAACAGATAAAGAGTGCGGTTATACATCACTCCGACTGCCAAGTGCGTGTGACTTGTGCATAACTTGTCCGTTGACTCCCCAAAGCATATTGTGGCGTTTATAGTAAATAGAAGGGTTTATTATTATCCGTAGGGTGGACATCACACCACAACAAATCCGTGATTATTTCATGATTAAACAAAAGTGACTCTATTCAACTTAGGTGGTCGCACATAGAAAGAACGTCTGACCGGCTGCAAATCAAATGTAGAAATGATATGTTCAGTAGAAGAAACTTATACACAACCTCTCCAACAACAAGCACCGTTGTCTGACGCCCGCCGTTGCAATTCGACAAACCTTTTTATGAGAGTTTATTTATATCTACGAACGTACAAAAAACACCGTTGAAGCGCTTGTCCAAATGATGACGCCAACGCGTGTATTGATATATATCTAAGCAAAAAAAAAAAAAAAAAAGTAAGTAGAAAGGTTGACGGGTGAAATCTATCCTAAGAAATATTTATTTACGAAAGATCAGACACTTTCGGTTACGGAAGGTCGTAATGACCTACAATTTTAAACGCTTTCTCATGCTTTGCTGAACACCCAGTGGCTTTCTTTTGTTTCAGGAGACAAGCGATACCCCTTGAAATGATTGATGTGCGATCAGTAGTGTATAATAGCGCAAAGGTTACATTGTCGCTAGCTGCACTATATATATATTTTTGGAAAAAAGGATCTTGGTTAGACTCTCTATTTGTTTTTAAATTAATATTATGCCCCTATAACCTTTGAAAATCATCCAAACAAAGTGAAAGTTGGAGAATATTTTATAATTGTTGTCTAATAGCTATTGTTAACATTTCATAAAAATTGGACGTATCTGCTTTTTCACGAAGAGTTTCCACCAGATTTGTACTCTTCTTGCATAAAACTAAATGAAACTAAATATAGTTCACATTTGAACTAGTTAAGCCCAGTAGTTACGTTCCAAAATTTATAACGATCAGTTAATTATTTTAGAAGTGAATAATGAAAATAAATAATAAAAACATGAAAATATGCAAAATAAAACATTCATTATTTATATATATATATATATATGTGTGTGTGTGTGTGTGTGTGTGTGTGTGTGTGTGTGTGTGTGTGTGTGTATGAAAAATATGCTTATCCATTCATATTCATTTTTATTCATACCAATCCCTTAATTTATGAAGTTCGATGTAACTATACACAATAAATGAAAGCCTATGTTCCAAATTTCAAGATATTGACCATCTTACCGTTTATTTCTTTAAATGTGTTGAAATGCTCAATTCATGACAGCACCCATTCCGTAGTGCAGATTCATTCATTTAATTATTATGTCAATCTTTGAATTTATAAAGAAATAATGACATGGTTACAAAATTTTGTAATCATGCCCATATTTCTTTATTTACTTTTAAAGTTGATGAGTTCGTTTTCTTCTTCTGAGTTAAGTGCGAAATAAATTAAAAAATTTACATCATAATTACATGTATAATTCTGCGCTACGAAACAGGTGCTGCCAAGAATTGAACATTTTAACACGCTTAAAGAAATAAACGGTAAGATTGTTAACATTTTGAAATTTGTAATACAGATTTCTGACATTTATATATATATATATATATATATATATATATATATATATATATATATATATATATATATAGTCATCTACATACGGTACTGTTTCGCTGTTTCACAGCTCATCAGTGCGGCTAGACAGGCAACTGCCTCAAGCCAGGATCGAAACACGACCGCTCAAATGACAGTCAAGTCACCATTGAACTATACGGCTGCTGCTGTGAGGGTAATGAATTAACGATGTTTTGACATCGTTCATATATATATATATATATATATATATATATATATATATATATATATAATTATTAAATACCTACAGACACTTGTGTTTCATCCTTCCAGGAATCATCAGTGAAGGATGCCATGATTAACGCCAGTCGAGAGATTCGAACCCCAGCAACAGAAGTAATGTCTGACTTCATAAGCAAGGACCTGAACCACTAGGCTACCACAAACCGCGAGAGATACAGTTGAGATTAAACATTTATTCTTATTAAATGCTTTTAGCGTCAGTCAGAATTATCTTATCATTATATGATTATCTGCGCGTCTTAGCTAAGTTGACCGAATTTTTTAAAACTGAAAGTGCTCAACGATAAGAAACAAGTTTCTTAAAGAGGCTAACATTATTATTTACTATAATAATTATTAAATAACTACAACACTACTATTTCATCCTTTTTGGAATCATCAGTGCAGGGTGTTACGATTAACGCTAGTCAAGATATTCGAACCCCGGCAGCAGAACTCATGTCTGGCTTCATTAGCAAGGACTCAAACCACTAGGCTACCGCCTGCATATATATATATATATATATATATATATATATATATATATATATATATATATATATATATATATGTGTGTGTGTGTGTGTGTGTGTGTGTGTGTGTGTGTGTGTGTGCAGGCGGTAGCCTAGTGGTTTGCGTACTTGCTAATGAAGCCAGACATAAATAAAAAAAAATATATATATATATATATATATATATATATATATGATTTTTATTTTTTTATTACCGTTTTATCTGTTTGCTTACATATGTTTCGGATGTTGGACCATGTTTACGATCCGACAGCCTCGTCAGACCTTACAGTTTTTTCTGTAAGGTCTGGCGAGGCTGTTGGATCATAAACATGGTCCAACATCTGAAACATATGTAACCAAACAGATAAAACGGTAATAAAAAATAAAACACATATTTGCTCTGCAATAGTATTGAGCACTTTCTTCAGGTTTTTACTAATTAGCAGTTTTACTAAACCAGTTCAAATAACAATATCTGCCGCTATCAATAACAATGAACCAGTCTACATATATAATCCAAACCAAAATACTAGTCGTAATACCTCTAACCCACCCAGTCGCATCAGGTGAAAGAAAAATATTTGGTTTAATCCTCCATTTAGCGTAAATGTCAAAACTAATATACCTAAGGAATTCTTCAACATTGTACCAAACTCTTTCAAATACCCACACAGATATAGTTCTATTTTAAATAAAAACTCAATAAAGATTTCTTATTCAACAATGCCTAATTTAGCACAAACAATCTTAGCATCTAATAACAAAAAAATTAAATCAGCCCCCAAAATCCCTTTCACAATTAAACCCAAAACTAACTGTAATTGTAATAACAAACATCTTTGCCCACTCAATAATGATTGCATCCATAAAGATATTATACATTCATGCACAATTACTGAGCTCCTACGTAATCCTACCATAACAGAACTAATATTTTGTCTTCAAGTTATCCTTCTTCCTATTCTCCATCTGATATAGTTACTAATCCAATATACCACTCGAGCAGCCCATCCATTTACAATCATACAACTAGCAATAATAATAATAATAATAATAATAATAATAATAATAATAATAATAATAATAGTAATGAGAATAATAATATTTCTCCTAACAGCCATCCTAACACTAACAACACTTATTATCCCCTCCAAAACAGTCGTCGTACAATCATGGTCCCACCCTTTGTTGAACACAATGAACAAAATTCAAACTATTTCCCTAATATAAATCAGCAAATTAATATTAATTTCAGACCTCAAGCTTTTAATATAATAATACATATATCGGCGCTACTTCAACATTAATTCAGAAAAGAATATCAAACCACATTTCTTCTTTTAACAACCATAATTCTAATAATAACCAAGGAACTTCTCTAACCACTTTAATCAAAAAACTTAATTCTAATAATACCCCCTTCTCAATCAAATTGACTATCATAAAAAAGTTAAGTCTTATACTCTAGGCTCTAAGTACTGTCGCCTCTGCACAACCGGAGCTATGACTAATTACTTCACCTCAAAGAAACAATATAATAAATTCTAAAAACGAACTGATCTCTTTCTGTAAACATAAGTCCAAATTTAATTATGGTAATTTTGAAATTACATAGCTATTACTTTAACCTTTCAAATATATATATAATTTTTCTTTAACATTATCGTTTTTAACATACTTTCTTAATACTTTAACTTAATAATCCTTTATTTTAATTCTTTTTTCTTCTTTGTTTGGTCGGGTTTTTTATCTGCAATATCCGTTTTGGTGTTTAAATATTCCTATCTATCAAATATATCAATCTACATACACGTTCATATCCTGTATATATTTACTTACATTTACTTATATTTTACTATATGCATTTACTTACATATTACTTGCTTTATCCGGAATTTGCAGATACCGGCCATCCTCTCTCCCCTTAATTTCTTTTAGTGTCTTTTAATAACTTCTGCTGATAATTTCTTAAGTAATAACCTGTACCGTTCAGTTTCCCTCTTTTTTTGCCCTATATTTTTGGCGCCGTTTAACGTCGTCTTGTCTGGTTCATTTTGACATTTGCTTTTCTATTTTATATTTAATTCTATCACCATTCAATCTTTTTTCTCTTCTTCACTCATTTTTCTTAATTACACCTTGTCTCGGCAGCCGAGATAACGCATATCTTATTTTTCTTTTAATAATATTATTTGAATTCTTTCCCCTTTTCCTTGTACCTATTTGTGAATTATTCCACGGATTTCGGCCTTTTGGATTATTTTGGACCATCTTCCAATTACGCGATTTCCTTGGATTTTACTTGTGCGAATAGAAATTTACCTAACTTTCTTGGACTTACTTTTTTGGATTTTACCTTCATTGGATACTTTACCTTTCACCAGATTATCCATTCACGTAGAATAACCTTTTTCTTCACCCTATTCCCTCTGCGTCACTTTTTGTTATCAAGTAAGATCTTTGACTTACTTGCAGTTTCATCAAATACTTTTGCATGCAAAATCCGATCCTGCATTTTGTTGATTCCTACCTTCTGATGAGAAGGAAAGTATTTCTTCGAAACTCCGCGGATTAAGGACTATCCACTTATCAAGTATTTCCTTTTCAGATTAAATATGTTTTTAACTCTTTTTCAAAGTGTTTTTAACCTGTTTTATTAACCGTTTCCTCGTATATATATATATATATATATATATATATATATATATATATATATATATATTATATTGTACCAATATGCGGGGTTTAAATGTAATGTAAATACATATTTCGCTGTACAACTTCCCACTAATGATGAATCTAATACACATTAGTCTCTTACGTCTCAGTTACAATTGACAGTTTCGGCTGAAATAAACGAAAATATAAATAAAAAAGTCTGTCACTTTAGAAAAATCTCCATTCTTAATAGAAGTGAAACTTTGATGGTGTCTACAGACAGACAGATAACAAATCTCCATTATTTTCCGAATTACTAACA
>NC_136525.1:23444854-23494854 GCF_053919585.1 Euprymna scolopes | reverse complement strand
ATATATATATATATATATATATATATATATATATCAGGGCCTGTTAACCGGCGTTGGCCGGTGGAAGTATGTTCCCCTCGTACAAGATTAAAATACAGTTTTTTTGTGGTGGCCAATCCCCAATGTCCTAATGTTAAGAATGGCTTTCGGAATAGATACCCCTAATCTCCTCAAGTTGAAAACGTCGAATTGAATATACACACCCAACCTTCCAATGGTAAGAACGGTATTCGGAATAGACACCTCGTTTTATGAGGGTGGGGGAAACTGTCAAAGTATTTATCCTAAGTTTAACCTTGATACATGTTATCAGCATACCCACCCGCAACAACTATTTGAAGGAGGGATGTTTTCTGAAGGGAGAAGTAGAAGTGTTTATCGCGCGTATGTAGAACAGTGAAACACAGTGCATAATGCATGTCATTATATCTCGAAAAGTGCTTGTCTCCACCAATGTTAAAAGATATTATCTCATTCAGCATAATCTAAAACCTATAGAAGTCGTCAGTTTAAAGTAAATTGCTAAGGTAAAAAAATACCCATAAAAACAAAAAAAAGTTAATGTCTGAGCAGTGTCGAAAATGAGCCCTAAAAAGAGAACTAAACAAAAAACAATTTTAGTAATATATATATATATATATATATATATATATATATATATATATATATATACGTGCAAGCAGTTAATAAAACATGTTAAAAACACTTTGAAATGAGTTAAAAACATATTTAATCTGAAAAGGAAATATATATATATATATATATATATATATATATATATATATACGCCGAACATGGTATGAAGAAAGCTGTGAAAAAAATTTTACTAATATGTAAGTAATGTTAATCTAAATAATGCAAGATGGCATAATTTACGACGCTGAAACCAACAAAGCAAAAGCATTTGCAATAGATGTAAACATTACCAGAAGAATCTGCGATAACTTATTTACGACTACATGCTTGTGTAATTTTAAACTAAATTTATGGTAAATTTTGTAAACTGTAACATCACGGAAAAGCGACGATAGGAAATTATAATTGATTTAAAACAATGCGTGCCGATAATGTGTGTGTGGTAAAGTTATGAATATGAGCGTGGTCACATTTTTTATTTGGTTTAATATGCATAAAGTAATTATTCGTGTAGATTGAGCGGCCATATTGAATAAGTTTTGACGTGTTCGTTTTTACGTAAGAATGTGTGTAATCCGGAATGATAGAATTTTATGGTTTCAGCCAATGAGAACAGCCGGAATGTTAGTAGGGAGAAATCATTATTTTGGAATAGTGACATGTAAAGGTAGTTTTATGTATGAGTGTTTCATCCAGTGTGTATCACTTGCAGGGCTCCCAAAATGCCTAGAAAGGGTCGATTGACAGCTAGTGAAAAGGAACGTGTTGTTGCAGACCTTGCAGAAGGTTTATCCCTCGTAGATCTAGCCAAGGATCTTGAAAGAGGTCGAAGAACATTGTCTTCATTCATTGCAAATCTAAACACCAACCAAAGAAGGACTAAAATACAAGAAAGTCAGTTTCTGTTCGTGATATTAGAAAAATTCGCCCTCAACTTATCAAGCAGCCAGGCAGTAACAGTACTGCTATATTTTACAAGGCTGGAATACCTTCCTTGTTCAGAAAGACACGCTGCAATATATTAAACGAAATTGCAAGAAGCATTAAGCCCATAGCAATACCTGTTTTAAACCAAACTCATAAGGAAAAACGTGTGGCTTGGGTTCAGAAATACATGAAAACCAGCTTTGAAAATGTTCTTTACACCGATGAGGCCAGAGCAACCCTTGATGGAAACGATTGGTGGGCCAAAGTTTGGAGTCCTATTGGATTCTCAACCTCTCGTCGATTCCGTCGTCAACAGGGAGGTGGAGGTGTCATGTTTTGGGCTGGAATAATCTGCAGAGAACTAATTGGACCATTTCGAGTGCCAGAAGTTGTCAAACTGACAAGCCAGTCTTATATTTTATTTTTAAATGTGCATTTGTCACCATGGCTAGATAACCTACCATTGGCGCGTCACCGCAAAATGATTTTTATGCACGACAATGCGCCATCTCACTCAGCCAAGGCTACGACATCCCACCTAAAGTCATTAGGCATTAATGGAGAAAATTGATAACATGGCCACCTTGTTCTCCAGATATAAACTCAACTGAGCAGTTTTGGTCAATAATAACGATGAAAGTTTATGAAGGAGGTGTTCAATTTTCGTCGAAGGATTAACTTTGGAGGAAGATTTTGGAAGTTTCCTATAACATCACATCGTCTCAAATGCGCCAATTGACATCATCAGTTGACAAGAGACTATTCAAAGTGGTTTTGAAGCATGGTAGTTATGTTGATAAATAAATGTTTTCTTAAACAAAATAATGTGAAACTCGTTCTTGTTTCTGGTTAATATTGTTACTGGATATGTTATTTATTTCATATAAATAGAAATATGAAATTAGAATATTGTTTTATTACGGAAAATATACCTTTTTTAGACATTTGCAATAAAGTGATGCACACTTAAAAAGCGATGCACAGGGTTTAGCATCATGAAATGATGCGATCTGATACACACAAGATTGTTATTCATGCTGACAAGAAACGCTGGGGAACACGTGCGAAGATTTAATGCTTCAACTATAGATAAAGTGGCAATCGTTATTGTAACGCCTCCCGTGCAGCTCAGCTCAGGTGCACAGGCTCGTGATCCTGTAGCCGATACATGTGGCGCTACGACTACCCGTGGTTTCGTCTAGTGGTCGAATTCGTCTTCGGTCGTCGTCGGTCTCTCTCCCGGTTCTGCTTTCAAATCAGCTTCCAACCGTCATCTGGGCTATCGGAGAAATAAATTGCATTCACAACGGCGTTCCAATCAAAGAAAAGAAAGTCAAAACTTAATTGGTTAACACAGAATTTATTATTGTCTTTGACTTTACAATATAAAAGTTACACACTGCCTAGTCATGCAACTTAGGGGGCTGGCAGTTGTGTTTCTTTTACCAAGTTCTCCGTTCTTCATCTACCGTCCGTCCACGGGAAGAGATCAGCGAAAAACCGACCCCAATTAGCTAAGTATCTTGTTTTTATCAAAGCAGTAATTCCTCCGTCCACCTTTTTGGAGTTATTCTTTCTTCCTTTCCCATCCTCTCTCTCTCTCTCTCTCTCTCTCTCTCTCTCTTCTTTTATCGTATCAATTTGTATTCCCTTTCCTTTTTCCTCTTTCGAATTTCCTCTCTCTCTCTGTTTCCCTAATTTCTACTCCTTCTCTCGGCTTTTATCTATACCAATTTTTAACCCTCATTGCCTGAGGTGTTACTTATCAATAATTTAGTCACTCCACAGGGTTTTAAAAAACAACCTCTTCGTTGTTAACAGATTTTTACCAGCCATTATCTCGAAACAAATTCTCGTTTGTCTTTCTCTTAAAGACCCCACCCCGGCCCTGATGTGATAAGCGACAACTATTTATTTCCATGAGTCAACCATTTTCGGCTGGCGAGTCTGTATTGTCCTTTCTGACCCTAACTTCCTATAGGTGTCGGCCAGTAAGACCGCATCCCCCCACGTACCTTCGATAGAATCTTGTTTCTTTAATAATTTGAATTGTTGTTCTAACCTAAACCAGAAAACGACCCTGTATTGCTTTTTCTGCCCTCGAGAATCTCATTATCATTTTTATTTATTTCTTTCCCATCGAAATATTCACTATTTCTTCTCTCATTGAAATATTTACTCTTTTCTGTGGACAGGAATCTCATAAACATCTGTTTTTCCTCACCCATCTTCTCTTCCTCTATTTGAAAAGCAAGATTATCTGGTGTCGCCAGGGATCTCGTCATATTATAGTCGGAGATCAATTTCAACCTAGAGATATTGTTCTTTATGGAAGAAATAAGCAATTAACAAAAATTGCAGCAACCCATCGATGCTACGATGCCCTGCAATATTCAATCATCCTTTGGAATTGTACCGATAGATATCAGATCAACGTTAACATGATAAATCCAGTTAATGGTGAAGAAACAAGTACGACATGCAACATAATTAAATGTCATTCATACCGATTAATGATTCGAGAGAATAGAAACAATTACATTCTGAAATGCCGCCAATTGTTTCATCAATATATCGTAGATATACCTGCAAAAATTGAAAAAGAACGTTTGATATTCACCCGTTTTTGAATCAGACCTGGAGAATCTCGCTGAAGAATATGTTCATTTGCGATAGGGAGTTGTAAATGATGGTAATACAACAAATGTTGGAAGACTGCTGAACATGCATTTGGGACGATAGACATATGTATGTGTGTGTAGTAAATTATGAAAAGTTGTGCACCACTTTTATTTCCTGGGCAATCATCGACGAATAGATATGATATCATAGCGCGTGCTTTCAGACATAAGTTGAAATCACTAATAGATGAAGTGTTTGACTTTGTGCGCTGCTCGATGTATTCAGTGAAATGGCAAAGGAGGGGATTACCATATTCACACATGACTCTATAACAAAATCTGTCCAAACAAAATAATGTAATACGTGCTGAAATATCTAATGCTGACATGAGGCTGTGACAAAACATGTGAAATTACAATAGAAAAATGCGAGCATAAAAAGTAATATGCTTAAGATTAAGCTTAGAAAAGTAAAGGACTAGTTGTAAAAACTGGAAAATAAGAAGACATTCTAGTAAAAAGAATATAATAAATTTATAACTTAAAATATTGTAGCATAAAGATTAAAAAAATCAATTTAACATTATATAATCAATTCTTGATTAATACTCGCATTTTTCTATGTAATCCATGATTTTTTTCCAGGTTTGCTTTGAAATAATATTTTCTCTGTTTCACTTGCTACCTGTAAATATTAGCGACAGATCAAGATAGTGGTGAATTATTAGCGACAGTTTTTTTTATATCTTTTTACGTCATCATCCCCGCTGTTCCCAGCAGACTTGAGGTAGCGTAACAGATTTGGTTACTATAGTAACTGCAGTTAAATGGGCTGGTAAACAGCAAAACAAAATAAAATAAATAAAATAAACAAAAGTTCAGCTAGAATTCGTCACTGTCAACTTTCTCAACTTCCAGCACGTGTTCTTCCGACCACCTCTGCCAACAGGTATTTTATTAGAAAACTGACCCCATTCCATTTGCATACGTGTGCAGTGGAAGATGAGATCTCATGAGATTCCACTAGACTACATATTATAAATCTATGGCTGCCATCTTTAATTTCTCTCTCCCAGATCCCATCCGAAGGTAAGTTGTATAACCGCACAATACACACACACACACGCGCGCGCGCACTTTCTTCTTTGATTATTACATTCAACTCTACAGTAACTGACAGTCAATCAAAACAACCTCCGTCGCTAAGTCCTTTACACATTCTAAAAAAATTTAACATAGTAATTTTATCATAACTTTTGCTTTACTGAACAAAAATTGAATGTGACCTATGAACTGTAAAAATTGTTTGAAATTTGGTTGCAAAATGAGCGAGCGGTGAATCTTTAAATGAGTAAAACTAACACTACCGATTTTGAAATGTATGGATCTTGTATATAAAATTTAAATGATGTGTGGAAAATGCTCTAAGCGATATCCTCTAACATTAGTATCAAACACAGTTACATGAACTGATATCCTTAATACAGAAGAAGGTCAGTAAAAGATATCGGTACAACCATACAAAATGCCAAATGGTGATATTGAAGTCGTTAACTGGTGGGTTGTTCCCTATCAAAAGCCTACAAATCACACACAAATGTGGGATACTGTAACTTTGTTAAATCGATCAAATATATTTTTAAGTACGTGAATAAATGCAGCGATATGGCATGTTCTGGCTTGCAAACACAAATCAATGATAGGAATATAATCATAAATGTTGATGAAGTCACACAGTATCAAGAAATCTCTCGAGGTTCTTGGTCGATCATTACAATATTTGCATGGAAATATCAGACCAGTTCGGAATGTAGTAATATCGCTGCGGGAGATTTCAGGAAAACATTATCTGTAATTCCTCGATGAACACCGGCAGATAAAATAAATACTTGCCACAAATACTCTACCTTTTGGCGACATGTGAAGACATTACATGTAACTACAGATATGCCTGTTCACTGCAAAACGATCGTTCAGCAGAGATATTTTCATATCAATTGTTGGAAGTTGGGAACCGAAAAATTCCGGCTGATCTGACCTCAGGGGGATTTTTTGCCTTATAACTTCTGTAATTTAGAAGAATTGATTTAAAAAGTATTTTCATATATTCAAATTAATTATAAGAATCCCAGTTAGCTGAATGAACAAGCTAATGTGGCATCAAAAACACAAAGACGTCTACAAAGTGAGTATTAACTAGTTTAACATTCAAAGTGAGGTAGTCACATACAAGTCCGTCGACACTGTTGTTGATGCAGACTAGATTTGCCAGTGATGTCACCACACTTACTGCAATTGAAAATTGAAATGCTAATTATCATGTTGTGAAAGATCAACCAGCCCAAGCTTTACAATGGCACGCAGCTTGCAGTAAAATAATTTAATGAACAACATCATAGAAGCAACAATTTTGACAGGGTCTTTCAAAGGTGAAGATGTCTTCATTCCACGCATTCCTATGATTGCAACGCATATGCTATTTCAATTTAATTTGATTGGCGTTTGAAATCATCATCAACAAAGTTCAGAGACAATCTTTACAATCTACATCTACACACTGATTGCTTCTCACATGGACAATTATATGCTGCGTGCTCTAGAGTCGGTAAACCAGAAATCTTTATAAGTGCACATAAAATGTAGCAACCAAAAATATTATGCATCCACAAGGATTTGAAAAGTAAGCATACTAGAAATATGCATTTTTCTTTTTTGTTTTTCATTTAATCAAACTAAGTCACGGCAACGCACGGACGTGTACAAATAGTATATATATATATATATATATATATATATATATATATATATATATATATACACTTTTCATAATTTACTACACACACATATGTATGTGTGTGTAGTAAATTATGAAAAGTTGTGCACCACTTTTATGCCTCATTACGAAGATTAAAATCAAGATATAATCATACTAAACCTTATGTCAAGAATCCTTGTTTCAATTCTGATCAAAATCCATTATATGATTTTCATTGTGACAATGTCTACAATTTAAGTCTAAAGCTTAAAAACGTTAAATTTAAGGAATCTCGCGTGGTTGGAGTCTAACGACTATAGATAAATTTCGTTACAAAGTGGAAATATTTTAATAGTAGCTTGTGTTAATGTTATTTTTCCCTAAGACGCAACAAAATCCCCCAAAGAAATTGAAATGGGAAAAATATTTAATGATTTATAGTTGAAATTTCGCAGGTATTTGAATTTTCATTGGATTTTTCAATTTCATTTTGCATAAAACTAAATTAAAACAGCTCTGATTACTATTTCAACGCCTAGCATTTTTGTGTTTCGACATCCATAATGATTGGTTATCAGTTTAGGTGTAAACCTTTACTTACAAATATATAAATGTATATGCATAACTAACTTTTACTATATTTAATAAAATTAAATACTTTTCCTCTCTTCAGTCAAACATCATAGAATTATAAACGCGCTACACAATTTCGATATGGTCACGTTTTCTATCAATACCTGATGATGGTTTACAAAAAAAAAGAACATTTACTTCTTACATAAATTCCGCTAAAAATGATTCTCCCAAACAAGTTGAACTTAGAGAAAGTTGGAGCATATTTCACTCAGTCGTACCGTGATATAGTAAGATGTGAAGGAGCACATCGGTAGTATTTTCTTTCATTATTTCAGTAAATTTCTATTAACAATATAAAAGTAAATATGCTACCACTAAACATTGTTTCACACTATCTTTATCTCCCTAAAGACATACTTAAATCATTCGTTGACATCTATGCTGATGACACGGCCATCTACGGCAACACATCAAAGGCTGTAAATGACAAAGTTCTCTCTGATTCTCTCTCCTCTGATCTCGAGCGCGTAGTTCAGTGGGGGAAGACGTGGCTGGTTACCTTTAATGCATCTAAAACCAAACTCCTATCTTTACATCATCAACGCTCTGATCCCCATCTGGCATCAATTGAAATGGATGGCTCTCGTCTAGGAGAAGCCCCATGTTTTGACAAGCTTCTGGGGTTGTCCTTTACTCCTGATCTGAAATGGAACACGTACATCAAGTCTGTTGCCAAGGTCGCTGGAAAGATGGTGGGATCTTTCTACCGCTCCAGAAGATATCTCACTACTGATGCAATTCCCTATCTATATAAAAGCCAAGTACGTCTAAGGATGGAATACTGCTGCCATATCTGGACAGGAGCTGCTAAAAACAGCCTATCCTACCTTGACAGAGTACAAAATAGACTTCGTGGCTTAGTAGGGGTAGCCCTTTTCTCTACCCTGCAACCTCTCTCCCACATAAAAGACGTTGCGAGCCTATCCTTGTATCGTTATTTCCATGGCAAGTGCTCGTCTGAGCTCCAATCTCTGGTCCCCCTTGGCAATCTTTCACGAAAAACACCTAGCTGACTCCACTGTGAAGAATTTTCCCCACTCTTTATCTGTGACTAAATCAAAACGTAGATTCCATGAACAAAGCTTCTTTCTTAGAACTGCACGCCTGTAGAACTCTGTTCCATCTGCCTGCTTCCCACCTGCTTTCCACCTCGATGTGTTCAAGTCCAACGTTAACAAATTCCTAATGAACCGCCCCCTTAAGTAAACACTTCATTAAATCTCCACACTAATGTACTGTACTTGCAATAACCCTTATCCCTGAGTGGCTTACAGGCCTTGATAAGTGGTGACCATCGTGTAAAAAAAAAAAAAAATTACAACAAGGCCATGAAAACACACTAATAGTAAACCAGAACAACTCTCGACCAGTTTCCACATTAAATGGAGTGCACATGTACCCACCATAAAAACAGAACGTTTTTTTTTTACTCGTTTTTATCCTAAGCAAGGCATATTGCCACTTAGAATGTAAGGAGCAACTATTTGGGTTCGGATCTAACGAGAAACTGTAGGAAGTTGAGTAGCGAGATGGCTGTGCATATTACATTTAAACTTCTGTAGGTTATTACAGTCAGAGAAGCAGGAGGGAGGTAGCGAATTTCAAAGTCTAGCATCTAGAACCTTCAATTGTGAAGGGGTGGGAATTTACTGCTTATCGGGTTAGTCGGAAGTATGTAGGTCGAGGAAATACATAAATTCATAAGTACATTTCATTAAAGCACTTGTAAAATAGACACAGGGATGTGGCATTACGACGATGGGACCCATTAAATTTGAAACTTATTTTTGGATTGTGTCTAAGAGGGAGAGACTAATGGTAGATGCACATATCTAAATCTCGAAATCGATCGATGCCTCCGTTCAGTCTCGAAAGACAATGGATACCCGTGTAGGGGCAGTTGCGCGTGTAATTGTGAGGCAAGGGTCGCGCAATCTCTAACCACATCTCCCCTGAATCGACACTGTTTCGGTCCAGTGGCAAGGAGAAGACCAGGACGACTGGAAACAATGCCGAAATAAGCGGAGAGGACATACAGCATCAAATGGTCACCCATTTAGTAGTGATCAGGTTCAACGTTGCTTAACTTCGGTGATCCAGCAGGAACCGGTGTGTCAATGTGATTATGCCATATCTAAATCTAACAACAATACTACCTGCAAAGGTGAATTGTGGCTTTGTAAAGATATAGGATACTCTCTGATATGGCTAAACTTTTAGCATGATAAAGAGGGCCCAACATTTTTGCATCAGCCTTGGCAATGTCCTCAATATATTTATTCCAATTAATGTTGCCTGTGAAAGTTAAGGCGAAGAGTTTAAATGATGACCTTTCGGGTAATGTGTTATTTGTTAGCAATCGGTTTTTGTAAGGTTTATTTTAGTTGTTAAAGGAAAGCAGCTTAGTCTTAGTAGCATTAAATGTTACTATACACTTACATAACATTGTACATGAACAGAGCACTCTCCATCATGTTTTTCAGTGTTGTAACATCGTTGATCTTAGTTTGCAAAATCGAATTTCTTGGGTTAACCTTATTTTCACCGGCAATGCCGGGACACAGGTATGCTAGTTATATAAATAAAAAGAAGATCAAACACATCGCCATTTTGTTATATTTTTGTTGAATAAAATATGTTGGGCAATAATGCCGCAGTAATTATACACCAAACCAATATAATTATTATAAGGCGTAAACTGTCATAATTAGATGATTAGCTGTTAAGTGCGTTTCATGCCTTGTGCAATTTTCTAACGGGGAAAGCACGAAGCAGGCGGCATAAAGCGTCAAGCAGAAAACGTGCATAACATGCAATAACAATAGCTAATTATGACAATTAGACGCGTTCTTCAATTGTACTAAAAGGCCCTGTCGGTGGGGCATTAGAATACGCCGACTGCCCCCCTGCAGAGGGTAAAAGTCCCTCAATGGGGGTCCTGGATATGACCTTAAACTATATCCAGTGGTGAGGCCCCAGCTTGTGGGCTTTGGGGAGTGTGGAGCCACCCTTTAATTACCATTGCTCCCAGGTCCACTCTGACCCGGAGCGATAGTACATGTTAGGGTCCCAATTATGGGTTAAATAGAAACCGACGTGAAAACAACAAATATATTCTATTAAAAAAAATTTCCTTCAAAATCTTTTGATTCGGCATTAAATAACCCGAGAAGGGTTGATATGCCGTAAAACAAAAACAACCAACCAATCAATTGTACTAAAGGTAATCTGTAAACATTATTAAGAAAATCTAACCGCATTTCTATTGTTCGTCCTAACTTTATTGTTTTCACGTGTCCGGCATCATTAGTAAAAAAAAAAAAAAAAAAGTAAATAAATAAAATAAATTTAAAAAGAAAACGAAATAATATGCGAAACTTGCCATAGAACCGAGAGGAATTTTAAACATGTAAAAAAATCAATATAATACCAATAATTATAAGAGCACTAGAAACAGCCACAAAGAATTTGGGAAAAAAATGATTAGGAGAACTTGGAATCAAAGGGAAAATTGAGATTATACAATAGACAGTAATACTAAAAACAGTCAAAATTTTAAGGAAAACCCTCGAATGCGGAAACTAATCCACATAAGTTACAAGCGTTAACCAACCATATAGAAACTATAACAGAGTAAAATAAAAAGATAGAGGAAAACCACAGTGAACTAACAAAACAGCAACCGTAAAATTCTAAGGTAACTACCCCTCCTCCTCTCCTCCAAAAGACGGAGAACGTCGTTGGAAATTAAAAAAAGGGGGAAGGAGGGAATAACGTTGTGAAAGAGGGTAAGACTTTTTTTTATTAACGTTATATAGCAGTTCATACATTAAAAAAGATATGATGCAATTTATATTATTTTTGGAACAAATATGTCCGTTGTAATTCAAATATGTCCGTTGTAATTCAAATATGGACGTGTGCCTGAAATGAAAAGAGTGTATTTTAGTTATGCAATTTATTGACTGATTATATGCATGAATTGTTATGGTTGCTGCTTTCTATAGTATGAGAGAATTAACCTGTGTCTAAAATTAAATTATGTTCTTTTAAACAGCAGTTTACTTATTAATGGTGGAATGTTATAGAAACCTGAACGTTGTTTGTGCTTGAATTTGCGGTAATCGCTGATTCATGAAGTCTCTGTCGCGGTTTATTTGAAATAAATTTAACTATTTTTGCTTGTTTGAAGTCAAAGGTATAATTATGCTGCAATGAATAATAACACCTCCTATAATAATTAATACATTTTTTACATAGGCATCGCCACTTATCAAGGTCAAGAGGCCACTCGAGGATAAGGGTCAAAGAGTGTACAGTAAAAATTGGACAATATAGTAATCGTTAGTAATGGAAATACATATAATCAGTCAAGAAATTACATAAATAAAATTACACCTATTTTTTCTTTTTTTTGTTACATTTTCACCCAAAACAAGACACGTTGCCACTTGATGTAGGGAGCTACTATCAGGGACCTAAATTGCAGGGGTACTATGTAGGGAGTTTAGCAGCAAGATGTCTGTTCACATTACACTTGAAGTTCTGCATGTCAGTACAGTTGGCGAAGCAGGAAACCGGAAGAGAATTCCAAAGTCCTGCAGTTCTGGGGAAGAAGCTATTAGAGTAAAAGGCTTTCTTACATCTGGGGATCTCAACTGTGTAGGGGTGGGACTTCGCTGCTTTTCGGGTTCGTCGGGGGTATTTACGTTGAGGGGTTACAATAGCTTGTAGTTCGTCGGAACATACACCATTAAAATACTTGTAAAACAGGCAGAGGGATGCAACATTACGTCGATGGGACAGGGCTGAAGTTTAGATGACATTTCGGGACCTATTAGGTTGGCGACTCTCTTTTGGATCCTGTCCAGGATCGAGAGACTAGTAACAGACGCACCAGCCCAAATGTGACAGAAGTACTCCATACATGGGCGAATGGTGGCTTTATAGAAGTACAGGATACTTTCAGCCGTAAGTAACTTTCTAGCACGATAGAGAGACCCCACCTTCTTTGCAGCAGCCTTGGCAATAATTTTGATGTATTTATTTCAACTCGTGTTTCATGTGAACGTTAAGCCAAGGAGCTTTAACGAAGTGCTCTCAGGTAAAGTATCTCTAGCCATAGTGGTGGTTGGTAAAGTTTCATGTAATTATTAAATGCAACAAGCTTTGTTTTGGCAGCATTGAACGTTACCATCCATTTTTGACCCTATTCCACTGCAGACTGAAGGTCTTCCCCTAGGGTTTCGGCCATTACCTTAGATATGTGCTCATTAGTTTTCTCCACTTGCCTACTATAGAACGTGGTGTTGACGGCAAATATACCCATCTTAGAAATGAGTTTATCAGGTAAGTCATTTGTGAATATCAGAAATAACAAAGATCCAAGAATCGATCCGGCATTTATATCAATTTTTTTGGACGTACGCCCATCGAGGACAACCTGGATTCTTCTCTCATTTAAAAAGGATCTAATTATGCAAAGCATTTGTCCAGTAATACCGTAGGATTTTATTTTCATCAGAAGACCATCGTGTCATACCCTGTCAAAAGCCTTAGGTATATGAATGGCTACTGCTCTCCCCTCCCCTGCCTTATCCAGTGCTTGGTATAAACGTTCAGAGATTACAGTTAAAATATCTGCAGTAGAACGGGATTGCCTAAATCCATATTGGTGGTCAGACAGAAGTTTAGCAGCTGTAAGGTGGTAGACTAGAACTTGATTAATTAAGGACTAAAATATCTCGGCGAAAAGAGGGAGAAGGCTAATTGGGCAATGATTTAATGGGCCAGTTCTTTCGCCAGAGTTTTTGTAAACTGGTACCACAGAAGCAGTTTTCCAGCAGCCAGGAAAGCAAGATTCGTTAAGACATTTGTTAAAGAGTTTAGAGAGAACAGGAGCGACCTCAGCGGCGCATTTTTTAATAGCACAGCCGGGATGAGGTCAGGTCCACATGCTTTGAGGTGTTTAGGTTTTTTTTATAATATAATGTACTTGGGAAGGCGTGATATTCAGATCATCTAGCGTGGTTTATGTCCGCAGAGGAAAATTAGGGAGGGAATGGCTTGCTGGGCCCAAGGTAGAGTTTGAGGTAAACTGACTGGCAAGCATGTTAGCTTTCTCACTTGCTGTGCAAACAACCATGATAGTTTGATAGTAGGGGTATTGTTCATTTTAGTTACATGTCCATATTTGTATTATAAACGGACATATTTGTTCCAAATCTAATATGAACAGTATCATATTTTTTTAATATATTAACGGCCATATGACGTTATGAAAAAAACACTTACACTATTTTACAACGCTATCCTCAACCCCCCCCCTTTTTTTCAAAATTTACAACGACTTATTCGTTTCTTAAATAAAACAAGGTCATACATTTCATTAAATCAAAGGTATATTTTAAAATATTGGCAGTGGTGCTTTCTTTTCCTTATTTTATTCATCAAGAGGAAGTCTAGAAATAAAGAGGAAACGTTGATGAACACATAACTTGGTTTGTTCCTTTTTATCTCTAGAGAGAGAGAGAGAGAGAGAAAGAGAAAGGGAGCGTGAGAGAAAGAAGGGAGAGAGAGAAAGAGAGAGGAAAAGAGAGAGATAATAAATAATATAAGGTCCAACGGTACAAAGGCCTCGATGAATTGGTTGAAGTTAATCTTGATAAAACGTGAATGTACCTGTTTATGCTTGACGTCAAAAGATTGAAAAGAGCAAACTATTAAGTGGTTTTCATGCAACGCATATTTTATAAGAGATAGACGCTCTTGAGACTTCGTTTTCTTGACGTTTTATAAGAAGTGTTTCTACTTATACTAGAGTACACATGACGTTGAAAAATGACGACACACACACACACATACATACATATATATATACATATATATATATATATATATATATATATATATATAGTCATCCACATACAGTACTGTTTCGCTGTTTCACAGCTCATCAGTGCGGCTAGACAGGCAACTACCTCAAGCCAGGATTGAAACCCAACCGTTTGTACGGCAGTCAAGGCTCCTAACCATTACGCTATTGGCGGCTGCTTGAACGAGTAGTGAGTTTAACGATGTTTTGACATCGTCCGAAATGCTCGGCATTTCGGTGAGTAACATCGGCACATTATTATCATTTTTGTTTTGTAAGCTTTGCCATTTAGATTTACTGATTCTGTTTGTTAATCATGTGAATGTAACTCATCACTAAGTATATATATATATATATATATATATATATGTGTGTGTGTGTGTGTGTGTGTGTGTGTGTGCGCGTGTGTGTTTATATGTATGTATGTTTGAATGTATGTATGTGCGTGTATCGTCATTTTTCAACGTCATGTGTACTCTAGTATAATTAAAAATACTTCTTATTAAACGTCAAGAAAACGAAATCCCAAGAGCGTCTACCTATTATAAAAGATACGTTGCATAAAAACCACTTACTGTTTTGCTCTTTTCAGTCTTTCGACGTAAAAGATAAACCAGTACATTCACGTTTTATCAAGATTAACTACAACAAATACATCGACGCTTTTGTACCGTTGGGCCTTATATCATTGGTAATCTCTCTCTTCCTCTCTCTCTATCTCAGTGTTTGGACGATTAATCAAAATCGGAATAGGGAATCGGAAAAATCGAAATAATTATTAAGGTATCGGAATCGCTATCGGAATCGGAAAATTTTGTGCCTATTTTCCGATGCCAAAAACGAGTCTTTTAGTTATTTTTTGTTTATTTGATTTCGTTTAAAACAAAATTTTTAAAAGTTGCTAATAATAATAAAATAATAATTATTTATTGATTTTAAATTACCAATAAAGCTAAAAGTTATAGATCATCCACTACAATTGTGCTTTTTCGTTTCAGAAAACATATGCACATTTAGCACGTGTTTTTTATGGTAATCAGGGAAAAATAATAATTTCATAGTTAAATATTAAGGAAAAATTTATAAAGAATTGGAATCACAATCGGTAATTGTATCGGAATCGGGAATTTAGTACAAAATCGAGAAAAATATTAGAATCGTATTTTTCAAAAACCGAAAATTAAAGCTAAATTGAATGTAACTGTTTTAACAACTTATACCTCATTTGATTCGCCTATAGTTTTTACTTTTCATATTTGACTTTTAATTGAAATATCCTAGTGCTCGCGTCAATTTAAAAAATCAACTTCAAATCGAAAAGGCAAAAATAAACTCCGCAGCAACAAATGAGCTTAAAACCAGCTTAAAATATCCACCTTTTAGGCAACAAAGCATCCCTAATCATAATTGTTGTTGTTCCATGTTATACAACGTAACATTTAGTCTGGACTTTCTCTTAGAGATCGCCTGGAGCTCATTAATCTCTATCTTTCTGTTTTATCCAATCAGGAAATCGGTCGCAGATTGAAATGTGGTGAGAAAACGGTACAAATGATTTAAAAAAAAGCACCAAAATACCTGCAGTATTTGTGATGCTCCGAAAACTGGTCATCCTAGAGTTACTTCTAACAGGGACGACAAGGCTATCAAGATCCGCAGCCTTAGAAACAGATTTGAAAGGGCTCACAAACCCAACAACAGAGCAATCTTGTTAAAAACTTCTCTTTCTACAGTTAAAAACAGCTTGAAGGAATTTAATTTGCGAGGCTGTGTTTGAAGACGCAAGCCAATGATTTCTGTAAAGAACAAAAAGCACCGTCTGGATTTCGTCAGATGCAATAAAAATCATGACTTTTCATATTAGTCGGAAGTGATTTTTAGCGACGAAAGCAAGTTCAATAGGCTAAGCAGTGATGGTAGGCAGTACGTCTTTTGAAGGAAGAACGAAACATTTAATCCTAGGTGCAAAGTTTCAACGCTGCAAGGTAGTGGAGGTTCAGTTTTAATGTGGGACGTTATTAATGCCAATGGTATAGTTCGCTTGCAAGGTCGAATAAATTCGATTAGGGCATTTATGTGTTGACTGAGCATTTTCTATCCTACTTTGGCCGGAATTTGGATGATAATCCCGTCTTCATATAGGATAATGCTCACATTCCCACGGCTGGCGACGTCAAGATGTTCCTTGAAGAGCATGATATTCCGTGTTTGGATTAGTCTGCACAATCTCCAGGCCTAAGTTCTATCAAAAACGTATGACAGAAAGGCTATGCTACTAAATATTAACAAGTTCATTGTGTTCTTGTATTAGTGTTGCATTAATGTTATAAAGTTACATTTAAATAACAATTTTCTATTGTGCGGGGTTTCTTTTTTGCCTTCTCGATTTAAAGTTATTTTTTTAATTGATGTGACAACTAGAATACGTCAATTAAAAGTCAAATATGAATATATGAAATTATAGAGGAATAAAAGGCTAATCAAATGAGGTATAGGTTGTTTAAACAGTTACGGTCAATTAAGCTTAAATTTGCGGTTTTGGAAAAATGACAAGTGCGGATTTTCTTTTAGGCGCCACTATATATATATATATATATATATATATATATATATATATATATATATATACAGTGCCGGCAAAAAGGAAGTCCGCACTTGTCATTTTTTCAAAAACTGAAAACTTAAGCTAAATTTAATGTAACTGTTGAAACAAGCTATACTTTATTTTGTTCGTTTTTTATTCCTCTATAATTTTACCTGTTCATATTTGACTTTTAATTGAAATATTCTAGTGTTCACGTCGATTTAGAAAAATAACTTCAAATTGAGGAGACAAAAAGAAAGTCGCCAGCAACAAATTCGCTTAAAATCAGCTTAAATTATGGCCCCTAAATCAGTTTAAAATATCCACAAACAGGCAACAAAGCATCTGTAATTGTAATTGTTGTTGTTCCAGGTTATACAACGTAACATTTAGTCCATATGCCACGACTTTCTCTTAGTGATCGTCAGGAGCTCATTAATCTCCACCTTTCTGGTTTATCCGATCGAGAAATCGGCCGCAGATTGAAATGTGATGAGAAAACGGTACGAAAGACTGTCCAAAAGCACCAAAACACCGGTAGTGTTCATGATGGCCCTAAATCTGGTCGTACTAGAGTTACTTCTAACAGGGAAGACAATGCTATAAAGATTCGAAGCCTTAGAAACAGATTTGAAACGGCTCCCCAAATCCAACAACAGTGGAATCTTGTTAAAAGTGCCCTCTTTCTACTGTCAAGAACAGATTAAAAGAATTTAATTTGCGAGGATACGTTGCAATACGCAAGCCAATGATTTCTTTAAGGAACAGAAAGCACCGTCTGGACTTCGTCAGATGCAATAAAGATCATGACTCCTCATATTGGTCAAAAGTGATTTTTAACGGCGAAAGCAAGTTCAATGGGCTAGGCAATGATCGTTGGCAGTACGTCCATCGGAGGAAAGACGAAGAATTTAATCCTAGGTACTCAGTTTCAACGCTGTTAGTTGGTAGAGCTTCAGTTTTGGTGTGGGACATTATTAGTACCAATGGTCCAGGGCCTATAGTTCGCTTGCAATGTCGAATTAATTCGACCAAGTACATTAATATGTTGACTGAACATTTTCTACCCTACTTTGGTTGGAATTTGGATGATAATCCCATCTTCATGCACGATAATGCTTCCATTCACATAGCTGCCAATGTCAAGACGTTCCTTGAAGAGCATGATATTCCGTGTTTGGATTGGCCTGCACAATTATGGCACCCGTGCTCGTCACGGCTACCAATATGTGACTTTGCCTTTCTTGGTGAGGTCATGCCTTGCCTTTCTTAATCGTCTACGAAGAACTTCCGCTTGCGCTTGTGATGTCTGGTTCTTCGAAAGGCTATCACATGAAATCCAATTCTCTGGAAAAGATGAAGCTCCCATAGGTCAGAAGGAAAACAGACAATTGAAATTCTATTCTACTAAAATTAATTTCACAAAAGATTTACAGTCTTTTTACATATATATACACTTCAAGTTCTTAGTCCGTTTCCAATTCACAATTATTTTTCTTCTTCGGAGATGGGACTCAGGCGAAATGGGGAGGAGAGGTGGTCACGTCTTCAGGGAGCGATATTATTATCTCGAGATTCTGCGCCAATCTGGAATCTGGTTAGAAAACATAGGCGCTAGGTTTATATAGTAAGGTCAGGCGTGGGGGAGACGATCCTCCCACCAATCAGAGTACGCCACATGTCCGAGGATTCACAGATTCAAATTGCGTGTGTATAGTTCAGCCAATATTACCAGTCTTTAAATCTGAGACCCAAAATGATATCCTTTCCAATGACCTCCGAAGTCGATAGCTGTCAGCCAGAATAACTGGTCTGGGGTTCTTCATGCCAGACGAGTGTCACCGCTATTATTCTAACATTTCTTATTGTCGAATTTTTCCAAATAGCAAAATATACGTCTGGCCTTTCAATAAAACAAAATATATATCTGATTTTGACAATAATCCAAATATATATCTATATCTTTAAGTTCAAGTCTTTTTGATATCCGCTGTCGTCCGGTATTAATTTAACATAACAATTTAGCATATTTACCCGGTCTTCCTTAGGTCATAGGGAAGTTTCAACCTCCCCAATGAGGGGGAAATCGCTCCCTCAGGTCAATCATGTTACACAATCTCCAAACTTCAATCCTTTCGAAAACATATGGCATTACGTCAAGCAACAGCTAGGCAATGATAAAAATTTCAAATTTGAAAGAACTTTGGACAAAAATTGAAAAAAAGTGGGATGTCCTTTCCCCGGAGTATTGCTGCAGTCTAATTCAAAGAATTTCCAAAAGATTGCAGGATGTCAAATTGCAGAAGGGCAATGCTACTTAATATTAACTAGTTTATTCTGTTCCTTTTGTATTTGTGTTGCATTAATTTTCTAAATTTACATTTAAATAACAATTTTCCATTGTGCGGACTTTCTTTTTGCCTCCTCAATTTGAAGTTATTTTTTTAATTAACGGGAACACTAGATATATTTCAATCAAAAGTCAACCTATGGACATTTTTTTACAAAGGAGTCACGACTTATCAAAGCCCGGAGACCTCTTGAGGGTAAAGGTTTATGAGTGTACAGTGATCAAAAGGAACAGGTAGTAGTCATTTTAGTAGTGACAATTTGGTAAATTGGATTACTTAAAGGGGTGACTCATCAAGAATTTATTTACATTGGACTTCAAGAAACCATATTGTAGTCAGTTGAAAAGAAGGAAAACGCAACAGAGTTTCACAGACGTGCAGATCTAAAAAAAGGTTTGTTCGTGGAATCTACGTTTAGATAAAGAGTGGGGAAAATTATTGATAGTGGTTTTAACTAGTTTTTCGTCAAGGTCAGGACAGCGAGGAACAATAGATTGGAGCTCAGACGATCACTTGCTATGAAAATAACGATAAAGCCGAGACAGGCTCGCAACGTCCCTTCTGTGAGAAAGAGGTTTCAGGGAAAAGAAAAGGGCATCCCCAACTAAGCCACGAAGACTAATTTGAACTCTATCGAGGCAGGATAAACTGCTTCCAGCAGCTCCTGCCTAGATGTGGCAACAGTAATCCACCATTGGGCGTACTTGGCTCTTATACATGTAGAGAATTGCATAAGTGAGATATCTACTGGACATGTTTCTAGCTCCAAGCTTTTTTAACATAGGTTAGGATCGAACTCATGACACCAGTATCCGCAGTCTGATACTGAACAAATGAGCCACGACTTAACCGTACGATTTTTATCGCTTTTTTTTTTTTTTTTTTTTTAAGATTTGTTGTTGGTGTTTTTTAGCGATATTAACAACTTCGAAACGCTGTTAGTTTTTTTTTTCGCCAATTTAGCGTTTTTTTTTAAGAGCTATAAGCTCTGCTTATTATTCATATATATGAATGTCGACCTTTTTTTTAATGGGACGTTTCTATTTATTCTTTATTATTAAATATTATTACGTGTATAAAAGGTATACTTGCATTTTCCTAGATTTAAGCCGTCATCAGCGTCGGTTAGGATCGAACTCATGAGACCAGTATCAGCAGTCTGATGCTGAACAAATGAGCCACGATGAATCACCACCTGTACGCACGATTTTTCATCGCTTTTTCTTTTTTAATTTAAGATTTTCTTTTTTTGTTTTTTTTTTTTACATGGAGGGTACGACTTATCAAGGCCCAGAGGCCACTCGAGGATAAGGGTTAATAGGTATACATTAGTCATTGTGATTTTAGCGTAGTAGATATTAGTGGGAATTTTGTAACTTGGATTACTTAGAGGGTGGTACTCCCATCGATTTCGAGGTATGAGGTTCGCCACAACAACTAAGAAATTCGATTTTTATGAAATCTCACACGAAGATACTTTATTACTTTATGTTCCTGGTAGTGCTCTTAGATAGGTTTTGTATCGAAATGTCTTCGATAAGTATAGATAATCGATAATCGAAATAATCCGATGAAAGCAGGAACAGGCGATTTCGATCAAAGCTAACACCTTACACAGCCTAACATCACAAGTGCATTTGAGATGTTTCATTATCGCACATGCTGAAAGACCCGACATATAAAATCAACTGTAGGTTCTTTGATATGACAGGGGCACATTCGAAATGAATGTTTCCCTTTAAAGTACAATTGAAGCATGATACTTGACTTTTATATTTTAAACTTTAATTTAAGCCATTATATATATATATATATATATATATATATATATATATATATAAAATGATTGTATAAATTCAACAGTAGGTTCTCTACAGTGCAATGTAAACTACAATGTGTTATGAACTAGGTCAATGCGGGGAGTCATGTGAAGCTTCTTTCCGGTACGCCACGATGGGTACTCAACTAAAGTAGGCAATCAATCAATCGGATTGAAAAATTGGCAATTTCACCGATTTCGATAATAATAAAAATATTGGAAGGTGAAACATTTATTGATCATCATTCAATCCCAGTCAACTTCGGGTTTCCCTGCTAGTACACACACACACACACACACACACACACACACACACACATACACACACACACACACACACACACACACATATATATATATATATATATATATATATATATATATATGTTGGCTTACATTAACTCACCGTAAATTATTGTTTATATGATTGCTATTATTTCATGGCTTACCTTAATTCGCTTGTGTTTACACCTGGCCTATTTAGGGGACCCGGCATTCTTTCTGTTATTTGTATTAATAAACCCATGTTGTAATTCAAGTCAAGGTCTAGCAGGCTCTCTAACCTGCCATGATCATTATGTAATGTTAGCGCATGCGTGAAGGAATGCTCACATCTAGGGGGTCCCAGTTTTTCTATGATTGATAGCTTGATTCCGCGTGTCAGGGTTGACCATTTCTGTAACCAGATCGCGACGCGGTTGAACGCTCTGCCAGAAATCATGGTACGAATTATTATCGCAGATGAAAAAAATGTCGAGAAAAAGTTACAGTAGTAACAGTTGTTTAAAATGTTTCCCCCGTCGAGAGCTCAAAAAAAAAAAAAAAAACGTATGCATACGCTTTTTTTTTGTTCTCCTGTCAGTGAAGGTAAATTTAGATGTTGCTATTGCAAGTAACAATTATATAAACTTTTTAATAATGTTTCGCGTCCAGACAAAAATTCAATAGAGAAATTAAAATGGCTTTATGTTTTCTTTTTCTTTTCTTTTTTTTTTTTTAATATTATTAATTAAAAATTTTGAATAAACAAATTGTTGAGATTTGTGCGTTCCTGAGGTAGGATGACGTGCTTCAGGCTGATCAGAGTGGTATAGGTGGAAGCTGATGCTGGAAATTGGTTGCTATACGTCAGTGAGTATGGATCGCCGGAGTCAATGGGCACTGGAGCTGATAGCAAAATGTCAGTGGGCACTGAAACATGTAACTGGATTTCATTGGGCACTGGAACAGGCGGCTAGGAGTTAGTGACCACTAGAACAGATAGCTGAACATATGTGGGTACAAGAACAGTTTGCTGAACGTCAGCGGGCACTGGGACGGATATCCGGACGTCAGCGGGCGCTGGAACGAGTATCCGGACGTCAGCGGGCACTGGAACGAGTATCCGGATGTCAACGGGCACTAGAACGGATATCCGGACGTCAGTGGGCACCGGAGCAGGTAGCTGGACATAGGTTGGCACTAGAGCAGGTAGCTGGGCGTCAGTATGCACTAGAACAGTTAGCTGAACGTCAGCAAACACTAGAACGGGTATCCAGACATCAGGCTATCGGAACAGGTAGGTGGATGTCAGTGGGCACTGAAGCAGGTAGGTGGATGTCAGTAGGCACTGGAACAAATAGCTGAACGTACATGGGTACTATACCAGGTAGCTGGACGTTAGTGATATTGGAAAGGGTAGGTGGACGTTAGGGGGTGTTAGAACTAGTGGCAGGATGTCAAGGATCGCAGGAGTAGATTGCTGGAGCTTCAGGAGAGAGCTGGGGGTCTTGGGGCCGCTGCAAGGGTAAGCTAGAGAGCCGCTGGAGTGAGCTAGGAGCACTGGAGTCAATGTAAAAGTAACCTGGAGTCACCGGGCGCTGAAGGAGTGAATTAGAAGCACCAGAGTCGCTGAAAGTGAGGCGGGGTTGACACAGATTCCGGAATTGGAGTGGCAGGCTGTAAGGGAGTTCTCAGGGAGCAAACAGCAGTATAGAGTGGAGTGTGCATTGCATTTTGGTAGTTTGTGTATCGCATAATTAGTTTGTTGAGTAGTCCTGAATGGGCTGTTTGGATATTGCTGCTGGCCCTGGTCCTCCATGGCAACTGAGAATGCCGACGTTACGAGTCAACTCAGGATGGGAGTGCTCCTAACGCCCGAGTTGAACAGAAAGATTTGCTGTGAAAGCTACAGAATCTACGGCTAGTGATGGTGTCGATAAACAACGAATAATTATCATTAATTTTAGTATTGATTTCCTATCGGCAAAAAATATATGCCAGTATTTATTTAAATATCCGTCTAAAATAAAACATTTGTTATTCTGCATCGTTGCGAAGAATTAATTTTTGCGATTTTTAGCATGCGGGATCATGGCGTATTTCCAGGAGTGCCGTAGTTTATTTGACGGCGTGTTTTTGTTTACAAATACGGGAGTGGTTAGCTGGCAAACCAGGACAAGTACACTTAAAAATGAAAAAAAAAAAAAACTACACTTAAAAATAAACAAGCACACTTAAAAATAAAAAAGAAAAACTAAACTTAAAATAAAAAATGAAAATACACTTAAAAATAAAAAGAATAAAAACTACACTTAAATATTAAAAATAAAAATTATACTTAAAATTCAAAATAAAAATTACATTTAAAAATTAAATATAAAATCGACACTTGAATATTTAAAATAAAAATTACATTTAAATATTTAAAATAAAAATTACACTTAAATATTAAAAACAAAATTACACTTAAAAATATAAAAAATAAAAAATGCACTTAAAAATAAAAAAATGAAAATCACACTTAAATATTAAAAATAAAAATCACACTGAAAAATAAAAATAAAAATTACACTTAAAAATAAAAAATAAAAACTATATTAAAATTTAAAAAAAAAACTACACTGAAAATAAAAATAAAAATTATACTTAAAAATAAAACATAAAAAACAACACGTAAAAAAAATACTTAAAAAACAATTTTTTTCAAATAAGATTTTTGCAAACACCAAAACAATTGGTTTTAGGCTCGAGCTCCTTCGTCAACATTCGCGACTGTTTCAAAAATCTCCGTTAGAACTGGAAATTAATGACGTAAATATTGAAATTCTACGGGTGTTTTTTCTTAATGCGTATCACTAGGTGTGTCAGAAATTTCGTGAAAAATAGTGAATAATTCCACTCCGTCTGTCCAAGCTTATAACTCCTCGAAAAATGTAATTCAAGCTCTAATTTTTTTTTCAATTAAAGCAGCAGGACCAAGGTTTCATTAAAAAACAAAAAACAAACAACGTGTTTTTTTTTTTAAAAAGGTTTTAAACTTCGGATTTTACAGGCAAATTTCTAAAAAACACTACTTTTTTTGTTTTAAAATTGAATATATTATTTATTGACCTTTTCTCTTCAATTTGTGATATATAGCACTTTGGTGAGTAAAGTAATTATTTACTTTTTAATAGACATTTCAAAATGGGAGACCGGAATTATTCTACCCCCTGTCTTTCCAAGCTTATGACTCCTCGAAAAATGTAATTCAAGCTCTAATTTTTATTCAATTAAAGGAGCAAGGACCAAGGTTTCATTAAAAAAAAACAAAAGAAAAAACAAGCATCGTGGTTTAAAAAAAAAGTTTTAAACTTCGAACTTTACAGGTAAATTGCTAAAAAACACTACTTTTTTGTTTTAAATTTGAATATATTATTTATTGACCTTTTCTCTTCAATTTGTGATATATAAAACTTTGGTGAGTAAATTAATTATTTACTTTTTAATAGACACTTGAAAATGGGGGGCGTGAATTAAAAAAACCGTTTGTCTAAACTATTATATTCGGTTTATTGGAAAGAGCATAAAATTTCACATGGACCCTGAAAATATCGTAAAAATAGAATCAATACAAAAATTTTGATAGATTTTTAAAGTTTAAAAATTAAAAAATATTGAGCTCGTAAAATTCATTACTGTTTTTTGAAAAATAAAAAAAATATATTTCTATTACTTTTAAAACAACTTTAATAGTTTATTTTGGAAGTATAATCCATAAAGAAAATAAACAACGCACTTTTAAAAGAGAAATTACGAGTTTTTTTTATATTTTATTCGCAGTTTCGTGTTAGGGGTGTCAAAAATCCCTACAAAAATTCTGATACACCTAGCGTATCACTGCCCATCTAATAATTGTGTTAAATACATGTTGTACACCCAGAAAATATTCCTTTTTTTCTATTTATTTGCCTCGCCATAAGAACAAAGATATACACGGTGTCGGTTTTCAATGTAGGGAAAATCCAGATCCCAAAAAAGAGGCACTATGGATTAGAAAAAAATTTAGAAGTCCAAGTCTCGAAGAACTTTTCCTTTATTGATTGAGAACAGAATAGAACTGATACTACACTTTCATCCTATATATTTTTTAATTATTGGAATTCCTTTGAGATGAGTAATTTGTATATTTATATATTTATTTATTTGCGGACTATTATCCTCATCTTTTATAGTTGTTGCTTAACGACGTTTCGGCCAACTATTCCTCTGGCTTTCGTCAGGTTGTTAAACGCGACGGGATAGAAATGCTAAATCTTCAACTGTATCTTCAATAGTTACTGTCTTCCATAGCTGTCGTCGTCTCACCACATTTTGGTCAACTAATTCTCTGACTGGCTTTCGGTAGGATTGAAACCGCTATCTTCAGACAATGGAACTGTAGAGATTTAAACGTCTCTATCCATCCTTTCAAATGTACTCATAATTTCGTTAAACACGTTTTATGAAATGCTGTAAGCGATGAGCGTGAAAGATTTAGTTAGAAGGTGTTTAATTATTTTCATTTTGAATCAAGGGAAAATCTACTTTATTTTATTAATATAGCATATGTTATATATATCAAGCTTTTGGTGTAGGTATGTCAAAAAGCTTTTGATGTAGGTATGTCAAAAAGCTTTTGACGTAGGTATGTCAGATAGCTTTTGACGTAAGTATGTCAAAAAGCTTTTGACGTAATTATGTAAAAAAGCTTTTGACGTAGGTATGTCAAAAAGCTTTTGACGTAGATATGTCAAAAAGCTTTTGACGTAGGTATATCAAAAGCTTTTGACGTAGGTATGTCAAAAAGCTTTTGACGTAGGTATGTCAAAAAGCTTTTGACGTAGGTATATCAAAAGCTTTTGACGTAGGTATGTCAAAAAGCTTCTGACGTAGTTATGTTAAAAAAGCTTTTGACGTAGTTATGTCAAAAAGGGGTAGATATACCAAAATAAATTGTTTTGACTAATAATAAACTATATTTACTTGTAAATAATTTATGTCGCGAAGAATTATATGTTGAAAGGAGTTCGAACACATGACAGCAGAAGAAAATTGCACTAGTACATTATAAACTGCAACTGATAAATATTTGTTTTTAGCTTAAGAACTGTTCTACATGGGGAAAGGGGGAGACAACCCTAAATGTTAATGATTTTCAGCGAAACTTTGCAGGTAAATCAAAATAAATACATTAAATTAAAAAAAAACTAAGATTTTTTCAAATAAACTTTTTTTCCAAAAAAAAAAAAGAAAATAGATTATTTTTTAAAATGTGTTTATACTGACTTTTAGATTTTATTTTAAAATTAAAAAAATGCCTCAAGTCGCCATTTTACTTTATTTTGAAAAATTAATTAATAAAATAAAGTGTGTGTGTTACATATATTAAATTTTAAAATGAAAAGTGAAAATTGTTCATAATTTAAATTTTTTTAAATAATAATTGAATTCCAAAATATTTCGGTAATTAATATTTTTCGCTATGTTAGTTCGTTGATTTAATGTAAATAGTTTCTTTGAAAATTGTTAAATTTTGGACCGTCTTTCCCTTTTCTATGTAAGACTCTTCTAAAATGAAAGATGAATAATTTTCAGTAGCAATCTAAAGCGCAGAAGTGTAAAAAAATATATGAATGATACTTATCTGTAATTTTCAAACACCGGAAACATGGCAGATCAAAAATGTTTGAAGTTGATTAATTTTCTTCTTTTTGTGTGTGTGTGTGTGTGTGTGTGTGTGTGTGTGTGTGTGTAATTTGAATTCTAACTCTTCGAAATAAAACTACTCTGTATCTTTTGTTTTGTTTGGCCGTTTTTTTTTTTTGTTTTTGTTTTTTTAAAGACAATTTGTAATTGTTGAATTTTCTTGATTTTCAAGATGGCGGCGTGATTTTTTTAAATTCAAAATGGCGGCCTGCTATAAATCCAAACGACAGAAAAGCACTGTAAATCCGGCTGGTAACAACTGATAAAACGCGTCCTTTTCTCCGGTAATAGTATATCCATTGTGTTTTGGATGCACTTTATAAAAGTGGAGGTATTTTGCTAAAGCTCTGTTCGTTATTTTAGCGGTTAGAAAAAAAAAAAGTTTTGTGGGTAAACAGACTTACCGGTAATAATGCGATGAGCAAAAAAATATCACTACGAAAATAGCCGCTAGGAAGTAATTATGGTTACAAATGCGGGTTGTAAGGGATGGGGATAGAAAGATGAAGTAGTGATGGATGCTGCACCGATGTTCAGAGGCCAACCGCATTTACTACAACGCGTCAAAAAACGTAAACAGAAAATAATAGAGAAAACATTACTTTTTAAATCATGTCTTGTTCATTATAAAGCTTTCTCAGTGATTGCTCAATTGCAAAAAAAAAAAAAAAAAAGAAAAAGAAATCCCTCGGAATCTGAATTTGGAGCAATAACAACTCTATCAATACTCTCTGCTTATTGCAACCATTTTTTTTTTTTTTTTTTACACAGGAGCCATCGCTCTTATTAATGGACAGAGATAACTCGAGGATAAAGATGAATGAGTGAATTACTGTGAAAAACGATAATAGTGAAAATTAGGTATAATTTTTTCATGGAGATCGCCCAGACAAAGCATGAAGCCACTTGATGTAAGGAGCTAAAAATACTACTTCAAGGTAAAAACTTGTCAATGATAAGCGTTAAATAGAATAGATTTTGATCCAGAAAACAACAATTCTCCCCTCTTTGTCAGATCATCGCTCATGGAATAAGAGAACTAAAGGACAAAATAAGAGAAGCAAGAGTTACGAAGTTGCCGAAAGTAAACTCAAGATCCACTTTCTATGACTTGAAAACAACTATGTTATAGGTAGCTGGGAAGCAGTTCGTGGTATTGTGTTTCACAGATAGACAGGAAAGCAGCTTTTCTCATAGAATTTTCGTTTAGTTTTAGGGACCAAATAGAGAGTAAGAGAAATTGTTGACAGTGGTTGTAGCTTGGCAGTGTTTACTGAGAATGTTTTACAGGGGGAGTTATAAGTTGAAGGTCAGCCGTGTGAAAAGTAACGTTAGAAATGACTCTTCTGTGAGAAAAAGATAGCAGGGATGAGAATAGGACATCACCCACTAGATTTCGAAACCAATTTTGTACATTGTCAGGTAGAAAAGAGAAGACAGGACAGTGTATTTCGAATAGCGTTCGGACCCACATCAACCTACGACTCATTTCATACTGATGATGACCGATGTCTTTCTCTGGAATTTGCATGGCAATAAATATCCTAAAAAAATTCCAGTACTCTCGATGTCTGGATGGTGCCATTTCTTCTTGCTTTTTCGTCTCTTGTTCTGCCACAACCTTTTCTGTGGTATCAATCGATGTTGTTGCCTGTGCCGTTGGAACAGGTTATCTGAAAAACCTGAAATCGATCCGTAATCGCCAGCAAGTATATGGTCGATGCAGGTCACAATAAAAAAACGGCGAAGAACTGCTTGTATTATAGTTACCGATTGGTTGCCAGCCATCGACTTCCAAGACAACTAGAACTGTGTTTGTATACAGCACTTGGCATTTCCAAATGGTTACTTGTCGCATTTCTGTCAAGGCTAAGTGTTGCTTAAGTTCCATGATCTTAGAGAAAGCGCAACAATGTGATTATAGTAATTTACATTACATAAATATGTTTACATTGTGATATCAGATTGTGTTTACTACGTACTTTGCTATTTTAACTTTCCTGTGGTTGGTTAGTGTCATATGGCTATGTGGGCTGGTTACTGCACTTGAAGATTTTTTTGTTGTTGTATGGTGTCCATCTTCCAGATGATTCCAATTTCATCTAATCTTTTCCTAAGTTTGTCAACACTGTTCCTGGTGTTCCTACAATTACTGGTATTATGAGAATTTTTATCTTCCATGCTGCTTTCAGCTCTCTAACAAACTCTATTTATTTGCTTAGTTTTTCTGTGTCCTTTGCTCTGTGAAATGCAATTTGTTAGTGTTTTTTTTTTTTTTTTTTTTTAGAACTGTTCCCACTGCTCTTACAATTATCGGTATTACGGGAGTTTTGTTTTGATTGCATCTTGCCTTCATCTCTTTGTTTATGGTTTCTGCCTCTTTGATCTTCACCCTGTGAACTTCTGAGACGGCGAAATCTACAAGTTAGTAGGGTTTTTTTGGAACTGTTCCTAGTGCTCTAACATTTACGAGGATTATCGCGGTATTCTTTGTGTGCGAGATTCCCTTCAGTTTTCTGTCAAATTCCATCGATCTATTTATGTTTTCTGCTTCTTTTATCTTCACCCCGTAACCTGGTGGGACGGCGAAATCTACTACTTCTAAAACAAAGTAAAATATTGTCTTTAAATATTATAAATAAGAATATCCGTAAACTAATTTTTTAATTGAATATGATTATAAACTATCAATATTGGCTGTAACATATGAATTTTTATAAAGTAATAATGATGATAATTTTAATTAATAAAATAATAAATAAATCTATAATATAAATCTCACCTGTCTGTTTAAATGTATGTATGTATGCCTGCCTAAAATTTTCGACAGAGCCGACGGATTTTCACGAGAGCTGTATCATTTTAAAGATCGACCCTTCGTACAACAAATATAAAAAAAAATGGCCCAAAACATTAATTTCTTCACCCTCAACTGGGTACTTTTCTACAGGGAGGGGTCGCTTTTTTCGCCAATATTTTCGAAAGTCATCCCTCTTTTCAATTGTCTCGCCTTAATTTAAACCTACGTCACTTCCGGTTTGGTGATGGACGCAACAGCAAACAAGTCACGTTTTCTTTTCATATTCTTTTTCTCCTTCGCGGTACGAGTTCGAGTCTGCCTACTGACACCGGGCAACGAGGCTAGTAATAAAATAAAATAAAAAGTAAATTTAATAATACAACGTGTTTTACAAATATTTTAATGGAATGCGCACTGATGAACTCATTGCACTTGTGCCCCCTCGACGTACATATCCTCGACAACCCCGCTTAGCAATAAGATCTTGCCCCCTTCACTGTTGAGGTCTCTAAATGCTAGAAAGCTTTCTATTCTAATAGTTTCCTCGAACAGCTAGCCTTTGGAATTTCCTTCCCGTTGTCTGCTTCTCTGGCTGTACTGATATGCAGAAGTTTAAATGTAATATAAACAAACATCTTGTTATCTTTCTTTGATATTGTCCTAAATAGTAGCCCCTTACGTCCAAGTGGCGATATGCCTTGTTAGGGGTGAACGTAAGTTAAAAAAAAAACGGAATAGCAAATTTGCACAATTTTCTTATTTAAATTCAAGCTAGGCCGAAAAGCTGCTGAAACAATTCGCGATATCAACGAAGCGTTTGACCCAGGAACCACTATTTAATGCACAGCACAATGGTGGTTTAAGAAATTTTGTGGCATCAACGAGAGTCTTGAAGATGATGAGCGTAGTGGTCGGCCATCGGATGTTGATAACGATCGATTAAGAGCTTTAGTTGAAGTCAGTCCACGCACAACTGTTCAAGGATTTCCAACCACTTGAGAGAGATTGGAAGGGGAAAAACTGGCTAAATGGGCGCCTTACGAATCAAACGACAGCCAAAATAAACACCGTTATGAAGTGTCATCTTTCCCTTTTTTTTACGCAACAAGAACGACCCGTTTCTCGACCGGATTGTAACTTGCGATGAAAAGTGGGTTCTTTACGACGACCGACGAAGTTCAGCTCAGTAGTTAGATGCCGACGAAGCTCCACGACACTTCCCGAAGCCACAGTTATACCAAAAGAAGGTCATGCTGACTGTTTGGTGGTCTGCGTCCGGTTGCAACCGTTACAGTTTTTTGAATGCAGGCGAAACCATTTCGACGGAGAAGAAATGGATGAAATGCATCAGAAACTTCGACAATAGCACCCAGCATTAGTCAATAGAAAAGGCCTAATCCTCCTCCACGACAATGCCCGACTGCACGTTGCTAAACTGACCCTGCAGAAGTTGAACGAATTGGGCTACGAAACTCTGCCTTATCCGCCATACTCTCCAGTCCTTTCACCTACCGACTATCACTTTTTCAAGCATCTCGACAACTTTCTGTGTGAGAAATGCTTCCAAATATTAAGCGATATTAAAAACGCCTTCAGTAACTTCATTTTCACCAGAACTAAAGAATTTACGTCATTGGCAAAAATACACTTGTTTTGCTTTGGCAAAAGTGTGTTGATTCTGATGGTGATTATTTCGATCAATAAATTTTTGTTTTAGCCGAGATATGTTCATCTGAATTTAAAAGTTAAAAATCGCAACGTTTTGTCAACCTGATAATAGTGTGGGGGTCAAACATGTTTGCAAAACGTATATAAAGTTATGCTTCAGTATTTTTCAATATACTAGCTACGGTACTCATTGTTCGATGGGCAAATAAAGTAAATTCCTAAAAACAGAAACCAAATAATCATATTCTGGGGGCGGAAATATGGATTTTTAAAAAATTTCAGGAAGAAATGTGGACTATAAGAGTTTGCAAGATTCATTTATTTTAAAATAAATAACATTTTTAAACATAATTCAATTTGAAATATTTGGTCCTTATGATAATAGTATCATATATTGATAACAAGTTACAAGAAAACCACAGTTATTGCTCAAATAACAATTAACAAAACAATACCATTTTTAAAACAATTTAACCCTTTATGCGCTTTCCCACATTCTTAATCAAATCCATCAGCCTCCTATCAATAGAGGATGTTAATTTATGCACTTGTTGAAGTGTAATTTCAGAAGATACTCCTTAATCCTCTCCTAAAGGTCTTTTTCACTGCTGAATTGATGCCTGTTTTCGTAAACCTTCTTCTTCAGAATCGACCAGAGGTTCTCTATCGGATTCAAATCCGGGCTCTGGGGTGGCCAATCCATCAGACGTTCACCAGAGATCCCCTGAGCTGAAAGCCAAGCTTTTGTTAACCGAGAAACATGGCTTGGAAGCATTGTCTTGTTGGATAATGGAATTCTGGTTGACAGCATCATTTTGTGATGTCAACCAGGGCAATAAATCCTGTTCCAAAAACTTGCAATAGTTCACAGAATTTATTTTGACATCTTCAGGGACAAGGAAAGGGCCAAGAATCTCACTACTAATAATCCCAGCCCAAATCATCACTCCCCCTCCTTCCTGTTAACGTCTGAATCGCAAGCGTGAACTATTGCCTTAAAGAAGCCGTCCCTTGGTCCAACCGTCGGGGGCCATCGAAGGTTGCTCTAGTCTCGTCAGTCCAGAGAACATTTTGTAAATTGGTTTTCAAATATTTAGTTGCCCATGCTAGTCACTTCTGACATTTAATATCACTCAAAGGAGGACATTTTTTCCGTGTCTCCAGTCCACTGTTTGTTTCAAAATCCGATTTCGGGTCCTTTTAGAGATGCCAGACTCTCCTGCATGGTCGAAAATAGCTTTGCTTGTGCTGTGTGGGTTTGCTAGCAGACTCCTCTTTCGTTGTGAAGTCACCTTTGCTCTGCCACTTTTGTGTTTTTTTCTTCCATTTTCGCCGTCAATGACCAAACGTTTCACAGTTCGATGATCTTGCTTCCAAATTTTTGAAATTTCTAATGTAAACTTCTTCGAAGCAAGTAATTTAACAATTTCAACCTTCTTACTATCTGTCACCATCTTTCCTTTGGCTATTATTAATAAATTTAGGTTACCTGCATAAATTTTTGGCTCACCTGAAAAAAGAAAAATGTTTAACAATAATTAAATTCTTTCTTTTATTTTTCATAAAATGTAATGAAAATAAACAGAATAGCAAGCAGCAAATGATGAAAAAAGTGAAACTAAAAAATAAAGCAAAATTAATAATGAAATTTAAAAAAAAAGTAGGTCTGCAAACTGTTTTGTCTCCCACAGTAGAGAAAAAAATACAAAATCTGCATAAATTAAAATATGATATTTAAGCATGTTTTACAACTAAACAATGCCAGGAGGCCTGCAAGAGTATATATATATATATATATATATATATATATATATATATATATATATATATATATATATATATATATGTGTGTGTGTGTGTGTGTGTGTGTGTATGTGTGTAGTAATCACATACAGTACTGTTTCGCTGTTTCACAGCTCATCAGTGCGGCTAGGCAGGCAACTATATATATATATATATATATATATATATATATATATATATATATATATATATATATATATATACTGTAGTACGTTTAACGTACCTACGTACGTACATGTGTTATGGTTTCCAGAATAGAAATTATTCGATCGGTCGGGAGATCCTATTTATTAAAAAGGAAGATAGAAAGTGATAACATACTACGAACATTAAGTTAATATATGGAGACGTTAATTTAATGTTCGTAGTATATTAGGAAATTCCATCCTACTTTTTAATAAATAGAATCGACCGATCATCGAAGAAGCAATGTAAAAAATATTTTTTAATGATGTCAATTTTAGGTCGTACGTGAAACTAAAATATACCTTCTTGGTCTTCTGGCTAGGAAAAAAATAGTGTAACGATATCGTGGGATTTCCGTTTGGGCCGGGCATCCATACAATGGTAATATGTCACAGACTCCTATAAGGGTATTGGTGATAAACCGTAATAACCTGATCCATTCTGACACTACATTGATCAGATTGCTTAGATAAATATTTTTACAGCTTTAACAAAAGGGCTACAATAATAACGCGGGGTTTTCATTCACGCTAAACGTCCACGTGATGCCGCTGTGGAATTTCCACAGGTTTCGCGAGTATTATATATTATAAATCGCATGCTCTTTAGAATTACTTTATTATATATATATATATATATATATATATATATATATATATATATATATATATATATATTGCATTTTGTGTACAGAAAGTTGTTAGATGAGATAAGTCATTGGTACCGTCGGTTTCAAGCCCGATAATTAGGATCGTTTTAGATATCCATATAAAGCTCTCTTCAGTCAATACTCATCAAATGAGTATTGGCTGAAGATACCAATGACTTATCTCATCTAACAACTTTCTGTACACAAAATACAATGTATAAATACGATCTTATTTTTCGGATTTTCCTTTTAATTGAGCACTCTGCTGGATTTCTTTTTCAAAAGAAAAACTAATCATATATATATATATATATATATATATATATATATATATATATATATATATATATATATATATATATAGTAAGATGATTAATAATTTATGATTAAAATTAAAAATTAAAAATCGGTTTCATAAGAAGGAACACAACAAAGTTAATAAATTGTACGATCGATGTTTTTATTGAGATAGACAATAAGTCTTGGACAATAATTTTAACGTATATTTTTTTTAAATAAAGTCTCCTCATCAGCAAAAATATTGCGTGTTTTTTTTTTTAAAGACACCAAAAATAAACCTAGCATTTTTTTAAGTAAGGCAGATGTATCTTATAATGGTTCGCTTTTTTAAAATCGTAAGTATCATCCTCAGAGCATTCATTTTGATGTTGAAGTAGCATTCATAAGCTACATTTATTTTTGGTGATGAGGAGACTTTGTTTTAAAAAAATATATGTTAAAATTATTGTCCGTGACAATGTCTATCTCAATAAAAAAACATCGTTTCCGAAACGATCGTACAATTTATTAACTTTGTTGTGTTCCTTCTTATGAAACCGATTTTTAATTTTTACTTTCAATTATAAATTATCAATCATCTTACTAAATATTAAAACAGCTCTAGGATATATATGCCTATTGAGCTTATTATATATATGTAATACAACGAGCACTGTTTTTTTCTTGTATGTTAATTACATTAGTGATTTTTTATTTTATTTTATTTATCTATTTATTTTTTATTACATTTTCACCCCAAACAAGGCACATTGCCACTGTGGTGTAGGAGCTACTATCAGGGGCAGCAACTACTGGGGCACTATGTTGGGATTTGGGCAGCAAGATGTCCGTTCACGTTACACTAGAACTTCTGCATGTCAGTACAGTTGGGGAAGCAGGGACCTGGAATAGAATTCCAGAGTCTAGCGGTTCTGGGGAAGAAACTACTGGATTTTACTATCACATCAAAATACACTCTGCTCTTTAGACTTCTGTTCTAATCCCCTTTATATATATATATATATATATATATATATATATATATATATATATATATATATATATATATATATATATATATATATGAGTGTGTACGTGTGTGTTTATATTTATATGCACATATATTTATATGCGTGTATATATATTTATTTATTCATTTATATTTATATTTATATGCACGCATGCAAATATAACTGGAAGAAGCAGAAGTATTTCATATTTCATCATATATAGAAAACATGCCATGCGAATGATTGATGATGCAAAGAAGTTGTTCGCGTGTGAAGAAACAGATGTTAAACGGACATTCCCTCTTTTGACGCAAAGAATTTAGCAGAAAATGCAACGAAATTGGAAGAATAGAAGAAATGAAAAACATTTTTTAGATTTGTTCGGCGATAGAAATTCTATTCTAACTTTAATTTTTTTTTAAGTTGATGTGAGAAAGATAATATTAAATAAATTAAGTGTGACAGACTTATTAAAGTTGCATTTTAAACTTAAGCGTGACAGACCAAGAAAAAACGATTTTAAACATAAACATACCGAAACAAAGAAATCTTGGATTTAACCTATAAATGTGATAGACTAAATAAAAAACGATGTAACGTTACGCAAACACTGTTTACGTAGTCAAAATCTTACGTAAACAATGTAACAACCAGGAACGTTACGCTAACATCGTTAACCTAGCTAAAGTATTATCGTAAAAAAGGTAACAGCAAACAACGTTACGTTAACACTGTTTACCCAACCAAATTCTTAGATTAAAAAGATACAATGCGTAACGTAACGGAAATTCTGTTCATCTAGCCAAAGTCTTAAGTCAGAAAAACAATAACCCCCAAACGTTATGCTAATATTGTTTACCAAACCAAAGCCTTACATAAAAAAGTAAGAAGCAGCCACGTTATGCTAACACTATTTACTTAGCAAAGGTCTTACGTAACAAAGTAGTAGCCAGCAAGGTAACGCTAACACTGTTTACCAAGCCAAATTCTTGCATAAAATAGATACAGCGAGCAACATTATGATAACACTGTTTACGTAGCCAAAATCTCATAGAAAAAAAAAAAAGAATAGACCCTAAAAGTGTGGGGGGTTTTTTACGCCTAAAACACCCTGGGACTCAATCCCCAGCATTTTCCCAGGGTCAAATATTACATTTCCGGATGTATATCCATGTGGTCTTGCTTTTGGGGTAATTTTCAGAAAATGGTAGGAAAATATTCTATGTCTCGGAAAAGTGCTATTTTTGGCCATTTTGACCTCCCTTTTGATTCTCTGGGGACGCAACCAGAACTCTTATAAAAAAAAAAAATCCGAGAAAATTACATTTCCTTCCCTTGGATAGATGTAACTTCATGCAAAATTTCAGAAAAATGTAAAGAGTAGTTACTGATAATTTTGGGAACAAACGAACGAGGGTGAATCCAAATCCGACTAAGTCGGTGGACCAAAAAGTAACAATCATCAACATAGCACTAACAATGTTTACATTAAAAAAAGGTAACGAGCAACGTTACGATAATACTGTTTAAATGGTCAATATCTTACGGAAAAAGTAACAACTAGCAACGTAACGCTAACACTTTGTGCCTAGTCTGAGTCTTACTAAAACATCCCCATTAACGTTACGCTAAAATTGTTTATCCAGTCAAAGTCTTATGTAAGAAAAAAAAATCAACGGAACGGTAATATGTCTTATGAAAAAATGAAACAATGAGCAACATTTAATAGTGTTTACCTAGCCAAACTCTTACGCAACAAAGTAACAGCTAATAACGATGCTAACACGGTTACCTAGCCAAACTCTTACGCAACAAAGTAACAGCTAATAACGATGCTAACACGGTTTACCTAGCCAAACTCGTACGTAAAAAGTAACAACCATCAACGTTACGCTAATAGTGTTGCCTAGTCAAAGTCTTACGTAAAAAAGTAACACATACGTTAACACTACTTAGACAAAGTCTTACGTAATAAATGTTATATAAACGGCAACGTTATGCTAACACTGTTTACCTAGCCAAATTCTTTACGTAAAAAAATAACAACCAGCAATGTTACGTTAACACTTTTTACCTAGCCAAATTAGTTTGAAAAAGTAACAACTAGCGACGTTCTGATAGTTCTGTTTAACTAGAAAAAATTTCCACAAACAAAGTAACAACCAACAACATAACACTAACAGTGTTTATCTGGCCAAAGCTTACAAATAATACAATACAATAACAAGCAATGTAAAGCTAACACTGTTTACCTAGTCAAAGTCCTATGGAAAAAAAAGCAACAACCAAAAATATAAAGCTAAGATTGGTTACGTAGTCAAAGTCTTGCGTAAAGAAGTAACGTAGCATGTTCATCTAATCAGTCTTACGTAAACTGTTTACCTAGTCTTACATAAAAAGTAACAATGAACAACGTTACGCTAACACTGTTTATCTAGTAAAAGTTTTGCCTAAAAAAGTAACAACCATCAATGTTACGCTAACACTGTTTACCAAAAAGTAACAATCAGCTTCATTAGGCAAACTCTGTTTACGTAGCGAAAATCTTACGAAAAAATAACGAACTAACATCGTCAAGAGAAAGCTGTTCACCTAGCCAAAGTATAATGGAAAAAACAACCAGCAAGATTACGTTAACACTGCTTACTTAGCCAAAGTCTTACATAAAAAAGAAACAACGAGTAAATATCACGCTAACACTGGTTACGTAGCAAAAAATATATGTAAAAAAGGAAACAACGATCAACTTTATGCTGATAATGTTTACATAGACCAAGTCTTACATAAAAAATAACAACGTGTAACGTATCTCTAACACTGCTTACTTAACCAAAGTTTTGCGTGAAAAGGTGACAACCAGCAACGTTACGCTAGCACTGTTTCCTGATAGGTCCTGAACTGTTATCTAGGCTTCAGCCTCTGTCCCATGGACGAAATGTTGCATTCCTCTGCCTGTTCTACAAGTACTTTAATGGTGAATGCTCTGACGAACTACAAGCACTTGTACCTCCCCGACGTGAACACCCCCGACAAACCTGACAAGCAACTAAGTTCCACCCCTTCACAGTAGAGATCCCTAGGTGTAAGAAAGCCTTCTACTTTAATAGTTTCTTCCCCAGAACTGCTAGACTTTGGAACTCGCTTCCGGGATTCTGCTTTCCCAAGAGTCAAAACAATGATAAGAATATTCTCTTGTCATATCCCTAGTTATGATTATCTTTTTACATGGCTTCCTCCACTTTTATTAATTTTTTGGCAAGAAGATTAATTGATGGATTGCGCACATAAGACAATTTCTTTGGTGATGTTATGGGTCTTTTCTTTCCCATGAAATAAAACTATTTCAAGAATAAACACTAATGTTAAATTACACACTCGAAAAATATTGCGGGTGTAACTAAATTATTTTACGGATGGGTCATTAGCTTATCAAGACCCAAGGGCCAATCGAAGATAAAGGTTAAAAGGTTTATTGGTTGAATCATAATCGCCATCATGCGAGGATTGGAAACAGTAAGTGAAATGTTGAAAAGAATTTCTTAAAATGATTTGATTTTCCAAGAGTATTTGTTCACATTAGACTTGAAAACAACCAGCTGTAGTCGGTTGTATCATGGGAGGACAATTTCCTCATATTAAGGTATTCCAATTTCTTATAATAATATTAAAAATATATTTATTACTATTAAAAATATTACATTATACGGAGTCAGGGAGTCAAAGCACGAAAAAAGAAACATATATTTATTTAAAAAAATAAAAGTTTCATGCTTTTTGTGTTATCACGGAACAAAAACAAAAAAAAAAAATGAAAGAAAACACTTATGTATTATCAAAGACTGAAAATATTTTATTCCGAAGAATTAATTTAGTTTAGTTTTCTTGTGTTATTACGAAACAAAAAAAAAAAAAAAAGAAAACACGGTACTTATAATTTTTTTTACTGTACTGAAATAATAACGTAATTATTTCGAAATCCATTTTTAACATGGGGAGGGGAGGGTGTTTTGTAACTATTCTGTGCTTCCATCTTGAAACTTAATAAAAAAAGATATCGTGAAACTTGAATTTAGTCTAAAAAATGTATAAGTTAGAAAAGCATTTCATCCAAGGCATGAAAATTGTTAAACAAAATGTTTTTACTATAGGCTTTAAAAATAAAGGTACAAGATTCAATTTGAAATTTATTCATCTTCAAAGTGCACTTTTATAAATTTTACAAAGTAAGGTATAAAATTTTAATTTAAAATGAATCAAAGAATTATCTTGGATTCATTTTATGTAATGTACATTCTGTTGCACTTTAATAAAAACATTGAAAAGTTTATATCTATATCATTAATTTATTGTTAGATGAAAGATACAGTATTTTTTATATTATATTTTATAGTTTTTAGTTTTAACTCATTTTCCCAAACTTAACGTGTTCAACAGATAATCCGCCGCCATTTGTATTTTTCATATTAATTTTTTATATTTTGCCCAAATATATAAGTAAGCAGTTTTGAAGAATAGCGGAAGTATTGTATCAATTTTGTGCTTCCATACCTCGATTGACAGACCTGCCGCCATCTTTGAAACTTAGGGTCTCGTTTTATGCACCATATTGCCTAAAATAACAACAACACTAAACTGCGTGCTAGATTATTATTTTTTTTTTTGTCCTGGAATCCAATGAGAATTAGAAGCTAAAAGAAAGATATACCATAACGTAATTACCTGGTCAATGGGTGAAAAAAAAATTAATATTACTAACTTCTTTATTAGCTCAACGTTTTTAGAGAGAGAAAAAAAAAGAACTGCAATAGAATGCCCGAATATCTGCATCTCATATAGAGATCAAGTGTTAATCTCAGAAAAGGGGCACTTTGATTTTTAGAGAACTTCGACTGAAGTAAAATGAAACAAAAAGTGATATCATTGCGGCAAATAATCGTTTTATTAGAATGGTACTAATTTACTTTGGGGTAATTGCGCCAACTAGCTAAAAGTGATCTTTTGGCAACTGCGTATATAAATAGCTCGTTTTATTAGTTGGTGCAATTACCCCCGGATTTGGCACAATTACCTCAAAGTACGATACTAATGTACTTAAGAAAATATAAAGAAAAAAGTCCCGGATTCGGCATTAAATAACCCGAAAAGGGTTGACATGCCGTAAAATAAAACAACCAAAACAACTCTGAGACAAATTGCATCGGTACAAACCGAAACCAATATCGAAAAATGAAGCACGTAAAATCCCACAGGATTGAAGATATAAACACATGCTCATCCATGCAGGATTCTATGACTCGCTCCAGATTTGAACTCCGATCTCCTAGCTCATAACCGAAGACTATAACCATTACGCCAAATCGTGCGTAAATAAATTGTTGATGGAATGGTACTAATGTATTTAAGAAAACATTAAAAAAAAAAACTCCCCGCGGCAACTTGGGCGAGAGGATGGACGCGGATATCTAAAACTGAACATCTCGTTAAGATATCAGTTCCCCATTAGACTGCATTTCCGATTAGTCTGTCATTCTAAATTAGTATTTGCAGCCACAATATGTTCTTAATCATTTCACCAACAACGGAATTTTCGTCCAATCCTGGTTATGTACGTGGTTACGTAACGGCAAAACACTTATAATTGATTTGCCACCTGGTCATTATATTTAGTAATTGCCAACGCACGCACGGTGTATATCGAAACTGTAGTACACTGAAAAAGAGGCCCTGACGTAGGAAATATTGTTTGATTCCGGGAAGTAAATCCGCTAGAAGTGTGACACTGGGTTATCAGCAGCAACCATATGCAAAGTATCGAGCTAATGTGAGATGTGACGTCACAGCAGAGACAAAAGAACACAGGTGTTCGGAGAAGCAGAGAGTGGTTCGGAAAAGCACGTGTTCAAGACACGTCGGTGACATCATAGCAGAGACAAGAAGTCACGCGTGGCCGGAGAAGAAGGAATAAAGGTCTTTTGTTAAAAACGTAAACAGCGAGTTGACTTTCTTTTCTCTTCCTTTCTTTTGATTCTTTGCGACGGAGTCTATTGCTAACATGTAACGTTACAGTAGAATAAATAGATAATTGAGAATAACAGAAACCGGAAACCATGTTTTGACAAGATCCTAGGCTTGACCATTACTCCTGATATGAAATGGATCACATACATCAAATCTGTTGCCAAGTTCGCTGGAAAAATGGTGGGATCCTTCTATCGATCCAGTAGATATCTCAGTGCTGATGCAATTCTCTACCTATATAAGAGCCAGGTACGTCCAAGGATGGAGTACTGTTGCTACATCTGGGCAGGAGCTGCTAGAAAGACTTATCCTGCCTTGACAAAGTTCAAAATAGACTTCGTAACCTAGTGGAGGATGCCTTTTCCTTCCCTCCCCCCTCTCTCCACATTAAAAAACAGCCTTGTGCCTAATTTGCTCAATGGGGAAGCAAATAAATACAGCCCTTTTCTCTTCCTTGTAACCTCTTTCTCACAGAAAGACGTTGCGAGTCTGTCTCTGCTTTATCGTTATTTTCACGGCAAGTGCTCGTCTGAGCTCCAATCTATCCCCCCCTCGCAAAACTTTCACGAGAAACACTCGTCTAGCTGAAAACACTATCAATAATTTTCCACACTCTTTAGCTGTGCCTAAATCTAAACGTAGATTCCATGAACAAAGCTTCTTTCTTAGAACTGCACACCTGTGAAACTCTCTTCCGATTGCCTGCTTTCCGGCTGACTATAATATGGTTGTCTTCAAGTCCAATGTAAACAAGTTCTAGATGAGCCGTCTCCTTAAGTAATCCAATTTACCAAATTTCCACTACTAACAATTACCACGCCATTGTCACATTAACCACTGTACACTTATTAACCCATATCCTCAAGTGAACTCTGGGCCTTGATAAATGGTGACTCCTTTGTAAAAAAAAAAGAAAAAAAAAATGCTGAGAGTCCAGCCGGGGTTAACTTGAGTTGTTCGATCATTATTGTTTGTGTCGCATCCTTCGTGTTTGTTGGCAGTGGTTCAGCTCAAATGCTGTTGTTCGTTCTCCCTGCAGCAAGCTCTCCTCTCCAGACGTCTTCACTGGTTCAGTCATATTTTTTTTTTTTTTTTTTTTACACAGTGGTCACCACTTATCAAGGCCCGGAAGCCACTCAGGGATAAGGGTTATTGCAAGTGCAGTACGTTAGTGTGGAGATTTGATGAAGTGTTTACTTAAGGGGGCGGTTCATTAGGAATTTGTTAACGTTGGACTTGAAGACATCCGAGTTGTAGTCAGGTGGGAAGCAGGCAGACGGAACAGAGTTCCACAGGCGTGCAGTTCTAAGAAAGAAGCTTTGTTCATGGAATCTACATTTGGATTTAGGCACAGATAAAGAGTGGGGGGAATTTTTCACAGTGGATTCAGCTAGACGGGTGTTTTTCATGAAAGATTGGTGAGGGGGGACTAGAGATTGGAGTTCAGACGAGAACCTGCGATGGAAATAACGATAAAACAAGGATAGTCTCGCAATGTCTCTTCTGTGGGAGAGAGGTTGCATCTGGCATCAATTAAAATGAATGGCTCTCGTCTTGGGGAGGCCTCAAGTTTTGACAGGCTTCTGGGCTTGACCTTTACTCCTGATCTTAAATGGAATACGTACATCAAATCTGTTGCCAAGGCCGCTGGAAAAATGGTCGGATCCTTCTATCGATCCAGTAGATATCTCACTGCTGATGCAATTCTCTATCTATATAAGAGCCAGATACGTCCAAGGATGGAATACTGTTGCCACATATGGACAGGAGCTGCTAGAAAAGACTTGTACTGCCTTGATAGGGTTTAAAATAGACTTTGTGGCCTGGTGGGAGATGTCCTTTTCTCTTCGCTGCAACCTCTATCTCACAGAAGAGATGTTGCGAGTTGGTCTCTGCTTTATCGTTATTTTCATGGAAAGTGTTCAACTGAGCTTCAATCTATAGTCCCCCCTCGCCAAACTTTCACAAGAAACACTAGACTAGCTGAAAACATTATCAATAATTTTCCCCACTCTTTATCTGTACCTAAACCTAAACATAGATTCCATGATCAAAGCTTCTTTCTTAGAACTGCACGCCTGTGGAATTGTCTTCCGTTTTCCTGCTTTCCAGCTGTCTATAATATGGTTGTCTTCAAGTCCAACGTGAACAATTTTCTGATGAGCCGTTCCACTTAAATTAACAAATTTACCGAACTTCCATTACTATCGATTAATATATTGTCCTTTTGACTACTCTACACTCTTTAAACCTTATCCTTGAGTGGCCTATCAGCCTTGATAAGTGGTGACGCCTATGTAAAAAAAAAAAAAAAAAGATAGGAGTTTGGTTTTAGATGCATTAAAGGTAACCAGCCACGACTTCCCCCACTGAACCACGCGCTCGAGATCAGAGGAGAGAGAATCAGAGAGAACTTTGTCATTTACAGCCTTTGATGTGTTGCCGTAGATGATCGTGTCATCAGCATAGATGTCAACGAATGATTTAAGTATGTGTTTAGGGAGGACATTGGTGTAGATCAGGAAGAGAGTTGGGCCCAAGATTAACCCTTGAGGGACTCCAGCATTAATACTGCAGGCCTCTGATTTTTGTCCATCAACCACTACTCTTATGAGCCTATCGGAGAGAAATGATTTAATGATTGAAAACATTTCCAGTTATATCGTAGCTGGAAATCTTGTGAAGTAGGCCCTTATGCCATACCTTGTCGAAGGCCTTTGATATGTCAAGAGCAATTGCCCTAGAAAGGAAGCCTTTGTCAAGAGATTCACTAATCCTGCGAGATATAACCACTAGCACACCTGCGCTAGATCTTGCAGAACGGAAACCATATTGTGTGTCACTAAGAAGATTGTTTCTGCTGAGGTGGTTTACTATTTCTCTATTTAATATTGATTCCAGCAACTTACTCATAACACACAGGAGGCTTATTGGTCTGTACTGAGAGGAAGATGACTTATCACCTGAATTCTTAAATACAGGGCATACTGATGAGGTTTTCCAGGGAGTCGGAAAGAACTTCTTAAGGCAATGCTTAAACAGTTTCGTAAGTATGGGAGCAAGTTCTGGTTGAAGCTTTTTTAACACTATAATTGGGATGCTGTCAGGGCCAGTTGCTTTACTGGAATCAAGGTTCTTGATTAGCTTGGCGACCTCATGCACGGATATTTGTATGTTACCTAGCGTGTTCTGTGTTATAGGAGGAAATATGGGGAGTTGATGGCCTTCGTCGCATAGGGTAGAATTAGCTGCAAAGTTCTTGGCAAATAGTTTGGCCTTGTCTGATGCTGAAGAGATGACCTCTGGTCCATTGATGATGGTTGGGATAGAACGCACACTTCTGTTCAGGATCCTATTTGTTATTTGCCAAAACTGTTGGGAACCAAGCAGCTGATCAGCTACTTTGGATTTAACAGACTGGGCATATAGCTCTCTTGCATTTTTTATTACTCTTTTACAGTGGTTGCTGGCGTTCCTGAAAGCAGCTTTAGCCTCAGTGCATCTATTACGTTGATAGTTATGGAAAAAGTGATTTCTGTGCGTGATAGCAGCAGTACATTCTGGGGAGAACCATGGCTGGCTGTTAGGTTTTTGTTGGAATTTTTTAGGTGGTATGAATTGGTCTATGTCTACAATTAACCATTCGGTCATATCTGATACTATAAAGGACACATCCTTTTTAAACATGGAATGCAGAGGTAAATCAGATATGAATATACGGAAGCTGTCCCAGTCAGCCATAGAGTATCGGTATACAGTACAGTGGAGGGGTACATCTGGGGACTTATTATATTTCATTTTTATCTTAACTGATACGACGGAGTGGTCGGAGGATCCTAGAGGAGAATGAACGGAACATGAACATAGCTCAGGGGAAGTTGAGAGAAAAAGGTCTAGGAGGCTTGCATATTGACCAGTAGTATCGGGCACACGGATGGGTTCACGAACAATCTGAGTGAGGTCATAAGCAATGGCAAAATCATGACAAAACCTCCCCTTGTCGTCTGTCTTATTTGAATGGGTCAGCCATTCCACGTTATGGACGTTAAAGTCACCACAGATGTGGATGTTAGCCGAGGGATGTGCAGACAGGATGTGGTCTATTTTCTCAGATATACTCTTAAAGATAGTAATGTGAACCGACATCTTGCTGCCCAAATTCCTACATAGTACCCCAGTAGTTGTTGCCCCTGATAGTAACCCCCTACACCAAAGTGGCAATTTGCTTTGTTTGGGTTGAAAATGTAATAAAAAAAAAACTCTGCTGTTATGGGGCCGATAGAGTGCAAATATAAATGCAGTGGTGTAAGCAAGTGCAACCCGGAAGCACATATAGGGTAAATTAGGATCTTCTCTAGAGATATCTCTGCAACACAGGAAGCCATCTTTAATATAGGCACATATTCCATGCCCATGGCGATCTTGGAGGTCAGATTTAGCTGTTAAGTTAAAGTATCCGTTAATTATGAACTCATCTAGGGAAGTGGTCGGCCCTATTCCAGTTTCACTTAGAAAGAATATGTCCGGTTTCATCTCCTATAATTTGGTTTCAACCTCTGGAGAAGGAGACCTGGTAGTAGGGGTCTACGTTGGAAGATGGGGTTCTAGGTTTGTTCGAGTTTTTTTCTGGAGATAATTCATGTTTAGGTTTTAGGATTTGTGGAACAGGTCGGTATACTTGGTTAGAGCAGTACAGAGAGGGAAAGTAAGAGACAAAAAGACAGGAAAAATTTTTTTTTAGCACATGAAAAGGTAAAGCCGTAACAATTACCCATATTCTTCTTCGTCGTCACCCAGATGATTTGATCCACAAAGCCATTGAACCAATCCTTTCCCAGGATTGGAAAAGAAAATACGAAGGTCCGCTGAAAACCTGGCTCACAATAGTGAAGCATAATATTGAGCTTATCCTGAGGCATCGTTTTTATAGTTTGTTGCTGGAACCGTGATTGGCTGACACTTGTATCTGGGTCCCATCGCGCCTGGTCAGCATTCGTTTGGGACGTCGCAAATTCTCTGGATGTACAGAGTGAATTCCGAGACAATTAAAAGTACTAGTAAGGTTCAAATTGATAAGATGTGGGGATATAACAGAAGCAGATATGACTTCACATGAGTCAAAGAGAATGTGTGATAAAGAATAGCAAAGTCCGTTTGGGGGTTTGAAACACATGGGCGTGTAAAATGATATGAACTGACAAAATATAATTAATTAATTGATGAAACTGATTATTTCCTTCTACTTTAGGTTTTTATAGTATAATGAAAACTGAGACTGCAGTGTTGTCAATAGACGTCAGGGATAGAACTGCATATCAATGTGTAGAATTATTCTGAACGTGCGATCAGACAATTCCAAGGCCAAAGCAGGTTTGCGAGGTGAACGTGTGTGAGACTGAGTAACAGAAAGTCTCACAACTCTAATACTATCTAGTGTTCAAGCGCTTCAAGGCCTTCCAGGTAGTCTGTAGCTCTGAAATTTGCAACCGCGCCAACTCTCAATTCTCTGCGCCAACTCTCAGTTCTCCGCAGCAACACTCAATACTACACACAAACTCTCAATTGACTGCATGGACCAACTCTCAATTCTCCTCACAAATTCTCAATTCTCCGCCCCAACACTCAATTCTCCGTAGCAACTCTCACTTCTCTAAACCAGCTCTCAATTCTCCATACCAAATCTCAATTCTCCATTCAAACTCTCAATTCCCTGCACCAACTCTTAAATCTCTGTATAAACGAGCTTCCAATTTTCCGCACCAACTCTCAATTCTCTGCAGGAATAAACTTTCAATTCTCCTCACTAACTCTCAATTCTCTGCACCAACTCTCAAGTCTCTTCATGAACTAACTCTCAATTCGCCATGCTAACTCTTAATTCTCTTCATGAACCAACTCTCAATTCGCCACTCTACTCTTAATTCTCTTCATGAACTAACTCTCAATTCTCTGCAACAATTCTCAATTCTGTATGGAAACATCAATGTAGTTACTCTTAATTCTCCGCACCAACTCTACATTCTCTGCACCAACTCTCAATTCGTTGCATGAACCAACTCTCAATTCGCCACGCTAACTCTCAATTCTCTGCATGAACAACTCTCAATTCTCTGCACAAACTCTCCATTCTCCGCACCAATTCTACATTCACAGCACCCACTCTCAATTCTATGCATGAATCAACTCTAAATTTACCAGCACGAACTCACAATTTTCCACACAAACTCTCAATTCTCCGCACCAACTCTCAATTCTCTGCATGAACCAACTCTCAACACTCCACACTATCTATATACAAGGAACTTTGTGTGTCTGTCTGTGTGTGCTCGAAAATGACTGGAGAAATATTTTTACGGAATTTTACAAGAATATACTTTATGTTCCTGGCAGTGTTCTCAGATAGATTTTGTATTGGAATATCTTCGATAAGTATCGATTATCGAAATAATCTGATGAAAGAAGAAACAGTCAATTTTGACCAAAGCCAACACCTTACACAGCCTAACATTATTAGTGCATTTGAGAAGTTTTATTATCACATAAGCAGAAAGGACCGACATATAAAATCAACAGTAGGTTCTTTGATATGTCAGGGGTGCGTTCGAAATGAATGTTTTTGTTGAAACATAATTGCACCATGCATTTTAAACTTTAATTCAAGCCATTATTACCGCACAAGCAGTGAGATCCGGCATACAACATCAACAGTAGATCCTTTCACATGACAGGGGTGCGTTCGAAATCAATGTTTCTGTTTAGAACACAATTGAACCATGATACTTGACTTTTGCATTTTAAACTTTAATTCAAGTTATTATATACAAAAATAATCTCATAAAATCAACAGTAGGTTCTCTACAATGCAATGTAGACTACAATGTATTGTAGACTAAGTCACTGCGGGAAGGTATGTGAAGCTTCCTTCAGGTGTACCGCGGTTGATCCTCATATAGAACAGGCTATCAATCGATTTGATTGAAAAATGGGCGATTGATTTTACCGATATCGATGGCAATAAAAATACGGGAGTATGAAATATTCGTTGATCATTATTCAGTCCCAGCCAACGTCTGGTCTCTCTGATAGTGTATATATATATATATATATATATATATATATATATATATATATATATATATATAAGTAGATTTTGTTGATTTTTTAAAATCTTAAACGATATTAAGGTTAGTGTCGCCACCTTGGAGATCGAGTGTTTTTTTTTTTAGAAAACCGCACATTTTTTATTTGGACGTAAACAAGTAATTTTTTATTTTATTTATTTATTATTTTTTAAAAACAGTAATCTACCTACATGCATGTTTCGGTGTCTTACCCCTCTTCAGCGTAGCTTGACTTTTATTAGGAATCGAACCCCGGAACTTATGTATTTCAGTCCAGCGTCTTAATGCATTACATTATGATGCCATAGACTATTTACTGTTTAGTTTTTATCGATTATGCATTTACCTAGATTTTGTTGTTGATTTTTAAACGATATTAAGGTTAGCGTCTCCACCTTGGAGATTTTTTTTTTTTAGAAAATCGCCCATTGTTTATTTTGGACGTAAACATATATATATATATATATATATATATATATATATATATATATATATATATATATATATATATATATATATATATATAACTTTGTCGGTGTATGTTCGAAAATTCTTTACAAAACTTCTCTGAATATTTGGTCTACAGGGTTGAAATTTTATATATAGGGCATTTGGACTTGTAGCATACTTTCGATTTGTTGATTAGCCGGCAAAAAATGTTGCTAAGGGATCAAAATAGAGAGAAAAAAAGTTGATATTGGTAGGAGTTGTCAGTTAAACATGGTTGCCTGCAGAAATATACATTCAATGTTATTTTTAACTATTTATATGCGTATGGGCGTGGCACAGAGGCTTAGAAATCAGGCTTCAGTGTTGTATGTTTGGGCTTTAATTTTAGCCGATTGCATCCGTTATTTTATTTTATTATTTTTTTTTATCGCTATTGTATATTGAGCACAATATTACAATTGATAGAGAATTGAGAATAACAACAACAAAAATCTGCATGAATTAAAATATATTTAAACGTATTTTGCCACCGGGCAACGCCAGTCGGCCTGCTAATATAACCCTTATCCCTGAGTGGCTTCCGGGCCTTGATAAGTGGTGATCACTGTATATATATATATATATATATATATATATATATATATATATATACTGTAAATGTGGGTGAGCTACCGTAATATGTTATTGTGCCTTTGTTGATGCGGGGGGCGTAGTATGTTTATTGTTTTAATGCCTCCGGATGCCATCTTGTCTCGAATCCAGCAACTCTTGAGGAAATGAATAATCTCGTAGGCGCAGAGGATCACTTACTTCTTGGCATCTATA
>NC_136525.1:23374854-23439854 GCF_053919585.1 Euprymna scolopes | reverse complement strand
ACAGTATTCCATACTTGGACGTATCTGACTTTTATATAGATAGAGAATTGCATCAGCAGTAAGATATCTAATGGATCAATAGAAGGATCCGACATTTTTCCAGCGGCCTTGGCAACAGATTTGATGTACGTATTCCATATCTATGCATATTACATTTAAATATCTATGTATATTACATTTAAATATCTATGTATATTACATTTAAATATCTTTGCATATTACATTTAAATATCAATGTATATTACATTTAAATATCCATGCATATTACATTTAAATATCTATGTATATTACATTTAAATATCTATGTATATTACATTTAAATATCTATGTATATTACATTTAAATATCTATGTATATTACATTTAAATATCAATGTATATTACATTTAAATATCTATGCATATTACATTTAAATATCTATGTATATTACATTTAAATATCTATGTATATTACATTTAAATATCTATGTATATTACATTTAAATATCAATGTATATTACATTTAAATATCTATGCATATTACATTTAAATATCTATGTATATTACATTTAAATATCTATGTATATTACATTTAAATATCTATGTATATTACATTTAAATATCAATGTATATTACATTTAAATATCAATGCATATTACATTTACATATCTATGCATATTACATTTAAAATATCTATGCATATTACATTTAAATGTCTATGCATATTGCATTTAAATATCAATGCATATTACATTTAAATATCTATGTATATTACATTTAAATATCTATGTATATTACATTTAAATATCTATGTATATTACATTTAAATATCTATGTATATTACATTTAAATATCTATGTATATTACATTTAAATATCTATGCATATTACATTTAAATATCTATGCATATTACATTTAAATATCTATGCATATTACATTTAAATATCAATGCATATTACATTTAAATATCAATGCATATTACATTTAAATATCTATGTATATTACATTTAAATATCTATGTATATTACATTTAAATATCTATGTATATTACATTCAAATATCTATGTATATTACATTTAAATATCAATGTATATTACATTTAAATATCTATGCATATTACATTTAAATATCTATGCATATTACATTTAAATATCTATGCATATTACATTTAAATATCTATGCATATTACATTTAAATATCAATGCATATTACATTTAAATATCTATTCACATTACATTTAAATATCTATTCATATTACATTTAAATATCTATGTATATTACATTTAAATATCTATGTATATTACATTTAAATATCTATGTATATTACATTTAAATATCTATGTATATTACATTTAAATATCTATGTATATTACATTTAAATATCTATGTATATTACATTTAAATATCAATGCATATTACATTTAAATATCTATTCACATTACATTTAAATATCTATTCATATTACATTTAAATATCTATGTATATTACATTTAAATATCTATTCATATTACATTTAAATATCAATGTATATTACATTTAAATATCTATGCATATTACATTTAAATATCTATGCATATTACATTTAAATATCTATGCATATTACATTTAAATATCTATGCATATTACATTTAAATATCAATGCATATTACATTTAAATATCTATTCACATTACATTTAAATATCTATTCATATTACATTTAAATATCTATGTATATTACATTTAAATATCTATGTATATTACATTTAAATATCTATGTATATTACATTTAAATATCTATGTATATTACATTTAAATATCTATGTATATTACATTTAAATATCAATGCATATTACATTTAAATATCTATTCACATTACATTTAAATATCTATTCATATTACATTTAAATATCTATGTATATTACATTTAAATATCTATGTATATTACATTTAAATATCTATGTATATTACATTTAAATATCTATGCATATTACATTTAAATATCTATGTATATTACATTTAAATATCTATGCATATTACATTTAAATATCTATTCATATTACATTTAAATATCTATGCATATTACATTTAAATATCTATGCATATTACAGTTAAATATCAATGTATATTACATTTAAATATCTATGTGTATTACATTTAAATATCTATGCATATTACATTTAAATATCAATGTATATTACATTTAAATATCAATGCATATTACATTTAAATATCAATGTATATTACATTTAAATATCTATGTATATTACATTTAAATATCTATGCATATTACATTTAAATATCAATGTATATTACATTTAAATATCAATGCATATTACATTTAAATATCTATGTATATTACATTTAAATATCTATGTATATTACATTTAAATATCTATGCATATTACATTTAAATATCAATGTATATTACATTTAAATATCAATGCATATTACATTTAAATATCAATGTATATTACATTTAAATATCTATGCATATTACATTTAAATATCTATGTATATTACATTTAAATATCTATGTATATTACATTTAAATATCTATGTATATTACATTTAAATATCTATGCATATTACATTTAAATATCTATGTATATTACATTTAAATATCTATGTATATTACATTTAAATATCAATGCATATTACATTTAAATATCTATGTATATTACATTTAAATATCTATGTATATTACATTTAAATATCTATGCATATTACATTTAAATATCAATGTATATTACATTTAAATATCAATGCATATTACATTTAAATATCAATGTATATTACATTTAAATATCTATGCATATTACATTTAAATATCTATGTATATTACATTTAAATATCTATGTATATTACATTTAAATATCTATGTATATTACATTTAAATATCTATGTATATTACATTTAAATATCTTTGCATATTACATTTAAATATCAATGCATATTATATTTAAATATCTATGTATATTACATTTAAATATCTATGTATATTACATTTAAATATCTATGTATATTACATTTAAATATCTATGCATATTACATTTAAATATCTATGTATATTACATTTAAATATCTATGTATATTACATTTAAATATCTATGCATATTACATTTAAATATCTATGTATATTACATTTAAATATCTATGTATATTACATTTAAATATCTATGCATATTACATTTAAATATCTATGCATATTAAATTTAAATATCTTTGCATATTACATTTAAATATCTATGCATATTACATTTAAATATCTATGCATATTACATTTAAATATCTATGTATATTACAATTAAATATCTATGTATATTACATTTAAATATCTATGTATATTATATTTAAATATCTATGCATATTACATTTAAATATCTATGTATATTACATTTAAATATCAATGTATATTACATTTAAATATCTATGTATATTACATTTAAATATCTATGCATATTAAATTTAAATATCTTTGCATATTACATTTAAATATCTTTGCATATTACATTTAAATATCAATGTATATTACATTTAAATATCTATGCATATTACATTTAAATATCTATGTATATTACATTTAAATATCTATGTATATTACATTTAAATTTCTATGCATATTAAATTTAAATATCTTTGCATATTACATTTAAATATCTTTGCATATTACATTTAAATATCTTTGCATATTACATTTAAATATCTATGCATATTACATTTAAATATCAATGTATATTACATTTAAATATCTATGCATATTACATTTAAATATCTATGTATATTACATTTAAATATCTATGTATATTACATTTAAATATCTATGTATATTACATTTAAATATCTATGCATATTAAATTTAAATATCTTTGCATATTACATTTAAATATCTATGCATATTACATTTAAATATCTATGTATATTACATTTAAATATCTATGCATATTACATTTAAATATCTATGTATATTACATTTAAATATCTATGTATATTACATTTAAATATCTATGCATATTACATTTAAATATCTATGTATATTATATTTAAATATCTATGTATATTACATTTAAATATCTATGTATATTACATTTAAATATCTATGTATATTAAATTTAAATATCTATGTATATTATATTTAAATATCTATGTATATTACATTTAAATATCTATGTATATTATATTTAAATATCTATGTATATTACATTTAAATATCTATGTATATTACATTTAAATATCTATGTATATTACATTTAAATATCTATGTATATTACATTTAAATATCTATGCATATTACATTTAAATATCTATGTATATTACATTTAAATATCTATGCATATTACATTTAAATATCTATTCACATTACATTTAAATATCTATTCATATTACATTTAAATATCTATTCATATTACATTTAAATATCTATGTATATTACATTTAAATATCTATGTATATTAAATTTAAATATCTATGTATATTATATTTAAATATCTATGTATATTACATTTAAATATCTATGTATATTACATTTAAATATCTATGTATATTACATTTAAATATCTATGTATATTACATTTAAATATCTATGTATATTACATTTAAATATCTATGCATATTACATTTAAATATCTATTCACATTACATTTAAATATCTATTCATATTACATTTAAATATCTATTCATATTACATTTAAATATCTATGTATATTACATTTAAATATCTATGTATATTACATTTAAATATCTATGTATATTACATTTAAATATCTATTCATATTACATTTAAATATCTATGTATATTACATTTAAATATCTATGTATATTACATTTAAATATCTATGTATATTACATTTAAATATCTATGCATATTACATTTAAATATCTATGCATATTACATTTAAATATCTATGTATATTACATTTAAATATCTATGTATATTACATTTAAATATCTATGCATATTACATTTAAATATCTATGCATATTAAATTTAAATATCTTTGCATATTACATTTAAATATCTATGCATATTACATTTAAATATCTATGCATATTACATTTAAATATCTATGCATATTACATGTAAATATCTATGCATATTACATTTAAATATCTATGTATATTACATTTAAATATCTATGTATATTACATTTAAATATCTATGTATATTACATTTAAATATCTATGTATATTACATTTAAATATCTTTGCATATTACATTTAAATATCAATGCATATTATATTTAAATATCTATGTATATTACATTTAAATATCTATGTATATTACATTTAAATATCTATGTATATTACATTTAAATATCTATGCATATTACATTTAAATATCTATGCATATTACATTTAAATATCTATGCATATTACATTTAAATATCTATGCATATTACATTTAAATATCAATGCATATTACATTTAAATATCTATTCACATTACATTTAAATATCTATTCATATTACATTTAAATATCTATGTATATTACATTTAAATATCTTTGCATATTACATTTAAATATCAATGCATATTATATTTAAATATCTATGTATATTACATTTAAATATCTATGTATATTACATTTAAATATCTATGTATATTACATTTAAATATCTATGCATATTACATTTAAATATCTATGCATATTACATTTAAATATCTATGCATATTACATTTAAATATCTATGCATATTACATTTAAATATCTATGTATATTACATTTAAATATCTATGCATATTACATTTAAATATCTATGTATATTACATTTAAATATCTATGCATATTACATTTAAATATATATGCATATTACATTTAAATATCTATGCATAGTACATTTAAATATCTGTGCATAGTACATTTAAATATCTATGTATATTACATTTAAATATCTATGTATATTACATTTAAATATCTTTGCATATTACATTTAAATATCTATGCATAGTACATTTAAATATCTATGTATATTAGATTAAATATCTATGCATATTACATTTAAACTTCTGCAGGTCAGTATTGTCCGTGAAACAGGAAATAGTGGGAATCCAAAGTCTAACAATTCGAGGGAAGAAACTATATGAGTAAAATGTTTTCTGCCATCTAGGAACCTCCACATTGAAAGGGCGAGATTTTGCTGATTTTCTCATTAGTTGGGAGTATTATGTTCATCGGTTCAACATCTCATTAGAATACTTGTAAAATAAGCACGGAGATGCAACAATACGTCGACTGGGCTGGGGTTGGAGCCTGGCGGATAGTTTAGAACCTATTAGGTTTAAGTCTCTTTTTTTGGAACCTATTTTAGAGGAGAGAATTGTAGTAGTAGTAGTAGATGCACTAGCTCAGAAGTGACAATAATACTCCAATGTATTGTGTCTTTGTAAAGATCTTAATAAAATTGTTTCAACTTTCCAAATAGAACAAGATAAAATATGGCTTTGATGCAACGACCAGGATGAGAATGCCAGTCCGAAAATTATATGTAACTCATAATAAAAGTTCATCATCACAAAAATACAAATATATCTGTGTTCTTTTCTTATTTATGTTCTGTAATCGCTTCAATAGCGAGAATGATGGTCTGGGTTAGAGCTGTCAGTAGATAGGCGGGTCGATCATTATCATTCTGAGTCGCTTCGACGCACTTGTCATATTCAGGGAATGCAGCTTCTTGCGCTAACTTATCTGTAAACGAAACAGAACAAAGCAAAGAAGACGATGAAGTTTTGGAAAAGAAAACATTAAAAGGTAAATGTTAGTTTGACTCATACCACGATGGAAGCGTTTCTTGTTTATGTATAGGTAAAACGCTGGCATGTGCTCTCTCTCTCTCTCTCTCTCTCTCTCTCTTTCTCACTCTCTCTCTCTATCTATCTATCTCTCTCTCATTATGATTTATAATTTTCAGTATGTTTATATATATATATATATGTATATATATATATATATATATATATATATATATATATATATATATATATATATATATATATATATGACAACAAGAGTATGAAATGAAGACACAAAACTTTTGTGGAATTGAACTTTCTCTTTTCCTTTTACATTAAGCCATTAAAAGCTCCCTCTTGGTTGAGCTTTATTTGACTTCTCCAGATATGTTTAATAAAAAATACATCCCCCTCTCATCCAAAAACATCCCTACCCCATCCCGGAAATCCTACATCTCTAAATTAATAGCAGCTATCAATAAATTCATAATTAATGTTAGATGGAAAGCATACCACCATGATCTTAACATGAGTTTAAAACAAAACCGCTTGGGCACCCCTAAAGAAACCCTCCCGCTCTACAGTAATTTAGAAAATCCCCCCCTGCCAATAAATAGTATCTCCCGCAAGAGGAAGCAAAAGAGAATGGCGGTGAAATATTATGGACTAAAATCAAACCAATTCCCTAAAGCTAATGAACATTTAGAAGGATTTGAAAAAGGACTAATTAATCTAATCAAGAAAATAAAATTTAAGAAACCTAATAAACATCCAAACCCGATAGTTAATCAAATAAACGGCTTGGCATATAAAGTTAAGAATGAGACAGAACTATTTGTACCCGCAGATAAAACAAAAAACTATTACAAATTAAACTACCAAGCTTATGAGAGCCTAATATATAAAGAGCTTAGAAAATCGTATAAGGAAGTACCGCAAAACTCAATACATAAGATCAACAACCAAGCTAAGAACCTACTTACTAGCATGAACCTGAGTAACCACACAGAAATCTTCACCCCAAGATTCTCCCTAAAAGACCATAGGCCTAACTTCAATAGCAACCCCTGTATCAGGCTAATCTTCCCCGGTAAATCAGACCTAGGAAGAATAAGTAAAAACATATTTTTAGAATAATACCAAGTATGAAAAAAAAATAAGCTTCTCCCTTTGGCAATCACCGGGCAATGTTATAGATTGGTTCATGAACCTCAAAGACAAATCAAGACTAAACTTCATAACATTTGGCATTGATAACTACTACCAATCTATATCCCCCTATCCTATTAAACAAAGCTCTCATCTTGTTATATAGTGGTTTCATTATTATTATTATTATTATTATTATTATTATTATTATTATTATTGTTCGTTGTTAGGAAGTCTTATTAAAAGTGAGTCTTAGAGAGTCTTATTAAGAGAGATGTTGCGTTCTGTGTTCGTGTTATGAAGAGATTCATATATATAAAATGTTCATACTTAGAAGTGTAGGAGAAGCTCTTAGAGTGAGGAGACAGTGTTGAGACAGTCTTAATGTTCACATTGTAGATATGAGATGTAGAGACATTGTGTATGTGAAGACATTTTAAAACACAGGATATATAAGCCATATAATGACAATTTCACTTTACCTTTTGGTAGAATTACAACACAAAGACGACGTTTATAAAAACATATGATGCTACGTTTATTTCCATTGACTGGTCGGTGGTTTTCTTAGTCAGGAATTCAAAGTTTTACATTCTATGTTTCAAAGGTGACCGTCTCGCTTCCAGACGTTCGACTGTCCATCTCTGGACTCCAGACTGTCGTCTGTTGTCCTCAGACTCTCTCTGCTTAACGCTCAAGTTTCTAACTATATCGAGAACTTCCCATTTTCCATGACGTCATACACATGTTAAAACATGTGTCTTCTTTCACATGTTCTGGAAATGCGTGTCCAAAACATTTTCCTTTGTTTACAAAAGGAATTTTAACCTATATTTCCAGTAACCTATATTTCCAATATGTTAAAAACATGTTTATTAAATTATCCTATAGTTGCATTCCTCAATTCAATTTCATAACATTCCTTTTCTTAAAACTATTTCATCTCTAAGCTAAACAATGGTTTGTTTTTACATTCCATTTTCTAATTCTCTCTCGTAATCTATTTCTAAACCTTAATTACGAGGTTCGAATTTCGTCTATTCTATTTCATTTTTACATTTAACTAATTCCCTATTTTTATACTTACATGAAAAGGAGACTGCCCTTATCATGTAACATCCCTCCCTTCCATATTTCATTAAAAAAATGTATGTTTTTTTAAAATTTAGTGCATTTTTTTCTATATCTACGCAACCACACGGCTAGGAAAGATCAGGCTAAAAAGAAAAATCTCCTTCAGTCAGCCCTCCTCGGCCGACTTCAAAATTATAATTTTTTATAAGATCAGAACCTTTCTGATCTTCTTGGGCATTTACTTTTTGGGTGTAGGGTATTCCTCCCCTGATCCACGTCAGCTGCTTTATCCAGCCACCCTTATGCCGTAAACTAGAGGTCTCGCTTTACCTCTTTACGAAATCGACGACTCTTCGTCCAAATGTGTCCTTGATCCTTTCTTCCGTATGGTTCTTCTATTAATTTGAGCTTTGTTTTCGTTTTGTAACTTATCTTATCTTTTAGGACAATCTTAAAGCTCAGTTATCTTTGTGGTTGGCTTCCAAAGTTTAAGATATATCTTTCATCTACTGATTCGCTCGGATTTCCATACCTGGACTCTCAGATCTTGTCGAAGATCCAGAAAATATCAGCCTTAACTAACTAACACCTTTTGCGCCCAATACCTTAATCGCGCACTAAATTCTATCTAATAGCCCGAATTTTTTGTGTGACTTTTCTTCTCTCTCACCAGAGCTTCCAAGATCCAGCAGATATATCCCACATTCATGCGTCTCTACTAAAATTTACAAGGTTATATCTTCTTACGCACCTACGGATTATTTTTGCCTGTCTCTCATCTCATTAAGCTATATGTGATTGCCTCGGGACTACCTATCATTAATTTACTGGTCCCCTTAAGAATTTTCGTATTCTTTCCAACGCCTGTTTATTAATTAAGCCAAGTCTTACCACTTGCTTGGAGTCGTTACGTGCGACCAGCTTATTTTAAGCACTTAATTAACACAGGTTCCCAAATTTTTCGAATAGTGGCACATCTTGTGCTTATCAAACCCTAGCAAGTCACTTTTCTTGGAAAAAAAATTATAGGATCTCTAAAAAAAACAAACAAACAAAAACCAAATGCTAAAAAAGCATCTTTCTTACGGCTTATCACAACTAAAAACTCTCTAAATACCCGTTTACATAATTTATTTTGTCCCATCTCTAAAATTCTAACTGATTTCTAAGCCAACCATTCGTCTTAGTCTTTTTTTTCTTCTAGATCATTTTAATTCTAATGTATATATCTAATAATGACTTTGAATTCCTGTCGCAAAAAACATTACATTTACATTAAATACAAATTTACAATATTGTTCAACATCAAAACATTTTCAAAAGAAAATACCTTAATACATTTAAACATTTTGCAACAAAAAACAACAACAAAAAGAAATTCGTTACATTATACATTTCAAAAGTTCGTTAACACAAAACAAAAAATTGTCCCTTTTTCAAAGACCAGAACAATTAAAACACACTAAAATCCGAAAATATTCACAACGAGTATAAATTTGATTTTCATTTCTGCATCCTTCTTTTTGCTATAGTGTATTTTATTTTATTTATTTATTCATTTATTTATTTTTTAATACTCGAGAATTTTAAAATAACTTTCGACTTTTGACACTAAATTGTTATTTATTAAGATTGACAGTTTAACTCTAAACAATTCAGACATTAACACACATTCTTATGAATGACACACTGTCCTATTTTCTATTTGTGTGCGGCCGTATATTTCAAAACCATATTATCCGAATTCAACAATTTTTCTCTTGTTTTTATTTTATTTATGAATGAAATATTCATGGGTTGTTTTTTGAACTGACCGTATCTCTTTTATCATTCATTACGGCATATCGGCCTTTTTTCTTTTTTAATATTTTCTTGTAAACTTTAGTTTTCTGTGTGCGTGTGTGTTCAAATTTTTTTGTTGTTCGCATTTCTGTAATCGTATAATGTTTTTTCCGTGGTATTATTTATTTATTTATTTATTTATTTTAATTATCTTGGACCTTTTTAAAACGTTGTGTTTCTTTTTTATTTTTCCGTGGTAACCGAAGTTCTTTTTTTTTTTTTAAACCTACCCTTGCTGGGTGGTCTGGTCGCTTACGGCTCCAAATTGTGTTTGTTATATAGGTTTTCATTTTTATTATTATTATTATTATTATTATTATTATTATTATTATTATTATTGTTCGTTGTTAGGAAGTCTTATTAAAAGTGAGTCTTAGAGAGTCTTATTAAGAGAGATGTTGCGTTCTGTGTTCGTGTTATGAAGAGATTCATATATATAAAATGTTCATACTTAGAAGTGTAGTAGAAGCTCTTAGAGTGAGGAGACAGTGTTGAGACAGTCTTAGTGTTCACATTGTAGATATGAGATGTAGAGACATTGTGTATGTGAAGACATTTTAAAACACAGGATATATAAGACATATAATTACAATTTCACTTTACCTTTTGGTAGAATTACAACACAGAGACGACGTTTATAAAAACATATGATGCTACGTTTATTTCCATTGACTGGTCGGTGGTTTTCTTAGTTAGGAATTCAAAGTTTTACATTCTATGTTTCAAAGGTGACAGTCTCGCTTCCAGACGTTCGACTGTCCATCTCTGGACTCCAGACTGTCGTCTGTCGTCCTCAGACTCTCCATGCTAACTCTCAAGTTTCTAACTATATCGAGAACTTCCCATTTTCCATGACGTCATACACATGTTAAAACATGTGTCTTCTTTCACATGTTCTTAAAATGCGTGTCCAAAACATTTTCCTTTGTTTACACAAGGAATTTTAACCTATATTTCCAGTAACCTATATTTCCAATATGTTAAAAAACATGTTTATTAAATTATCCTATAGTTGCATTCCTCAATTCAATTTCATAACAGAATTGACAAATGCACATTCCTTTTCTTAAAACTATTTTATCTCTAAGCTAAACAATGGTTTATTTTTACATTCCATTTTCTAATTCTCTCTCGTAATCTATTTCTGAACCTAAATTACGAGGTTCGAATTTTGTCTATTCTATTTCATTTTTACATTTAACTAATTCCCTATTTTTATACTTACATGAAAAGGGGACAGCTCTTATCATGTAACAATCTTAGCTAAAAATAACTCGGACCTTTCCGACTAAGAAATTAGTCTAATCCTACTAGCAAGAAAGACATATAATTTGATTATAAATTGTGGACTAGAAAAGACACCCCTGATCAATTCGACATAGTGATGGGCGCGCCAGACTCTGCATAAGTAACGGATCTGGTAGGAATCTACCTATTAAATGAGCTTAAACACATTCAGAAATAGCGACCTGCAATGAGGCCTGTATAGGGACGACGCTCTATTAATAGCTGGGGCTAGGCCCAGAATGTACAATAGGACCATAATCAAACTAAGAGATTTTTTTTAAAGTTTCGGCTTTAGTATAACAGTAGAGAATGAAAGAAGCACCTCAAACTTCTTAAACGTAACATTAAACCTAAAGGAAGAAACATACTACCCCTACCATAAATCAAATTTGTCGCTACGCTATGTCCACAAATTTTCCAATCACCCCAGATCCGTCATTAAGGCAATCCCTTCCTCGGTGTCCAAAAACCATAAAAATTTCAATGAAAGCTCCACCTTTTATAACAACGCAAACTCTGGATACAAAGATGCAATTAAATATGATACGAATAATGCTAAAAAATATCCAGCCACTTAGGCATAGTGGCCCACAACATGACTAAACGCAAGTCTACGCAAAAAATAAGGCAAGATCGAATCATAAGTATCATATGCCAAATACTCCTAACAATGAAAAGTTCATACAAGTTGAACAGACACCCCCCCCCCAAAAAAAACGGATCAGAAGAAAGTCCAATATTTAGTTCAACCCCCCCCCCATATAGTAATAACGTCCAAACTAATATCACAAAAGAATTCTTTAAATTAGTAGAAGATTCTTTCAAGTATCCTCACATATGCACGATCCTAAATAAAAACTCTATTAAATTATCCTTCTCAACTATGCCTAATGTAGCACAAACTATTATAAGCAATAATAGTAAGAAAATAGAATCAGCATAGAAAATAATTAATGGCAACCCTAGTCTAGCCCAACCAAACTGCAATTGTAACGACCCAACTCGCTGCCCACTGAAGAATGACTGTGTACACTCAGACGTCATATATTCATGTACAGTAACATTACTCCCGCCTAATACGACAACTAATAACCTGACAGTCCAAACCTATAGTACCAGTTACACCAGAGAGAATCCGCATAAACCAATAACCCAATACACAATCTGAACAACTGACCACAGAGCAGATAGGTATAAACTCCACAGAACCTGAACATAGAAACTCAGGCCACCCCCAGATAAATGAAGAACCTCTAGATACACCGCGCACAAGCTCTATAATACATACCTACATAGGATTATCCTCCTTCCCGATAAAGGCCAGAATTGCAAACCATTTACAATCATTCTCAAAGGAGAATCCTAAAACAAAAACTTCCCTATCTAACTGTGGTTAAATACAATGACCCCACAACTCAATCTTCACTCTTCAATCCTGCAGTCCAATGCACTTCTGACAGCAATTGCTTCTGCCAAACAAAAAAGACCCCCTCTCTCCCAAATACAGGCTTTTTATAGGACAAAACCGTCCAAAGTTATTTGCATACTCTTCCCATGATCTCTAGTCTATAAATAGACGCAGTGGCCATTCTCTTCTTCTTCTTTCTTCTTTCACTCTCTGAAGCGGGCGTTGCCAGTGGTAAAAGGTTTGCACGATTTTTTTTTTTTTTTTACTACACGCCCCCATGATCATTACAGATCATTCACATCTCATAATCCTGTGTCCAGATCGGCGCATTGCGTTCACTTTGCGGTCTCTGCATCGGCACCGGTTCATCTTCATCACTCCCTAGCTCAGTACCACCATCCTCATCACCTAAATGCACCACACGCCTTAAATCTAAAACATGTCGTGGCATTCCATTGACACTTAAGTTGTTTGGGGAGTGCACTCCTGTTATCACTCCTCTTCCCCACTGCGTTGTGCATCGGGCATTAGGCGGTTTCACCCAAACTTCTCCTATTTGGATTCTGGCTGGTCCTTGATCATTAATTTCCGGTGACATGTCTCTAGGATGCCTCCATTCGTAATTAAAGATTGCTCTATGTGGTACTGTGTCATCTCTTTGCCCGACCTTAGGGGACATGTTGTACCAAAATGTGGCCTCTTCAGGCGATATTCTTCCTCTCTCAGCTATTGCTTTCACGGTCCGATGATGTCGCTCCACAATGCCATTTCCTCCAGGTCTGTAGGCTGCCCTGTAATAACTTTTAATCTTCCATTTTTTTAGCATCGTCTGAAAGATTTCTGAGCGAAAAACAGTGCCATTGTCCATTATCACCTCCCTTACTAGACCTCGTTCAAGCATCACCTTTTCTAATTCAGTTTCAACTGCAGATGCGGCTTCCACTTGCAGTTCCTTCCATATCGCCAGTCTACTTGGCCCACAATCAATTATTGATAAGTACGCCCCCCTCGGTAGTGTGCTATGTCAATAGCTAGTCTCGTCCAGTTCGTTAAAACTCCAATTTCCCCAGGATTATGTATATTTGGGGCAGGATCGATCGATTGACACCGAACACAGTTTATTACTATCATCTGAATTTCTTCCCGTTTTACATTCGGATCCACTTGCCTCACCAAATATAATGTTCTCTCCACTCCCATGTGATGCATGTGATGCAACTCTTTAATTTCTCCAATTCCAAGACAGCATATCGGCGCCTCCTCTTTCTCAATTAACCACTGTTTTTTTTATCCGTGTTAGCGCATCTGCCTTGTTTCTTTCAGAAGGCACAAACACTGCTTTTATTTGCAGTTTCAATTCAGACATCAACTCTCTAAGCCATCCCTAATCTCCGCTTTATTATCACTTCTCCGGCACCCTTTGTTCGTATTCTGCCACTCTCCTCCACAGTAGAATTCACCCAACTGAGTACAGTGGCTGAATCAGTTCTCATTTCAATATTTGTCAGTCTCCATTTGATAGCTAAATTGACACCCTTTAGAACAGCATCTAATTCAGCTATGTTAATGTAATTAAAGTCATCACTTTTCCTCAGCCAAGTTGCATCTTCCGCCACCACACCGCCAATCTCGACAACCACGCCAGTTGCAACATTGCTTGCATCACACCACACGACTCCTGTGCAATCTTTTTTTAGGTGCGGTCCCTGACATCTAAAGCACTGAAGGCTTGATTCTTTCTTTCCCTTATTAGTCTCATTAGTTTGCGCACTTGCGGCCAATGTCCGAGTTTCTACGACCCTTTTGCTGACTAAAAGCCGTGCAGTCGGTATCAGTTTGCTGACATCCATTCTCTCTATGTTCGGTAGCTGCTGTAATGCCACAGATACATCGTCTGGGAATCCAGTTATGAATGCCAGTTTGGCTGTATGTTCCAGCCCTCTTCCCAGATATCCCGCCAGTCCAGCCAATCTTTTGATTTTATTAGCATAAACATCCACCGATTCTCCTGTCCACTTGAATCGTTGCAGTTTTTCGTATGCCTCAAAAGGCCCCTCAGTGAAGGCGGTCACGAGTCTCATCTCTATCAGTTCTGCATCTTCTTGTTCTGCATTATTCATCTCAAGATAGAGAGCGAGTGCATATCCCTGCAAAAAAAAAGTGGAATAAAACTGGCAAGGTCTGGCACATGTTGAAGCTTAGCCACCAGTTTTACTTTCTTTATCCATCCGACTACATCACCTTCTCCACTAAAAGGTGGTATCACATCTTTTCCCAATCTCAACATGATCTGTTCTTAGCCGAAATAGCTTGTGGTTAAATACAATCACCCCACAACTCAATCTTCACTCTTCAATCCTGCAGTCCAATGCACTTCTGACAGCAATTGCTTCTGCCAAAGAAAAAAGACCCCCTCTCTCCCAAATACAGGTTTTTTTATAGGACAAAACCGTCCAAAGTTATTTGCATACTCTTCCCATGATCTCTAGTCTATAAATAGACGCAGTGGCCATTCTCTTCTTCTTCTTCTTCTTCTTCTTCTTCTTTCTTCTTTCACTCTCTGAAGCGGGCGTTGCCAGTGGTAAAAGGTTTGCACGATTTTTTTTTTTTACTACACTAACCTAGTTAGAAATCTAAAACAAAACAAAATAAATTTTACATTAAAATGGAAAATACTAAGAAAATCCAAGTCATACAGCCCAGGATCTAAATACTGCCTTCTATGTAACGCATAGGCGATCGAGATTATAACGGCGCCTAAGAAATTAAACATCCTCAATTCAAAACAAGAGATAATTTGCAGTTTCCGGCACAAGAGAAAGTTCAGATACGTAAATGCAATTGACCCCACTGAAAATGCACCACCGGACAGGAACTAGTTTTATTGCGCTTCCTCGACATCCATAAAATGCAACAATTTCCATCACTAACCGTTTCACCTAGTATAGGGCTATTGGACAACACCCCAAACCAAAGTTTTTTTTAACCACCCATATGAACTCGCGATCTGAAAAAATCGCCATAAAAACTTCAACTCTTTAATATAAAATATTAGCACACCCTCTGAATGCACAAGCATTATATAACTTTACATAAATTTCCAACCTAAAATAGCCTGCATCTTGGCAATGCCTTATTAACAATATATCTGCTTTAATCATAAGCCCACAAACTACTTTGCCTAACAAACCCTATTCCCGTAAATATGTACACTTAATACTACCTGTTAAATTGCAACCAAACCACCAATTAGCGCACAATGCAACGAGTATATAACCTAAACAATATAAAACCTAGGCCGCCGATTCAACCCAACCCACCCCCGTCACTCATACAGAAATATCCCCATCCCTATCCTACCCCCTCCGACTACCAGCCAAGCGCGTTCCCAACGGCTTACAAGCAAACACGTGTATTTTCCAATTTCCTTCTAGATGCTACTTCCTACTGATAATATAACTTAGATTTGAACACAGTTGAACCAGTCCAGTTACGGGTAATTTCCATGACAAAAGTATCCGTTGAAAAAATACAGTTTTTTTGCCGTCCAAATTAAGAGGAATAAGAATTCGCCAGACCAAAACATCTACGAAAGATCACTCCAACGAAATATTTGGAGAAATATGGAACTTTAAAGGACGGCTATAAACTATGCTTCTTGTATCTCTTGGAGATTAGAACTACTACATTAAGTAGTCACGGCGATTCGATTGACCTGTACCTCGTGTTCATAAATTTGGTGGCCTTTATAATCGAACTTAAAGAACTTTAAACTTTTAAGGTAGACTCTTGAAACTATCGTTCTCAGTGAAGCAATCCTTTAATTTAATTTAAACCCAAGGGCCTTTCGTTCACCGAACTCTTACGCTTTCCCGGCTTATTCTACATCTATTTTTTTATGTATGTATGTATATATATATATATATATATATATATATATATATATATATATATTCTTTATTTTACTTTATTTTGTATGGGACCACTTACCCCTCACTCCTCAACCCCATTTCCTGCTACTCTGAACTCCCCCCACTTGTCTGTATCCCTTTCTTTTACGCACCTCTAATAATTAGTATTAACAGTATTTACATTATTATTATTGTTATTATTGTGGTAGTGGTAGTGATGGTGGAGGTAGTGGTAGAAGTATTGTTACTATTATCTTTATTATTATCATTATTATTACTGTATTGTTTTTAACGCTATTACTATTGTTATTATTATTGTTTTTATCATCATTATTATTATAATCATCATTATAATTGCTGTCATTATTATTATCCCCGTTATTATCCCCGTCATTGCTACCATAACCGCTACCATTATCTCCATTTTCACTGTTATTAATATTAATTTTGAATTTAATTTATCACAACTATTGGTAATATTATATTTAATGTTTATTTTTAATGTTTATCTTAAATTTTATCTTTAATTTTATCTTTATTTTTATTTTTATTTTTATCTTCAATTTTACTTCTATTTTATTTTTAGCTTTATTATTACTACTATTATTATAATTTTCATTACGTACTATTATAATTACCATTATTTGGTATATTTTTCCCACTCTACTAAGTAGTAATGGTTTCCTTACTCCTCCACTTTGACATCAATATGTATACTTAAAATTTGCATCAAGTTATACGCACTCATAGTCATTGCCACCCTAATCTCTGACCGCCCCCTTATGATCATACTCCCCATATCATAACAGTAAAAACTTATAAATATATTGCCGCATATTACCTTTCAGTTTTACAACCTTGCATACCCCCCGCCAACAAAAAAAATTATAAGCGATTTTATAATCACCATTTGCCGTTTAGGTGGCACCAATCAAAATTACCCACTCCATAGAAAATAGACACCCCACAAACCGTTAAAATTAATTTACCAAGCAGCAAAAATACACCCCCTATTTAACCTTAATACATATACCTCTTAATCTCAATACTATGTTAAAGACCATATATAATCTTATATATCATACTATATATAATAAGCCTCTCCTTATTTATTTAGAATTCAATAAAGCTTCCCCCAACATTCTATAATTCCTTTTAATCTTTTTCGTCACAAATAAACCTTGCGCTAGATGCCGCATCTTCCCCATGCTACCTAGCACCTTCTCTACTCTACTGATGAGAAGCATTAGGCTTTGAAATGCCCTGGCATAAAGAGTCCCTTCTATCCCCCAAATTTTGCCTGTATTCCATTATTCAATAAATGATCCATTCTATATCTACCAATATATAGTTTTGTGTCTTCATTTCATACTCTTGTTGTCCTATTGTATAAACTTCAATTGTTGAGCTTGGCATTATCTGGATAAGTCTCCTTTTGTGGAATTGAAGTTTCTCTTTTCCTTTTACATTAAGCTATATATATATATATATATATATATATATATATATATATATATATATTATTTGTAGTCATCGACATACAGTCCTGTTTCGTTGTATTACAACTCGCCAGAGCCGCTAGATTAGCACCTCTCCCAAGCCGATAAACAAACAGCGAGCCTCGCACATATATATATATATATATATATATATAGTAAGTTATAAAAATATATATGGCAATTAAACTACACAAAATATTCCGCGTTTCATTCTAGTGAGAATTCGTCAGGTTTATACAAAAAGTTGTAGTTATCGCGTGTTTATATATACACCAGGATCACCAGCTTCATTCCTCGCCATTAAGCCAGAATACTGAGTAACTCTTAGTTGACTTTGATGGCTTCTAATGAAGTTCAATCTGCAACCTTCAACTTTCACATATGCATCAACTAGATATCGTTAGAATAGTTTACCAGATCTATGAATGATACTATTTAGTTATCTCTTTTTTGCATGGCGATAACTGTAATACTCTTGCATTGTCACTTTATTGCGAACTTTTGTTTGCTGTTCTGGCCTATGTTACATGTTTATGTGCTAACTTTTTTCATTATTTGGAAATAATATGCGATATATCATGGGGTCCAATTGGCAAGACAGATAAAAATCCATTGTTTCGCTTGACCATGTGAGTAAACAATATTTCTGTTAGCAGGTGAGGCACCATCCCCACCAACAGATACTGCAGCTATTTCGTTGTTTATTGGATTATTTAATCTTCTTATATCTGGACCAGCGGTGAAATGCATCGAAACTTTCCTTGGCTGTGTATTTTCCTTATAGCACGTGCTTCCTCTTCTAACTCAATGGCTTTCATATTTTTGTAAGCTTGGCCATAAGGATTATTCTCCATAACTGTAGCTATGGCTTCAAAGACACTTTGAATACATTTATTATTTTCTAGTAAATTATATCTGAGTTGCATCAGATGCGTCTAAGATGTAAATTTGTCCATATTTTCTTTCTTCTTGATTATTTGGGTGCAGAGTATTGGAATAATGATAGGTTTGGCCTTGTAAGCGAAAACAATAGGAACCTCTTCCGAGAGGGCGGACTATATTTGCTTCAAATGATGCAAATGAAAATGATGAGTTGTAATTGCGTATATTACATTTGAAATTAAGTGTTTCTTGGTCATTGTCTTTGAGTAATCTTCGGAGTTGAGGAGGATAATCTTCTAAGGGAAGAAGAGAAACGTTTCCTCTTTGGCAACAATTCAATGCTTCTCTTAGAAATATAAATGAGCAAATGACATTAATGTCCCTATAAAATAATACGGGATATATGGTCTTTCTACTTCATTCATATTTTTTCTTTCTCGTTGTCTGGCTCTCTCATTTTCCAGATAAAGATGTCTACCTTCTTTAGTCATGTTATTTCTTCTTTCCTGTCCTCTGACTCTTTCATTTTCCAAATAAAGTTGTCTATCTTGTTCATTCATATTATTTATTGTCTAATTATGTTTCTCCTTTGAAATCCCTTTTTTCAGTTTGTAGCTGTTGACGCCTTTGTCGTTCTCTTGCTGCACTTATTTTATCTTCCATTGTACTAATAGTGATTTGGTATATTCTGGGGGAAAATTTAAGTCAAGTTAGGACAATTTTGTGCTGGAACGTGGACTATATGTTAGTCAATGACAAAAACAGATTTGTTGCTCCTATGATCACATTCTAGTCAATGATGAAAAAAGATTTTTTTACTCCTATAATTACATTCTAGTCAATGACAAAAACAGATTTGTGGCTCCTATAATTACATTCTAGTCAATAATAAAAACAGATTTGTTACTCCTATAATTACATTCTAATCAATGACAAAAACAGATTTGTTGCACCTATCATTACATACTAGTCAATAACATAAAGAAATCAATGAGAAAAACAGATTTGTTTCTCCTACAATTACATTCTAGTCAACGGCACACACAGATTTGTTTCTCCTATAATTACCTTCTAGTAAAATGAATTCAGAAAAAAATATTTTACTTTTTGGGTTAATATAGTCTAAAATGTTTATTTCTGTATTGTGTTTTAAAATTTTTAAAATGAAATATAAACTGAGTAAAAGATAACATCATTTTTAATAATATTTTTAATTTTTTTCCATTTTACAAAATTAATGGCGTAAGAAATTAAACAGTTGTAGACATCAATAAAATAAACTTTTATTTTATTTTTTCCTTTAATTCTGTTTTTAAAAAAGTTTATTTGGTTTCAGCTGGGGATGCTAGACCGTCACTTATTATCTTAAACATTCTAATCAGGAGATATTTTTAAGATTCTAAGCATCCCTTTAACAGCAATGTTTGTATATCTTTTGCACTTCGTTCACAAAGTATATTTGCCAGGTAGTTTTTGAATTTTTTTGTGATTCCGGTTGCTCTTATAATTACTGGAATAATGGAGTCCTTAGACTTTAGTTTCTTTTTAAGATCTTGGTATTTTGTTATCATTTCCTTTCAGCTTGGTTTATCTCTGCATCATTGGGGGCACTTTCTACTAAGGTTACTTCCTTTTGTTTGTCCCATATCACTATGTAAGATTCAATAACTTCATTTTCTAGGAATGTAGCTATAGAAATTGCTTAGTCATAATGGATGGTATATGACTTATTTACAACTGATTGGGAAACGAAAATAAATCCCTATTTCACTTTGAATAAAATAATTTAATCACAAATAAATCGTAGGGGATAATATTATACTTAATTATTTCCTGGTATAGAAAAAACATTTTTTCATGAATTAAAACCATACCATATCTAATAAAAGGTTTAAATATCTATGAACAATAAATAGTTGTTTAATTAATTAAACAAAATTCAATGAAAATGTTTAAATTGAGAAGAAATATTTCTTTAAGTCTTAATTAATGAAATAAAGTGTTTATTTTATATTAAAAACTAAAGTTGTTAAGATAGTTCATTACTATGTAAGTTTAAAAAAAAGGAATTTGAAATTCAATACTTTTATAATTTAGCTCTGTATAAAAGGGGATACCAAGATTAACATTTTCTATATTTTTTCAATGTTTTCTGTTTTGCAAATTAGAAAAAAACTACTATAATAATTATTAAAAAGTGTCCTTGTAATAATGTGTAATTTTTGTTTGAAATGAATTTTTTTTATAATTTTGAAGATACCATAGATGTTTTAATGGGATATTTTCGAAGCTTCCGGATTTCTATCATGATTTACATTTCCCTTGGAAGCGTTTTTTTTTTTTTTTCAAAATAGACTTTATTGGGTGAGGCTTTAGAAAATTATTATAATAAAAATATTTAAAAAAATGAAATCTATATACTGCCAGTTTTTCTTGCAAATTAACCATGGAGTTTGGAGTTACTTACTGGTCATTGATTTTCGTTAGTTAAGTACTTAAATATTAAAACAAAATGAAGGCTCAAAATTACATTTTTTAAATAAAGCACCAAAAGATTGTGTGAGAAATTTAATTTAAATTTTTAAACAGCCATTTCTAAAATTGCTGAAAATGCTACCACTTTTTGTAATAAAAAATATAAATGAACATTAATTCATTGCAAATTCAATTTATATAGAAGTCAATTTATCTAAAAATATAACTATTTTTAGTGTACGTGAACTTTCCGTGCCTTCCTTCCAATTTTTTTTTTTTTTTTTTTTTGCTTCTCGTCCGTTTTCAACAATTATTATTTCAACTATTCAACGGATTATTATCGACTGGACACTAAGCTGCCAGATTATTAAACAAAAATGAAAAAAAAAAAATCAATATTTAAAGATTTGGAAAAATTTCACATACGACGTTCTAGTAAATCGATCCCCCATTTTTTAAATTAATTTACAATAGCGCGGTTTTGAAGTTGGTCCTTCAGCCTCCTCCCCCACGTTATCATTATTATTATTATTATTATTATTATTATTATTATTATTATTATTATTATTAATTTCCGATTTTTTTTTTACTTTGACAAACGTTCTGTCTGCCCCCCCCCGCGTCATTATAGTGTTTATTTATTTAAGAGTGTTAGTCCCCGGCCCCTTAACGCTGTTATTATTATTATTACTATTTTGTGATGTTTTTATTTTGGGAAAAGTGCGGTCTGTCTCATCCCCCCCCCACCACCACCACCCTCGTTATGATTTTTTTCGACTTTTTGGGAGATTAAACGAAATATTATTTTTGGTAAATATTACCTCCTCCCGCAACACACACTCTTCCCCCCCCCCCAATAAAAAATAGATATTCAATTTTACTAATTTAGAATTTATACAATACAGGTTTTGGTTTTCAAATTTTTTGTGTTATTAAAAACCCCGAATTCTCAAACATTAATGATGTTCTCCCGTTTGAATCTGGATAATCTCTTGAAAATCATAAATGAATAATAAAAAATAATGACTGGGGAGGGGGGCAGACTGAACTTTTCCCAAAATAAAAAAAATCGTAAATTAATAATAATAATAATAATAATAATAATAATAATAATAATAATAATAATAATAATAATTACAACAATAATAATAATGATAATTACAACAACAATAAAGACAATAATAATAATTATAATAATAATAATGATAATAATGATAAATAATGATAATAATGATATTAATTATAAAAATGACAATAATAATAATAAAATAATAATAATAGTAATAGTAATAATAATGATAATAATGATAATAATGATGATAATAATGATAATGATAATGATAATAATAATGATAATGATAATAATGATAACAGTAATAATGATAATAATGATAATAATAATAATAATAACGATAATAATGATAATAATGATAATAATAAAAATAAAAATAATAATGATAATAATGATAATGATAATAACAATAATAATGATAATAATAATAAAAAAATAATAATAATAATGATAATAATAATAATGATAATGATAATAATAATGATAATAATGATTATAATGATAATAATAATAATAATGATAATAATAATGATGACGATGATGATGATGATAATTATAATAATAGTATTAGTAATAATAATAATAATAATAATAATAATAATAATAATAATAAAAATGATAATAATGATAATAATGATAATAATAATAACGATAATAATAGTACTACTACTACTAATGATAATAATGATAATAATGATAATGATAATAATAATAATAATGATAATAATGATAATGATAATAATAATAATAATGATAATAATGATAATAATGATAATGATAATAATAATAATGATAATAATTATAATAATGATTATAATGATGATAATAATAATGATAATGATGATGATGCTGATTATTATTATTATTATTATCATCATCATCATCATTATCATTATTATTATTATTATTATCATTATTATCATTATTATCATCATAATCATCATCACCATTATTATTATTACCATTATTATCGGCTCATATGGAGCTTTCACACAAGTCAGCAAACGATGTGATTGGAGACCTGCGGTGTTCTCTGGAAGCTGAGTAACAACAAATCTCCCCAGACGTCCAGCTCTCTCCACCTCCTTCGATAGCATTTGCAAATAAATTTGCGTCATCGCAACAGCCTCTTACCATGTCCTTCTGTAGCAGTGTGGTTCTACCTTTTGTCATCCAGTCTGGCACATTTGCTTCCTGTATACATCTTCTCAGGTTTTGGGCTAGCCTTTCGTGTAAGGTTGTGAATTTTTTGAACCAGTATGCATGTATCCAGTTGTGCCCTGGTGCTCTCCAGTTTGCCATTTTTCCTATGGTTTCCTTTAGGGTTTCCTTGCTGATTTCATTCACTGGTCCTTCTTCGATTTGTTGTAACTCTTCTCTCATGTCTTTCAGCCATTCAGCATTTCTATTGTGTTCTTGTTGCTCTTCCTATATGTTACTCCAGTAGAGTTTTGTTTCTGTCGGATTTGGTTGCTCTGTTTTTGTTTTTCCTCCGTTCACATTTTGGTAGAATTGGCGTTCGTTGGTTTCAAATGTTCTGTTTTGCCAGTTACATTTCCAATATTCCTTTTTTCCACATTGCTTTCTTCCTGTTGATCATTTTGATTTCTTTTTTATGTTTTTGTATTTGGGGTTCTAGTCTTATTTCCCATCCAGGTTTTGTCGGTCCGCTTGTCCCCGGTTGTTTTTCTGATTTGAGATTCGTACTTACCATTTTGGCGCCTGCGTAAATGAGATTGTTTAAGTCTGTGATTGTATTTGTTGGGATGTGTGGGAGGAGTTTGTTAATCTTCTTTGTTTCTGTTTTTAATTTCTTCTGCTCTTGGTTCTTTAACGATGGGAGTTTTGTTTTTTCCTCGTTCATAAACTGTGTTATTTTATTTATTTCATTTGCTTCATTCTCTGTTAGTTCTGTTTCATTGTTCTCGGTTTCAATGTTTGTCGTCTTCGGTCTTCGTAGGTCCTAGGCCTTTAGTGTTTTTACTTGTGAGGCTTCAACTTGTGGGGGTTTTCTACGAGCAGTTCCATTGGGAGGTTTTTCTTGTTCAGTTTCCTCATTTATTTTTCGCTGAATTTCTGTTAGGCTGGCTCTCTAAACTAGAACTTTCTTGAGTATCAGTCTTGCTTCGTCCGCAATTCTTTGTTCTGTCTCATGGTGGTCACTGGAGAGGTTCCATAGTTCTTTCATTTCGTTTCCGATAACCTCCATATCTATATTCAGGATGACTTCTATAATAGCATTCCATTACTAGTCTATTCTCTTTTGTTGTCCATTTCATTCTTCGGTTTTTTCCATTTTGATGATTATCATAGCTGTGCTGTGTTTGTTCGGCATCATTTTGTTCCCTGAAATTAGAGGTTATGCTTACATGTTCAGTGTCCATGTTATTTGAGTTTCTGAAAGAAGTTGGCCAACATTCGCAGGATGACGACCGGGTCCCCCATGCTGGCTACCGAAGAAGCACCTGTCGATCATGACACCCAGATCTTTCTTCTGGGTCCCATGGTTTGAATTATTTGTACTTGACATTTTTCATATTTTGGTGTTTGTGGCAACACCGAGCCCAGAATTGTTTAACCTGTGGTTCTGACGCAGGTATAGTGTTTGGCTCCCATGTATACAGGAGGTATCGTGCAATATCACACATACATATAAGGCATAAACAGAAGATAAAAAAACAAAAACAAATAAAGAAATAATAAAATAAAGAAATAATAGAAAAAGAAAAGAAAAAATAATTTTTTTTTGTTTAAAAAAAAAAATTATATATATAAAAAATAAATAAAAATTTTAACTAAGTATTCTACTTAGTAAACGTCGGTCGTAATGCTCTGAAAGAAAGCGTTTGATGATAGGACTACCTTACACCATATTGGTTAGTCGCTAGAAATGTTGGATGGGAAGAAGCCGAGGAAGGCAATTTCCCCTGATGATGTGGTAGTATTTAATTTACTTTCCACGTTGATATCGCGACAAATTAAAAGTTCGGAGCAACGTTCAGTTAAGTTATTCGTCAGTCGCCCGCCTGTCCACTTTTCGCATTCATGTTAGAGGTCCTGCATTAGTGAAATTTAAATAGACAGACAGAATTATACATTTATATCGCAATAGAGACTGCTTCCTGAAATAAATTCGAAGTAATAATTAACTTTAAAAAAAAAAAAAGACAAACTCACATTTCGTTCCATTCTTTTAGAGAGTTTCGGTGCCTCACACGTGTTAAATAATCTCTATTAGGACTCGTGTTAAAGTTAATGTCTATTCGTCGGTCAATTAGAGTGTAGTGATAGAAGTCACAGCCCTTATTATTATTATTGATATTATTATTATTATTATTATTATTATTATTATTATTATTATTATTATTATTATTATTATTATTATTATTGTCATTATTGTTACTATTATTATAATCATTATTATTATTATTATTATTATTATTATTATTATTATTATTAACATTATTATTATTATTATTATTATTATTATTATTATTATTGTTACTATTATTATAATCATTATTATTATTATTATTATTATTATTATTATTATTATTATTATTATTGTTACTATTATTATAATCATCATCATTATCATTATTGGCTCACATGGAGCTTTCCCACAAGTCAAAAAACGATCTGATTGGAGACCTGTGGTGTTCTCTGGAAGCTGAGTGACAACAAGTCTCCCCAGACGTCCAGCTCTCTCCACCTCCTTCGATAGCATTTGCAAATAAATTTGCGTTTTTCGCAACATCCTCATACAATTGATTTCTCGCTGGTAGTGGCCATTGGTTTATACTAGAATTTGTGTGGCACAAAGCCTCCCCAAGATCCCAGTTCTCTTTGCGCTTGTCCAGCGGAGGTCTGGTCAGCGCTCTCTCCTCAGTCTTTCCATCCTCCTTGACCCTTCTCGGATTATTATAATTATTATTATTATTATTATTATTATTATTATTATTATTATTATTATTATTATTATTATTATTACTATTTTCATTATTATTATTAGTAGTAGTATTATTCTTCTTCTCATCATCATCATCATCATTATCATTATTATTATCATCATTATCATTATTATTATTATTACTACTACTATTACTATTACTATCATCATCATCATCATCATCATTATTATTATGATCATCATCATCATTATTATTATTATTATTATTATTATTATTATTATTTTTATTTTTAATTTATATTTTTATCTCCTGATTGTTTTATTTAATGATAGCGTTTTCTTGTCATAAATGTTTATTATATCTACCAAGTTGATTTAAGGATAGCATACTCAATCATTTTATATTTCTTTCAGACCCCCCCCCTCAATTTCTGTTTTTTTTTCATTTTATGTTGAATTTACTTATAACGGCACTAGTTGAATTTCAGAAGACTACCCCCCCCCTCGCTGTTCTCTTATATCGCAATTTCTTAAACGTCACTCGCAAAAATTCAGAAAGCGATCACGTTTTTGTTTTAACGGCTAATTAAAAAAAAAAAAAAAAAAAGTATTTTGGGACGCTGATATTAAAGCTAAAAGTTTTTTCAAATCAGTTTGCACTCTGGAGACGAATGCGTGTTCGAGATAAGTGTATTTTAATTTTTATGTTTAATTTCTAATATTAATAACTCCATTCTATTTCAGTACTTAATTTATATTTTTATCTCCTGATTGTTTTATTTAATGATAGCGTTTCTCCTCATAAATGTTTATTATATCTACCATGTTGATTGCATGAACAGATTAGGAAATTGTATCCATTGTTAATTCGTGAGAGGTGAATTTATTACCATACGTTCCCTTTAAAAAACACGCCAGTTGGACTTTTATTAAGTACACTACTTAATAGATTTTTTTTTTTAAAGGAGAGTAGAGAACGTTTTGTGGAAGCGTTGTCAGCACCTCCCGTTACTCTCGCTTCTCTTTATTTGTCACTCAGTCCTCATTTTTTTAATGAGTGATTTTTCTGACAAAGGGAGAAGAAAAAGCTGTATTCTAGGTTGGCAGTATTTTGCATGAACAGTCGGCAGAGATGGCGGAAATTTTCTGTTCTATGTCTATCCTTGTAGCCATGTCACTAGTAAGGGTGCTGGAGGTAAACGTTTTATCTGGGCTGACGTTATCCGCCTGATAGTCAGGGACCCGAACCTTGGATTAACCACTAAGGAGGCTGTCCTATCAGCAGGCGCAAAGTACTGGGGCTGCTGTATTGCCATTTGGTGAATGGATTCTGGACCATGCAGTAGTCTCTGGTGGGGCCTCTCGATGCCATACTAGTGGGTAATTGTTACGGCTTTACCTTATCATGTGCTACAAAAAAAAATTCTTTGTTACTTTTCTCTCTTTGTTTCCCCTCTCTGTCCTGCTCTAAGCAAGTCTGACGACCTAGTCCACAAACTCCAAAATTCCATCATGACAAGTTTCAATAAAAAATACACGATTATACCCGGATCTGAAACTTCCAACATAGACCCCCACTACCATGTCTCCTTCTCCAACATCAGGGGTCTACGTTCTAACCTTCCAGAGGTTGAAGCCCAATTACAGGAGACTAAACCAGACCTTTTATTTTTAAGCGAAATTGGAATTGGACAGACTATTTCCCTAAATGACTTCGTAATTAAAGTATACTCTAACCTAACTTCCAAATCTGACCCCCAAGATCGCCATGGGCATGGAATATGTGCCTATATAAAAGATGGCTTTCCATGTGGTAGGGACATCTCCAGAGAAGATCCTAACTTACCCTATATGTGCTTCCGAGTAGCACTAGCTCACACTACGGCATTGATATTTACTCTCTATCGCCCCCATAACAGTGGAGTTACTATCTTTCAAAGCATATCTGAGAAAATTGACCAAGTCCTATCTGCTTATCCTTCAGCTAACATTCACGTATGTGGTGACTTCAATGTTCCCAACGTCGAATGGTTGACCCACTCTAACAAGACCGATGATGAAGGGAGGTTCTGTTATGATTTCTCCATTGCTTATGACCTCACTCAGATTGTTCATGAACCCACCCGTGTGCCCGACAATGACGGCCAGTATGAAAGTCTCCTAGACCTTTTTCTCACAACTTGCCCTGAACTATGTTCAGTTTCCGTTCTGTCTCCTCTTGGATCTTCTGACCACTCAGTTGTATCAATTAAGATAAAAATGAAATGTAATAAGTCCTCAGACGTACCTCTCCATCGTACAGTATATCGATACACTATGGCTGACTGAGATAGTTTCCGTGCATTTATATCGGATCTTCCTCTGCGTTCCATGTTTAAAAAGGATGTGTCGTCTATAGTATCAGACCTGACAGAATGGTTAATTGTAGGTATAGACAATTTCATACCCTCGAAAAAGTTCCAGCAAAAAACCTAACAGCCAGCCATGGTTTTCTCCAGAATGTGCTGCTGCTATTGCGCACAGTAATCACTTTTTCCACTGCTTCCAACATAATAGATGTATGGAAACTAAAGCCGTTTTCAGGACTGCCAGCAACCATTGTAAGAAAGTAATAAAGAATGCAAGAGGGTTGTATGCTCAGTCTGTCAAGTCCAAAGTAGCTGAGCAGCAGCTTGGTTCCCACCAGTTTTGGCAAATTGCAAACAGAATCCTGAACAGAAGCGTGTGCTCTATCCCAACTATCATCAATGGACCTGAGTTAATCTCGTCAGCATCAGACAAAGCCAAACTTTTTGCCAAGAACTTTGCAGCTAATTCTACCCTTTGCGACCAAGGCCGCCAACCCCCAATATTTCGTCCTGTATCAGAAAACACACTATGTGATATACAAATATCTGTATGTGATGTGGCCAAGCTAATCAAAAACCTTGATTCCAGTAAAGCAACCGGCCCTGACGGTATTCCAATTATAGTACTCAAAAGACTTCAACCAGAACTAGCACCCATACTTACAAAACTGTTTAAACGCTGTCTTAAGGAGAATTGCTTCCCATCACCCTGGAAAATCTCATCAGAATGCCCTGTATTTAAGAATTCAGGTGATCGTTCATCCCCCTCTCAGTACAGGCCAATAAATCTCCTGTGCGTCATGAGTAAGTTGCTGGAATCTGTGTTAAATAGAGAAGTAATCAACCATCTCAGCAAAAATAACCTTCTTAGTGACACACAATATGGTTTCCGTTCTGCTAGATCTACAGCAGATGTGCTTACAGTTATATCTCATAGGATTAGCGAATCTCCCGACAGAGGCAACCTTTCTAGGGCAATTGCTCTTGACATATCAAAGGCCTTTGATATGGTATAGCATAAAGGTTTACTTCACAAGATCTCCAGCTATGGTATAGCTGGAAATGTCTTCTCAGTTATTAAATCATTTCTCTCTGGTAGGTTCATAAGAGTAGTAGTTGATGGGCAAAAATCAGAAGCTCACAGTATAAATGCTGGAGTCCCTGGGCCCAACTCTTTTCCTGATCTACATTAATGATCTTCCAAATCACATCCTTACATCATTCGTAGACATTTTTGCTGACGACACTACCATCTATGGTAGCACATCTAAGACAGTAAACGACCAAGTTCTCTCCGATTCTCTCTCCTCTGATCTTGATCACGTTGTACAATGGGGAAAGGAGTGGCTGGTTACTTTTAATGCATCTAAAGCCAAGCTTCTATCTTTACATCATCAACGCTCTGATCCCCATCTGGCATCAATTAAAATGAATGGCTCTCGTCTTGGGGAGGCCTCAAGTTTGGACAGGCTTCTGGGCTTGACCTTTACTCCTGATCTTAAATGGAATACGTACATCAAATCTGTTGCCAAGGCCGCTGGAAAAATAGTCGGATCCTTCTATCGATCCAGTAGATATCTCACTGCTGATGCAATTCTCTATCTATATAAGAGCCAGATACGTCCAAGGATGGAATACTTTTGCCACATATGGGCAGGAGCTGCTAGAAAAGACTTGTCCTGCCTTGATAGGGTTCAAAATAGACTTCGTGGCCTGGTGGGAGATGTCCTTTTCTCTTCGCTTCAACCTCTATCTCGCAGAAGAGATGTTGCTTTATCGTTATTTTCATGGAAAGTGTTCAACTGAGCTTCAATCTATGGTTCCCCCTCGCCAAACTTTCACAAGAAACACTAGACTAGCTGAAAACATTATCAATAATTTTCCACACTCTTTATCTGTGCCTAAACCTAAACATAGATTCCATGATCAAAGCTTCTTTCTTAGAACTGCACGCCTGTGGAATTGTCTTCCGTTTTCCTGCTTTCCAGCTGTCTATAATATGGTTGTCTTCAAGTCCAACGTGAACAAGTTTCTGATGAGCCGTTCCACTTTAGTTAACAAATTTACCAAACTTCCATTACTATTGATTACTATATTGTCCTTTTGACTACTCTACACTCTTTAACCCTTATCCTTGAGTGGCCTATCGGCCTTGATAAGTGGTACGCCTATGTAAAAAAAAGGAGAAATCCATCGGATGCCACAGCAGCCCAGACCATGACTGAAGCAGGCTTCTTGCGTTTCAAATGGCTTCTGGTGTTGACTGACAAGTCCTTTAAACTTTTGGCATAAACCCTATCGTTCTGCTTATTGGCCACAGCCTCCACCGTGAACATCTTCTCATCAGACCAGATGAAGACCTTTCCTGCGACTCGCTCCATCTCTTGCAACATCAACTTGCCCCTGTGCAGCCGTTTCCGCTTCGAGGGTTCCGAAATTAACTGCCGGGACTGTTTTTTGTATGGACTTAACTGAAGACAATTTTTAACAATCCTTTGCATCGAAGATCTTCAGATCTTTGCCTCTTTCGCAATTTTACTCACACTTCTCTGTGGATTTCGCTCCATCTTCTTTTTCACTTTTTTTGGTGCGAATTGAGCGCGGTCTGCCTGGAACCAGAGATTGTGCCTGTTTCGTGAAACTGTTTCCAAGCATTGAAAACTGTTTTTCGACACACCTTGAGCTGTTTAACGATGCACTTGTTGCTAACGCCCGCAGTCTTGAGAGCGACAATCTGGTCGCGCTTAACCTTATCAGCCATAACTTACCGAATACCTGAAAGAAATGAATGAAACACCAGAAACACCAATTGAACATTGATAGATATATAGAGGTTTAATAAACTTTCAAATTCCTAAACTAAATGCCTTTGGTAAATAATCAAACCGACCTCATGGGTAAATCTTTATGGGCCACTCTGTATATATATATATATATATATATATATATAAGAGTTCTTCTATGAAAAAGACAAACGTAATCTTCTGTAACAGACCGATTGTTCGCCGATCATTTTTGTAGACATTTACGAAAATAATAACCATAACAAACAAATTTTTTCGTCCGGAAGATTTAGTGCACACGGAGCGAGAACAGAAGATTGGTATCGCCTGTAAAAAGAGGAAGAAAAAAGAAAAGCTCAAATGTTTTTTCTCTGCTTTTGTCTTTGAAGTAAGAATCTCATCTTCTATGAGAAGAAGTATATCAATTCCAAAAAGCTTTCTTGCCGAGGACATCTGTTAATCTCGTTATTCGCCGTTTGTAACGAGACTTGCATGCGTGACGTCATGTTAACCACATTTTTTTTTTCGTCTGCTTTTGTCTTTAGTTTTTGGTTAGTGCTAAATAAAAGCTCTCTTTGAAAATGAAGGGTTAAACTGTAACATCATCATAGCAATTGGGATCCGAAGACTATTGTTGGCATTGATTTAACCGATATATTTCTAGTCAGAATTCTTTCTAGAAAGATATCGGTACTTATACAATGGAACATGTAAAGCTTGCCAACATCTCAAGCGAAAGTTATACTATGGAACTGGACTCAAACTTGGAAAATCTACGTCGTCAGTCCGTGTTGTTAACCTTTTCATTGCTGAATTATTCAAAGTCTGAAAAATCGTAAACAAAACTTTCCCATTCAATTAATCAAATTTCATTTGATTAAAAGTTATTAATAAAAGTCAATATTCATTTATTTTCATGGTAGAAAATTCAGTGCGAAATGTTAGGAGTATTAAAATAAGTTTGTTTTCGATGAACAGACGACTGTTTGAAAGACTTAACTCGTGATGTGCATGAGGGCGCGTTAGTGTGAGAGGGCGTATTCTTATGACTGTATATATGTGCATTGAGGAATATATTATTTTGCTTCCCATAACGCCCGACGAGGGGCGAGGGAAGCTGGAGTAAAGCAGATGTCGTGCACTTTACTCCACTTTTTTTATTGAAGGAAAAATCCTAATTATTTCGCAAGGATCGCACCTTCAACCTCCTGAAGAGTGATCCTTACAATTGAATTTTATTAAGTACTTTAGCCACAATACCAGGGGTCCTTGCGGGAATTCTGCACAGATTCCAGAGTTCGACAAGATACACCTTAAGAAGATCGCGGGGTAAATCTGGCGAAACGTTGTATAGATAACACTCAATATGAGAACAGTAGTCCGAATAATTCAAATAATATGAATTTAAAAATAAGAAATGTAATCATTCAGTTTTTCTTCTTTCTCTTAATGTATTTTCGAACAAATGAAACAAAGTCCATTTCTGATAGTTTAAATAACTTCATCTTCCATAACGTATAATCAAAGGAAAATGGAAAAGAAGGATGTAAGTCCTGAACTAATAAGTTCATAAGTATGGACGAGGATAAAAATGTTAGAAAGTCTTATTTGTAAAGAAGAGAAGACTTCATATATGAAGAATGCATAACATACCATCACCGTCGTTAGTTAAGGCCCTTGCATTAAAGTCACGTGACCTGATGATGTCATAGACACAACCGGAAGTAGAAAAAATCGAAAGACTCGATCGGAAGAAGATAAATGACTATTTTCTTTTTTAATTATTAAAGATGCCGAGTCGTAGCGTTGTACCGTGGCCGTCGTCAATTATTTACCGAATTGCAGAAGTAATTTTTAAAAATGTTTTAAAAATGAATGTATTTTCTTTTTTCCTAAAGAAAATGAATTATTTTCCATTTGGGCATTTTTTGATGAACTGTGTCCCACTAGATAGTTCTTGATATATTGTAGAAATGTATCTGTAACTTAATTCGCCCTACTCTTTCTTATTCACTGCAACCTCTTTTTCTCTTTCTCTCTCTCTCTCTCTCTCTCTCTCTCTCTTTCTCTCTCACACACAAACGTGATATTGCTAGTCTCAGTGTTTTCTACAAATACTATAATGTCATTTGTTCCTCAAATTGTCTGTTGTTTTTGTTCACTCGTTTGACTCGGTCTAGAGGTCTCCATCAATTTTCTGTTTTCATACCACGTGACTTCTTATTCCAGTAGCTTCTTATTCCAGTAGCTTCTTTCCAAAGAATGCAAGGTTGTGGAACTCTCTTTCTGTTCACTTTTTTTTTGTGTTCTTTATTCTTTTTTAAGCAAATTTTAAATTTTCTAATGCCTTTTTGTAAAAAGCTTTTATTTATTATCGACAGTCGAACTGTTCGACAAATCTTAATTGCTAGGACCTTAGGCATGAGATCATTTTTTCAGTGAACAGACTTGAATCTATTTATTTAGTGCGGCCGCGACCATGCACAGGTGTTGAAGCCAGGATCATGTAGGTTTTCAACGAGGATTTCGTCTTTTCAAACTTTGTGTAGTTGTAACAACAAACAATGGCCGGAATTTTAAGCCTCTTATTTATTTATTTATTTATTTATTTATTTGTTACAAATGATGGAGATGAGAGCAGGACCTCCTTCATCAACACCTGACCCTGATTGACCTCTGTCATGGCTGGAGTGCCACTCCTAAAGATAAGAAAGTTTACACCCTTGTTTATCTCTTCCCGCACAGTGTATAAACGGGTTTAGGGGGCACTTTTATCCTGGATGACGGCCTGTCAAAATCTATTTTTGTTTTTATTTTTTTATTTTTTATTTTTTATTACATTTTCACCCCAAACAAGGCACATTGCCACTTTGATGTAGGGGGCTACTATCAGGGACATAAGCTACAGGGGTACTATGTGGGGAGGTGGGCAGCAAGATGTCGGTTCCCGTTACACTTGAACTTCTGTATGTCAGTACAGTGGGGGAAGCAGGAACCCGGAAGGGAATTCCAAAGTCTAGCGGTTCTGGGAAAGAAACTACTGGAGTAGAAGACTCTAAACTGGAGTAGAAGGCTTTTATTTATATGTTTATATAAGTTTCTCATTATTCACGCTTTTTTATATGTTTTTAAAGCTGTCCTCTATTAATAGAGAGGGTGATCCTGTCCGCAACCTAGAAGGAGATGATGGCTGATTTAAGGAGATAACATATTGTTCTTTTAAATATTTGGCCCTTTTTATCGTAGATGACAGTTTCCCTGTGTTTATATATATTATTAAAAGGGAGGTGCTGGATGGCTTGCGGAGACAGCATATTGTTCTTTTAAATATTTGGTCAGATTGTATTTCTGATGAGAAGTATCCTTGTGTCAGAGTTTTTGACAGAGAGACCAAAGACACTCTAGGACGGTATCTAATAGGCATTCAAGTTCTCTCCAGTAGGCATTCAAGTGTTCTCGATGTGTATGCTTCTAGGTGCGCATGCCACTTTTTGTTTTATTTTACTTCAGTCGAAGTTCTCAGAAATTAAGGGGTCCACAACCTGGGGCTAACACTTGAACTCTACATGAGATGCATAGATATTCGAATGTTCTATTAAACTTCTTTATCTCTCAAAAACTTTGAGTTAGTAAAGAAATTGAGAACATAATTTTCCTTTCCCCAATTAACCATTTTCATATGTTGTAGTATATCTTTCATTTTGGTCTCTTGATCTTACTGGATTCCAGGACAAGAATTTATCTAGTCTGGTGGAGTATCCAGCTTCGTGTTGTTACTTGAGGTAACATCACTTGCAGAAGGTGCATCATTCCTCGGAAAAGCTAATGTAAGTCAGCCATAGTGAAGAGATCTTATTTGGGCAGCGAATACTATGTGATTTTGAATATTTGGTCAGGGTTTACTTCTATGGAAAAAGTATCCTCATGCCAGATTGTTCTGACAAACCCCTGTACAGAGAGACCTTAGACACTCGAGGATAGTGTTTAGTAGCAATTCAAGTTCTCTCCAGCATCTGATCGTGAATTTATTTTGTGTATGTGTTATAGTAAATCTACGTGCGTGCTGCTGTAGTAGCCATGTTGAGTCCCTGGCGCTTTTTCTCGAACTTCTTTAAGGTCTTTTATGAAAAAAATGATTATTTTTTTCTTTTTTGTTGTTTTATTTCCATGAAAAGTATCCGCTTGAACGTTTTCTTCTGTATGAAAAGTATCCTGTTGGTGAAACGTGTTTTTCGATGCTTTTTGAAATCAGGAAAAGTATTATGGCAAATTAAGTCTCAATGGCACTGACAGTTGGATATACATCGGCATGACTTCCGTTAAACAGAAGGCGGAAGTCAGCATGACATAATTGAATTTAAGCCATTTATATATATATATATATATATATATATATATATATATATATATATATATATATATATATAATGAAAATTACAATTGAATTTACCAAAATGATCCAAGATGGTAAAATTAAAGTAAATTATAAATATTAAAGAATTTATATTTATAAAATTATCTCAGCCAGATATAAAAGCTCGATAAAACCAAATAGGAAATAGAGTTTATAATATGAACAAACAGTTAATGAAATATGTTAAAAAACATTTTGAAATGAGTTAAAAACATATTTAATCTGAAAAGGAAACACTAGATAAATGGATAGTCCCTAATCCGCGGAAAAAAGGAAAGATCCCAATAATATTAATAAAAGAAAAATAAGATGTGCTTTTCACTCAACTTCCGAGACATAAATATTTATGTCTGGAAGTAGAGTGAAAAGCAAATCTTATTTTTCCTTGTACACATTTTTGTGAATTATTCCATGGATTTCTGCCTTTGGATTATTATGAACCATCTTCTTCCAATTACGGGATTTCCTTGGATTTTACTTGTACAAATGGAAATTCTTTTAACTTTCTTGAAGTTTTACATTTGGATTTTACCGTCACTGTATTTTTTTATCTTCCACCAGACTATCCATTCGTGTGTAATCAGCTTTTTCTTCACTATATTCCCTCTGCTTAACATTTTTTGTTTTCAAGTAAGATCTTTGACTTACTTGTTGTTTCATCAAATACTTTTGCATGCAAAATCCGATCCCGCATTTTGCTAATTCCTACCCTCTGATGAGAAGGAAAGTATTTCTTCGAAACTCCGCGGATTAGGGACTATCCATTTATCTAGTGTTTCCTTTTCAGATTAAATATGTTTTTAACTCATTTCAAAGTGCTTTTTAATATATTTTATTAACTGTTTGCTCATATATATATATATATATATATATATATATATATATATATATATATATATAAAGACAGTTACATTTTATGAAAAAGGAGGGAAAATTAATGTAATTATTGCCACAATTAGCTGTAGCTTTGATTTCTCTCTTTCTCTCTCTCTCTCTCTCTCTCTCTCTCTCTCGATATATATATAAACTCTGTGCATTTGTCAGATGTTCACCATCTCATGTTTTGCCTTCTCCCTTTGAGATGATGTTAGTTTGTTGCTAATTGCCTGAGGCGCCTCTACTTGGGTATACCGACGGGGCTATCCAGGCAATCTTTGCATAGCAGAGTGCTCTTCTTTTGTGATGTTGGCTTTTCAAATCCCACTTTCCGAACCTTGTGTCACATCACTTCGCCGTTAGAAGGAGATAAATAAATAAGCTTGTTCTTTTAGCTAAGAACAAAATGTAGTATCTGTTCTACTGCTACACTTAGTCTATTCTGCCCCTGCTTAGACATAGAGAAGTGTTTCTAGACGGAGATAATTCTATTTTTGTTCTAATCCAAAGTGCCATTTTGGGGGAGCTGAAGTTTCCTCATATTTAAAACCCACCTTGTGTCTAACTTTGTCCTTTGGGAGGGCAACTAAACAGAACCAACTCGTTTTTATCATATTTATGACGATTAAGATTCGCCAGACAAGCAGGTACCAACAAGCAGAAGCAGTAATCTCGTCAGTTAATCTCATCAGTCGACGTTTGTAACGAGAATTACGGGGTGCATGGCGTCATATAAACCACATTTGTTTCATCCACTTTTTTTTCGGCTGACGCAAAAACAAGTTCTCTTTGAAAATACGAATTGACTGTAGCGACGTATTATACACGCAAATACAAACCAAGAAATAAATAATTATTTTTGGCAAAAACGTAGCGGACCACCAACTGCCTGTATTATATAATAAAAATGGTTGCAAAATAACATATTTATACGGTGGAACGATAAGTGTTGCTCTAAAGAAAACAACACCATAGCCTTATTTTAAACCTTGTATTGAAAAAATCAATTCACGCAACTTGATTATGTAGTAGAGCTGACATTTATTCAACGTAGCCGCATTCAGCCTCAATCATTGCTTCGGTACAGGTCTGGAACAGAGAGTATGCTTTTTTCACCGGCGAGAGCTCGGCGGATAGCAGCGGTCAGGCTGGCTTTGATGTTATGGGAGGTCATGTTGGTAATGTACTCGAAAACCAAATGAAGTAGTCCAGCGGGTTCAGGTTGGGGAAATATGCCAGTGAGAGAAGAGAACAAAGTTGTAGCACTCCTTCTGAAAACAAGCCTGGGTCCTTTTGGACTTGTGGACCGGCGCTGAGTCCTGCTGCCACACCTAGGGTCTACCAGCGACCACCTGATTGCACCAGGAAATCACCACACTCTTCAGCACATCCAGGTACACTTTGGTGTTGACTTTCAAGTCGATTTCAAATATGTGAGGTGGCATGTTGGGACCTTCACTTGAAACCACCCTAAAAACCATAATCGTGACCAGAAACTTTGGGCACGTCATTGTTATTGTTGGCAATCTAGCAATGTATTTTGAGGGTGCTGGCAATGGTCCTGTTGTCATAACTTGGATCGGTAGAGAGCATGAGTTGTACAGCGGTGCATCTCCGATATCGCTTGTTGAACATTGTGTCACTTATAGGCATGATAGAAAGCTCCTATTGTCGGAAATTTATCCTCTTTCAGATAAAGTTGATGCGAAACTGTTAGCCTGCAGAAAAAAAATGAAAGAATGAAATAAAGGGGGTGGGTAAAGAATAAAATAGGAAGGTCTTGTTTTAAAACGAAAAGATTTTATTTTTAAAAAGTTGCAAATTTTTCCCTTTGCCAAAGTAACAAAATATAATACAAACAAAACGCTGGTTCTTATATTAAAAATGTCGTATCAACGAACGAATGCAATATTAAAATTCAAATAGGAGTACTTTCTAATCACTCTCTCAAATACAGCAAATTTTAAGGAACGTATTCACAAGGTTGATGGCAGACAGCATATGTACATTTTTTTCTCAGTTTGAACTCTTTGAAATTACTCTTCTTCAAAATACGTGCATACCGTTACTGCGTAAATAAAGTTTGCAGAAGTTCGCCTCGTTGCGACCGGGTATTCTTTTGTTGGGTTATACTTCTTTGAAGGAAAGGCTTGGGGAAATTCTCGTCGACGACAGACAATGAAACGCATCCAATCTCCTCGCCACCGGAATCGAAAAGACGCCGATTTTCACGCTGGAACTAGCTACGTCACCATCGGGGAGCCAGCATCGCCCTTTTATTCGAATTAAAGGGAGTTTCGTATGAACCCAAGTTCAATAAAAAATAAGAAATACAAAAAATACGTCTTGATCTTTTCTTGCCATCAAGACCAAGTATTTCTGGACGAGACACTACTGTGGTGGATGCAAAAGTCCTCCACACTTTAAACTAAGTCATGCACAACAAAAAGAAAAAAAGGGAGATAACAACTGCTTGTAAATACAACTGTTTGTAGGCGTTTATGGCATACCAAAGGTGAGAAAATGTCACGTAACGACAAATTGCTGAAAGAAATTATCATATTTTTAGCAAAATGCGCAATTATTTATTATTTTTTCTTTTTTTTGGTGTCGATTCTTCAAAGTATTTCCTATTTAATGGTATATTAATTATATTGAGTTCATTAAAAGAAAATTATTAATTTATTTTTAAAAGATTTAAAAATAATGTTTCAAAGATTTAAAAATAATGTTTTTCATAAAAATAATGAATCTGAAATCATTATTAACATACTCAACGAATTTCACACTTGAGAATTCGATGGATGAAAAGTTAAACACATTCAAAATTCGAATTTTCAACCTTAAAATTTGATACGTACGCAGTTGTTTTTGTTTTTATTTATACTCATAACCCTTCCCATAATACAACATATTTTGTTTGATTTCGGCTGATTATTTTGTTCCAATCGCATTTCGATGCATAAATCTAACACCAAAATGCCATGAAGTAGCAAAATGGATAGAAGGAGAAATAATAAACAAAATGAAGAAAGGGAGAGGCTTAAATCGGTAAATTTACTTGTCTCGCGCCTCAATTTATGTGTGTGTGTGTGTTTGTATATCTCGCAAAAACTTCCGACAGACTCGTCGGAACGTGACAAAATCGGTATTGCTGTAAAGTCGGTCTTTCGGACGACAAATATCGAAAAATTGTCCCAAAACATTAATTCCTTCGCCTTCAACTCGACCGTTTTTCACAAGCAGGGATCTTTTTTTTTTCGTCGACATTTTCGCAAATCATCGTCTCCTTTCGATTGACTACCTTTAATTCCAACACTCGCGAAATCCGGTTTCGCGATGGACGCATCAGCTAAGACGTTATTTTTTTTCACCTTCTTTTACTCCTTCGCGTTATGGGTTCGAGCCTGCCTGCCTGTCTACTACCAATTTTTAACACCTCCCTCCACCCGAGATGCTTACTGTTGTTTTGATTCCCTCCCACCTCTCCACATCCCATCTACTACAAATTTTTTACACCTTTCCCCACCTGGGCTACCTACTGTTGTTTTAATCCTCCCCTCGCTACTAATACTTTTTTTCTTTAACTCTTCTCTCCACTCAAGCTGCTTACCGGAGTTCCTTACTATACCACGTCTCCATACCCGGGCAACGCCGGGTACCCCCGCTAGTTTACAATAAATTCTAATGAAATTAAACAAAATATTCATAGAACCTAATAAAATACAGAAAACAAATTATGAATTCAAATCTTATTCTTTTACTTTGCTTACGTATGCATATGATTAAATATGAGGGATCGCCCAGGAGTAAACGTAGAGATGTTTGCCTGTTTTAAAGAGATGCGTAGAATGATGCGCAGAATGGCGGCAAACACGTCTTGCAGAAAACATTACTTTTAATGGGCACTGCGAAACTGTGACACAACTCATTATCACTAATTAAATGTGAAATGATATAAACATCAGAAAAAAAAAACAACGCGGATTAATCTACGTTTCGAATATATTAATCATCTCCTCAGGGGTTCAAGACTCTTGGAAGCTTGTTTTTTAATATCGTCGAAACGAAGATTAATCCGTGTCGGTTTTTTTTTTATTGTTTTTATTATTTTATTTAAAATAGCTCTACATATTATTGAGCACTTTTGAAAAATATTTTTAGTTCAATACATTTGTTAAGTTAAGCAACGTTCAGCCTGGTTAATAACAGATGGGTGATCATTTGAGATTTCTAGGCACTGTACGTGCTCGCCGCTTATCTCGGCATTTGTTTCCAATCGTCCTGTACATACACTTCACTTGCCACTGGTATTTAACAATGTGAACTCAGGAGAGATGTGGTTGCAGATTGCGCACCTCCTTTCACATGCAGGCACCCCTTCGTGTGTATCCATAGTCTATCTAAGACTGAAGGAGCCATATATATATATATATATATATATATATATATATATATATATATATATATATATATATATATATACGATTATAAATAAATGTATACTTTTAAAGTATATATTCTATACGCTTCTTTCCATTTGTCACGTTTAATTAAGCTCAATAAAAATAGATTTTCCCTTTCATAGCATGTAAATCGTTATTCAACATTCCCAAAACAACTGTATTTAATTCTCACTCATTTTATTCATATTTTATAAAGTTCGCCTTACACGTGTTCCGCTGAATAGTGTAAGCCCACTAAACAACTCATCCGAGACGAAAACATACTACTCAGAAACTAGTCGAAAATATTGTTTTTACTTGAAATGGAAAAAATGTTGGTGAAAGGAAATAGAGATATTGAACGCAGAAACATAAGAACTAAAAACACTTAATTATTGCAGTGTTTGTAGACACCTTCTCCAAAGAAAAGCCATTGAATTTAACTCACGCGTGTGGAATCAGTTTTATGCCGCCACCTTTTATTATTGGAAAATTCTATAACTATCACAGATGTTAAGCAACGTTGAGCCTGGCCAGTACTAAAATGGGTGACCATTTGGGAATACCATGTGCTGTATGAGCTCTCCGATTATCTCCGATGAACTTCTTGACACTGAACTTAAGCAGTGTCGATTCAAGATAGGTATAGTTAGTGATTGCGTAACACTTGCCTCACAATTACACGTGAAGCTACCCTTAAAGGGGATAACCATTGTCTTTTGAGCCTGAATGGAGGAATCGATCGATAGCTATATTTAACAAGTGAATTATGCATGGTCCCCTGTGAGTGCACAATACACGAAGCATAAAAAAGATGATTAAGTTTGGCATGTGCCCCCCCATGTAGCTCCCAAAGTCCCCAGGGGACTCAAATCCTGGTGAAAATGAATAAACGGTGCAGTTTAAGACCTTAACGTATGTAAATTTGAGTTCTGCACCATGCAAAAAAAAGAAATGACTGCATCATTTGCCGCCCCCTCCCCATTTAGCCCCAAAAGTCCCCAAGGCTTGAGTTCAGCACCATACAAAACTGCTAAATAGACATACACAGAAAATTTTGGAAAATATAGTAAAATAGTCCCAAAAATGGAGTGTTTTTATTAACCCTAAAAGAGCCCCTGGGGCACACCCAAGAGTTATCGCGAAGTATAGACAAACAAAATTATATAGAAATCAGTTAATTACAACTTTTCAGAAAGTTTTATAAAAATCCAACGCATCATTTTTAAATAAGCACAAAAGTGTCACAATTTTAGCCATTTTAACCCGAAAAGCACGCCTAGGGGTGTAACCGGAGTTTTCCTGAAAAAAGTCGTTCTGTTACGTTTTTACTCATATCATATTTGTGCAAAATTTCAAAAAATTCCAAGGTGTAGGTATTGAAAAAAGTGCGGAATGACGAACGGACGGACGGACAAGAGTGTATTTACAGGTCCACCCTACTTTTGTCGGAGGACAAAAAATTTTCGTATTTAAGTTCCAATGAAAACATAGAAGTCAAACAAAATCCTATGAGATATTATTGCTAAAATATTTATAATAAAAATCAGCCTAAGATTTAATTAGATTTTCTGATCTACTGAAAGTGCTTAAAGCATAAATTACGAAACTAAAATCGTATACAAGACAAAAATAATTTCAATGAAAATACGTAATCACTTACGTAAATAAACAATTGTTCAATCCTTCTTAGGGAGTTTCTATCAGGTTGACAAGTAAGTTCTTGCGGTTTTTTACCTTTAAATTTAAATGAACATGTCTCGGCTCAAACACAAATTTATTTATCGAAATAAGCATCAGAATCCACACACTTTTGTCAAAACAAAACAAGTGTATTTATGCGTAAAAATATTGCGTTCTGGTGGTAGTGAAGTTGTTGAAGGCGTTTTTGATATCGCTTAGGGGTTCGAACCATTTATCACGCAGAATGTTTTCGAGATACTTGGAAAAGTGGAAGTCGGTGGGTGAGAGGACTGGAGAGTATGGCGGGTGAGACAGTTTCGTAGCTTAATTTGTTCAACTTCCGCAGGCTCGGTGTAATAATGTCTTCTTCGCTGTAATAGTTTCGCATGCATTCAGAAAACTATAACAGATGAAACCGGTCGCAGACCACCAAACAGTCAGTATGAACTCTTTTTGTGCAACTCTGGTTTTGGGAAGTGTCGTGGAGCTTCGTCGGCGTCTAACCACTCTAACCCTAACCCTAATCCTAACCACTCAGCAGAACCTATTTTTAATCGAAAATCACAATCTGTCTAGAAACATTCGTTCTTATTGTGTAAAAAAAAAAAAGGGAAGATGACACTTCATAATAACGGCGTTTCGTGATGAACCCATTCATCAAGTTTTTGTCTTTCTAATCTCTCTCAAATGGTTGGAAATCGTCGTATACGTTACGTCTAATTCAGAAGCAAGTTCTCGAACAGTTGTGCTTGGATTGGCTTCGATTAAGCCTCTTAATTGATCGTTGTCAACATCCGATAGCCGACCACTACGCTCATCATCTTCAAGACTGCGTCGCCGCCACAAAATTTCTTAAACCACCATTGTGTTGTGCGTTCAGTAGTGGTTCCTGGAACAAAAACTTCGTTGATAGAGCGAGCTGTTTCAGCAGCTTTTCGGCCTAGCTTAAATTGAAATAAGAAAATTGTGCGAATTTGCTTTTTTTCCATTTTGTATTCAACATTCTGAAAAAAACACGTAATTATTTTTAAACGATTGTAACTTAAACGATCAGATAGAGCGAAAAACGCTCTTAAAAATGATGCATAAGGTAAAGGTATTATAATATAAAATTATAAAAATATAAAATAATATAAAACAAACAAATTCCACAAGAACTTTAACGTCGACCTAATATCTCTAATTATTATCATTATTATCATTATTATTATTATTATTATTATTATTATTATTATTATTATTATTATTATTTATCGTTATTTACTAACACATGCAACAGAATCTATGATATTTAGTGTTTAAAAATTTTTGCTAAAAATTACTCATCCAACCAAATCAATACAATCTAGCAGAATAATTTCAATTATAAAATATATCAGAGTTATCCTTCTTGCATTATTTAACGTTTTTAATTAGTCAGGTATATTACTTATCAGTTTTAAAATACGTATTAGTTTACCGTGTCTTTCTAAAACCATCCCATTAAACTTAAATCATATATGTTGTTATTGATAAAATTAATCCACTTTCGAAATCAATAAAATGTGGGTAATTATTGATGGCTACAATTTTATTCATGTCATATTCCCTCTTAATTAGAAATATCGTATTTATTTACTAATTTATGTGATATTTTAATCAGAGGCTTAGTTGGTCCAAATTAATGAATATATTTTATTATTGTTTAATATTTATACTTTTTTATTATTAAGCTTTATATATTATCTATACATATATACGCACATACATATACACAAATGGCCAGTGTAGGGTTTTGCCACTCAGCGATTGAAAGCGCAAGCCATCTAATGTCTGCATGCCCAATCTTATTGGCAGATGGCCATTACATTGCCCGTCACAACAAAGTATGCAAGTACCTCCATTGGAAGATCTGTGGAGAGTTGCAACTTGACAGATCGCCGAACATCTGGGAACATGGAACACCACCAATAACATCAAACAGAAATGTAACCGTGTTCTATGACAAAGACATACAGGCAGGCAGATACATAAAAGACAAGGCCATCAAACCAGATATTGTTATATGGAACAAGCCTGAAAGAACTGCACTCATTATCGATGTCACAGTCCCAAATGATTTCGGCCTTAACAGAGATGAACGGGAAAAGATAACAAAATATCAGGACCTAAAAAATTATCTGAAAACGACATGGTCTCTGAAAGAAATAAACATTATACCGGTTGTGATAGGAGCAACTGGCTTAATAAAAAAGAATCTTCATAAATACTTAGAAGCGATCCATGGAAGACCAAGCTGTAATGAAATACAGATAGCAGCCATAAAGGGAACAGTATCTATTCTTAAAAGAGCCCTCGGATATAAATTTAAAGCATAACGGAATCAAGTGTTAGCCTCAGGAGGGAGCCCCTTGATCTCTTAAAGTTTACTGAAGTAAAATAAAAAAAAAATACATATATGTATGAATATATATACGCACAGATACATAGACATATATGCATATATATATATATATATATATATATATATATATATATATATATATATATATATGCATATATATATATGCATTTTCCTATCTATATATTTAAATCTTAAATCCTTTAAAAAATATTTTTTTTTAAAAGTTATAAAAATTTATTTTAAAATTTCTTTAACCCTACCAGACCTTTAACTACTGAACCTAGTTTGTCCCTGTGCCTGGCCTCCTGGGTAAAATTGTGAAAAAATTTAAACGCGTTAGTAATTTTTTGTCTTCCATCTACCGTCAGTATTCAGCCTTCGTGTGCCAGTCTGCCCAACAGGTGGAGTCCCTCCTTGATGCAGACGCTCACTTGCATCATCAGAATTATCATCAATTTCTCCTTCATCGATGCATTCATCATCACTAGCGTTACATGATTCGGAAATACACTCCTGATCAAATTTGCCTTCGTCTGAATCAGAAGTTGTCACTTTATCCAACACTTGTTGCACCGTGAAACTCCTTGGTCTCGCTCTTTTACCTGTCGAAGTGCTTGGTTCGTCACTAGTTCGTTTCATGGCTACTTTAGTCTACAAAACAACTCACAAAACAAAGGAAGCCATTTGATTGCTCTAAATCGAGACTAATCAGCGATTAGGTAGCTATTTTTAGCTCCCCGGCAACACAAAAACACGTGGTTGGAAAAATACTGGTTTAGCAGTAACTTGGTGTATAGCATTTTCGGAAATTACGGGTATATCGGTAACTAGGTTTGATAGGGTTAAAACCCAAACAAACATCTCAACCCCTTAATAGACCTCAAAATACCTTTAAAAACTATTAAAAAAACATATTGGTGCAGTGACCAATCACAAATTTTTTGCTGTCGTATTTTTTTTTTTTTTTTTTTTGTTTTTTCAGTTAATTTAAGACGAATCTGATTCGCTGAATCTAAAACCACACTGATTTTGCTCAATCAGCTCAAGTTTTATTTTAGCTATGATCACATGTAGTTTTTTACGTTTTTTGTTTACATTTGCGCATGTGTTGCGATTTAAGAAGTTGGTGAATTTAAAATGCCACGTTTTGATTGGAAATAGTTATTTTAATGACAAGAAATATTCAGGTTTGATAGTTCTAGGTGATTATCTCAAAAAGGAATCAGTTTGAGGTCATAAAACGTTGACATCTTCCAAAAATTGATTCTCAGCATACATGAAGAAGGACTGACTTGTGCGGGAGAAATTGGTGCCTTGAAAAAAAAAGGAATGTCATCAACAATTCTCTTTATACAGACACAGAATAGTGTTCGTACTGCTGCACATCAAGCTTGGCTTAATCAAGCAGTTCACCAAGACTTTGAACAAGGATGGTGACTGCTTCACTTACTTGTAGCAAGCTTTTTCAGGATTGACGATGGAGAAGTTAAAATTTTATATCCTTGACAGTCCTCAGACCCGGCAGCTCATCAGAGATCCAGAGTTCGAAAACTCAGTGAACAAAGTGGAATTGAAAAGATTTTTTTTTGGTAGTGAAGAACTTGTCAACAACATCCTGACTGCTTTCACAAACCTGGGCTGCAACATGAGCGTCAAGATGCAATAACTATTTTCACATATGGATCGGTTTTCTGAGAATCTGGGTTAAATGGATGATGAGCTTGAGGAGAGATACAATCAGAACCTGAAAGAGATGGAGACCGGGTATCAGGGTCGCTAGGACGCAGTTATGATGGCTGACTACTATTAGAATCTGAAAATCGACCTCCCTGCCGCTAAAGCATTCCAAGAGTTTGAAGAATGGTAAAGGAACATGCAATTGATGTGAACTTACCTTTATCGATGCCAACCATTTAGTTTATAGTAATCGATGTTTCTTTCAGATAATTAATATATGCTGTTGGCGAAATGATTTTTATCTTAAAAACATTTTTGAGATGACAAAATGTGTTGACAAAAATCAGCTGAAAATGTCACAAAAACGTAATCGATTTTTTCATAAGAACAGATTTTTTTTCAAATCAACTTAGCATAAAAACCTCACCTGATGGAGAGAAACAGATGTCCTTTCCTGATTCAGCAAAGAACCCCTAAATCAGTTTTAGAAATCCAAACAACATTCAAAAAGGTAAAAGGAAAATTTTTTTTACTCAATGAATCAAAAAACTGCATATGTATGAATATCACACACAATTTTCAATTAGAATTAACTCAGAATCCTACGAGCCTGCAACTAATTAAACATTAGAATTCCAATCTTCACGTGAATTTAACATTTTTCCCTTAAATGTTTTAGTATGCCCTAAGGTATGTGCCTACACACACACACACACACACACACACACACACACACACACACACACACACATATATATATATATATATATATATATATATATATATATATATACATACACACACACACACACACACACATATATATATATATATATATATATATATATATATATATATATATATATATATATTGAAATATTATTAATTTCAATGTATACAGTTTTTCTTTAACGGGTTGGGACAGTCATGATAAAAACTGAATCACCGTTAATTCCGAGTAAAGCTCAGTGTATCTATTTTATATGTGCAGAGCATAAATGGTACAAAACTTTGTTGAAATTCAAAGACTTTCATTTTTTTTTCTTTTATATAATTCTTGTTTATTTCATCTTGGAGCTCTTCACTACAGCCGTTTCGTAAACGGTATGAAAATTTTATGATTATTATATTTTCATAAAATATTTCTTTCTCACCAACTCGTCAGATGTAATTTCCATACGATGTTACCAACAAGAAGTTCATTTTGTACATGATAAATCTGGTGTGTTCGTTTGGGGAAAAGAAATTCCATCCTCACGTTGTTACAGGTCGGCCATTTTGGGTGCTGCGCAAACCAATATATATATATATATATATATATATATATATATATATATATATATATTTAAAAGAGTGTAGCCATCAACAACTGTGGGGTTTTTTTAAAGGTTTTCATCATATTTTTATTTTAAAATTAAAATAAAAATATGATGAAAACTTACAAAAAAAAACCCACAGTTGTTGATGGCTACACTCTTTTAAATATACATTTTTTCTCTCGTTGGAACTACACAACGATCACTTTAAATATATATATACATATATATATATATATATATATATATATATATATATATATATATATATATATATATATATATATATAAATGTAAAGTTGGTTCGTTCTAAAGAAATAAAACCATGTTTATACGTTACCAGTTTATTTAAAATTTTCAAACAACCCATTTTTAGAGTCGAGGTATGTTTTTATGTTATTAAAATAAATTTACATAATTAAAATTAAAATATTAAATAAAATAAATATATTTATTTATCGTTTCTGCGAATCTGTTCTGTTGATAAAACTGAACTTCCAGTTCGATTCATTTCACAGCCACGATTTGACGAAAGGTTTAATTTTCTGTTAACTCGATAAGTAAAAAAAAACAAAAAAAAAAACATATTTCATTTGTTTATCTTCCAAATTTTTTTAATTTACACATCTTTTCTTTATTATATAAGGCCAAAAAAAAAAAGTTTGTTGCTTGCTTTTGAGTTTTTTTTTCTATATAAGATTACTCATGCAGAGAGTGATCCGTGCTGAAATAATGTTATTATTTAAAAAGTCATTCTTAACATGGGGAGGTAAGGATGTTTTGTACCTATTCTGTACTTTAACCTTACAATTGAATAAATAAAAAAAATAAAAAAACATATCGTAAAACGTTATTTAAACGTGGAAATATGATTTAAAAAATAGCGCGGCTCTCTGCATTAGCACCATTTTTATTTATTGTTGTTGTTTCACGAATTTTCGGCCAACTATTCCTCTGGCTTTCATGAAAAGAAGTCCTTTTATAAATGTTCAGTAACTTTTTCCTTTTATTATTCATAAAGAGTAAAACTTTTCTTATTCATGAAAGGAGTTAAGCCTACGTAAATAAATAAATGTTTGTACACGTGACAAATTATCAATAAATGGTTTAGTTACTTTTTTAAAAAATGTTTGTAAAAGTGCGAAAGGCGACGTTACGTTGTTGTACAAACATTACTCCCATGCTTAATTTCTATACTTATAGGTTTTTGGAATTTTTTTCACTGGATTATTATTGATTGGACACTAATTAAACAGATTATTAAAAAAAAAAATGTAAAAAAGAAATCATTATTTCGACATTTGAAAGTGGTGCTCACTTTTTAGTTACAACGTTCTGATAAATCAGTCACCCATTTTGTAAGCAATAAAAACGCGGTATATCAAAACCATAGAAAGTAAAAATAATGAGTCTCTACCGCATTTGTAAGTCAGAAATATATTTGTTTCTCAAAGAAAAAAAAATAGAGAGAACAGGACTTTTTTTATTGTTTTCATGAAAATAAAGTTTCGAGATTTTTAATTATTTTTTTTATTTATTTATTTAGTCAGTTTGTGTTTTTTTTTAATTGTTTTTGTGAAAGGTGAGTTTTTTTTCAAAACTTTTGTTTTGTTTCTTTTTAATTTTTTTAAAGTATTATAAATTTCACTAACATGCTGGAGAAATGTTTAATAATTTGGTATTTTTTTAGATTAGGTCCACCTCCACAATTTTCCTTTCAATGACGACATTTATAGGTTTCCGAGTATGCTGAACACGCAAATTGCATTGAAATTTTGCGGAAATAAATAGTTGTATTATGCATTGTATTCTTCGGCGGCCATCTTTTTACGTGCACACGCGCCATAAACAAATACACACACGTAAAAAGATGGCCGCCAAAGATTACAATGCATAATACAACTTTTTATATCTTGATAACTACTTATTTCTGCAAAATTTCGATGCGATTTTCGTATTCAGCATAGTCTAAAACCATTTCAAGTCGTCATTTAAAAGAAAATTGAGGAGGTGGACCTAATCTAAAAATTTACCAATAATTTTTAATCCCGTACGCCTCCCGATACATTGCTTCGTCAACATGCGACCATTTTATATCTCCCGAAGACACTTCCGTATTTAGAAAAAATAAATAAATAAATAAATAAATAAAAAGTGACCGATTTACCAGAACGTGGTAACTAAAAAGTGAGTATCCCTTTCGAATGTTGAAATGATTTTTTTTTTTTTTTTCATAATCTGGTTAGTGTTCAATCAATAATAATCCAGTGAAAAAATTTCAAAAAACCTATCAGTATAGAAACTCCACCACGTAAGTAAATAAATAAAAAATGTTACGTGCGCATGCGTTAGCCTTGATTAGGGGGGTACTAAGGGAACGACCATTAAATAATTCTGCGGGTCGCCATGGAACTCAACGCCCAAGGAGTATCAAAATAGTTTTCATGATCTGAAGAAATTTTTTTTTCTGAAAAGTGGGTGATCACTTTTCCATCTAAATTTAACTTAAAATGAGCACCCACTTTCTGGCCACCTGAGGAAGGGGCATTTATTTTCGTGTTTATTGGCTTAAAGGTTTTTTTGACAAGGCAATTTGGTACGCGAATGCATATTTAACAGTTTTCGTTTATGCTCACGCATAGCATAAACAAAGGCTACGTCTGTGAAATGGAAAATAGTCCCAGAGTTCAGGGGTTAATATCATGCAAAAGAAATCAAACAAAAAGACTTTTAAGCCAAGAAACACACAGAAAAAAGAAAAAAAAATAGCATCCATTTTTTTTCTATGAATTCATTTGCTGTTTTTATTGAAAACTATTTTCCCCCGGATTTTTGATATAATTTTCCATTAAGGGCTGTGCGTCTCACGTTCGTAAATAACGACATTTTTTTTGTAGATTTTGGTGTGCTAAAAACGAATCTGCAAACCGTTTCCGTCACAAAAAAATAGTTTTTATGATATGAAGAAATTACTTTTTCGAAAAAGTGGCGATCACTTTTCCATGTAAATTTAACTTAAAATGAGCACCCATTTTCTAGCCACCTGAGAGAGGGGGGATTTTTTCCCATGTTTATTGGCTAAACAGCTTTCGTTTATGCTTACGCATAGCGTAAACGAAGGCTACGGCTGTGAAATGGAAAATAGTCCCAGAGTTCAGGGGTTATTACCATGCAAAAGAAATCAAACAAAAAACTTTTTAGCCAAGAAACACAGAAAATGGCCCTCTCTCAGGTGGCCAGAAAGTGGGTGCTCATTCTAAGTTAAATTTACATTGAAAAGTTATCACCCACTTTTCGAAAAAGTAATTTCATGAATGTCATGAAAACTTTTATTTTTGCTACGTAAACGGTTTGCAGATTCGTTTTTAGCACACCGAAATCTACAATAAAATATTTCGTTATATATGAACGTGAAACGGGCCTTAAAGTAAAATAATACCGGATTTTTTTTAGCAGATTTGCCGTTTAGTTGTACAAATATCCTCACACCAGGTAATCACTAAAAGGGATTTTTAAAAGTCGTCACCTGTATCGAGCAAAAGTTTAAAACCACCGATTATATGCCAGCCTACATCATGGTAACATATATTGAGTGAGTTCCTAACAGTATTTTTAGTTTAAACTCATTTTCCCAAAATTTCCCCAAACTTAACATGTTCGATACAGTCTGCCGCCATTTGTATTTTTCAGATATACCGATAAACATTGAATGTTTTTGAACCGATTATACATTACATAAAAACACTAAAATCTTATCCAGTTAGGTAGAACACTTACTTTTCTTGCCTTTGATAACATTTATTTGTTATATATTTATTTTTTGACAACTTCTTTGTATCTGTGTTTAGTAATATAAACCCTTTTCATTTAATGTAACGTTTAGTCGGCTCGAAAAACAGTGTTTATTGGTGTATTTGAAAGCTACAAATGGTGGTGGACACTGTTGATTACTTTAAGTTAGAGAAAGTGAGTTAAAACTAAAAAAACTATACAAAATACTGTCAGAAACCTATCCATTATGCCAGCCTATGTCATGGTAACATATGTTCGGTGAGTTTCAGACACTGTTTTGTATAGTTTTTAGTTTTCAACTTACTTTCCCAAACTTAACGTATTCAACAGAATTCGCGACCATTTCTGTTTTTTGAGCTAATTAAACATTTTACATTACATAAAAACACTAAACAGTTATCCAATTAGGTAGAAACGTAACTTACCTTACCTTTGCTTTCATTTATTTGTTTTTGGACGACTTTTTCGAATTTGTGTATAGTAACCCCCCCCTCCCCCCACCATCAACCAAATATTAATTACTAAATCATATTTTTTAAAACAACAACAAAAAAAGCATTTAGCGTTTCAACATTTTTGCTACGTTCGGCTTCATCCACTGATTGTTGGTCAAGTCCAAAACATGAATGATTAACAGAAACTCTCGAGGATCCAGATCAAATTCTGCAAGAGCACCATTTTTTTCAGTTTCGCCTTCTTTTTCACTTTTTGCAGTGGATTGCTGTACTAATATAAGAAACATGCATTTTCTCTTTTATTAAATTTTTCCATTACACCAAATTGAGCCACTGCAATGCGTGGCAGGGTACAGCTAGTATATATATATATATATATATATATATATATATATATATATATATATATATATATATATATATATATATATATATCCCGGCGAATAACACTAGTGCTATATTAGATTAGATAAAAGAACATAGCTGTCCCCCTCCAATCTTAGGAAGGTCCTTGTTGACTAGATAAAAATGTTACAACATGAAAATAATATTTAAAAAAATTAAAAATTCTGGAAGCTTCATATATTAGAACCCTTAAAGCCACTATAAATGATATTGCATTCGAGAAAAGCAGTAACGTTCTAAAATGTCTTGCATAGTTCGTATTGGACGGACTTTGTTAACGGTGTCTACGAACTTGCTGATTTTAATACTCGAATTTTTAATCGACCTTTATTTTTAATCGACTTTTCATCGACTCTATATATTTTAACTTATCGCCGTTTACTGTATATTTTAGTTTTCACTTTTAATTCTCATTTTCGCTCCTTTGCACTTTTACTCAACACCTGATGATGATTCGTGGACGAATCGAAAGCGCTCGTGACAGCAACAATTATGGAACTTTCATCAATATTTTTGATTTTGATACAAAAAAGATTATACGAAAAATTAAAAAAAAAAAGAATCATAAAGCAAAGTGTCTCCGTTGCATTTAATAATATTTGCTTGAATGAAAAAATACTGCCTATATATATATATATATATATATATATATATATATATATATATATATATATATATATGTATATATGTATATATATATATATATATATATATATATATATATATATATAATTTACATGTAAACTGTTAAGGAAAATAGAATAATCAAAATTGTACAAACCCAAAATTTTCCCATTCCTACCCGATTTAATTAACGTAAAAGAATTATAAAGTTAATTTTGGTATGCGCGCACACACACACACACACATACACACACACACACACGCACACACACATACATACATACATACATACATATACACACACACACACACACACACACACACACACACACACACACACACACATATATATATATATATATATATATATATATATATATATATATATATATATTAATGGACATGTATAAAAAAAGAATACGAAAAGTATAAAAGCTTATAACTTTTCTTTATTCGTTTTCAATTGGTGAAAAGGAATACAAAATAATATTATGAAAAAAAATTAAAAAACTTTTTTTTACAGGTGCATAATTTTCAATCGATCCTTCAGTTTTCATCGGTGTAGTGAAAGCATGAGCATGCACAGGGAAAAGGGGAATGGAAAAGGAGGGGAGGAGGAGGAGGGGAGGAGGATGAGGGGAGGAGGAGGGGGTATAGCCAATGAGAAGGTGCCACGCCAGTTTTAAATATATACACATATACTCATATGCACACAGTACATATGCACATATAAACGAAAAATTAAAAATCAAACAGTAAATAAAAATGAAGAAACGCGCCTTTGACTGTCCAATCTTTTGAATTCTAACGATATTATTTATTCCAAGAGAGAATAAGAATTCAGAGGATATAAGACGTTAATATATATATATATATATATATATATATATATATATATATATATATATATATATATATATATATATATACACTTACAAATACATACACATAAACATATATGCACATAAATATACAGATGAAAGAAACCTGAAGGCCTACTAGACGCCATCCTCAAATGTCTTCGATTTCTCTGCATAAAGATTTTTCAGACACATCGAGATGAGGATACTTTACATTAGAAGTAAACCTAGGAAAATATTAAAAATAATGGCGCACTGTTTCCCCAAGTCCCACTCGGCACGTCTCCAGGTTGCGGACAGGGGCACCTCCTCTATTAATAAAGAGAACTTTCAATAAAAAAGTAAATAAATAAAAGTCGTAGACAATGAGAAAATCATATGAAAATGTATGAAAAACAAATACGGGCAGAGTGGCACCCAAGATAAAAACAAAGGCTCTCCGCCCCGTTTATACACCAGGCAGGAAGAGACAAACAATAGTGTGAACATTCCTATCTCTGGAAGAAACACTCCAACTATAATAAAGACCAACCAAGGTTAACTATCAGGCCTTGATAAAAGAGGTTGTGGGCCTCTATCCCTATTATGTGGCGATGAGTTTTTGTGACAGTTTATGACGGTTGGGAATAATTGCGGACATTCTAGGATTTGCAACGGTTGATGACGGTTGCAGTTAGAGTTGCGAGTTGGATACAGTCGAACGCAGGTCGTGGCTTGGACCAGACTGAAAGAGCGTTAGGGAGTCGAGGTGAGGAAATGAATTGATCAACCAACAACAAAGAGATATCCACAGATTTTTCCCATGATGGTGTCACGCACACATCTAGAGCCCAACTGACATCCAAAGAATGTGTTTTCTGTTTTTCTCTTAGTTTTATTTTTACCCTTGTTTGCTAGTGCACCCTCGGCAGTCGCCAATGCATGGAAAGAGAAGACTCGACCACAACAAGAAAAAAGATGAAAGAGAACTATGTGGAAACAGTGTTAAGGTCAGCGATTGTTGAGTGAGGTAGCACGTGATTATATTACACTACTGACCTACTTTTATGAAAATCGCTCCAGACAAGGTTTGAAGCCACTTGATGTGTAAGGCGCTAACAAAAACAAAAGGTGATTTTCGCAAAGGCAAAAGATGCTTAGTAGCTTTAGCCTTGTAAAGACCAAGATTGCTCGCAGGAGGCAGCAAAAAGAAAGTTCCAGAAGTTTCCAGTTCTCAGAAAGAAGCTACTGGAATAGGAAGCTAAATTACAATCAGGGATCAAAACAGCAAATTGATGGAGACCACTAGATCAACAAGTCAAACGAGCTGGAACAAAGGAAGCAGGCAATAGATCAGACAATTCTAAAAGAACACATGCCATAATAGTATTTATAGAAAAGACTGAGACTAACAACATCCCGTCTGAGAGAGAGGGAGAGAGGGGGTACGGAGAAGAAGAGAGTACGTACTTATAATCTGTTTCTCATAGTTATTGTGAAGGTTAGGATTGTCTTCTCAAGTGCGTTACACACCATATATATCTCATAACATTTTTAGCGTATGATTTTTTTTTAATAATGTTTTTAAATCCTTGATTGCCTTTGAGTCTTCTCATGATATCTGACATCATCTTGCAGCATCCTTGTGTGGTGCGCATCACCGTTTGGCAACCACTGTTCCACTTAGTGCCACCTGCGGAGACCGCAAATAAATTAACATATATTTTTGATATGAGCTTTCTATTTTTTGAGGCCATTAAGAGATTTCTTTTCTTTTTTTGTTTTTTTCTTTCTCGCGTTTTTTTTATTTTACGGTGCGAGAATATTCATCAAATGTCGCTTTTATCAGTTGATAAAAAGTTAGAAGATGGAACCAAGGAATCGCAGATAATACATTGCATATATATATATATATGTGTGTGTGTGTGTGTGTGTGTGTGTGTGTGTGTGTGTGTGTGTGTGTGTGTGTGTGTGCAAAGAGAGAGAGAGAATATCTCTACTATTATATAAAATGAACTTTGTGTGTGTGTATGTGTGTGAGGGAGAGAGAGTTCCCTATAGACTCGCAAACGGCTGAGCAGTTTCTTTTATTTCACAGTAAGGTACTTGATGAATGTTTCAAATTTGAGCACAATTGAACCATGATACTTGACTTTTTTATTTCAAACTTTTAGTGAAGCCATTATTCACAATTTTATAAAATCAACAGTAGATTATCTGCAATGCAATGTAGACTCAAATATATTGTGGACTAACTCATTGAGGGGAAGAATATGAAGCTTCCGCCCGCTACACTGCAGGGAGTGGGGGGGGGGCTAATTAAGGCAGAAAATCAAATGGTCGATTTCACCGATTTCAATGACAATAAAAGTATGGGAGGATGGAACAGTTGTTGATCCAGATTCAATCCCGGACCACGTTAACTCTCCCTACAAGTATATACAGTAGTGCCCAAAACTAAGGGACAAAGTTTTAAAACCTAATATTTGTTAGAAATAACAATTGTGAAAAGCTGAAATTTTGACAAGTGGTATTCGTTATCATCCATGATAATTACTAAAATTTGAATCATTTGCAAAAGGATAAAAAAAGAATTATGACAATTATTTATTTGTTTTCCAAATAAGAACGTCCAAAAGTAAGGGACAAAATTGAGAAAAACAATGTAAACAGTATGCTATATTCAAATTTTGTTGATTTCCTCTAAAGAATAAGTTTTACTTAGTCATTTGTAAACGTTGCATCAGCCAGCACCATGGCGAAACGTCAAAAACTTGATTACTCTGTGAGACAAGCTATTGTGAAGCTACACAAGGAAAAGCACACCATTAGAGAGATTTCAGAGAAAGTGAAACGTTCCAAGAGTGTTGTAGGCAAGGTTGTTAAATCCTACAATGATATTGGCAAAATAGTTAGTGCTTTTAAAACCGGCAGACCCCGCACAACTTTGGCAAGAGAAGATCGAATAATGCAGCATATATCATTAAAGGACCGTTTTAAGTCTTGCACAGAAATTAAAAGGATTATAAATAGTACCTCATGTGTTAACGTGTCAAGACAGGCTGTTCCTAGACGACTGCAAAAAATAGGGCTGTTTAATCGAACCCCAGGGAAGAAATCACTTGTTCATTCGAAGAATAAGAAGAAGAGATTAGACTTTGCAAACACGTATGTAATTTGGACATAAAATGAAAATTGAGCAAAAGTTTTTTTTTGTGATGAAAGCAAGTTTAATTTATTTGGAAATGATGAAAAAACAATGTCAAGAGACGTATTGGTGAAAGATTAAGTGCAAAGTGTACTAAGAAAATTGTCAAGTTTGGGGGCGGAAACGTCATGGTATTTGGAATGTTTTCTAGCCAAGGTACAACGCCTCTTGTCCGGTTACAAACTCGTAAACGCGCAGATCTATAAAAACATTGTTCAAGATCATGTTGTGCCAATTATACAGAATTCAGATTTCGATAGGGCTACCTTTATGCAAGATAATGCCCCATGTCACAAGGCAAAGGTGGTAATGAGTTACCTTAGCGAGCAAGATTTCGAAATTAAGTCCTGACTTAAATCCAATAGAAAATATTTGGAAGACGTAAGGAGTGAAAGTTATGGAAAGAAATTCCACTAACACGGATGATTTGTGGGTGAAGCTTCAAGAAGAATGGTCTAAAATTAGTATCGAGGATTGTCAAGAAGTGATTCGTTCTTGTAGTTGAAAATGTGTAGCTGTCATTGAGAGCAAGGGCTCAGTTACTAAATATCGATTGTACATGTGTTTTTATTGTTTTTTAGATGTTTACATTGTTTTTCTCAATTTTGTCCCTTACTTTTGGACGTTCTTATTTGGAAAATAAATAAATAATTGTTATAATTCTTTTTTTATCCTTTGCAAATGATTCAAATTTTAGTATATGTTATTATGGATGATAACGACTACCAGTTGTCAAAATTTCAGCTTTTCACAATTGTTATTTCTAACAAATATTAGGTTTTAAAACTTTGTCCCTTAATTTTGGACGCGACTATATATATATATATATATATATATATATATATATATATATATATATATATATATATGAACCCTTTTTCGGGGTCAACGGCCAACTAGCACCGTGTGTGTTTGTGTGTATGTATGTGTGTGCTGGGATGGAGAGGGCTCCCGTAAGCCGTGGTGAAGGCAACCTTTCTAGGAGAAGCAAATCTCTGATTTAAAAAACCATAAAGCGGGAGACCAATACCCGCATTAAGCTGGTCTGCAGTTTGACTTGTTGCTGGCTATCTTGCTCTTGCTTGTTGCTGGATCTCAACATTTTGAACAGAGAGAGAAACTTAGCTGTCGTACAAAGCTAAGACTCTATAACATCATCTGTATATAGATACTCCCTCAGGCATTTGTCTATAAAAATGGTCCTGTGGCGATGGAAGTCATTTTTGGGCTCATGGACTTTAAGTGTCTGAGGGAGTGGCACTCGTCTGACAAGATGTTGCAATCATCATCATATATATATATAGCCATGATCAAGATTATGGAGCACCAATGAAAAATCAAAATTATGATTCAAACTTATATATTGAAAGGTAAAAAATAAATTTATTTTAACAACATGTCCTCCTTTTGCCTTTTATTATAGTTTTTATTTGTTTTTGTCTAAATTGTTGCAGATTTTAGTATCTATTTTCTGAAACTCTTCATGAAGTTTGCCTCTTTTTTAAAAACAATTCTGCATTCTCATTTTTTCCCTAGATGGGACAACAAAGTTTCAATGACATTTAGGTCTGGAGATTGAGGGGGCCACTTGATCACTGTAATCCCTTTTTTCTCAAACCAACCATTGAAACTTTTGACGTATGGTATGGAACATTGTTTTATTGAAAGATTGCATCACTTGGAATGTTATTATTAAATATTTAATCAAAAAAGGTTTAGTAAACCTATTATTATTATTAAATATTTAGTCAAAGCGGTTTAGTAAACCTATTATTATTATTAAATATTTAGTCAAAGCGGTTTAGTAAACCTATTATTATTATTAAATATTTAGTCAAAGCGGTTTAGTAAACCTATTATTATTATTAAATATTTAGTCAAAGCGGTTTAGTAAACCTATTATTATTATTAAATATTTAGTCAAAGCGGTTTAGTAAACCTATTATTATTATTAAATATTTAGTCAAAGCGGTTTAGTAAACCTATTATTATTATTAAATATTTAGTCAAAGCGGTTTAGTAAACCTATTATTATTATTAAATATTTAGTCAAAGCGGTTTAGTAAACCTATTATTATTATTAAATATTTAGTCAAAGCGGTTTAGTAAACCTATTATTATTATTAAATATTTAGTCAAAGCGGTTTAGTAAACCTATTATTATTATTAAATATTTAGTCAAAGCGGTTTAGTAAACCTATTATTATTATTAAATATTTAGTCAAAGCGGTTTAGTAAACCTATTATTATTATTAAATATTTAGTCAAAGCGGTTTAGTAAACCTATTATTATTATTAAATATTTAGTCAAAGCGGTTTAGTAAACCTATTATTATTATTAAATATTTAGTCAAAGCGGTTTAGTAACCCTATTATTATTATTAAATATTTAGTCAAAGCGGTTTAGTAACCCTATTATTATTATTATTAAATATTTAGTCAAAGCGGTTTAGTAAACCTATTATTATTATTAAATATTTAGTCAAAGCGGTTTAGTAACCCTATTATTATTATTAAATATTTAGTCAAAGCGGTTTAGTAACCCTATTATTATTATTAAATATTTAGTCAAAGCGGTTTAGTAACCCTATTATTATTATTAAATATTTAGTCAAAGCGGTTTAGTAACCCTATTATTATTATTAAATATTTAGTCAAAGCGGTTTAGTAACCCTATTATTATTATTAAATATTTAGTCAAAGCGGTTTAGTAACCCTATTATTATTATTAAATATTTAGTCAAAGCGGTTTAGTAACCCTATTATTATTATTAAATATTTAGTCAAAGCGGTTTAGTAACCCTATTATTATTATTAAATATTTAGTCAAAGCGGTTTAGTAAACCTGGTTCAACATGTTAGTATGAATTGTGGAGTTCATTTTACCTTCACATGTGTAAAACTGATCAGTGCCTAAATAAGCCATGCAATCCCAAACCATTACGTTTCCTCCTCAAAATCTGACAGCTGGAACCACAAAATTAGGATGAAATGGCTGTCCTTCCCTACGGCGAACATAAACCGCTCCAGGGTTGCCAAAAACCTAATTTTAAAAAAAAATAAGAATTTGATACAATTTTTGAATGGATCTTATGTGTATTCACACAAAAATTGCAATCGTTCATTTCAAAGTTTAGGGGGAAAAAACTATTAATTTACCTCAACGTTGCTTTCGTCAGACCAAACAATTTTAGCCAAATAATCAGATGTTCAATTTTCATGTTTTTTTTTTGGTTTTTTTTTTTTTGCAAATTCCAGTCGTTTTTTTTTTTTTCTTGTTGGCCTGAGACAAGTATGGCTTCTTCCTTGCTTTGCATCCTTTTAATCCCTATTCTAATAACCTTCTTCTCACTGTTCCAGCTGATATTTTTGTTTTCACCCTCCCTAAATTCAGCAGCAAGTTCTGAAGAACTTTTCTTTCTATCTACAGGGATGTTTTTTTCAAAAATCTTCCTTCTTTGGCGGTGGTAGATGTTGTACTGCCTTGGTCCTTTTTCTGTTTTTGAAAGACTTTGTTTCCTTGTACATTTTTAGTCGTTGTTTGAACTCCCATCCTTGAACATTCCATCTTTTTGGCAATTTCTACCTCAGAATATCCTTCACCAGATAAAGCAACAATTTGTGTCTTTTAATCTCTGAAAGCTGCTTCTTTTGAGGCATTTTCAATTAAATATATTATTATAGCATTGGCACGAATCAAATATTATTTGAAAAATAAGAAACAACTTTTAGTATGACAATGAATCATTTGGAATATTGGAATAAATTTCAGCTAAAACTCTTGAAATAGGCTTTAAAGCAAAAAATACTACAATCTACTGTTAAATATTTTACATTTGCTCGCAACTGTTCTCTGTACAATTCTTAATCTTTAACTGCGTAGGTTTAAATCTAAAATTATTATCTAAGTTTTTTTTTATTTTTATAGGTGCTCCATAATTTTGACCATGGCTGTATATAACAAACTTTAGATGTCTATTATGCAGGTTTCAGGTTTCAAATCATCAGACCGTTTCTACCAGTAATCCAGGTATTTCTCAAAACCAATGCTCCCTCCTATCCTCTGAATGCGATGCTGTGGTTCTACGCAGCACATAAACATTAAAAGCTAAATGGCTTAAGAGAAACACTGATCATATGTGACAAGGGCGTCCAACTAACTGAAACGCCCATCTAAGCTGCTTTAGTAATTAACACATTAAAAAAAACGACACTCAATGCATTTATTTATACTAACCAAATAATTAACTTCTTTATGTGTTATTGTTTCGCGCCAAAATACGGTATGTTGATGGCATTCTCCAGAGTGCAAAAAAAAACAACAACAGCAAGACTCTCCAACGCCCAATCACACTCTTCTTTGGCATGTTGAGGTAAATGCTGTTCAGTAGTAGTAGTAGTAGTAGTAGTAGTAGCAGTAGTATGATTATTAGGGCTGTGACAACAGCATATTCTTTTCATTGTTTTGACTCTTGAGTATATATCCGTTAATATCTTATATGCTTTTATATAGACTGATGTGGTTCTCGGTTGATTGACTGTATCTTACTGTGTCGGATATAAACTTGAGAGTCAAAAGAATGAAAAGAATATGCTGTTGTCACAGTGTAGTATTGGGAATCCCAGCTTAAATGCTATATAGGTAGTTTGTAGAAATAGAAGTTATATAAGCATTTTGGGTTTCCCATCGTCGATTTAGCAGGGTCAGAGAAAGTTAGATTTGACACCCATCAAACTAAGCCACCTTTAATGACCTAGGTTAGATGCACCGGAGATTAAGGATAATGGGACTCGTGGTCGTAGTGTTCCGGTCGACGACCACATGGGCTGAGAGTTGGTCTTGGGCAGAAGAGAATGTAGACGGGAAATCTTGGGTTTCCGACAACCATGGGTCCAGAGATAGGCTTGCCTTTAATAAAAGAATTGAAGCTTCAAATCCATCTTGTGTTATCGATGCATCTGGACAAGGCAAGCAGGTATGTATGATTATGTATTTGCGCGTACACGTCGAGACATTTCAAGGCAAGAAATAAGAGCATACACATAAGTAAGAACATGTAAGAATACACAGACTTTAGAAGTAAAAAGAAAAAGTAAAAAGAAAAAGTGAAAGAAAAAGTAAAAGAAAAAGTAAAAAGAAAAAGATAAGTAAAGTAAACAAATAAATAAGTGATAAATAGAAGGACACAAAAACCATTTCGGAACAACAGTCCTAATAATTATGATGTTCATTATGGATAGTAGTAGTATGATGATTGTTTATTATAAGTAGTAGTAATAGTAGTATGATTATTATGCCAATTCTGGATAGTAGTAGTAGTAGTAGTAGTAGTAGTAGTAGTAGTAGTAGTAGTAGTAGTAGTTATTCAGTAGGAGTTTTCACACTAATAATAATTAGTGATTGTTAACTGGTAATAATCAGTGGTGTTCCCTGGAGTCTGGGTGACAAGAAGTTTCTTCTAGCTTTTCAATACTGTCGGTCTACTTCAGTTGGTTAATGAAAACCCCCTATTTGGATATACTGGAATAAACAATAGAGTTGATGATATAATTGACAGTCTATGGCAACAATTCAGTGGCTGAAAATAGCCAAGATCTTTCTGGTTCTCTCTTCTCTGATCTTGAGCACATGGTGCAATGGGGAAAAAGGTGGCTGTCTAATTTTAATGCATCTAAAACAGAGCTTCTCTTTGTCCATCATCAACGATCTGATCCAAATCTGGTCTCAACGGCTCTCGTCTTGACGACACTCCATGATTAGACAAGCTTCTCTTGAACTGAAATGGAGCACATACTACTGGATGTGCTCTGTTGCCGAGGTCGCTGGAAAAATAGTTAGATCATTCTACCGTTCCAGTATCTTGTTTCTGATGCAATCCTCTATCTGTATGAGAACCAAGTACATACTAGGATCGAGTACTGTTGCTACATCTGGGTAAGAGCTGCTCGAAGCTCCTATCCTGCCTTGACAGAGTTCAAAACCGACTTCGTAATCTACTAGGTGATGCATTTTTCTCTTCTCTGCGACCTCTTTCCTACAGAAGAAACGTTGCGAGCTTATTTCTACTCTATCATTATTTTCATGTCAAGTGTTCGACTGAGCTCCAATCTATAGTCTCTCCTGCCAATATTTCACAAAAGCACTCGTCTAGCCAAAATCACTCTCAAAATTTCCTCCACTCTCTATCAGTGCCTAAACCTAAACGTGGATTCCATGAATAAAACTTTTTTCTTGGAACTGCCCACCTGTGGACCTCTGTTTCACTGGTCTGCTTTCCAGCTGACTACAATATTGTCATCTTCAAGTCTAATGTACACAAGTTCTTATTGAACCGTCCTTGTAAATAATCTAATTATGCCAAATTTCCACCATTGACGATCAATACGCTATCGTCCCAGTGACTACCGTATGCCGTTACCCTTATTCTGTGTGTGTGTGTGTGTGTGTGTGTTTGTGTGTGTGTGTGTGTGTGTGTGTGTGTGTCTGTGTGTGTGTCTGTGTCTGTGTCTGTGATTATGTGTGTGTTTGGTACTGACATGCAAAAGTTTAAGTGCAAT